>NC_136072.1:623302726-624502726 GCF_964261635.1 Lissotriton helveticus | reverse complement strand
GACCTCTATTAACAAAATCACACTCAGTAGAAACTAATTCAGAACTACAAACTGAAATAATAGCTTTGAAAATGGCGCTAGATAATGCGGATCGCGAATTCCCGACACTTATAGTGTCAGATTCATATTACTGCGTCAAAGCATATAACAAGGATTTGCAGACATGGATTCAGAACGGTTACAAAGATGACACAGATGCACCAATAAAGCAGAGACTGCTCTGGGAACAAGTAGCTCTTTTGAAAAAAGAACTACCAAAGACTCACGTGACACACTCACTGAGTCATCAACGTGATGGCGTTCACGTTGTAGGGAATTCATTGGCTGAAACAGCCGCAACGGCAGCCACTAAATCGGCTCCCGTAGATCGAAAAAAGCGTACATTAAAATACATTGACGGTGAAACATTGCTGGCGGTGAAAACGTCATCAAAAGGCGACTGCTCAGCGTTACCGATCAACTATCCACTCAATTATACATACATAATCGATGCAAACTCCGTCCCTTTTGCTCGAATCCCTGGAGTGGGGGATAGAGTGATTCCAAACATGGACAGGAGAAACTTGTTAATCGCAGACGCACACATGGGCGAGGGTCTCAGACACCTTAAATTAAAAGATTCTCTGGAAGAATTACAATCACGGTACTGGTGGCCAGGCATGAGCCTGCACTACACCATGTTTGTAAAAAACTGCCCAAACTGCAACAGAGATCGCAGAGGGGAGAGAAGCAGTTTAATACCTCGTCGAATCAAGGCAGATAATATTACCAGCAAAAAGAATGGCTTGCGATTAACATATACAGGCTAGTTTCCACTTATAATGTAGATCCACGGCACTCGGCTGACGTCCGGACTGTTATACAAGATTTGCGAGTCTAAATGGCATATACGCTAAGAGCATGCTACGTTCGACCATTGTTTTCACTCAGGCAAACCAGCCTGGGGGGGAAACATGGCCAAATGAGCACAGCCCAGCGGGAATCTTCTCACTTCCTTCCTGAGGGTATGGGATGGTGTAAAGAAAAAACCAAGGCAGAAAGCAATCTATAATAGAAAGGATATTAGGTTCGGGAGCTGGGTGGGTCAAACATCTAATAAGTGTCCAACGTAGTCTAAATAACTTGCCAAGAAATTCTCTGAAGGGATTCAGTCCGTACTAATTATTATTCGGAACTAGGATGTTGATCTCTGACCTTGATAGTCAGACTTCAGTGGTAATAGAAAAAACCTTTGATGTCAAAGACCGTTTGGCTATCTTACAGGACTTAAACAAAACAAGAAAAGACCTGAGCAACATACAGTTGAAACAACAGCCAACAACCACTGAAGAATCACCACCTGTCCCAGCAAGACCTGTCTGGATTCCAAAAGTCGGGGATCTAGTCAGGGAGAAGATCGCGGTAAAGAAGGAATTTGGGCCTTCTTACAGAAAAGCAGTTCCTGTCTTGTCTGTCAACGGGACAAGATCGGTTGTACTACCGCCACTTGCTGGAAAAAAGGAGAACCGAGTTGTATCCATCGACCTGGTAAAACCACAACATGTGGCCAATAACAAACAGTAGGCCAAGTGGACTCCCAATAAGTAGCAGAACACCAAGGTTTGCTACCAGTACAGAGGTCCTATCAAAGAGGCTCATCACATTCGAAACGCCTACAGAAGAACAACAAGGACTATGCAACAATGCAATAGAACTAAGACCTCTGAAAACCCAAATAAAAACATTTAGCAGAGACACACCAATCTACAATGAAGTTCCAAGTAAAAATGCAAGAAACAAAAATCCTGAACCAATTGGAACAATTGACAGAACTGCATCTGGTTACTTCATCAACTTCGATGATTCCTCTGAAGGTTTCAGCGAACAAAAGACACAGCCATCATCAAAATCCTTTAAAGACAAAGCTAAGGAACTTTTGAAACAACTGAAAGAAACATATCTGGTTTCCCCATGGATTGAATTTTGGGTGGGTTTTGGTGCATTTATCCTCATACTTTGGCTCATCATGGTATTTACTTTGGGACGCTTCATTGAGGGAAAATATGCTAAAATGGACACAGCAAGTCAGAACATCAACTTGGTCCTCAAACCACACACATCTTCACACGTCGAGAAAAGAGAACTTTCTTCAGAACTTTCTTCAGCCAACTTCACAGCAATTCCAATACCTGGTGGGGTAGCCTGGGACAACACTGACTATGAAATTTATGGTCCGGTCGAGATCCTGAAATATCCACACCAAATCAAGATCTCCTTGAGTGACTTTGCAAAACCAAACTCATTTGCTGATGATTGGGACTTTGAAAGTATAAACAATATGATGTCTGACTTAGTAATGTCTGCTAAATTTACAAAACATGATTATTTGCAAGGTTCTACAAATTATGATAGTATGTATTGCTATAACCATTATGGTAACCATTTCTTGCATAAATCTGCACAACCTAGAAATGTTTTAAATTATAATCAATGGGAACATTGTGCTACACCTCCAAAAGGGAGCTCTAGAACCGTTTATGACAAATATTCATACTTTCAAGGTTTTAACACTAGTAATGCTGAAACATTTTATTATAAATTGTCAAACAAGACAGGGATGAAAACCATGATAACCAACACAAAATTGATATATTCAGACATATTCTTTGAAAAGATGAATACTTTTGGATTTGATTATTGGGACAAAAATGTTGATTTGAAAAGTGTTTGGGGTACAAAAGAATGGCAAGTACAGGGTTTAGAAGCTTTGTTCAGAGCCTGCATGATCCCAGAACAAATGATATTTTTAAATGACACTGTTCAACAAACCACCTGTCTTGGCTTAGCCAAAATCAAAGATTTAAATAACCCGTCTATTCCAAAGCCAACAATGTTTAGCAATAGCTCTGAAACAGATGAAGAAATAGACATAAACCATATACTTAACCAAAACAGAACACATCCTGATTGGAAACAATGGTTGATCTGGCCCACAGATACAAATCACTGTCAAGATAGATTCCTGAATAAAACACAGGGTTTCATAATGACAAGGCCAGACCCTAGATATCCCCAAAGACATCACCCAGGGATAATAACAACCTACAGTGTGGGCAAATTATGCCTTCAATGGCTACAAACTTCCACACTGCCTGAAATTAAGCAACACCTAACTTTACTTACTGATGGTGCTGACTTGCGTGATTTCATACTGGGACCACGCAAACAGCGTCATAAGCGTTTCATAGCAGCCTCTGTATATGCAGCATACAATGAGGCCTGGAAGGTTACTCAAATTGAGACAGCAGAAAGAATACGGGAAATTGACCGTATCAATTTGGAAAAATCACTTTCTGTAGTGGACAATGGGTTAATGACTCTGTCCTCCAGAATATTTTCATTGGACAGCATTGTGTCTTCAGCAATCGATATATTATCGCAAGACTTACTGTTATTACAACATGGTCAGTCACAATTGCGTTCTATTGTACAGCTTGGCTGGACGTTACAAAATCTGCGTTCAGGCTATGTGCCTTGGCGTTTAATCAACACAACGTCACTATTCCAAATCTTTAACCTTACTGATAGACAAATCGGTATGGCACAGAAGGGTGCTGATTATACAATCTTGAGCATTGAAAAACTAGAAAGATTACCGTTGACAATGTCAGAACGACCTGTCAGTGAATGGATAATCCACGGAATCATAAATATTCCAATCTCAACCTTCAGGTTTCAATACTGCCAAAAATATATACAGGCTGGCATGTACGAGAAATTGGGGAACCTGCCCTATTCACATGCATGTGTCAGTAATAAAGGACAGAAAGTGTTTCTTAGTGGCAACAATTGTGCTATGTCACTAAGCGGCACGCTTCTGTGTAACGGTATTAGTTTGCACGGAGCCTGTGAAGGGAATTCATACAACCTTTCATGTCACCAGCAAGGCGCACCTGCAACTGAAATAGAACCATTCTTTCAAAGACTCTATAATGGGAGTTACATTCTTATTGTAGACCGCAGATGTTGCAGTCTTATGCCCGGGACTCCTTATCTAGTAACAACAACGGCGAAGGTCAAGTGCTGTGGACGTTCTTTATTCCCCAGCTCCTTTCCAGACAGGGAGGCAAGGGCATGGCCCAGTTTGAAAATTACTTCTATTCGAATAGACACTTTAAGCAGAATGAAAACAGTGCTTCTTCAGACGCCGACCAGGCTCACGTCATCAAAAGAAACGTATGATCTACAAGTCGCAAGGACAACTGCAGAGATACATACATTATTATCAACTAATTCCCCCGTACATTTCGCGGAAATCCTGAGCGAAATCTTAAATATTTCTGATACCACTGGGGTCTCAAAGGTATTTAAGACAGTATTTTCGATGGCATTAACACCATTCAAAGCCATACTGGGTATTTTTCCAGATTTCGTCCATTCGATTTTTGGCGGACTTCCCCTGATCCTGGGACTAATTGCAGGAATCCTATTCCTAGTCCTTATTTTTCGTTATGGCAACCCATGTCACAGATCAAACTCTCGCGACAATGGAAGATACGATCCTAGCCATTGGATACCGGGACCGGATATCAAAAATCCTGGGACTCTCCCGGCTTAGAGACCTAAACATGACTTGGTTTCTATCATTTCGACCAATGTGGCAAAGGTGTGTTTTACCTGTACTAAGGTGTCTGCTATGCGGAGAAGAATGCGTGTTAGACACCTGTCTGACGCTACAATCGGATGCGCCGGTGGATGCAGATACACTGTTGGTTCCTACCAAGGTTCACGCTTTGTGCTGCCCTCAAAGGCTGCCAATCCTGATGACGGCATTCCTGGAATCTTCACCACTGCGATTGAAGAGTAGTGAAGTTCAAAATGAAAGCAGCATCGAACAGGTACGACCTTCTGTCAGCAATGCAAATCAGAATGTCAATGCAGACAATCATGCGCATGAATGCATGGTTACACCTATTTCCGACTTAGTGGAACTTTCCCATGAAGCTGTTGACAGTTTTTTCGAAAGCCTGAATGATATGATGTTCTCTCCGGAACAGAAATAGAGACTTTTGAGTAAACTCGCACACGGCGTTCCCTGAATTCGGCCTTCAACTTTTAAAAAATAAAGTCACATGAACAATTACAATCCAGTTCACGGACAGCAACTTTTTTCAGCAAGCCCCTTAAAATATTTTTCTATATCTTTTTTTTTTCCGGGACACTGATCTTCTGCTTAAAGTAAGAAACTATTCCTAGAGAACTAAGATTTCTATTTTTAGATACTTTATATAGACTTTAGCTGCCCGCTGGTATGTTCACAAATATTTTATTATGTGATGAAATGGTCTCGACTTTCCTTTCTGTATAGCTATATTAAGAGCCATTTCATGTGTACTACTCAAATACCAAAGAGCAATAATACATAAAAATGCGTGTTTACTTTTGCATTTAATTCATAGCTTAAGTGCATACAATATATATGACTGCAATTTTTCAGTATATTTGAAAATTTCGAAATGCATTTATGTATTTTGGGGTGGTAAGGTATACACTATACTCTATAGTATGTTGTACTATGTTATACTATGCATAGATTAGTAGATATGACCATAGTTAGCGTGGAGTGGGTGTCGTGTATTTCTATAGGTTCTGAATCGATCCCCCTATTCCTGACCCTATTCTGGTTAAACTAACTATCTAGTTAACTAACAGTCAGCCCATGAGGCAAGAAATCCCCCATGATGCAGATACCGTTATCTGACGCAGTCACACTCCGGCACAGGAACGTGTTATCTGATTAGGTCATAACGCTTGAGATCTAATTAGACAAGCGACATTCCTCCAGCCCCTGATAAGGCATACGACGTTCTCATAACAAATCAAACCTATGACAACCTGGATAATCCGTGCGGCCATTGTTTTGATTTCACAGAGAACTTTAGTAAAGAATGTGCTAACGAGCAAGTCGTATGACATCTTTATTGACGTACCTATGTCCATCCTTACGTCAATCCCGGCACCTTTAAGGTATAAATATTGCCGACCTTGCCCTATGCAAACACACGCGTGGTGACAAGACGGAGCAGCCATACTTGCCGAAGCCGAGAGCAGAAGCAGACCCCGCTGGCAGCAGCCCCGCCTTCCTGACGCGCTGAGAGACGCGCTGCTATCTCAAGCCGAGAGACCCAGCACCGGCGCTTCCGGGTAGCCCTCGCAGGCAGCCTGGAATATCGAGAGCAGAGAAAGAGATACCATTCCTCATCCATCCTAAATTCCAGGTACAGAACTGAATAACCCCTCACAGAGAATTCTTTAGTTATTCACTTGGCAAAAACCAACTTAACTTAAACTGTAACTTTCTATTCCCGCCCACGCATTAGACTTAGGTCAGGTACACGGGGTAGGCGTATTTAGAAACACCAGTTGAGTACGTTTAGTCAAATGTATATGTGTATGTAAATATATTTTAATCATTTAAAACATCATATGGCTCAGAAACCATATCAATGTTTTTACAGTATTATTTTATACTATTGCTTTTAATGTATGCACTTTACTTAACTATAAGTATTGCAATAATATCGATCCATTTCTCTTGTACGAGAAAAGAGACTGATCAATAAATAACATCTTTTATTGAACACGCCCGTCTCTTCCTTTTCTCTACATTCTGATGAGACTAAGAATGCACGTACTGACTGAGTAAAATAATTGCCTTGTGCTCACACGACTCTTGAGATTGACTCTTGATTAGGGGAGAGCAAAGTTGTCATGTTCTATGGTTGTCAGAAACTAAATCCCTTCTTGTCTAATCAGGGGAGTTAATCCTTCCTTGAACATTCGAGAAAGTTTCTAGGGAACTCTGAGCTTAGCTGGCAAACCCAAAAATTAAGTCTAGTATCGACAGTAGTAGACCTAGTTAACGTCTGGTCTAGGCCTTTACTGCTGTAGGTACTATTCCAATGCGCAGAGCCTATTGGGAAAATAGGAGCTACACTACAGGTGGAGCTTGCAAAGGGCTATTTTCATAGCGGTGGAAGGCTACCCCCTTCAGCAAAAGTTAAGCAGCACAAACGATGTGCTGGCAGCATACCGCTTAGTTATCTATAGTAATGAACAGGTAATTTTTATCCTCTATCACTGAAGTGAGGCCTACAGGCTCAATCACATTTTTAAAAATTCAGCTGCTGTGTGCTTAGCTTAGATTTGGTCTACATTAGGTAGCTGTGAAGTGCTGCTCAACGCAGGAGTAATGAATCCTCGCTGGATGTATGTGTTCCTGACAAGGGTACAGTATCGGGATAGAGCAGTACTGTGTAGTACATATGGGATTAGTGCATATGCTCAGCGTATGTATACCTAAGAGGAATACATGACATGAAAGGATGTAGTGCTGTGCAATGGAGGCATGTGCTATGTGTATGTGTACTTGTCTCAAGTACAATACATGAAGACTAAAGTGTTGTGCAGCTTGCATAAGGTGAATGTGTGTGCTGGCAGTGTGTGCATTTGAAAATAACATGCCCTGGTACAATATAGAAAATCTGCAGTGCAGAACAGTGCACACAGACTGAAAGTGTTAAATTAACGTATGTGTACTTTTAATGGTACAATGCATAGCGGTAACGGTGCCGGACAGTAAGAGTGTTGTGATTGGGAAACCAGTGAGTTTGCTTGCATTAATACATTATATGGAGGACCCAGTTTTCCATTTTGGGCAGCCAGGCCTGCCTGGTGAAGACATGAGGGGGAGAGGAATCAACCCAGAGAGTGTGCTTGCATTAATACATTATACGGAGGACCCAGTTTTCCATTTTGGGCAGCCCAGGCCTGCCTGGTGAAGACATGAGGGGGAGAGGAATCAACCCAGAAAGATTTGTGTATTGAGCATTCCTGTGAGCTGAGTTGAACACACTGGCGGAAGGGAGGAAGGGACACTATCTTCACACTTCAAAATGTTGCTCTTTGGTTCATTGATAGATCGCAGGGAATGGGCCTGGACGTATCTCACTAAAGGAGATGTGGCTAATAAGGGAATCATTAAGAGGAGGGCTGGGACCTGGGACTACCTTTTTGATGCACATATCATTCTGGCTGACATCCAGGTTTGAACTCTGGTCACTTCCATAAATTGTGTTGTGGGTCAATCAGCTTCTGAATCTTGCCTGCTGTGATAGATATCCTTACAGGAGTAAAGAAGAAAAGGAGAACTGTACACTTCAAAAGAAGCAGAGCCCCAACATCAAACGTCAAAGACTCAGACCCTAAATCACATTTGATGACTGAATAAGAACTATAAAAGGGGGAGGGGTTAGACCCCAAATATTGTCATCTGCCAAGCAGTTAGACAGGCTGTGTGAGAAGATGAAGATCTGCAAGACTTCTTCCTGTTACCAGGACTGGGAGCAAAGCCCTGCTTGTCTCCCTGCTGGGTAAGGGGACATACCAAAGGAAAACCAAGATAACCTGCCCTGGAGCCCATAGCAACAGTGCCTGCTTGTGTATCCTGTGAGGAAAAGGAAAGCGTTGGAGGGAGCAAGGTCCAGTGAGGAGCCCTACAGAGAGGACTTCCTGAGCAGGATGTGTGAGCAAAACACCTGTGCACCAATCAGGTGGCAAAGAAACTAAACCTATGCTACACCACACTTACTTCTTCCATCGTACTAGACTTAGGTTAGGTACATTTGGGGTAGGCGTATTTTAGAAGCACCAGTTGAGTACTTTTTAGCCTTTGTTATTTATGTATGTATTTTATGGCTTACATGCTTTTACAGTATTATTTTATAATACTCTTCTTGCTGTACGCATTATACTTTACAACCAGTATTACGATTGTAGCAGTTCATTTCTTTCGCATGAGAAAGAAGACTGTTCAATGCATCCTTTTATTGAAAACGCCCGTCTCTCTATTTCTCTGCACCTCTGTTAAAAGGAAGCATGCACGATTGACTGAGTAAAATATCTATCTATTGTTTCCACGACTCTGAAGATCAGTTTTATTCTTGGGGAAACAAAGTTGTGATGTTTATGCGGTTGTCAGAAACGAATCCCTTCTTGTTTATTCGAGAAAGTTTCTAGTGATCTCTGAGCTAGCTGGCACTCACAATTAAGTCTAATATATTCGATAGAGACCTAGTCGACCTAAGTCCTACGTCAAATCTATAGGATATATTATTCCAATGCGCAGAGCCTATTGGGAATATAGGAACTACACTACAGTTGCCCATGTGCAGGAATGTTCCAGTGACACCCTTATGCCAGGAAAGGGCTGCCATGATTTAAGCTGGGTGAGAAGCATAGTGCAGGAAGCACCAACCCCATACCACTGCACCATGGTGACTGTATACTAGAGGGGGCCACTGTTGAACTAATTTGGGCTAGGAGAATGAGACTTGTGTCTGCAGAGTTTGAGGACTCCGTATGTCCTTAGTGGCGGCCATAGTGAGGGCGATCACACAGGAAGAGTGTGCGCCCTATTGTGAGTAATACAGCAACACCATATGCCAGGAGGGATTGCCCGTACCAGTGGGACCAAGTGGTCGGGTCATGACCAAGACAAGATAATTACTGCCGTGACCGGTGGGTCAAGCCCGCCAACTGCACCTGTTACCCCAAGGATTACAAGGATGCTGCCGAAGATGTTGCACCCTCGCTGGAGCTTGAGTCAGCACCCTAGGAATCCCCCCTGCCCCTCATTAGGGGAAGAGTGACTTACCTCATGTTGGCTGAGTGAGAGCAGCTTCGATCACTGTCGAGCCAGCAGCGCAGCTCGGAGAAGAAGTCCTGCGCGTGCTGGGTACTGTCGTGTGAAATGCACACAGCCCGTCTTCCCTCAACAGGATCTGGACTCTGAAGCGCCCACAGAGAAGGCACTCGCTGCATCACTGAACACTTCCATAACGCGAGAGAGGGTAAGACAGGAAATGGTTCTGTGGGACCCCAGGGGACACGCTGCTAAAGGTGCTGTGGCATCATAGACATTTGTGACTAATAACCATGGAGTCAAAGAGGAACTCTTGAGTACGTCCTACTAGTATGCATTCCTTGGATGTGGCCACCAGTGAATGGAGAATAAACCAGAACACCTTACAAGGAAGAAGGTGATACAGGGATTTGCCGGACAACTACTTCGACCCAGACCTCAAGGGGAGTGTGTTATTGGATGTGAGTATGTTATGTTATGTTAAAAGGTTTTGTACCGCGCACGGACACCAATTGGTTTCATGGCGCTCAGAGGCAAACATAACAGAGGGCCTGAGGGTTCAGTTGTAAGCTAGCTGGAAAAGATGAGTCTTAAGGAGTTTACGGAAGCACATGTAATCAGGACAGAGTCGGATAGTGGCGGGAAGGGAGTTCCAGGTAGAGGGAGCAAGGAACGAAAAACAAGAGCCGCCATGTTTTTTACGTTTGAACCTGGGAGTGGTTAGAAGATTGTGGTCAGAAGATCGCAGGTGCCTAGACGGGATGTAGCGCTTGAGACTGCGTGAAGTAAAAGCAGGAACAAGACCAGTTAGTGACTTAAAAACAGTACATCCCAGTTTGAAAGTACATCGAGAGGCTACAGGGAGCCAATGTAGTCTTCTCAACAGGGGCGAGACGTGTTGGTGTTTTGGCTGTTGGAAAACCAGTCTAGCCGCCTGATTTTGCACCAGCTGGAGCCGATGGAGATGGTAAGCAGGAGTCCCGGCATAAAGGGAATTGGCGTAGTCGATACGAAAAATAACAAGGGCTATGATCACAAGTACAAGAGCCTCTGTAGTGAGGAACCTTCGGATTTTGCCAATTCTGCGCAGGTGGTAAAAGCAAGCAGAAGTGACGGCGTTGATTTGGGGTCTCATAGACAGATCGCTGGAAATAATCACGCCAAGGCTCCTCACGGTATCGACAGGACAAGGTGGAGGGCCAAGAGATTGGGGCCAGAAACTGGAATCCCAGGGGTTGGAGGACCCTCCTGTCAGGACAAGCTCTGTCTTACTGGGATTGAGGTTCAGCTGGCTAAAATGCATCCACTCAGAGATGGTAAGCATGGTAGACTGAAAGTTGGTACGGGAGGCAGAGGAGGTATCGATAGGGAAGATTAACTGTAAGTCATCTGCGTAGTTAAAAATAGTTACAGGGGTGTGACGAAGGTAGGCTAAAAGAGGGTGCATGTAGAGATTAAATAGAAGGGGCGAGAGGGCAGAACCTTGAGGGACACCACAGGAAAGTGAAGAGAAAGGAGCAGAGAAGGTAGATAAATGAACCGATTGAGAACGTTGGTGTAAGAAGGAGCTAATCCAGGTTAAAGCCAGGCCCTGGATGCCCGCATTTCTGACACGGTCGATCAAGATATCGTGATCGACCGTGTCAAAAGCCGCAGACAGATCTAATAAAACCAGGGCCTGGGTAAGGTTCCGGTCGGCACCTAGTCTCAGCGCATCCATCACCGCCGCGATGACCGCTTCGGTTGAATGGGCTGGTCTAAACCCAGCCTGCTGGTCATCGAGGAAGGAGGACCTCTCAATGAATGCGCCGAGACATCGAGTGACATAAGTTTCCAGAACCTTCCCCAGATACGGTAAAAGGGAAATAGGCCGGTAATTACTCAGAACAGATGGGTCAGTGCCAGGTTTTTTAAGAATAGGTACAATGACAGCTTGTTTGAAAGCATTAGGGACAGAACCTGTAGCCAGTGAGTCATTGAGAAGAGCCAGGGGGGGGCCAGGGCAGGCCAAAAAAGCAGCTTTTAGGATTAGGGGGGACAGCAATCGTTAGGAGAGCCTGAACTAACTGCATGTAACAGAGAAATAAATTCAGTCTGGGATATGGGGGGGAATTCAGACAAGCAGCAGGGGTTTCTGGGGGGAAAGAGGTCAACACTAGAAGGAGAAGGGGAAGGGATATTGTTTTTAATGGAGAAAATCTTTTCAATAAAAAATGAATTGAGTGAATCACAGAAAACTTGTGAAGGTTGGGGTTGTGCGGTAATACGGTCAGGCAAGGAAAGTTCTCTAACGATTGAAAAAATTTCCTTGGTTTTGGAAGCAGAGCTGAGAATTCTTTGTGAGAAATAAGAAGTTTTGGCCAGGAGAATGGAGTTTTTATACAGTTTTAAGAGATTCATATAGATGGTTTTTGATGAGGGATCATAGTTGCGCCGCCAACTACGCTCGGCTTGTCTGAGAGTTAATTTTTCCTGTTTAAGTTGGTCAGTGTACCAGCGCTGAGCGTCATGAGGACGTTTAGTTTTGACAACTCTTATCGGGGCGACCTTGTCACTAGCCTGTCTCAGCCATTCATCAAGGGTGGCAGTTTGAGAAGAGTTTGGAGGGAAATCAGTGGGAATTGTGTTTAGCAAAATAGAATGGAACTGAGGAATATCAGCTCGCTTCCAGTTGCGTGCCCTGAAATTAACAATGGGAGGGGAGCGAATGGGTAAAGTGAGATTTAACGAAAAAGAGATAAAAAAGTGATCCGACCAACTACAAGGGTAGACCAAGGGCGGGGAGATGGCAAGATTCGCCGACCATACTTGGTCAAGAGTGTGTCCCTTAATATGGGTCGCAACTGAAATGTGCTGTCTACAATTCAGGCCAGAAAGCAGATCTGTGAAATCAGCGGACAGACTGCTTTCCCGGGGGTCTTGTGGCCAATAGTTGAAGTCACCTAAAATAAGGATTTTGGCCGAATTGATAACTAATTGAGAAATGAAATTACCAAATTGTAAGGGAAATAAGGGCATATTGACAGGGGGACGATAAACAAGGACACATATAAAAGACAATTGAGGGGAAGTGAATTTTAACGTAAGGATATCAGTGTTTGGGATTGAAATAGAAGCGAGTTCAGTAAAGAGAAGTTGGGAGCGAATGATGGCAGCGACCCCACCACCCGTTCTACTCGTTTCCCTGTTGGTCTGTAAGATGTAATAGCCTGGGGGGATGGCCACCAGGAGGTCGGGGGTGGAATCGTCTGTAAGCCAAGTCTCAGAGAGAAGAAGAATATCAATATCGCTGCTGTCCACAAAAGTTGGAAGACCTCAAGCTGATGCTTGGTGAGCGATCGGGTGTTAAGGTATACCACAGAAATGAGTTGGGATACTGAGGACATATCCAAGGGAGGTAGGAGAATACGGTCGCCATAGGGGATAAGAACAGGTGCGTCGAGAGGGAGAAGAGAGGTAAGAATGCCGTTGGAAAGGGCAGTACTGGCAGTGCGAGGGCTAAGAGGGCCAAAATGCCGAAGGGAGTGGAGTTCCTGAGAGGAATAGGTAAGACAAAGGGCAGAATGCGTGGCCCCTGGTCCCGGTCGGCCGCGGACGGGCGCAGACGGGCTTAACTTTGGCGCAACTTCGGCGCGAAGTCGGCGCGCCCGCTGCGCTCGTCCGCTGCGCTACCGCCATATCACCATTTTATACCAGTAGAGGGTAGACCACTAGACCGCTAACCTGCAGGATGGCGGTGCGATATTGTTAGTCCTTTGGATGTGTAGAGTTAGGAATAAAATACTGCTTTTTCTTATAAACATAAATATTGGATTTGATATTGATTTGTTGTTTGTGCTGTTTGCACTTTGAGATATGAGTCATGTTCACTTACCTGCATCTACACTCCCCTCCGAGGGAGCCTTTGACTGCTCGTCCACATCTACACTGAAAGTCAAGTGCACAAGGGGTACTTGGCCCAATTGCTCAGAATTCATTGTAGGTCAGGCCCGTGACATCTGGAGTAATAGGACTCAACAACCATGGTTGGACTCAGTATCTCCTTCATGCCCCATGGCCCTCTAAAAGGGCTTCTGACATTGTTGTATGTTGAAGGCTAACCGCTATGCAGCTGGGGTTGACAGGTGGGCCACTCCACATAGCCTTCAGTTTTGTGCAACAGTGATTTGCCAAAGACAATCAACCTTCCACAAAGCTAATTGCCAGCTGCACGTGCACTTTGTAAGCTATATCAAATTATGGTACCTCAATTTTCATACTAATCGATCAAATTGTGCCAAGGGTATTCATAAATTAAATATTTTTATCCCCACTTTAACTTTACCACCTTGGTCAGATCTGCATAAAATCTGGGCTTAACTTCACATTCAAAAGAAAATGAAGCATGTAAATTCATGATGAATTTTGTGTGGATCTGTCCAAAGGGGTCAAGAGTATTACTAAAAGAACACTTTTACTCTCTCCACCACATTAACCATGCCCTTGAAACTCAAATTACCAGAAATGAGCTAAGCAGGCCACCAATCTGCCAATTTTCATGTAGGTCTATGAAATTGCTCTTAAGTTATTAGAACATCAATGATTTCTGATCCCCCCCGTAACTTTGCCTCATCCCTTATATTTTATTGAAACCTGAAATCCATGCACTGCTTCTTACTCTCCCAAATTTCACACAGATTCATTTAACGGCAAGAAAGTTATTCACATATGAATTCATGTTTGCCTATTTTTAATTTTCATACTACTACATCTGTTTGCAAACGAACATTTTTCACCCTCACTTTTAATATGCACTCCTTGAAAGATTTGCTCTAATTTAAGAATACCTAGAGTAGCTAAAATGCTAAGCATCACCCAGATGTCATATAAATTCGACAAATTATGCTAAAGTTATAGTTGACTCAAAGAGCCCCCTTTCAAGTGTCAAAATATCTCTAACTTTTACCTTTTCGAAGTCCACCCGTCACAGTTGTGTAACACTATTTTCTCAGCAAAACTACTAAACAGATTTTCCACATACAATGCAAAGGCACTTCCCTGAATAAAGTTCCAGTTTCATGCCACGTTTAGTGTAATTGTGTTCAGTATTTTTTGATCTATGGCAGGGAGAAATAAATCCGATTGGAGTTTAAAAGAGGAACACAGTTTTTTTAACCTTTCCTTTATTCTGACCTTCACCCTCCAGCTCCTGGACAAATCTACATAAACTTAGGGTCCCACACTTAAATCAGATAAATCTTGTTTGGAAGGTTATCACCAAACAAAAAAACAGCTTTTCATCTGTACCTCTTACCTATCCATAATTACAGAGTCACTATATCAGACTATATTTATATTTTGCCAAATTCACAAATTTCAAGATGTGGAAAAAATATTAGAAGCGAAGTATCAGCCAATGTCATTTCTTGAATATTCAAATCAAACCGGCAGAACTTGTTTTAAATCTTCTATGCCAGTCCAACACAGCTTTCAAATGCTAATATTTCAAACCTATGAATAGATTTACACCAAATCACACAATCACTTTATGAGTGAAGTTCTACTTTCATGCCAAGTTTGCTGTAAGTCCATTTAGCGATTATTGATGCAAATGTAAATGTCATGGTACTTATAGCACGCACTGTCACCAGACGGTCACCTTGCAGTGTCGCCTATTCGGCTTCCTGGCGCTGATACTCATACCGCTGTGGAACCCCTCTTGGCTTCCCCTGTGAAGTGTCCACTCCTGGGCACCCCCAGGGGGAAGCCAGGCATCCTTAGCGCTGTTGGGGCCGGTGTGGAGGCTAAGCAAGCTATTGCCCAGAGTTGCAGCATGGGGCCCATGATTAGAATAGGCACCGAGGCGAGAATTAACAGGTCCGAGGAAATTGAGCCCGAGACCCCGCCAAGACGGGAATCGAACCCTGGTCCCTGGCCAGAACTCTGCATCAGGGTCTGCGCTCTAACCATTGAGCCATACTTCTGCAAATTGGATGAAAATTATCTATGGGAGCTAAAATGGAAAACACATCTTTTTGATCCGACCTTTACATTTGTTAACCCACCCATGGAACCCCACAAATGTTGGCATGCTGAGATCTTTGCCAGTTATACCAAGGGCTGTTCACAATTTCAAGCAGATTTGTCAAATAGTTTCGATGTTATTAGCAATCTCATAAATGAATTTTTTATGTTGACTCTATAATATATATATATTACACAGTCAGTGAAAACAACCAAAACAACCTTGTAGTTATGATTCAGACCACCTTCCTACTGAATTTTTGATTTTGTCTTTCCTTAATCTTTGACCTCCATTGATATATTGATTTCAAGGTTTACAGTTGCTTAGTTTATGCAACTAAGTTTTGACCTGAACATTTGCATGCAGGTCCATTTGGAGAAAAAAAAAAAGTTAAGGAAGGTGAAAAAGTATTTTCCATTTTAGCTCCGATAGGAAATTTCGCTCCAATCTACAGTAAAAAACTCTTAACAGATTTACACCAACTTAGAATGAAAGTAGAACTTAACTAATAAAACGTGATTTTGTGAGTTAGTGCAATTCCATTCAGTAGTTTTTCAGATATTTGTATCTGAAAAATATGTTGGTAGACATTGAAGGGTTAAATGCAGAGATATATTGTCTCTTAAATTTGTGAATTTGTCCAAATTTGTGAATTATATCAATCACATTTTTTTTTCAAAGAATGTATTTGGCTTAGGAAAGGATTACATATTTTTTGCTGCTATCTTGGAATTCATAAATTTCAACAAATTGCAAATGTGCTGACATTTGTCTGACAGTAATACATGTTATTGGTGGTAAGTAGTGCAGGTCTTAGTGCAAACACATATTACCACTGTGTTTTGCAAGCTGATTAGTGGATGTGAAAATGTGGAACCAGAACGATTGTGCATATGTGTTGTGTTGCATTGTGTTGTGGAGGTGATGTATTGTGTTGTTTGTGTTGTCGCATTTTTGCGTTAATGTCTGTGTTGTTGATGTGTTCTTCTGTGGTAGTTGTGTTGCATTCTGTTTTTACTATTTTGTTGTGATATGCTTGCTATGTTTTGTTGTGTTGTTTTGCTTACTGTTACGTTTCTCCTTTTTTACTTTAGTGCTGTCAGCAAATGTTGTTATATTTCAATTCAAAAGCAGCACATTAATTTTATGTTTAGGGGCAAACAAGCCTTTCACACTGTTTAAGTTGCTAAAATAACACTGCTTTACCTCATCAACTTTTTAAGACACTGGTCAGCCTTGTGCTATGGCAGGGACCTGCATTTTATTGGCACTTTCAGAGCTTACTTTTACTGACCACTATGTTTTTTGGACAGGTGGCCTACGATATGCCATCTTACCATCCCCATGTCCATGCCATAATTATTGCTGGCAGCTGATTGATATTCATGGGGTAGAGATCTTTTTACCTGCAACCTAAGTTGGGGAGATTGCTTTTTGTCTCTCTTCCTAATAAACCTGTATAGTGGATCCCTAGTTTCCCCTCACTGTGAGAGGTATGAATGAGAATAGCTTGTGTACGTGAGAAGTGAGGATTTCATGTAAGAAGATCCATCTTTTTTGTATGCAGCCACAATTTCAGATTGCTGTAGTGTATAAAGGTTCTTCTCGTCCCTTTGCTGATTGTCCTTCCTCTACTTTGCTTTACCAACACTTGCAAGCCAGAAGTGGTATTTCTGGCCCTGAATTGTCATAACACTTAATGGAGCAAGAAAACTTCTTTGTGTTTACCCCCTTTAAGTCAAGCATGTTCCAACATGTCAGCCTGTGCCAATAAAATGCAAAACACATGAACAAAAGTCTGTGACCAAGGCCAAATAGTTTAGTAAGGGAAATGTAATTTGTCTGCTTGTTACTTTCGTACTGTGTCAAGCTTTGGCAATGAGGTGTGAGCCCCTGCAAAAAGTGATGGATAAAATAAATTAAACTTGTTTCCACTACAGGCAATTGTTATGGGTTGGACTCCATTCCGATTTTTTTAACTGGTCTATACTATTTGAAGCAGGAAACAACCATGTGCAAATCAACCTTTGCCCTTCCAAAAAGGGGCATACTAACCAAATCTGATAGGCCCTGCCACATCTAGATGCTAGCACAACTCTTCCCAGATGAAGAATAAGCTCATTGGGTCTGCACAAGAAAGTGAGACCTGAGTGCCACAGTGAGCCAGGGAGTCTCCTCTGGCAAAAGCTCTTCGACTTAGGGAGACTCATTTGGGCGGCAAGAGAAAGATGGGTGAAATGTTTGCAATAACCTCTGCCATTGGCAATGGCTTGTGCCTTTATTCCCATTCCACTGTTTAAGCTTATCGAGGGCATTATAGGCAGGGACCAATCATATGCAAAACACTTCGTTCTCATTTTTAAAGGAACCATCCAGCTCAGGCTAGCCTCAAATTAAAACCAACAACAGAAATCAAACCAGGCAACCATGCATGCAAGCTCTTGCTTGTACCAAATTGGACAAGCCTCCTATTAAGCTTTAACTTGCAACACATTCGGACAATGTCTCACAGCACAAAAGTGGTAGCTCAGTGCTATATAAATACCAATACCTACTTGAAGGATGTTTCTTTACCTGACATGGGGGGTGCATTTCATTTTGGCCAAGTACACATTCTTCACCTCCCAACTAGCTACTCTTTTTTTCGTGTACCAATCTGGACCAACAACATTCCAAGACATAACACAGACAAGATGGTAATACAAATATGGATATGTTGATACTAATACCCACCAGTATGGCAGGTAAAATACCAACCTAGGAAGAAGTAAAACTAAGCAATTGATTCATAGAAAATAGAGATGAACTGCATTTTACAAACAGGATTAAGGGTAAACTTGGTTCTTACAAAATATGGTATATTGGACTTACAAATATTGTAAAACGTCTTGAAATCCTGCACGGCAGATGTATCGGGACGCCAGGAGGGCGTTAACAGGACCGTTTTGGCAAATTTAGAAGCCAATCATGCATTTGTAAATATATTAGACGTGTACCATGTGGAAATGCTATAGAAATTAAAATCCACTTTAAGGAGTGGTACTGAGGGGCTACCCTAATGATTTTGTAGAAAACTGGATGCCAAACCATTAAGTAACATAGATCAAAACCCGGTACCATTTAAAAAGTACTTTATAAAGGGACTATGATTTTTCCCAATAATTTTATGTTGAAATATAGTGCCAAATAATACTTTTGCATGAATATTAGATCAGTAGAATTAGTCAAAACTAAGAAGGATTTCAAGACTACTTTACTGAAGTGTTGGGAATCGGATTCTCTAAAGAAGTATGTGGGAATGTTTATGGTAAATTATGCATTTGTAAGCTAATTAAGCTAGTAACATTGATCAGTACCTGGTAGGAATGAAATACTACTTTACTATAAAGAGAGACGAGTTGGTGGTCCGGCTGCATGAGAGTCATTTGTGTTTAACAGTACTATGGTAACAAAGATAATTCAGATCAGAAACTGTTGAGTGGATCTCAGCTGTTCTCATCATTAGAAGAGTCACATAAATTAGCAGTCCGAACAACAACCCTAGTAAAACCCCTAAGGTGTGCCCCTCCGTGATAAAAGTCACAGCACACACAGCATTAACTTACAACAAATGTATAACAGTAACAACTGGTTACAGTTCTACAATGCAACACATTGTAGCCATAAGTACTATATAAATAACCAAGTAATAATTAATAAAGGGAACCTATCAGGTTGGAGTTATCATCCTGAAGGGATGTCATTTGTAAATCAGCCATATAGTGTGGAAAATTAAGGTTGCAATGTTGCAACAATGTTAACCAGTTACTATAAAAATAGCATCATGTCACAATATATTGAAATGATTAGAAATTGTGGAGTAGAGAAAAGATTCGGTCGAGCAATCATTTTAGAAAAACTCTTCTGGAGATGTTGTTGTTCTATCTGGATACTTTCATTGGTATGCTTTATTCTTGTTGCTTTGTGGAGAGAAATTCTATAATTTTGTTTAAATACGTGCATTATAGGAGAGCATTTTTCCTGAGCAAGGATCAATGTTATTATTATGACCACAGCACATAGAGGATGGTGAGAGACATTAAACAATATCTGGGTGTGAGAAGTAAAAAATCTTCTGATGCTGTGGAGGAAAATTCATAATATTGCAATTTTATGAAAGTGAGTAGCTAATTTTTTAAGTTTACTCTTTAAACAGAATTCTCGTGTTTGTGAAGGAAATTCCACCCTACTAAAGTCAATTCGTGTTATGTTTGGACAAAGATAAGGTAACATTTTCTAAAAATATTTTACATATTTTGCTGAAAAACACATTATAAAAACGTCCGTTTGCTTAGTTTTCCCCTTACAAAATCTGTTTGTTTTGATTTTTTCCCTTGCGTTTTTTTGAAAGTGCAAAAAATCCATTACGTTTCATGAAATTTGCGAATTTTACACAAGGAGTTCACAAACCGAGAAGTCTGTCAATTCTGCACTCTTCTATACATAACTAAGCATTTTTTTTAATATGACTGGAAAACTGAAGAAACACTTACGTGGTAAACTGAAAATGGAAACAAACTTTTTGCATTGAACAGATCCCAAAGCAGTTGCAGCACAATTCATCCACAGTCCTTCGAAAATCCAGTTTGCTGTAATCACCGCTGTTGCCGTACTCGAGATTTTCCATTTATTTGATATTGTCGCAGAAATTATAATGCAGAAGCCCAGTAAAGACAAAAGTAAAGCAGAGATCTGTAGAGCTGATGATGCCATCGTGGTGGAAGAATGTGTTGCTAAATCACCAATTTTCTGAAAGCAAACTGAAAAAACAATCATATAATTTTCTCAAAATGTGACAAAGTTTTATCCTGCTATATTGATCCAGAATGGGAAATAATTTTGCCCACAGTTAAGATCCTAACACACTACTATATTTAAGTGATGTGAAAATAAAATAAAACCTACCACACTTCTCTTGAATTGGAGGTCAATGCCGGTAGGAGTGACTACTTTATAGGCGAAAAGAGCCGCAGTGTTTGTGGTTGCCTTCAAAGCGGTGCTTTGAAGTGATTCCTTTTCTCTTAATCTCATTGAGAAATGTCAACATTTGAAAGTTCACTGACCAATCTCTGTGCAGCAGTCGGAGAAGTTTTAGAAAAAATCACATTTGACAAATCTCAGCGTCCGCTTTGTTTGCTTGGTTTGGAACAGGGTTGGGATATTAAAACAGAAAGAAATCTGCAGATGGCAGAGGCCGGCCACTTTGACCCGAGAGATCACCGCTTATTGACTATTAATCTCCCTGATTCTTATTTTAGCAAATATCATTGAGATGAAAGCATCAAATGTCGCCTAGCAACGTTGAAATTAGCACACATACCTCCAAGGAAGATTAATATGTTTTCTCCTAGATTATTCCTTCTGTAAATGTGTCAATAAGCAATCTATTCTGCCATTTTAAACTTTAGTTGGGGTGCTGGTGTCTTCGAATTTGCATTGTTCAATGTGGACAAGAGATAAAGCTCTTCCAGCGTACCTTTTTAATCAGATTTTTGTATAATGGTCCAGTACCTAATCTGTGACTTTTGTGCTGTTGTCAATACATTGATAGGTTGTCTAATAGGTCAGTGTGTGGGCCAAGTTTTTGATTGTTTGTGGGCCTATTTTATGGTCTACATGGCCTGTTTTTACAGTCGATTTCCGTGACATCACTATAAACATTGCCTGCAGCAAAAACGAATGCATGGAGTCTGCTGCACCTTGCAAAACACCTATACAGGGAGTCTTTAAAAGTTAGAAAGTGAAGTTTACAGCATTTACATTCATTTATTGTATTTGTGGGTCAATTTGTAAAGTACTATGTGTACCCAAGGGCCATTTCTGAATGCTCTACAAGATAGTGCACAAATAAGACTGGGATGAGGGAGGGTGCGAGGTCAAAGGGCCAGTTGTACTGAACATTTTAATGGTCACAATAGATCCAATGCAGTGTTTGCAAGCGTTAAAATCCCTTTTCCTCTGTACAAATCCCTTTTTAGGAGTCAGAAACGTTTTCCCACTCCTAAAACGGGATTGCAAATGGATAGTGATTTGGTATCTGTAAAGGGTGTGCTGCAGGCGTCCATCCCACATACCGAATCGGCATCTAATGTGTCAATGTTTTGTGACCAAAATCTGGTCAGAGAACATTAATATTTTACCCACACTTCAATGTAACAAAGGAGGTGGAAATGCATTTGCAAAAGGGAAGCTGCCCCCTTGGGACCCCTTCCCCTTGTGAATGTAAAAATAAAGTTTGTTGAAGAGTAGGCAGTACTTGGTCCACTTGAATGCTGCCAACTCTTAAACAGAAATAAATGTATCTCTTCTTTTTAAACACAGTCCCCATTCCTTTACAGAAAACTGGTTGCATTTAAAAAAAAAAAAGTTTACTTTATTAAAAGGCAATCACAGACATGGGGAGTGTACTTTCCCCAGCAGACAACCATCTCAATAATGGTCTCCAAACATAGTGACTTGCAATTTGCAAACTATATTATTAATATTCATGAGGTGGTTCAGATTGTGACCCACCATGATTAAGATTGATAAGAACTGGCCTATTAGTAATTAGGTTGGTTCTTTTAAATCTTTACTGGTTGTAAAAATACTGGTCGCAATTTGAAACCAGAATTTTGCGAACAAATATTCATACATCTGGCCCGAAATTCAGAGATGGACTGAAGAACAGTTCAGTCAAGAGAGCTAAGTAGAAGTTGTGAGACGTTGGCCTGGTATATGCTGTCCACTAATTAAAGTGGGTACCTTGCACCAGCCCAAACAACCCTTATGGTGATTTCAGAGGTCAAAGATAACCATAGAAAGCTATCCAAGTGGTAGCTGTGGAGAGCAGCCTTCAGGCTTAGTCCTGAAGGAATGTTAAGCAGCTTGTTTTACCAGTATGCAACCTTATGGTATTGGTTAAATGAAAGGAGAACCACACTGTAGTTAAAAAAATATGTCTTTATTCATATAACACACTCTGAGTATGACACAGTATCTTCTACACGAAGATACTCACAAAACACACAATACTGTAGCACTAATACACAGTGGGCTCCAGGGGGAGACCAAACCATACACTAAAATAGTGGTGTTAGACATGGCATCTTTGTCGACGTTTTCTCTGACCCTTTGCCTCTACCTCCTGTATTTTTTACGCTGTGCTGGATTTCGTTTTTGCTGGTTTAGATGCTTTGGGCACTTTGCCACTGCTGATCAGTGTCAAAGTGCAAGTGCTCCCTCAGTAAATTGTTATTGTAATTGGTTATCCATGATTGGCATATTTGTATTACCAAGAAGTCCCTAGTAAAGTGCACTGAGTGTGCCAGGGCTGGTGATTCAAATGCTACTAGTAGGCCTGCAGCACTGATTGTGCCACCCACATGAGTAGCCCTAAAATGGTGTCTCAGGCCTGCCACTGCGGTGCCTGGGTGCAGTTGCTAACTGCCATGCTGCCCTGGCCAGTGTCCACACTGGCCAGGTCTAACCCTTGCCTTTCTGTACACATTGGAAACCCCTATAGAAGGCCCTAGGGACCCCCCTGGGCAGGGTGCAGTGTATATGAAAGGTAGAGCATGTACTAGTGTGTGTGACATGCTCTGGTAGTGAATTACAGCCATTTTCGTTTTTCACTATTGAGAGGGCTATCTTGCCTATAGGCTATAATGGGGAATGCTGTGTATAATGTTTACCTGCATATCTTCGCATAGGAGCAAGATAGAACATTAAAGTGTGGTATCCCTGAACTCAGAATTTAATAACACATCTTTTAGGACTGATGGTTTTTAAATCCTGTGTTTGAAAACAGCACTTTTAGAAAGTGGCTGTTTTCTTGTCTGTACTTTCTGTGTGCCTTGGCCTGTTTGTGAATTGACTGTCTGGTTTGTGAGTGACAAGGGCTAGGGAGCCCCCAGGAGGTTGGATGAGTCAGCCCTAGGCTGAATGACTGCATCTGCATCTTGAGTGGTGGGAGGGGATAGCACCTGGGCCTGAATAGGGCTGTGCCTGCCTTCCACAATGCTGTCTCCACCTCCTGGTGGCGGCTGACGACCCTGCTCCTCTCTCGGAAAGGAAAAGAGAGACAGAAAAACAAAGTGCTCAGGAACTGACCTGAAATGGTTCTGAAAATTAGATCATCCTGGAATCAAGAAGGAACCTCTGCCAAGGAGAAAGCTTGAAGACTGAAGAAGAAGGACTGTCCTGCTGTGTGCTTGTGGACTGACCTGCAGTTGCTTTGATGCCAAGGAGAGGGGAAGGACTTTGTTGTGTGCTGTGTCCCCTTGCTTGAAAAGATCCCAAGGGCCTGAGGAGAGCTGACCTCCTGTTAATAAGTCCCAGGAACAAAAGTACTTCACCCCCAGCTTCCTCCTGAACTCTGCTGTATGAGTTCTGCCCTTCCTAGAGTGCTTGGTCGAATTGTGGAGCCTCTGGAAGTTGTGCCTGCTATTTGGGAAGCTGGACAAGGAGAAACTAAGACAACCTACAATTTTCACGCATCACTCGCATGCGGATTGCATCCCCAACAGTGTGAAGAAATTCCCGCTGCACCGAAGATCGAGATCGCCGCAGCACCTGTTGCCGCTGCAAGAACCGACGCTTCGTTCACTTGCGGAACGCATTGCTCCGGTGTGGGAAGATTACTGTTGCTGCGAGTATCGGCGCAGAGCCTGTCGTCGCTGGGTGAGAGCACCGCGCCGCTTGCTTGCGGACCGCATCACGTTGCTGCAAACATCGTCGCAGAGCCATCACATTAAAGGGCCGCAAGAGGAGAAGATCGCCGCTGCGCATCGCCGCCGCACCTGAGATTGTCGCTGTCCAGAAGATCATTGCATCGTACCTGTGCGAGACACTTTCTACCGAACCTGCACACCGGAATCCATACAAGGTATCGCATCCCTCCCCATACAGACCAGATTCATCGCAACACGCCCGCTGCGTCCAATGGTGCTGTCGCATCGCCTCCCCAGGGTCTCAGGAGTGACGCATCGCTTGTTTTTCAACGCTGCAGCTTCCATTTGGAACTTTTATCGCATCTACAGGTACTTTGGGCTAAACGTGATGCAGCTGTGGATTATTTTGATGGAAACCCTAGAACTCTTCTAAAATCATATTCTTGTACTGTGTATGTTGTATTTTTGTATTTTTGGTCTTGTGTAGTTTAGATAAAGATACTTTATTTTTCTAAACTGGTGTGGAGTCCATTTGTGATGTTTTCACTGTGTTACTGTGAGTGTTGGTACAAATACTTTACACATTGCCTTTGATAAGCCTGTCTGCTCGTGCCAAGCTCCCAAGGGGGTGAGCAGGGGTTATCTAAAGAATGTATCCCCCTTACCCTGACTAGAAGCAAGGGTCCCTATTTTGACAGTGGTACCTACCTCTGCCAACTAGCAACCCCCAGATCTAACAAGTGGTATAAGAACCACGACTCAAGTCATGACAGTGTCTAGAGGACTTAGAATTGTGGGACCCCAAGGAACCACCCAAGGTAAGTTAGTAGGGACCCTACGGAAAACGGGTGTAGTGTGGGAACACGACTGCGTGAGCCGTACAATTCTATGGGAGAGCCGCAGTTGTAATTTTAAAGTTTAAGGACCCTTCTAAGTGGACTTTGAAGAAACCCAGTGGAAGTTAGGAGGTTGGAGAGCCACACCACCCATGGATACTGTAGTACCAGAGTTACCTATCTCAGGGAAGCCGGGTGCATAGTTCTGCATTGGCGTCAGAAACCGCTGCTGATCTCTATGGAGGACTTCAAAGAGCCACTGCTGGAAAAAAGAAAAGTGTCCGTTAGAATCCAAGGGTGTATTCTTGGTGGAGAGTACCTGAAAGCAAAGGGGACAGAGTCTGGGTCACTCAGGAGTGAACAGGGGCTCGGTAGACGAATGGCCACCGATGTTGGGTGCTTCAGGTGCATTGAGCGGGTTCTTGACTCTGCAGCCACAGGGACCAGGAGATGTTGAGGATGACCAGGAGCCAGATACAAGCTGTCCCACGAAGGATGTAGAGTGCTGAGAGGTCGGTGTCTGGCGGGAGCACCAACAAGCCTTGGCAACGGCAACCCACGAGGAAGGTCAAGAAAGGTTACTGTTCGGACCAGCAAGGTCCAGGAGTCTCACCAAACACAGGGGAGTCAGGGCAAGCCTGGAGCAATCAGGGGAGCCTAAGAAAAGCAGTGTTGACCCTCAAGAGGGTGCAGAGTATTAATATCGACGTAGAAATATCGTCTGACATTAATATCTCCGCAGAAATATCGAGTGGAACAAATATCGACAACAAAAATATAGTTTGACCAGAATATCGACTGACAGGTAAGTAATATCGATAACAATAATATAGTTGTAATAAATATCGTTTACAAAAATATAGTTTACAAAAATATCGATTTATTAATAATGTTATGTATTTTAGTGTTTTAAATGAGAATTGTTTCTTATTTTATTATATGTTTTGGAATTGTATTAGTTATTAATGTTTTTTATGTTTAATTTTGTGTTATTACTTCCGTAGCGGGTTGTGGGTTTATAGGGGAATAGGGTGGGAAGTAATTTAATTATATAAAATTAATTGATTAATTAATGTGTTAATTAATTAATAATAGTTTAATAATTAGTTGTTAATTAATTTAAATTAGTCAACTAATAATTAATTATGTTAATTGTTTAATTAATTTTAGGTGTGTGTTGGGGAGTTCATACGTATAAATGGTGTGAAGGGTGGTAATTAATTATTTTGTTATTGATTAATTAATAAATATTTTTTTTATTAATTACCAATATTTAATTAGTAATTATTAATTGTAAAGGTGTAATTCATTTTAGGTGTTTGTTGTGGTGTTTTTAAGTGTATATGGTGTGAAAGCTGGTAATTACTTAATTAATTAATTAGAAACAAACATTAATTTTCATCAATTAATTATTAAATATTAAATGTAATTGTGTAATTAATTTTAGGTGTGTGGTGGATATTATAGTTTTAAATAATGTGTAATTAATTCATTTTTATTATCATTGTTAATAATAATATATTTAAATGTATATATTAATTATGTTTATATTGGAAATTAAATTTAAAAACAATTTGATAGTTAGTTTTTTTATTGTTTGTGTTCCAGCGCTTTCCTTACTATTGTATTCACTGGAGTGGGAATAGTCCTTTTTACCCCTACGCTATCCAACGCTTTCCCTACTGTTGCACTCTCTGGAGTGGGAATAGTAATTTTCATCCCTACGCTATCCAACGCTTTCCCTACTGTTGCACTGTCTGAAGTGGGAATAGTAATTTTTACCCCTACGCTATCCAACGCTTTCCCTACTGTTGCACTCTCTGGAGTGGGAATAGCAATTTTTACCCCTACGCTATCCAAAGTTTTCCCTACTGTTGCACTCTCTGGAGTGGGAATAGTAATTTTTACCCCTACGCTATCCAGCGCTTTTTCTACTGTTGCACTGTCTGGAGTGGGAATAGTAATTTTTACCCCTACGCTATCCAGCGTTTTTCCTACTGTTGCACCCTTTGGAGTGGGAATAGTAATTTTCACCCCTACGCTATCCAACGCTTTCTCTACTGTTGCACCCTTTGGAGTGGGAATAGTAATTTTTACCCCTACGCTATCCAACGCTTTCTCTACTGTTGCACCCTCTGGAGTGGGAATAGTAATTTTGACCCCTACGCTATCCAGCGCTTTCCCTACTGTTGCACTGTCTGGAGTGGGAATAGTAATTTTTACCCCTACGCTATCCGACGCTTTCCCTACTTTTGCACTCTCTAGAGTGGGAATAGTAATTTTTACTCCTACGCTATCCAACGCTTTCCCTACTGTTGCACTCACTGGAGTGGGAATAGTAATTTTTACCCCTACGCTATCCAACGCTTTCTCTACTGTTGCACCCTTTGGAGTGGGAATAGTAATTTTTACCCCTACGCTATCCAGCGCTTTCCCTACTGTTGCACTGTCTGGAGTGGGAATAGTAATTTTCACCCCTACGCTATCCAGCGCTTTCTATACTGTTGCACCCTTTGGAGTGGGAATAGTAATTTTTACCCCTACGCTATCCAACGCTTTACCTACTGTTGCACCCTGTGGAGTGGGAATAGTAATTTTTACACCTACGCTATCCAACGCTTTCCCTACTGTTGCACTCTTTGGAGTGGGAATAGTAATTTTTACCCCTACGCTCTCCAACGTTTTCCCTACTGTTGCACTCTCTGGAGTGGGAATAGTAATTTTTACTCCTACGCTATCCCTACTGTTGCACTTACTGGAGTGGGAATAGTAATTTTTACCCCTTCGCTATCAAATGTTTTCACTACTAATGTTTGTATTTTGTTATTAAATGTATGTATTATTATTTTTTAATACTTTAATGTGTTAATTAAATATAGAATATTATTTTTTATTCAAAATGTTTTATATATGTGTTTATTTCATTTTTATTTAATTAATAAAGTTTATAAAATAAATAAAGATAATAATAAAATGTAATTAAGAAAATATATGTATATGTACACATTTATTGTGTTTATATTCGTTAAATTAAGTTGATTTGTTATAATTAGTTAAAATATAAATGTAATTTAATTTATGTTGTTAATAATAATAATATTATTTAATTAATTAATTTAAGTTATATTATTTTTTAAAGTCGATATTTTTTACATCTATATTTTTTACATCTATAGTTTTTGAATCGATATTGTTGTACTTACCTGTTTAAGTATAGGGATTCTATATTTTTGTAGTCGATATTTTTACATCTATATTTTTGTTAACGATATTTTTGTTATCGATATTTAAACATGGAACCCTCAAGAGGGCCCACAGGCTGGATGCACATGAGTCGCTAGGTGACCTTGAGCTGTTTCACAAAGCAGCAGCCCACGGAGCACTCGACGTGAGAAGGAGTAAGAATTGCTAAATATTAGTACTTGCTGCAGGAAAAAGAAAACTTGAACCTTTTTAAAAACAAACTTTTATATTGATTGTGCTGTCAGGGACTACTTTCACTCTCTCCGGTACACCGCGATCATCGCTTGTTTGCTATGGAGGGAGATTCTTCCTTTTACTGCTTTAGCCTAAATACTCATTTCTGGGCTCGGGTCAGCGCTCTAGTGCTCGAAACTTGGATCCTACAAAAGCCGGGGATGGGTGATGCGCAGCGGACGCCCTTTAACATTCAGGGCGTGAGAAGGAGTAAGAATTGCTAAATATTAGTACATGCTGCAGGAAAAAGAAAACTTTAACCTTTTTAAAAACAAACTTTTTGATTGTGCTGTCAGAGACTACTTTCACTCTCCCAGGTCCACCGCGAGAAGGGCCAGACTGGCTACGGGGCAGTTTAGAAAGCTGCCGAGCTGGGGGCTGATTTCACTGCGGTGGGGGCTGATTTCGTTCATGCAGACCTGCGTGTGCTTCGAAATAATTAATGGAAAACTAATTTCGTTTAGCACACGCAGGTCTTCATGAACGAAATCACCCCCCAGCTCAGCAGCATTCCAAACTGCCCGGTAGCCAGTCCGGCCTTGACCGCGAGCATCGCTCGTTTGCTGTGGAGGGAGCTTCTTCCTTTTACTACTTTAGCCTAAATACTCATTTCCGGGCTCGGGTCAGCGCTCTAGTGCTCGAACGCTTGGACATCATATAATCATGTGCTGGGCGACGCGCAGCGGATGCGCGCAGCGGGTGCGCCGATGCGCCAAAGGCGCGCCTAGGGCAAGCCCGTCTGCGCCCGTCCGCGTCTGGTCGCCGCCAGACGCCATACTCCCTACATCTTTACTGAGGGATAATACACAGGACAGCAAACTTGTATATAAATACTCTAGATCGGAGCTGTTTGATATTAGGAACATCACAGAGTATACTAACGGTCACGGTGCCTGTACCACATGTATCAACCAGCTCCCTTCTACTAATGAGGGCAGCTTCGCGTGTGTCAAATGCAGATTTGAGAGCTTTTCTTTTCCCTTAAGATCGGAACTCTCGACTTCACAGCACACTGACTCCAGATGCCATAAAACTAATTGGCATTGTTTTCTAGCGAACGTTCGCTCGCTTCCTAAACGTGCCATAAACATTTGGGACATTTTCTCCACATTAGCCCCAGATATAGGTTTCCTAACGGAGACTTGGTTAAGACCTACCTCGGCCCCTGACATCGCGGTCGCGGTACCAGTGGGCTATCATATCTTAAAACTGGCTCGGGCCCATAGAGTAGGTGGTGGAGTTGCCATAATTTACAAATACCCAATAAAGGCCACTGTTTTAGACAAACTCAGCTCAGATAACATTGAAATATTAGTATTTAGACTAGACTTTCATCCACAACTGAGCTGGAAGGGAGCTCTTGTATATCGTCAGCCAGGCCCAATCGCTAATTCCATTTCTAATTTATTGGATGTATTAGCACCCCATGTTATATCCTCAGATAAGTTCATTCTCCTGGGTGATTTTAATGTACATATGGATAACCAGGATGACTTGGAAGCAACTCTCTTCTCTAGGGCAATGTTGGCTCTCAACCTTAATATTAGGAATAACGCCCCTACACACAAAGCTGGCCATATACTGGATCAGGTTCTCTCCAACTCATCAGATCTTGTCTACATTACCACCAACCCTCTAATATGGTTTGATCATTTCATTGTCTCTTTTGACCTTCTTAATGTAAGGAAAGAGACAGTGAAGCCTGTTACATCTAAAAAGGCTTTTAGACACTGGCAGAAACTATCCCCTTACAATCAATCAATCAATCACAGCATTTGTATAGCGCGCTACTCACCCGGAAGGGTCTCAAGGCGCTTGGGGAAAGGGGTCCGCTACTGCTCGAACAGCCAGGTCTTGAGTTGTCTCCTGAAGGCGAGGTGGTCCTGGGTCAGCCGGAGGTGGGTGGGGAGGGAGTTCCATGTCTTGGCCGCCAGGTAAGAGAAGGATCTGCCTCCGGCGGTGGCTCTTCGGATGCGTGGTACGGTTGCGAGGGCGAGGCTGGTGGACCGTAGCTGGCGGGTGGGCGTGTAGAAGGTCAGGCGGTTGTTGAGGTACTTGGGGCCCAGGTCGTGGAGAGACTTGTGTGCATGGGTGAGGAGCCTGAACGTGATCCTCTTGTCAACGGGGAGCCAGTGCAGGTCCCTCAGGTGGCCGGAGATGTGGCTGCGTCGGGGGATGTCCACTGTTTTAGAAATTCAAAGAAATGATTATTAAGAACAGGCAGGCACTTGTACCAGTTACAGAGGAGGATCATCTTGAGTCATTTCATCGCACCATCAAAACCACCCTTGGCGCTCTAATTCCAGAGAAAGCGTCAAACACGCTGATTAATCGGGCTCAGATCACATGGTACACTACAGAGCTAAAAGAAGAGAAATCCAACTGCAAAAAACTTGAACGCATATGGCGGCGCACTAAAGATGGGTTAAGCAAAGAACGCTATAAGACGGCTTTGCTTACTTACCATAAAAACATAACAAAAGGCGCGCAAACATCAAATCATTATGCAGTTGGAACAATCAGGAAACTCCCCCAAAATACTTTTTCAGATCCTAAACACCTTTGTAAACCCTAAAACCCTCGATACTGAAGAAGAACCAACCCAATCTCTCTGTGATAATATCTCGGATTACTTCACTCAAAAAATAGAAGACATCTACAGCAAAATAGTCTCCTCACTACCATCTAAAGATGATGTTGACACCATCCAATTACCGGTGCCAGAGGGACAGGGTGCTCTCAAAGAATTTCCTTTGCTAACAGTCCAAGACACCGAATTATTATTAAGATCTGCAAGTCAGGTTCTCCCACCAACCTAATTCCTGCTAAGCATGGCAAGAAGCTGGCAGAAGAGTTAGCTGAACCTCTCTGCGCCGTTCGGAATCACTCCATCAAAGAGGGTAAAGTGCCTAAAGCCTGGAAAGTTGCCCAAATTATACCAATTCACAAAAACATGTAGCTGGCCTCTGATGTGATTACTAACTCCCGCCCTATGTCCCTGTTACTCCTATATAGTAAACTTTTGGAGAAATATGTGAACACCAACCTGTCAGCTTTCCTGGAAGCCTCCAATTGTTTGGACTATTCCCAATCTGGCTTCCGGCCAAAATATAGTACCGAAGTGGCCTTAGTGAAAGTAACAGATGATATAAGAATGCTAGCGGACGCATGTCAGGCAGTGACTTTGGTACTGCTTGACCTGTCCGCTGTGTTCGACACCATATCTCACCAAATTTTAGTGGACAGACTTCGCCTTGCAGGGGTTTAGGACTCGGCTCTGAATTGGATACAGGAATTTCTTACTGACAGGACCCAAATAGTAAATCTAGGACCCTTTCAATCTCAGTCCATCCTTATTTAATGTCTACGTCGCCCCATTGGCTGCTCTGCTTAGGAAGGCTGGATTTCTTCCTATCTCCTACGCAGATGATACACAGCTGATCTTCACCTATAACAAATTTACCCCTGATGTCCAGAAAGTGTTCTCTGAAGGTATGAATACCATCACCCTTTGGATGAAGAGAAACTTCTTGCAACTGAACACAGGGAAAATGGAGATCATGCTGTTTAAGGATGCCATCTCTAGATGGTCTCCTGGATGGTGGCATGAAGAATTGGGGACAGCTCCTACCCCAAGGACTGTGGTTAAAAATCTAGGAGTACTAGTCAACAGAGACCTAAATTTGGAGGGTCATATTGCAGCAGTTAAACGCTCTTGCTTCTATGCTCTGAGTCTTCTTCGGAAGATATTTCACTTCTTACCTATGAGCACACGCAAAACGCTAATTCATGCTCTAGACCTAAGTCGACTCGATTACAGTAACGCTTTGTTGATATCCGCTAAGGACTCTGACTTACAAAGTCTGCAGGTAGTGCAAAATACTGCGGCTCGGCTGGTGACTAGTGCCCCCTATCGAACCCCGTCCTTTCCTCTCTTCTACAGACTACATTGGCTTCCAATTCGCAAGAGAATACAATTAAAAGTCTGCTGCCTGGTATTTAAAGGCCTCAGTTCTATGGGTCCAACATATCTGTCACAAAAACTAGTTAAATATTCTCCTGGGCGCTCGCTTCGATCTGAAGGTAAAAGCCTGCTTACTGTTCCTCGCATTAATCAGGCTAGACTAGGAGGCAAATCCTTTTCTTACCTGGCCCCTAAATTATAGAATTCTCTCCCATTAAATCTGCGTGAGGAAATTAATTATCTGTCTTTTAGGAAAAAACTCAAGACCCAGCTTTGCTAATCTTCTCCCCTCTGTGTGGTATGTATTCTGATCCTTAGCGCGGAGAAAGCTTGAAGACTGAAGAAGAAGGACTGCCCTGCTGTGTGCTTGTGGACTGACCTGCAGTTGCTTTGCTGCCAAGGAGAGGGGAAGGACTTTGTTGTGTGCTGTGTCCCCTTGCTTGAAAAGATCCCAAGGGCCTGAGGAGAGCTGACCTCCTGTTAATAAGTCCCATGAACAAAAGAACTTCACCCCCAGCTTCCTCCTGAACTCTGCTGTATGAGTTCTGCCCTTCCTAGAGTGCTTGGTCGAATTGTGGAGCCTCTGGAAGTTGTGCCTGCTATTTGGGAAGCTGGACAAGGAGAAACTAAGACAACCTACAATTTTCACGCATCACTCGCATGCGGATTGCATCCCCAACAGTGTGAGGAAATTCCCGCTGCACCGAAGATCGAGATCGCCGCAGCACCTGTTGCCGCTGCAAGAACCGACGCTTCGTTCACTTGCGGAACGCATTGCTCCGGTGCAGGAAGATTACTGTTGCTGCGAGTATCGGCGCAGAGCCTGTCGTCGCTGGGTGAGAGCACCGCGCCGCTTGCTTGCGGACCGCATCACGTTGCTGCAAACATCGTCGCAGAGCCATCACATTAAAGGGCCGCAAGAGGAGAAGATCGCCGCTGCGCATCGCCGCCGCACCTGAGATTGTCGCTGTCCAGAAGATCATTGCATCGTACCTGTGCGAGACACTTTCTACCGAACCTGCACACCGGAATCCATACAAGGTATCGCATCCCTCCCCATACAGACCGGATTCATCGCAACACGCCCGCTGCGTCCAATGGTGCTGTCGCATCGCCTCCCCAGGGTCTCAGGAGTGACGCATTGCTTGTTTTTCAACGCTGCAGCTTCCATTTGGAACTTTTATCGCATCTACAGGTACTTTGGGCTAAACGTGATGCAGCTGTGGATTATTTTGATGGAAACCCTAGAACTCTTCTAAAATCATATTCTTGTACTGTGTATGTTGTATTTTTGTATTTTTGGTCTTGTGTAGTTTAGATAAAGATACTTTATTTTTCTAAACTGGTGTGGAGTCCATTTGTGATGTTTTCACTGTGTTACTGTGAGTGTTGGTACAAATACTTTACACATTGCCTTTGATAAGCCTGTCTGCTCGTGCCAAGCTCCCAAGGGGGTGAGCAGGGGTTATCTAAAGAATGTATCCCCCTTACCCTGACTAGAAGCAAGGGTCCCTATTTTGACAGTGGTACCTACCTCTGCCAACTAGCAACCCCCAGATCTAACAAGTGGTATAAGAACCATGACTCAAGTCATGACAGTGTCTAGAGGACTTAGAATTGTGGGACCCCAAGGAACCACCCAAGGTAAGTTAGTAGGGACCCTACGGAAAACGGGTGTAGTGTGGGAACACGACCGCGTGAGCCGTACAATTCTATGGGAGAGCCGCAGTTGTAATTTTAAAGTTTAAGGACCCTTCTAAGTGGACTTTGAAGAAACCCAGTGGAAGTTAGGAGGTTGGAGAGCCACACCACCCATGGATACTGTAGTACCAGAGTTACCTATCTCAGGGAAGCCGGGTGCATAGTTCTGAATTGGCGTCAGAAACCGCTGCTGATCTCTATGAAGGACTTCAAAGAGCCACTGCTGGAAAAAAGAAAAGTGTCCGTTAGAATCCAAGGGTGTATTCTTGGTGGAGAGTACCTGAAAGCAAAGGGGACAGAGTCTGGGTCACTCAGGAGTGAACAGGGGCTCGGTAGACGAATGGCCACCGATGTTGGGTGCTTCAGGTGCATTGAGCGGGTTCTTGACTCTGCAGCCACAGGGACCAGGAGATGTTGAGGATGACCAGGAGCCAGATACAAGCTGTCCCACGAAGGATGTAGAGTGCTGAGAGGTCGGTGTCTGGCGGGAGCACCAACAAGCCTTGGCAACGGCAACCCACGAGGAAGGTCAAGAAAGGTTACTGTTCGGACCAGCAAGGTCCAGGAGTCTCACCAAACACAGGGGAGTCAGGGCAAGCCTGGAGCAATCAGGGGAGCCTAAGAAAAGCAGTGTTGACCCTCAAGAGGGTGCAGAGTATTAATATCGACGTAGAAATATCGTCTGACATTAATATCTCCGCAGAAATATCGAGTGGAACAAATATCGACAACAAAAATATAGTTTGACCAGAATATCGACTGACAGGTAAGTAATATCGATAACAATAATATAGTTGTAATAAATATCGTTTACAAAAATATAGTTTACAAAAATATCGATTTATTAATAATGTTATGTATTTTAGTGTTTTAAATGAGGATTGTTTCTTATTTTATTATATGTTTTGGAATTGTATTAGTTATTAATGTTTTTTATGTTTAATTTTGTGTTATTACTTCCGTAGCGGGTTGTGGGTTTATAGGGGAATAGGGTGGGAAGTAATTTAATTATATAAAATTAATTGATTAATTAATGTGTTAATTAATTAATAATAGTTTAATAATTAGTTGTTAATTAATTTAAATTAGTCAACTAATAATTAATTATGTTAATTGTTTAATTAATTTTAGGTGTGTGTTGGGGAGTTCATACGTATAAATGGTGTGAAGGGTGGTAATTAATTATTTTGTTATTGATTAATTAATAAATATTTTTTTTATTAATTACCAATATTTAATTAGTAATTATTAATTGTAAATGTGTAATTCATTTTAGGTGTTTGTTGTGGTGTTTTTAAGTGTATATGGTGTGAAAGCTGGTAATTACTTAATTAATTAATTAATTAATTAGAAACAAACATTAATTTTCATCAATGAATTAGTAAATATTAAATGTAATTGTGTAATTAATTTTAGGTGTGTGGTGGATATTATAGTTTTAAATATCCACCACACACCTTTTTTTTTAATTTTATTATCATTGTTAATAATAATATATTTAAATGTATATATTAATTATGTTTATATTGGAAATTAAATTTAAAAACAATTTGATAGTTAGTTTTTTTATTGTTTGTGTGCCAGCGCTTTCCTTACTATTGTATTCACTGGAGTGGGAACAGTCCTTTTTACCCCTACGCTATCCAACGCTTTCCCTACTGTTGCACTCTCTGGAGTGGGAATAGTAATTTTCATCCCTACGCTATCCAACGCTTTCCCTACTGTTGCACTCTCTGAAGTGGGAATAGTAATTTTTACCCCTACGCTATCCAACGCTTTCCCTACTGTTGCACTCTCTGGAGTGGGAATAGCAATTTTTACCCCTACGCTATCCAAAGTTTTCCCTACTGTTGCACTCTCTGGAGTGGGAGTAGTAATTTTTACCCCTACGCTATCCAGCGCTTTTTCTACTGTTGCACTGTCTGGAGTGGGAATAGTAATTTTTACCCCTACGCTATCCAGCGTTTTCCCTACTGTTGCACCCTTTGGAGTGGGAATAGTAATTTTCACCCCTACACTATCCAACGCTTTCCCTACTGTTGCACCCTTTGGAGTGGGAATAGTAATTTTTACCCCTACGCTATCCAACGCTTTCTCTACTGTTGCACCCTCTGGAGTGGGAATAGTAATTTTTACCCCTACGCTATCCAGCGCTTTCCCTACTGTTGCACTGTCTGGAGTGGGAATAGTAATTTTTACCCCTACGCTATCCGACGCTTTCCCTACTTTTGCACTCTCTAGAGTGGGAATAGTAATTTTTACTCCTACGCTATCCAACGCTTTCCCTACTGTTGCACTCACTGGAGTGGGAATAGTAATTTTTACCCCTACGCTATCCAACGCTTTCTCTACTGTTGCACTGTCTGGAGTGGGAATAGTAATTTTGACCCCTACGCTATCCAGCGCTTTCCATACTGTTGCACCCTTTGGAGTGGGAATAGTAATTTTTACCCCTACGCTATCCAACGCTTTACCTACTGTTGCACCCTGTGGAGTGGGAATAGTAATTTTTACACCTACGCTATCCAACGCTTTCCCTACTGTTGCACTCTTTGGAGTGGGAATAGTAATTTTTACCCCTACGCTCTCCAATGTTTTCCCTACTGTTGCACTCTCTGGAGTGGGAATAGTAATTTTTACTCCTACGCTATCCCTACTGTTGCACTTACTGGAGTGGGAATAGTAATTTTTACCCCTTCGCTATCAAATGTTTTCACTACTAATGTTTGTATTTTGTTATTAAATGTATGTATTATTATTTTTTAATACTTTAATGTGTTAATTAAATATAGAATATTATTTTTTATTCAAAATGTTTTATATATGTGTTTATTTCATTTCTATTTAATTATTAAAGTTTATAAAATAAATAAAGATAATAATAAAATGTAATTAAGAAAATATATGTATATGTACACATTTATTGTGTTTATATTCATTAAATTAAGTTGATTTGTTATAATTAGTTAAAATATAAATGTAATTTAATTTATGTTGTTAATAATAATAATATTATTTAATTAATTAATTTAAGTTATATTATTTTTTAAAGTCGATATTTTTTACATCTATATTTTTTACATCTATAGTTTTTGAGTCGATATTGTTGTACTTACCTGTTTAAGTATAGGGATTCTATATTTTTGTAGTCGATATTTTTACATCTATATTTTTGTTAACGATATTTTTGTTATCGATATTTAAACATGGAACCCTCAAGAGGGCCCACAGGCTGGATGCACATGAGTCGCTAGGTGACCTTGAGCTGTTTCACAAAGCAGCAGCCCACGGAGCACTCGACGTGAGAAGGAGTAAGAATTGCTAAATATTAGTACTTGCTGCAGGAAAAAGAAAACTTGAACCTTTTTAAAAACAAACTTTTATATTGATTGTGCTGTCAGGGACTACTTTCACTCTCCCCGGTACACCGCGATCATCGCTTGTTTGCTATGGAGGGAGATTCTTCCTTTTACTGCTTTAGCCTAAATACTCATTTCTGGGCTCGGGTCAGCGCTCTAGTGCTCGAAACTTGGACCCTACAAAAGCCGGGGCTGGGTGATGCGCAGCGGACGCCGTTTAACATTCAGGGCGTGAGAAGGAGTAAGAATTGCTAAATATTAGTACATGCTGCAGGAAAAAGAAAACTTTAACCTTTTTAAAAACAAACTTTTTGATTGTGCTGTCAGAGACTACTTTCACTCTCCCCGGTCCACCGCGAGAAGGGCCAGACTGGCTACCGGGCAGTTTAGAAAGCTGCCGAGCTGGGGGCTGATTTCACTGCGGTGGGGGCTGATTTCGTTCATGCAGACCTGCGTGTGCTTCGAAATAATTAATGGAAAACTAATTTCGTTTAGCACACGCAGGTCTTCATGAACGAAATCACCCCCCAGCTCAGCAGCATTCCAAACTGCCCGGTAGCCAGTCCGGCCTTGACCGCGAGCATCGCTCGTTTGCTGTGGAGGGAGCTTCTTCCTTTTACTACTTTAGCCTAAATACTCATTTCCGGGCTCGGGTCAGCGCTCTAGTGCTCGAACGCTTGGACATCATATAATCATGTGCTGGGCGACGCGCAGCGGATGCGCGCAGCGGGTGCGCCGATGCGCCAAAGGCGCGCCTAGGGCAAGCCCGTCTGCGCCCGTCCGCGTCTGGTCGCCGCCAGACGCCATACTCCCTACATCTTTACTGAGGGATAATACACAGGACAGCAAACTTGTATATAAATACTCTAGATCGGAGCTGTTTGATATTAGGAACATCACAGAGTATACTAACGGTCACGGTGCCTGTACCACATGTATCAACCAGCTCCCTTCTACTAATGAGGGCAGCTTCGCGTGTGTCAAATGCAGATTTGAGAGCATTTCTTTTCCCTTAAGATCGGAACTCTCGACTTCACAGCACACTGACTCCAGATGCCATAAAACTAATTGGCATTGTTTTCTAGCGAACGTTCGCTCGCTTCCTAAACGTGCCATAAACATTTGGGACATTTTCTCCACATTAGCCCCAGATATAGGTTTCCTAACGGAGACTTGGTTAAGACCTACCTCGGCCCCTGACATCGCGGTCGCGGTACCAGTGGGCTATCATATCTTAAAACTGGCTCGGCCCCATAGAGTAGGTGGTGGAGTTGCCATAATTTACAAATACCCAATAAAGGCCACTGTTTTAGACAAACTCAGCTCAGATAACATTGAAATATTAGTATTTAGACTAGACTTTCATCCACAACTGAGCTGGAAGGGAGCTCTTGTATATCGTCAGCCAGGCCCAATCGCTAATTCCATTTCTAATTTATTGGATGTATTAGCACCCCATGTTATATCCTCAGATAAGTTCATTCTCCTGGGTGATTTTAATGTACATATGGATAACCAGGATGACTTGGAAGCAACTCTCTTCTCTAGGGCAATGTTGGCTCTCAACCTTAATATTAGGAATAACGCCGCTACACACAAAGCTGGCCATATACTGGATCAGGTTCTCTCCAACTCATCAGATCTTGTCTACATTGCCACCAACCCTCTAATATGGTCTGATCATTTCATTGTCTCTTTTGACCTTCTTAATGTAAGGAAAGAGACAGTGAAGCCTGTTACATCTAAAAAGACTTTTAGACACTGGCAGAAACTATCCCCTTACAATCAATCAATCAATCACAGCATTTGTATAGCGCGCTACTCACCCGGAAGGCTCTCAAGGCGCTTGGGGAAAGGGGTCCGCTACTGCTCGAACAGCCAGGTCTTGAGTTGTCTCCTGAAGGCGAGGTGGTCCTGGGTCAGCCGGAGGTGGGTGGGGAGGGAGTTCCATGTCTTGGCCGCCAGGTAAGAGAAGGATCTGCCTCCGGCGGTGGCTCTTCGGATGCGTGGTACGGTTGCGAGGGCGAGGCTGGTGGACCGTAGCTGGCGGGTGGGCGTGTAGAAGGTCAGGCGGTCGTTGAGGTACTTGGGGCCCAGGTCGTGGAGAGACTTGTGTGCATGGGTGAGGAGCCTGAACGTGATCCTCTTGTCAACGGGGAGCCAGTGCAGGTCCCTCAGGTGGCCGGAGATGTGGCTGCGTCGGGGGATGTCCACTGTTTTAGAAATTCAAAGAAATGATTATTAAGAACAGGCAGGCACTTGTACCAGTTACAGAGGAGGATCATCTTGAGTCATTTCATCGCACCATCAAAACCACCCTTGACGCTCTAATTCCAGAGAAAGCGTCAAACACGCTGATTAATCGGGCTCAGATCACATGGTACACTACAGAGCTAAAAGAAGAGAAATCCAACTGCAAAAAACTTGAACGCATATGGCGGCGCACTAAAGATGGGTTAAGCAAAGAACGCTATAAGACGGCTTTGCTTACTTACCATAAAAACATAACAAAAGGCGCGCAAACATCAAATCATTATGCAGTTGGAACAATCAGGAAACTCCCCCAAAATACTTTTTCAGATCCTAAACACCTTTGTAAACCCTAAAACCCTCGATACTGAAGAAGAACCAACCCAATCTCTCTGTGATAATATCTCGGATTACTTCACTCAAAAAATAGAAGACATCTACAGCAAAATAGTCTCCTCACTACCATCTAAAGATGATGTTGACACCATCCAATTACCGGTGCCAGAGGGACAGGGTGCTCTCAAAGAATTTCCTTTGCTAACAGTCCAAGACACCGAATTATTATTAAGATCTGCAAGTCAGGTTCTCCCACCAACCTAATTCCTGCTAAGCATGGCAAGAAGCTGGCAGGAGAGTTAGCTGAACCTCTCTGCGCCATTCGGAATCACTCCATCAAAGAGGGTAAAGTGCCTAAAGCCTGGAAAGTTGCCCAAATTATACCAATTCACAAAAACACGAAGCTGGCCTCTGATGTGATTACTAACTCCCGCCCTATGTCCCTGTTACTCCTATATAGTAAACTTTTGGAGAAATATGTGAACACCAACCTGTCAGCTTTCCTGGAAGCCTCCAATTGTTTGGACTATTCCCAATCTGGCTTCCGGCCAAAATATAGTACCGAAGTGGCCTTAGTGAAAGTAACAGATGATATAAGAATGCTAGCGGACGCATGTCAGGCAGTGACTTTGGTACTGCTTGACCTGTCCGCTGCGTTCGACACCATATCTCACCAAATTTTAGTGGACAGACTTCGCCTTGCAGGGGTTTAGGACTCGGCTCTGAATTGGATACAGGAATTTCTTACTGACAGGACCCAAATAGTAAATCTAGGACCCTTTCAATCTAAATTCAGCAATGTAACGAAGGTGTGCCACAGGGTTCCTGTCTCAGTCCATCCTTATTTAATGTCTACGTCGCCCCATTGGCTGCTCTGCTTAGGAAGGCTGGATTTCTTCCTATCTCCTACGCAGATGATACACAGCTGATCTTCACCTATAACAAATTTACCCCTGATGTCCAGAAAGTGTTCTCTGAAGGTATGAATACCATCACCCTTTGGATGAAGAGAAACGTCTTGCAACTGAACACAGGGAAAATGGAGATCATGCTGTTTAAGGATGCCATCTCTAGATGGTCCCCTGGATGGTGGCATGAAGAATTGGGGACAGCTCCTACCCCAAGGACTGTGGTTAAAAATCTAGGAGTACTAGTCAACAGAGACCTAAATTTGGAGGGTCATATTGCAGCAGTTAAACGCTCTTGCTTCTATGCTCTGAGTCTTCTTCGGAAGATATTTCACTTCTTACCTATGAGCACACGCAAAACGCTAATTCATGCTCTAGACCTAAGTCGACTCGATTACAGTAACGCTTTGTTGATATCCTCTAAGGACTCTGACTTACAAAGTCTGCAGGTAGTGCAAAATACTGCGGCTCGGCTGGTGACTAGTGCCCCCTATCGTACCCCGTCCTTTCCTCTCTTCTACAGACTACATTGGCTTCCAATTCGCAAGAGAATACAATTAAAAGTCTGCTGCCTGGTATTTAAAGGCCTCAGTTCTATGGGTCCAACATATCTGTCACAAAAACTAGTTAAATATTCTCCTGGGCGCTCGCTTCGATCTGAAGGTAAAAGCCTGCTTACTGTTCCTCGCATTAATCAGGCTAGACTAGGAGGCAAATCCTTTTCTTACCTGGCCCCTAAATTATGGAATTCTCTCCCATTAAATCTGCGTGAGGAAATTAATTATCTGTCTTTTAGGAAAAAACTCAAGACCCAGCTTTGCTAATCTTCTCCCCTCTGTGTGGTATGTATTCTGATCCTTAGCGCGGAGATTCCCCATCTGGGGTGAGTCAGGCGCTCTATGAATGCAATAAATAAAAATAAAAAATAAATTGTGTCAGAGGGTGGGGCTACTCGAAGCCCAGTGCACTTGTTTGGGAAACCCTAACAAGCATATGCACTTGCAAATGAATGAGGTACACAGGGGTACGAGTATTGCAGAACCCACACGGGATTCTGACCTCAAATTGGTGAGAGAGAAGCTTGGACCTCAAGGGACTTGGAACTCACCTCCCATTTTGCTGGAGTCTTTGTAGTCCGTAGGAGCTCAGAAACAGCAGACCGGTCAATCAAGATGTGGTACCTGCGGTTGCAGGGAAGTGACTCTTTCACTCCAAGGGATATGTCTTCTATTGTCCTTGATGCTCCACAGGTCCTGCCTGGAACATGTATGGTGCACGGGCACAGACAATGCTTTGGACGGAGTGGGAGATGAAGTCGGGCCCAAATTCCAGCAAATTCCAGAGTGTCCAGATGGTCGAAGTTCAGTGCTTTCTCGTTTAGAATGTTGTCCACATCGAATCTAGAGTCCTACAGTCAGGTAAGCCCTTTTGTAACCATGAGAGAGGGTTGGACAGATTCAGGAGACCCTCCCAGGGGAGGGTCAGGACAGTGAGGAGGTTACTTCCATGTCCTTTGTCCAGTTTCACGCCAGAGCAGGAGCCAACAGCTCCCGGGACTGGTTTGAACTGAACTATGCACAGGGACACCAAATGTGCCCCGCATTTGAACTTTTTGTCACTGGCAAGCGCACCCACCCAGCCCTAATACACGAAATCCTGTCTGGAAGGTGGTCACAACTCCCTGTGACAGGATGCGTATTGTTCTGCCTTCCCCTGCTTGAGCTTGGCTCAGCAGCAGGAGGGCAGAAATGTTTCTCTGGTCAGCAGCAACCATTTTGGGCTGCCCGGGACTAGTAGGCTGGTACTGGGAACACCAGTGACCCAACGAAGCTTGCTTCTGAGGGGTGGTTACTTTCAGCCGTTTTAGAGTTGGTCATCACAAGGTCGCATAAAGCCTCTCTAGAAGTCCTAATTGGCTGATACACTGACAACCCGGGAGAATGGACTCCATAGGCTGCAGACGCGCCCTGCTCATGCAGAGGCAGCCTCTCATGTAAAACCCAACACCCTGCCTTCAGGATTGTCATGGCCTGCTATTGGGGTGACTTATAAGTTTTAAGTGTAGTGACCTATAGATATAGTAGACCTATATCTAACGTAAGTTGTGCAAGCACCAGTTTACACATGCTGCAATGGCAGACCTGTAGTTCCATTTTGCATGGCCTCTCATGGGTGGCATAACACATGCTTCAGCCTATAGGAGGCCTCTGGGATACCTTTGCCCTGGGTACATGTGTACCATATGCTAGGGACATATAAGGGTATCCTAGTATCCAATCTGGAGTGTACCTAAGTACTGTATAACATTTTAAAGAGAAAGCAGACAGCCTGGGGTCCTGATTGGCAGGATCCCAGTCAGACTAGTCAAAAACAGTGTAACATCAAGCAAAAAGTGGGGGTAACCATAAGAAGCAGATCCTACTTTCCTACAGTACCTAAGTACAAGACATAACAGTTTAGGGAGATAGAAGATATACTGGGGTTCTGATTAGCAGGATCCCAGTCAGACTAGTCAAAAACAGTATCAAATAAAGCAAAAAAGTGGAGGTAACCATAAGAAGCAGATCTTACTTTCCTACAGAAGGTTAGACATTGAGGTGAGTAAATAAATACATTCAGTATGACCTTTCAGAAATGTGTATTATTTATGTAGGGGTGGGCGTCAAATTCTGTTCCACTCGCGGAAGTTGTGATAATTTGACATTTTTGCGTTCCGCGGAGAGCACGAAAATGGCAAAAATGTTGCGATCCGCAGTGTACCGGAGATTTTTTTCATGCTTGCGCTTTGAAAATACGTTCTCGTGCACGCGATCGCCTTACCGGGACCCCCGCGTTCGCTGACAAGTTTTCCCGATCCGGTCGCGTGCTCCACGAGATGTTGGTAGCCGTTTGCGCTATCTCGCGAGAGTTCGCGCCCGCGATCACGTCATTCGTCTCGCGATCATGCACCGCGAGAGTATGCGATCTCGAACACGTCATTCTCCACCACGACTGAGAGCGTGAGGACACGAACACGTCATATCCAACGCGACAGGGAGCGTGAGAACGTGAACACGTCATTTTGGACGTGCCATCGACATCCGGCGGAAGTAAGGTGAAGCTCGAGAACTCGAACACGTTAAATTTTCAATCTGGAGAAGAATATCATCTCTAGCAGCTTAAAACCTTCTGTAAATGATCATTTAGATGAAAAAAACTCCTCGGATTGACATTTGGCTGTCCTTTTTTGTGCAAGGAGTCCTTTTTTTAAATGGGGGAGAGGGAGGAAGTGCCACAGAATCTCCAACTTCCTGTTCCTGTCAAGCAGGCTCCTCCCAGTGCTTTGTCCATCTCCTGCTCATTCTGCCTTTGGATTTTGAGCTGGAAAGATCTCTCTTTTTGTCTGCTGCATCATTATCATTGGATTTGAGGATTTGTGTAAGTAAGTTGGAGCTTGATCACCTATGGGTAGATGCAGACGTCCCAAGCTTCCCGTCAAAAACAATTTTGAAAAAAATGTATTGGGAAATGATTTGGATGTCCACCCATAGCACCTGTATAAACACTAATTTAACAGGACGGTTCCTTGATTTTAAACCTCGCCCACTCTGTGAAGCTTACTGGGATCTTATAGAGGGCCCGCTTGACCGAAAGCTGTATTTCCAGTTTAGAACTGGAACTTTACCTGTAAAAGCTTTCAGTTATAAGTGGTCAGCAAATCGAGATGACAAATGCCATAACTGTAAAAATCTGATCGAGAATGTATCCCATATGCTGTTTGTATGTCCCCTCTATACAAGCCCTCGTAGCAAGTGGCTAAAACCAACGTGTATCAATATGGGCACCTGGAGATACATTGAGGTGCTACGGATATGGGAGACTGACTGCTCACCTTGCATAGCGATTGCTGTTGCTAAATTACTAAGGTGGGCCTGGATTATACGCACTCGCACTTTAAATTCTATAGATATCAGCCAATGATTGCTGAGACAGCCACAAAGATTTAATAACTTTTTAACACTGTATTTTTTATTTTTGTTTAGTATTTATAATGTTTATGTCTAATGGTTGTAAGAGGATGTATAATTTTGCTTTTATGACATGCTGTCGAATAAAGCTTTTCGAAATTGAAATTGTAAGTAAGTTGGTGTTGTGTCTGTTTGATTGGGGGCATTGCAGTTGTTGCAACTACAATTTAATTTTGGTAGTCATCATTCCTTTTTTTAAATTGTTGTGGGTAGTAGTAGTCAGTAGACCCAGAGCTAGTCATGAGTGGGTGCATGATGAAGCAACTGTTCCTTTGGTGTGTTTTGAATGTATTTCATTTTCAAGCATTATTTAGGGCATGGATGGCTTTGGATTGAGTTGGGAAATGTGTTTGTTTTTTGGGGGGGTTCTGTTGTTGGGTGTTTTAAAGAAATGCCTTTGTTGTGTGTGTCTGTCATGTGTTGGTGTGCAATGCATGCACCCTGCAGACCTTTTTTTTGGCCTGTGTATTTTCGTTTTTGCACTTTATTGCATTAAAAAGGCAGAGCAGTGTGCTTTAGCATGCATCCCTTGCCTGGCTTTTATAGGCCTTTTGTCAGTTCATGGTGTTTTCCAGGCCTCCTGCTTGTTCCTTTTGATTTGTGAGTGCCCATGTGGCTGGTGGCCTTTTTTGTGGTGGGAATTATTAGTGTCCTGCTTTTGCCATATAGGCCTGCATGCTATTCCTTTGTGGCCTAGGCTTCTTGTTGTGGGTAGGCCTGACCATGAGGCTGGCGGCCATTTTGAAGGCTGGCAGTGTGCTTTTTGCATTAGGCCTGCAGTGCACTGTCTGTCTTCTGTTTCTTGTAGTTGGGGCTGGTGGCCATTTTGAAGCCTAGGCCTGCAAGCTTGTCTGGCCTTGTCTGCCAACAGGCCTGCTTTCATCCAGTAGCCTCAGAGCAGGTAGCCACTGGTGCATTAAACAAGTGTTTCTGTGTGGTCTGTTGAATTTAGACATCTTTTAGGGCATGGATGGCATTGCATTGAGTTGGGAAATGTGTTTTTTTGGAGTGGGGTTTCTGTTGTTGGGTGTCTTAAAGAAATGCCTTTGTTGTGTGTGTCTGGTGTGTGTTGGCGTGCAATGCATGCACCCTGCAGACATTTTTTGTGGTCTGTGTATTTCGTTTTTGCATTTGATTGCATTACAAAGGCAGAGCAGTGTGCTTTAGCATGCATCCTTTGCCTGGCTTTTATAGGCCTTTTGTCAGTTCAAGGTGTTTCCCAGGCCTCCTGCTTGTTGCTTGTGATTTGTGAGTGTCAAAGTGGCTGGTGGCCTTTTGTGGTGGTTATTAGTGTGCTGCATTTGCCATAGAGGCCTGCATGGTTTTCCTATTGGCTTACTGCTTCCACCCATCCATCCCCTTTGCCAGCAGCAGCTCCTTGAATGATGTGATGCTCAAATAATTTAATGCCAAACAGGGTGCACCCCACTTCCATTACATTTGTATTTTGGTGGTTCTTATTCTCTTTCCTATCCTTCCTGAGAGTGTAGTGTGTACACAGTAGTATAACATAGCCCTTGTTGACAAAGTCTCAGAAATGGCTAGACTATATCTTTTGTTTGTTTGTTTGTTTGTTTGTTTGTACTAGTACAGTAGTATTTGAACCACAACAACAAATGCGACATTTCACTGATGTTCTTTTCCTGGCTTATTTGCTTTTAGGTGCACAAAAAGCCAGAGAAGGAGGTGTCATCATCATCACCCGTTGTACTGCCAGACAGAAGTCCTGCTGTGCATCACGTCCACTTGTGACCACATCTTGTGCACCTGCGTCCTGCCTGACATCTGAAGAAGAGGGCCCCAAAGAAAGGTCCCAGGTCCAGTACCAAGAAAGTTGCCGGTGAGAAGAAGGAACAGAAAAAGGAAGTGCCATTAACCAACGCTGGTGTGCCGGCCAATGTTTATTTTTGGGACCAAAAAAATTACGCATGTAGCAGCGTTTTCCGGGACAGCACCAGCGGTCCAACCCCACCATCCTGGGCCCAAGCCCTTGAGTGTCGCAGAGTCAGCCAGACTACTAACGAGCAGCGATGTTGAAATGTCATTATCGCAAAGTAGTACACAATCAACGCAGGCGGAAACTCAGCAGATAAGTGTGCAGCAGCTGCCTCAACAACAACAGCCGCAGCAAGAACAGCAGTAGCCGCAAGAACAGCCCACAATAGTAGTTGTTGCTCCTGAAGTAGGGGCATTTCAGGAAATCAAGCTTCCTGCAGACAAAGTGGAGCAAACCACTGTTTCGGAAGATCTATTGTCTTCCAGACCACCAGCAAGGAAAAGGAGGCTTAGTCCATCATCTTCTTCTTCAAGCCCGGCTTCTGATGATCGTGATGCCACTTGACAGCCACCAGCTCAGTCTGAGAGTGATGCATGCCACAAGACAATGCTACTGAAAAGGAAGTTTCCAGAAAGACTTAGAGTTATGGAGGTAGATGTTCAAGAGGGGATGATGTTGATGATGACGAGCCAGTCATCACGCACATCACTCCCGCCCCAAATGGGATGGAGACCAACATTATCACCCTATCCAAAAAGGCTGCTGCTGAGCGGGATGTAGCACGGATACCACCAACACAGGTTACACCACCACGACCTCCAGCTGCCATATTTTCAAAAGCCCGGCAGGGACCTACATCCAGCTCAACCATCTCAGTAGGTAGTGGTAGTAGAAGTCACAGTGTAGCTGCACAGAGTCACATTCCAAGCACACCCTCCAGTTCATCTGGTTTTGAAAGTGGCACATCCAGCAGCGCCAGTAAGTTCTCCTCGTCAGTTTGGGACTTCTTTTCGGTTAGCACTAAGGAGGAGAACGTTGCTATATGCGCAATGTGTCGCACAGGTGTTCGGCGGGGTAAGCTTGGTACAAACTATGGTACCGGAGGCCAAACAAGTCATCTCAAAATACACCACACTATCGTGTGGGAAAATCACCTACTTCAGTTACAACAAAGTAAAAAAACTCAACCCATTGATGTTGGGCATGAAGAATCAGGGGGCGATGTTATTGCGGTGGAAGGTGAAGAAGAGGGAGGCATTTCTAGCCCTGTCCCCAGTAGTGTAGTGGTACCACCCACATCCTCCTCAGCAACATCTCAGTGGCACCGCAGTAAGAGCCATACTCAGAGTCAGCCTGAGACACCAAGGCGACCGAGTACTGCAGTGAAACAAAGTGCGTTGTTGAGCCTAAGTGGGTTAATGAAAACAACAGCACCACAAAGGAAAGTAATCCAGCCTACCATTGAGAGCATGCTTAGGTTGGAGGGGCAGTTCCAAAGCAACCACCCAACGGCACGGTTGTACAATGCGAAGCTGGCTAAAATGTTAGCGCTGGACCTTGTCCCTTTTTCATTTGCGGAAGGGGGGGTTTCCTTGAAGTTGTGTCAGCCATCTGCCCTAAATAGAAGGTTCCCAGCCGGTCCTATTTTGCAAGAATTGCTGTTCCGGCACTACATCATGATGTGCTGGAATTGGTTGGACAAGCTTTACAGCAGAGTGCTGTTCACAATATCCACCTCAGCAAATTAATATAGAGAGAGAGGACTAGATAGGCTAGTCCGGATCCCCTGGTTTATATGTAATTTATCAAAAAAGGACTAGCTTAGTTGTGCAGAGAGACTCAGAGGGTACGTCTGTTGACAAACCATTTTTGTTTGATCATGAAGCCCTCACCCACCAACCTAGTTGGTGGCATGCTTCATCATCGGTCCCACCACAGTGACACCGAATGTGTCCCGGGTGTGCTACGACTCCAGATTACTGAGGAGCTGGTATACTTGCTGAGCGTACTGTGTTGTGAGTATGAAAGTGACTTAAAAGCTATGCAGTGGGTCCCAGTCCCGAGGGGTAAATTTTAATGTCTGGGCCCCTGCTAGCGGATAAAAAGGCAAGCGGACGCATTGGGGTGAGTTATGAACTCCTTCGTCCTGTGTGGTCTACATGTTTCAGCCAGGCCTTTTATTTACAACTGGCTTTCCTCAGGACCAATGAGTATGTGTGAGTGAAAATAAATATATTAAGTGACTGGTGTTGTTTATAAAAGTGTCGCACTCGCTAAGGTGCGTTACGTGTTAGAGGGGGATTCCCTCTGCTTTAACTTGCTGTTTGCTGTGAAAGCTTCCTTGGGTCACCTGGCAGGGAGAGAAGACCGGAATTGCCGATCTGTGTGCTCCTTGGACCTGTCGTCCTGCTGCGGTGTCCCGGGTCTCTTTTAAATCACTTTCATACTCACAACACAGCACACTCAGCAAGTATACCAGCTCCTCAGTAATCTGGAGTCGTAGCACACCCGGGACACATTCCGTGTCACTGTGGTGATACCGATGATGAATCATGCCACCAACTAGGTTGGTAGGTGAGGGCTTCATGATCAAACCAAAATGGTTTGTCAACAGACGTACCCTCTGAGTCTCTCTACACAACTAAGCTAGTCCTTTTTTGATAAATTACACAATATCCACCTGACAACAGACATGTGGACCAGTTGCCAAGCCACTGATTACATCGGCATCACTGTACACTGGGATCTCTTTTGTGGGGATTAGATAAGCTATCTGGAGGAGGTGCTGTTGACATAGCTGAGATTTTTACAGCTACTCTGAAACATGCAACTGTGGCCATGTTCGCCATGGAGAAAACTCATACTGCTGTAAACATTTTGGAAGAGTTTCGCAGCAAGGTTTTTGAATGGCTGCGCCCAAGAGGGCTTAAAATTGGTTTTGTTTCCACAGGTAATGGCAGTAATGTACTTAAGGCCATGGAGCTTGGTACCTATTTCAGGGTTCCGTGTTTGGCGCACTACATAAACATTATAGTTCAAGACTTTCTGAAAAAAGAACCCATAGTCAGCAACTTACTGACCACCTGCCGAGGAATATGCACTCATTTAATCCATTCTTTTAAAGCTCGGAAACAGCTGAGGATCATTCAACGTGACTATAAAATGCCAGTCAAAGCACTCATCCAGGAGGTGGCAACACGTTGGAACTCAACTTATTACATGCTTGCTCATCTGTTTGAGCAGTACAGGCCACTCAATGAATATGTCATACGAAGAGGGTATGCTACTGTGAAAGGCATGACCCTTCAGATGGACCAATGGTGCCTAGTTAAATGCCTGACTGACATGCTTCGTCCTTTTGAAGTCTTCACACGTGAAGTCAGCAAGGAGGACTGTACTATGGGCCAAGCTATCCCATTATTGCAAATGCTAGCGCATCAGCTGAAGGCGGTGTCTGAATCATACAAAGGTGCAGAGGAAAAAAAAAGAAGCCTATGAGTTGGCTGGAGAGCTTAGCCCGTCGCTTAGCAGACAATACAAGAGTGCAATATAAGATTTTGTCACAAGAACATTACATTTCTGCCACAATTCTGGATCCACGAACAAAATTGGCACTGAAGACATTAATTCCTTTTTCAGAGATGGATGCTGCCCGCTACAAAACTTGGATAGCTGAGGCAGCGAGTAAATTGGAAAATGAACGGCTGCTAATTAAATTTAAAAGCCCACTAGATCAACCCACAACAAGTACTGTAGCAGGGCATCCGGTATCAAGTGCAACTTCGAAGGCTGAGGGCAGTGCGTTTGGCTCAGAACACTCACCATCACTATGGACAACAGCAATAACTGGATCATTCGGCCCAGTAGAATCTTTACAGGATTGGTATTTACATTTAGGCATTGGTAAACGCAGTGCTGCTGCACAGAGAAAAGAACTGGAAAAAAGTTTAGCACCCCTGAACATTGAGTGGATGGTCCAGGCCTATCTGGATGACCCACCATAGGTGTTCATTGATCAAAACCCATTGCGGTATTTGTATGGGAAAAGGGCCCAATGGCCACTGCTCAGCAGGCTGGCGAGAAGCTATGTGGCTTGCCCTGTCGCAAGTGTCTCTTTGGAACGTGTTTTCAGTGCTGCTGGTTCCATTGTAACAATGAGAAGGACCAGTCTCTCTCCCAAAAACGTGGAGAGTTTAACAATGATCAAAATGAATCAGCACTTCATACCACCGAATTACACAATACATGAATCAAGGGAGGAAGATGAGGAACAGAGGCTCAGGTGATGGAAGTAGTGTGTTGCGTGATGATTACCTACCTCTGGTTGAACCCCCAGAGTTTGAGGATGAGCAATACTTCCCTGACAATTAGGCTTGCACTTACTCTCTTCTTCCCTTATTTTCCTTTATTTGTGTGTCTGTCTTTCCGATTACAAACTTTGAATCACAACAAATTCATCACCACTGTCTTCTACTCTTTTTATTTCAATATACGAGTTTCAGCTGTCTGCATTTCACAGTACAGTCCTCCGAATCCAGCTCCTCCGCTCCATCCTCCTGAATCTCCCTAAATCCATTGCCCTCAAGACAGATGATGATTGGATGATGCAAAATAGAAGAAAAAATAAAATCTTTCCTAATCCCTCCAGGAGAAGTGGAACATGATGACTACTATAGCTATCCTCCTTTCTGAGCCGAGAGAGACTGCCCATTAACTGAAAATGAGATGGAACAGGTAATGAATGATGCCATGCATTGGACGCAGACTGAGTGATTTTGTTGTTGTTTGTTGTGCATGAAGTTATTACATTGTGCACTATTTGTAATAATCATCATCTACACACTAAAAGTAACTCAAGGCAATTTTTCCCTTCTTGCAACTATTTTTAATAAGAAATTTATACTTCTACTGCAGCTTGATACATTGCTTTTGAATACAGGAAGGGGACTCAATCTGTACACTGCAGACTGAGTATGACAACAGCACCATCCATGATAATGATGGCGAGAGAGACGGCCCCTTAACTTAAGATGAGAGGAAACAGGTAATGAAACAGAATGGCATGTATTGGACACCTGACTCTGAGTGATTGGTGTTTGTGTTTTTGTTGTTTGTTGTGCATGAAGTGAAGTCAAAGTGTACTAGTCTTACTGTACACACTAAAGAGTGACTCAAGTCAATAATATTTCTACTCTTGTTGTTTAATAACGAAATTGTACTTCTACTGCAGGCTGATCGTCACAGTCAGTCAGTACAAGTATCGGAGATGATTGATGGAATAATAAGTCAGGACGTTTCATGAGTGGCATAAAAGTTAAACAAGTCAATAACAAACACAGCCGACCTAAATGTCTGTGTAGAAGTTGAGTCGAGTGTAGCGGTGGTATGACTGCAGTGCATTGATTTAGTCACTTAAATTGTAAAATGCTATGTTGCTGGATATGTGCTTTGTCCAACTATTTCCAAAAATGTACACTAAACGGAGGATGTGCTAAGGACGTGCCGTCACTGTGGGCCTGCTCTGTCCTGTTGTTGTTGTAGGTCAATGCTGGAAACAGACTAGAATAGAGATGAGGCATACATGCCACCTCGGAAAGTGTTCTTGTTGCACTAGACATTAACTTGTGCATTTTTTTCAACTTTGTTTCTCAATATCGCTTTTGTTTTTCCATCTACAATTACAGGCTGGGCCTTACCCTGTACTATACTTGGGAAAACAATGCACACTTACCTTACCAATAAATCTACATTTGCCAGGCAGGCAGTGGCGGCATCAAAGATTGATGAGCGAGAGGACCAATAGGAATGCCGAGAAGCAAATCCACATTTTTGACCAGGATAACACCGTAACAGTATCAACTTTCATAATCTTTTAAATAATTTGATTCATTTTTGTCTACAATCTTTACAACAGTGTGTTCATCTTCTTGTTATTATTATCATTAGGTTTGCTCTCTGTTTATGATTCATCCCTACCGATATTAAAAAATTTATCTGCTATCTGTAAAAGGAAGCCCGGAACAACTGAGCCAAAACTGTATGTAATCCGGGTCTCCTTATCAATCATCATCATGCATGCATTTCCTTTTTCTCCCTTAACATATTGATATGGATATGGTAGTCTACAAAGTTTGTTGTTTGTTGTTTGTCCATGCGTACTGTTTTTCATTTTCAAACCCTTTCCCCAAACCCCCTTCCCATCTATTCAACAAACCCTAACCCTCTTCCCCCGGGCTGTGTGACTTATTGAGGTGTGAATAAATTAAATGTACACCAATAATTTATCACACGCTTGCTGGGGCGGATGTGGCAAAAGCAACAGTACTTCAATTTCAAGGTAGAGCGAGGATCTTCTTCTGCTTGCCCATCCCTGAGCAGTATCTTTTAGAGGTGATTTTTATTTACCAAAGCAACATATATATCCGCATTAATTGCAGGCATTGATTGGATTTGTTGTCATCCTCATACACAGCACTACCTGTTACACTTGTGTTGAGTGTACTGTAGACCTAGTCAAGTGACTCGAGTCGACAACTATAGTTTGTAACTCTGTTTAGTAGGCTATCCCCACCACCATTATGTTTTGTTATAAAATATTTTTGAATATTATTGTTTCGCGGTAAGTTCTGTACTATACTTCATTCTACTACTCCTCGAACAGTCTCTTTAAGGTGACTGACTGTCTCATTTTTACAAATGCTGCTGCCAGTGTCTACTACTACTACCACCACCACAACCATGGCATGTTAGGAAAAGAAACCATCTTCACCATGCAGCCATCGCTGTGCCTAAGTTAAACATCAAGCAAAGGTAAGAGAAGTTTGGAGGAGGCATAATTAATAATGGACATGTTTTCAATCAATTCACACACCCCTTTGAGTCCAGTTAAAGAATGCATAAATTAGAAGAGACTGACAGTACTAGTAGGACAACTCAATCAGTGAGGGGTGCCGAATCTATCTGTTTGTGTCTTACAAAGTCAGCCAAATATTTAAATCAAACACTGGCTATGGGCGGCCCTGCACCAGCAAAGAAACGGTGTGATGTAAAACAGTAACCCCACCCACAAAACATTAACAACATTGTATGTAGAAATATTGCTTTAATAACCCTAACAAATATAAACTATGTAAAAAAAAACACAAAACCTGACCCACCCCCTCCCTAACCCCAACCAATGTCCATAAAGAAAAAGTCCAACCTAATGTCCAATTGTCCAAAGAAACCCCAACGCCCGATTCCCACCCACCAAAACAAGAAATAAAAAAGGGGCAATGAACAGGGTCTCTTCTTTATGTTCATCGGGATTGTCTTTGGAGGACATGCACTGCCTCCTCAAGAAGTGCGATGCGGCGCTTCAAAGCATGGCAGTTGCAGCCACAGCGGGGGGGGCACCAGTGATAGAATGGCAGCGGCGGGCAGCTGCCAGATGGTGGCGCCGTACCGCTGGAGGGAGGTGGCTGGAGCCCGGGGCATTGGAGAAGGCTGCAGCTGCTGCAGCCTCCTCCTCCTCCTCTTCCAGGACCACCAGCTGACGATATTCCCGCTGGATGGCCTCCAGCTTCCAGCGCCGTGCCTTGGGGGCCAACTCCTTCTGATCCGGTTTCTCCGTGGAAGGAGTAGCTGTATATCAAAAAGAAAAACCAAGACTATTGTAAAATATAGTCTTAGAAAAACAGTAACACAAGTTAATTATACACATAGTGGCATGGTAGCACTATAACGCACAGTACATAACATTTGTGGTAAGTATCTTTCCTCCCACTTCCTTGGGCTTTAACATTTGTGGGATTTTTTCAGGCATTCAACCAACCATGCATCTGATTCCTATCAGCCACCTACGTATGCATTGCATGCATGCATCACACGTATCCTTCTCTCTGTCAGTCATAAATATTAAATCTCGCCCGTCCTTCTTCCTTCCACCTGTCTTTCCCTTTTAGTTCAACACCAGGTGATCTGATCTGACTTTTAGTCTTCTCCATAAAACTTTCAAAGCGGAGTTATTAGATAGAAGAGGCCATTGGTTACTCATACTCCCGCCGCTACTGCCTTTATTAATGCCAATTAAAGGGTGTCTTCACTCTTCAAACATTCACAACAACTTCTTACTTACTAAGTCTCAACAGTACAGTATACATACAGTACACCCTTGCAGTGAGTGTAATGTCAATAGTTAAGGATTATAAATCTAACTTACCACCGCCTGCCACTGGTGCTGGCTCACCCCCTGCAGCTCCATCCGCAACTGCTGCATCCTCGCCAGCCGCGTCGCCTTTGCCGCTGGCCCCGGCACTGGTGGTCGGTAGTGCGCCTAGAAAAAACATTACACATTTTTTAGGTGTCATATAAACCTCCCCCTATTGGTCAGTAGCAAGATTGAAAAATGCCTTAATAGTAATACATGCATAGACAACATACATCACTAGTACAAATCAGGTAGTAGTAGAGTAGACTCTAGTAGTTATATGGTCTCTAGGGTCATTCTAGTCTTTGCTTAGTTAGCCCGAGCCATGCAACCATTTTACCTTTGTGCCTTTTATTTTTGCACACGTGACGTTACCTCACAGCTTGTTGTATAAGACATCTTTGAGCCCACATGAACTCATACTGCTACTGTCTAAGCCCTGCGTACCAGGTCAACCAAAACATTAACAAGCCACATTATGGAGTTCTGGTGTTAGTCCATATTGCTTATCCATAAAAATGCTACACTTTTTGGCACGGCTGAAAAATGCTTGCAATATAGTAACGCGCACCATTTTTCTCATTACTGACGGAAGATTCCCTTCTACGAAACAGAGCTTTGCAGAGCTTATGATGTAACAACTACCAGTACTAGGTTCTTCTAAGGTGAGGGGTCCCCAGAATTCGCTCAGAGATCTTGATTTATAATGTTATATAAACTATATTCCTATCAAGGGGAAGGTGGTGCTTCCACCACTGTTCAGGTATCATGATTTCTAATTTTTTTCTATGCACCTGTAGTTGTTGTAACTGTAACTAAGTGTAACAATATTTATTGTTTTAATGGTATGCATTTTCTTGTTGGTGCTGCATTATAGAACAACCACAGAGCTTGTCAATTGAAACTAAAACTTTTGAACTTACATAGACTCGGTGGTATTTGGTGTGGACTTACACCAGTGAGCGAGCAAAAGGAAGGGTGTACATGTGCATTGCTTCCACGACTGAGAGGTCGGGAGTGTTATGTTCTGGGTTGTCTACTTGTTGGGTATCTTGGGGGGGGGTCGGAGAGCTAATAGTTATGATGAGACACTACTAAGTAGTCGAGCAAGGGATTGTGGTGGGTTCTGAACTTCTGATTGAGGTGTGAGGAAGGTCCAACCTACCATCACCAACATCCTATTTTCTTGTGCAAAGTTCTGTATGTGCAAAATCCCTACAACGGTAGTAGTATGTCCTATCCTATTAAAATAGTAAAATCTGGTTGTTAGTGCATTTGTTGGTGGGAATTTTCGAAAAGCCTCAAGATTAACAAATACTCAAGATTAATAAGTACAAGAGGACAACCCAAAGGTCTGGACTCAATGGCTAGAGCTACTGGGGAATCTGAGTATTATTTAAAAACCTTTTAAATAAAGAGTGGCCAACTGGGCAAGCTTAGCTACAGACAGACTAATAGTAGTAGGACAGAGAGTCCTCATAGCTGAGGCAGTTAGAGGCATAGATAACAAGAATTTAGAAACAGATAGTCCAGATCGAAGGATAATTGTTGGTAAAAAATAGCATTAGGAAACGGAAACAATAGTTCGGAAAAAATATGGTGCAGTAAAAGTTCGGGAATAAGAATTATTAATATTAAAAACAAGAAGACTTACTAGGGCCAGCAGAAGAGCCCTCATCGTTGTCCTCCTGTTGCTGTTCTACTCCTCCCGCCGACTGAGACCCTGTCTGCTTGCCCCTGGGTGCTGAGCATGAAAGATATAAGAAAGAGACAAACATTGATGATTAGTGTTGAACAAATAAAATATTTTTAAAGGACGGTCAAAAAAACATTTATGTAAACAATAATTGCAGTAAATAAATTGTCCTATCTCATCTGGTCAACAAGTAGTATCGGGGGATTCGAGGAGCGACTACTTACTATTCATCAAAACTAATCTAGTCTTCCATTCTGATTCCAGAATACTAACTAAGCCTAAGTAGTACGTACCACCTGACCTAGCCCACCTATTCCAGGCGTGCCAATTGTACATTAAGTATGCATTTCTACTTTTTTTAGTCCTCAAAAATGCATAAATGGTCAAATGGAGGACACATGACTACATTTTTGCATACACCAAATTGTTGGTTGATTGATTGGTGCTGATGTTCTACTAGTGCTAAGCCTATTACCACTCATTGGACAAACTAAAAAAGGTTCTACTAAAGACTGGCGTAAGCACTAGCAGCACGTGATGTAACAGAGAGAGCATCACGCATACCACTAAAAAATTACAAACTCATACTAAGTAACTAAACCTAAGTATTAATACACCCCTATCTCTTAGTGACAGAAGAAAAGTAAGGACTAGAGTCACTATAGCATTACATAACTTAATTTCTCTAAAATAAACTCTTACATAATCACGCTAAGCGAGCGCAAACGCAAAGTTGCAAACAAGTAAGATTAGTAGCACAGAAGAGCACCTGTGTCAGAACAATCACAGAAGACTTTTAAATGTAATTTACCTGCAGTGTAAGCAGCAGCATTCTAGCTGCTTGGAAAAAAAAAGATATTCACAATATATAACACAGAGCAGAAGAACAGACACAAAGTAGTAATAATTAAATAGTTACTCACCAAGACCCGGGACCTCCACTCCTAGCAGGTCCAGCAGGTCCTGTTCCCGGTCCAGGATATCGGACCACCAGTCCGTCAATCGGTTCTGGGTGTGCCGGACCCCAGAGCCGCGAAACACAGCCCGGCGCACCTTCCCCTACCGCTGCCGACGCTCCCGGAGCCCGTACCCGGACCCAGGCCTACCACCTGCTGCCAGGGTTAAGGGGAGGTGGCGCTGCACAAAGAAAACCAGTGCAGCTAACTCCACCTCCCCAAATAAGGCCCATGCCTGCACCCCTTGTGAGCGCCGCCTTCCGCAAGCCCTTTGCCTTTTCGACATGGTTCTGGGGTAGGCGGGGCAGGAAAGAAAAGGTAAAAAAATTAAGTAAGTACAAGAAATGAAAAGAGCAATCAATAGAAATAGAGTGAAAAAGTAGTTAAAAACACACAAAAAGTAGAAGCAGGAACATAGTCTGAGAGATAATAAATAAAAAAGAACAAAAAAAAGTTTCTAGAAACAAAGGATTGGAAAGATAGATGGAGGATTCAGAAGCAGGCCCCAGAACCATAGCAATAGAGTGAAAAACAAGATTGCCTTGCCCAATGCGACAGCGTGGGCAAGTTAGCGCGATATTTTCCCCCCGAGCACGCAAAAAGCGTTGTGAACACGTAAAAGCGTTTCCGAACAGAAAATACGTATCGCGAACGGGCGCGAGCATCAATTGCGCAACCCGGAACAGGAAATAGGCATTGCGAGCGGACGGGACAAGTGAAAACAAGATGACCGCGCCCATAGGCGACCGCATGGGCAAGTTGGCGAGACATTTCCAACGCGATCATGAAGAAAATATTGCGAACAGGCGGGAAAAGAACTTTCGCGTCCTCGCGATATTTCCACGGGTTTGCGGAGATTTTTGACATTTTCGCGAAGAGTTGCGTAACGCGATTACGCAATTTCCACTCACCCCTAGTATTATGGATACCTTATGTACCCTGAGAGTACTTGAACTTTATGGAAGATACTGAATTATGATGCTATATATAATCCTGTAGCCCATTGTGCTCGCAAACGAAATAGGACATTTGTGATCTTCAGCACTTCACTTTCAGGGATCTGCGAACATTTAGATTTTGGCACTTAGCCTGTAAGAAGACCATCCCTTGGACAGGAAAGGTGATCCCTGCACAAGTGAGCTATACAATTCCAGAAATTGTCAAATTCTGTCTGGGCCTATACTGTGCTGTCTTGTCAACAGGAATAACAATTATAAAAGTTCAATAAAGATGTATACACCTTTTTTAATTTTCTTGCCAAAGAGTGTTATACATTAGGAAATAGTAAAAGTGTACCTTGCTTCCGACAATAGGTACCAGGTGGTAGAGCAACACCGAACAGTGAACAAGATTACCTACCAGTGGCCCTGACCACTCACAATACAAAACTAGACATAAGTCTACTGGTATTTGAACAGAATGTCGAGTTGTTAATATCAGTGGACACAAATATCAGAAAAAATATAATGTGACACAAAAATATTGTGATGCAATAATATTGTTGTAAAAAATCATTTGTTTAGGTAAGTTATATTGTTTTTAAGAACATTATTAGTTTTAATATCGTTTTCAATAATTTAGTTGTAAAAAATATCATTTTTCAATTCTTTTAATGGGCTTTAGTTCATATTTTAATTTTATGTTTTACTGTTGTTTGTGTAATTTTTTTAATATAGTTTGTAATTTTAAGTGTTTTTGTATTTAATTATTAATAGGAGTTAATAGTGTCATAATGGATTTTGGGGTTTGTAGAGGGCTAGGGTGGGAAGTTGATGAAGCTAAAACAAATTATTAATTATTTAATCATTTTTAATTAATTATGTGATTGGTATTATTTATGTAAATTATGTAATACTGAATTATTTTTGTTATATTTTAGGTGAGGATTGCTAAGTTTGTAGGGGTATTGGGTGGGAAGTTAATTAAGTGATAATGAACGAACAATTAATTATTAATCGTTAATTACATTTTTAATTAATTATCAGTTAAGTAGATTGTGCTATACTTTTTTGTTTGAGTTACATTTTAGTTGTGGGGTGCTGGGTTTGTAGGGACATAGGGTGTGAAGTTAATTAAGTAATAATGAATTAGCAATTGATTATCATTTGTTAAGAAATTATTTAATTGATTATGAATTATGTAAATTGTGCTAAACTCAGTTATTTGAGTTACATTTTAGTTGTGGGATGCTGGGTTTGTAGGGGCCTAGGGTAGAAAGATAAATACATAATAATTAACAATGTATTATTAATTGTTAATGAATTATTTAATTTATTTTAAATAGTTAAGTTATGGAATTGTTATTTTTTAGTTATATTTTAGGTGCTGACTGTTAGGTTTGTAGGTGGTGCAGCGTGGAAAGTTAGTTAATTAATAATTGAATTACAATGATTAATTAATTGAATTTTTTTTAACAAAAATGATGTACATCGATTAACTGTTTTTCGTTTTTTGAGATATATATGTATTTTTATGTAAAACATTGTATTGACAGGTAATTATTTTTTCTACATTGATGGGGTTACTCATATATGTAATGTGCTCTAAGTGAAATATTTTCCTTACTCTTGCTTAGACTGTAGAAGCTATAGTAAAATTAACATATTCATAGTTCAACTCTTTCCCTAATGTTGCTCTGTTTGGAGTGGGAATAGTAAATTTCACCCTTCCAAATTCAACACTTTTCCTACTGTTGCAAGACTGGAGTGGGAATAGTAAATTTCAACCGTCCGAAATCCAACACTTCCCTAACTGTTGCACACATTAGAGTAGGAATAGTACATTTTACCCCTCCAAAGACCAGCACTTTCCCTCCTACTGCGCTGTTTTGAGTGGGCATAGTAAATTGTACCCCTACCAAAATCAGCTTATATACTGTCGCAAAGACTGTAATTGGTATAGCAAATTTTATCCCTTCAACATCCAACACTTTTCCTACTTTTGGGCTGTTTGGAGTGGGAATAGATCATTTTACCACTCCGAAATTCAATGCTATCCTTACTGTTGCAGAGACTGGAGTGGGCATAGTAAATGATATCTCTCTAAAGTCCAACACTTTCCCTACTATTGAACTGCTTGGATTGGGAATAGTAATGTGGAACGGAATCGTCCCCTACCTCCCTTGGGCGATGATTCAGCATGAACTCCTTTGTCTCTGAACGCGACCTTAACGCGTCCCTGGCAACACGGACTCCTCCCATTTCTCCTCCCTTGCAGGAACCTATCGCAACAGACGGAAGACCGGAAGCACCTTGTTCTGACCCCGGAAGTCCCTCCCTCGATCCCGATCCGGAACCCGGAAAAGCCGACAGAAGCGAGAGGAGAGCGTTCAAGGCGGCGGACTCGTGGCAGGAGACAGCGCGCTGAGAACCTGAGGTGGAGAACGGAGGTAGCCTGTGCGACGGAGAAGAGAAGACCGGAGGCTACTCATATATGTAATGTGCTCTAAGTGAAATATTTTCCTTACTCTTGCTTAGACTGTAGTAGCTATAGTAAAATTAACATATTCACAGTTCAACTCTTTCCCTAATGTTGCTCTGTTTGGAGTGGGAATAGTAAATTTCACCCTTCCAAATTCAACACTTTTCCTACTGTTGCAAGACTGGAGTGGGAATAGTAAATTTCAACCGTCCGAAATCCAACACTTCCCTAACTGTTGCACACATTAGAGTAGGAATAGTACATTTTACCCCTCCAAAGACCAGCACTTTCCCTCCTACTGCGCTGTTTTGAGTGGGCATAGTAAATTGCACCCCTACCAAAATCAGCGTATATACTGTCGCACAGACTGGAGTTGGTATAGCAAATTTTATCCCTTCAACATCCAACACTTTTCCTACTTTTGGGCTGTTTGGAGTGGGAATAGATCATTTTACCCCTCCGAAATTCAATGCTATCCTTACTGTTGCAGAGACTGGAGTGGGCATAGTAAATGATATCTCTCTAAAGTCCAACACTTTCCCTACTATTGAACTGCTTGTGGGAAGAGTAATGCGGAACGGAATCCTCCCCTACCTCCCTTGGGCGATGGCTCAGCATGAACTCCTTTGTCTCTGAACCCGACCTTACCGCGTCCCTGGCAACACGGACTCCTCCCATTTCTCCTCCCTTGCAGGAACCTATCGCAACAGACGGAAGACCGGAAGCACCTTGTTCTGACCCCGGAAGTCCCTCCCTCGATCCCTATCCGGAACCCGGAAAAGCCGACAGAAGCGAGAGGAGAGCGTTCAAGGCGGCGGACTCGTGGCAGGAGACAGCGTGCGGAGAACCTGAGGTGGAGAACGGAGGTAGCGTGTGCGACGGAGAAGAGAAGACCGGAGGCTACTCATATATGTAATGTGCTCTAAGTGAAATATTTTCCTTACTCTTGCTTAGACTGTAGTAGCTATAGTAAAATTAACATATTCACAGTTCAACTCTTTCCCTAATGTTGCTCTGTTTGGAGTGGGAATAGTACATTTCACCCTTCCAAATTCAACACTTTTCCTACTGTTGCAAGACTGGAGTGGGAATAGTAAATTTCAACCGTCCGAAATCCAACACTTCCCTAACTGTTGCACACATTAGAGTAGGAATAGTACATTTTACCCCTCCGAAGACCAGCACTTTCCCTCCTACTACGCTGTTTTGAGTGGGTATAGTAAATTGCACCCCTACCAAAATCAGCGTATATACTGTCGCACAGACTGGAGTTGGTATAGCAAATTTACCCCTTCAACATCCAACACTTTTCCTACTATTGGGCTGTTTGGAGTGGGAATAGTGCATTTTACCCCTCCGAAATTCAATGCTATCCTTACTGTTGCAGAGACTGGAGTGGGCATAGTAAATGGTATCTCTCTAAATTCCAACACTTTCCCTACTATTGAACTGCTTGGAGTGGGAATAGTAATGTGGAACGGAATTGTCCCCTACCTCCCTTGGGCGATGGCTCAGCATGAACTCCTTGGTCTCTGAACCCGACCTTACCGCGTCCCTGGCAACACGGACTCCTCCCATTTCTCCTCCCTTGCAGGAACCTATTGCAACAGACGGAAGACCGGAAGCACCTTGTTCTGACCCCGGAACACCCTCCCTCGATCCCGAACCGGAACCTGGAAAGGCCGACAGAAGCGAGAGGAGAGCGTTCAAGGGGGCGGACTCATGGCAGGAGACAGCGTGCGGAGAATCTGAGGTGGAGAACGGAGGTAGCGTGTGCGACGGAGAAGAGAAGACCAGAGGCGAGGACGAGGACATCTGGACCGAAGACTGGTGGAGTCCCCAGGAGGTGGCTGGAGAGCGGTCGCAACTCGCGGGAGAGTTGCGGCGGGGCATGTGAGTACCCTGTCTCCTGGCTCACAGGAGGAATTGTATATTGGTGTACATAGAGTGTCCCCTCACCTTGTAGAACATTATTGCACTGTATATTGTATAGACCACGCCACGAGCCCGGTAGTATAGAGAACCCCACACCTAAACCCTCACCACTTCCACCCTCTTCCTTCCCGTTCTTTCTTATTCCACTTCCTACCCCTACCATCCCGTTCCTCACACTTGCTTCGCCCTCCACACACCCCTGGTGTTGGTGACAGTACTCAAGCAGTCCTGCGTTTGAGGACTAATCGCCCTGTTCTTTCTCTCTTATATATACCTCCGAGGACCCCTGGAACCGACCCTGAGAAGAAGGATCTACTCCAGAGACGTCCAGCCTAGCAGAACCCTTCACGGACCTTCCCTCTCCCGACGACTCTACTTCCAGGAACATTTTCTTCATCCCAACCCTCAGCTTCTTTACCTCCCACGCCCCTGACTTTTGTGAAAAACAATAAAGCAAGCTACGTCATAGCTCACTACAACCGGCCTCCACGCCTGTTATTCCGGTCTGCCCGAACCCCTAGCCCACAGGTGGTGTCAGAAGTGGGATATACCGGAAGCATGGAGGCTGCAGTCAAGAAGCTGTCTGAAACCCAGGAGCAGCTGGGGAAGTTAATGGAACAATTCCTCAAGACTGCTGAGGACGACCGGGGGCAGTTACACGACTTCCTAAAGGGTCAAGGCACAGCACAAGACCAGGCTATGGGGAGACTTACCGATGTTTTGGGACAACATAGACCAGTAACCTCCCTTCCGTCGGTGGTCCTACAGAAGTATGTCCCGGGAGAGGATCCGGACTTCTTCTTTACGAATTTCGAGCGCCTGGCCCAAGCCGCTGCCTGGCCACCCGATCGCTGGGGTCACTATCTGGGACCCCTGCTGACCGGAGAACTGCAGGCGGCCTATCAATAGGCCAACATACAAGGACAAACCCCTTTATAATGATATAAAGACCTGTATCCTGGAGCGTCTGGGGATCGACAATGAAACCTATAGGATTCGTCTAAGACAAGCTAAAGAAGAACCACAGGAGACCCCCCGGGCTCTCTCATTCCGTATCCAAGACCTGGCGAACCGTTGGCTAAAGCCTGCCACGTCATCAAAAGAGGACATCCTTTCGAAGATTTATCTAGAACAATTCTTGTCTTCCTTGCACCCCTCCACCCAGGAGTGGGTACGACAACATGCCCGCCTGATGCTGGAAAGCGCAGTGGAAATCGCCAGCGCCTTTAGTCGTGTACAGGATATCCAGAAGGCGAAAGAACACCTACCCCGAGCCCAACATACCAGCCACATCTAAGCCCAAAGGCCGTCCATTCTCAGGAAACCAGACCCGGTCCCCCTTTTCCCATACCCAGTTCTGCCCCGACCAACACCCCCCGGACCTCAGTGTTACCATTGTGGAGGGTATGGTCACATTGCCCGGGTATGCCCACAGAAGGAGGAACCAATGGAGTTAGGACTGGCTCGAAACTTTGTTTGTGTTACCTCCGAAGCAGGCCCTCCCCGCTTCCACTGTCCAGTAAGGATCGACGGACATCCACTGCGGGCCCTCTCCAACTCGGGATGCCGGCAGAGCATACTACGCCCCCAGGAGCTGCCGACCACAGTAGGACCAGTGACCGGTACAGTAGACATACAATGCGTACATGGCGATACCAAATGCTATCCCACCGCCAGAGTGCGGGTTCAATATCCCACCGACCAAGGAAGCCTACCGACAGTCGGCCTAGTACCCAATCTACCGGAGCAAGTGATCCTGGGTAGTGATTACAGCGGGATCCCTCACCTCCTCCACAAAACAACCGACTCCCTGGAAAAATGGTGGGCAGAAGCACCATTTCCCCAGACCTGTCCGTCTCCGGAGTCGCCTACCAAGCCGCACAAAACCAAGAGCCAAATAAGGAAAGAGAAAAGAAGCCACGCTACTGGCTATCCTGTACAGCTGGACGACCATCCATGGGAGACCGATAGGGAATTCCGCGCCGCCCAACAAGAAGATCCGACCCTACAGAACGCATGGGGTCATGCCCTGGATAACGAAGACCCTCTCCAAGTAGGTCCTTATTTCTTTAAACAGAATGGCCTGTTGTATAGAAAGGGCGGGCCTCAGCAGTCCTCCCAGTTGATAATCCCAGGTCCGTTTTGGGACAAGGTGCTATTCCTGGCCCACAGCCATCTCTTAGGGGGCCACTTTGGTGATGAAAAAACGGGACAGACCATCCTCGATAGATTCTACTGGCCGGGGGTGTATCAGCAGATAAAATGATATTGTCGGGAGTGCCCGGTCTGCCAGAAGAACAGCCGTTATCGGCCTTCTAGAGTACCCCTCCTGAGGGATCCCTGATCAAATATCGATAACAAAAACACCGACCTACCAAAACATCGCCGCAAAAATATCGTACACAAAAATATCGTCACCATATACTTAAACAAGGATTTACACACAAATATCGACATTTTATTATCGACTACAAAAATATCGTATTCAATTATATCGATTACAAACATATCGACTACAAAATTATCGAAAATACTTAAAATAATATGAAACACTACAAAAATATCGACAACACTATTATCGACTTACATACAGCCTAATAACGAATACAAAAAATATCGAAATTTTTGTTTAACATCAAATACAAATTCCTCTCAACAACATAACAATTTAATTATTAATAACTTTTAAATAAATACTAAATAAACATATATAAATATAGTATACATTTAAAATATACATAAAATAATTATTAATACAACAATAAATATAAACACTTAATAATTCAAATATACTTAATTAAAAATATTAATTAACACACATTACATATATAAACATTTTTTAAATTATAAACCAAACATAAATTTATAAATAAAACACATACAAAACATCTTTAATTATATACTACTACTAAATAACAAATAAAACACCTTCAATAAAAAATAACGGATACCAAATTCAAAGTAAACTTCTCAAGCAATGAATTTAAAATAAATGTCGTCAAACCAATCAAAATGCAGAAGTACTTAACTAACTACTATAAAAACAATTACATAATTAACTAAAATTACCATTCTTGGAACAAAGTCGAAGAAAAACGGTTACTTTGCTGAAGAGAAAAGAAAATGAACCTAGAACAACTACTACAACAGATTATACAACAACACAAGTAAGTAAATTCCCATTTTATGTACTATTAAAAACTCAAGAAACTTAGCTAAACTCCCTAAAATATATAAATGCTCACTTTTTTTATTTAAAATAAAACTTCATACCAACAACAGCCACAATGAATAAATGTACCCAAAAAAATGACCAGCCTTAAAAATGCCTCCATAGAAATGTAACAAATAAATACAGATTTAGCAAACTAAAGGTTAAAATAAAATTACATTGTGTAAACGAAAAATAAATCCAAATAAAATACACAACCAATACAAATACTTATTATTTCAGCTTCAACAAACTTCATCTACTAAACTACATCTACGCAAACCAAACCTTCTACAAAGTTAAGTAAGTATAATCACAGTTTAAATAAATAACAACAAAAGAGAAATAACTAAGTGGTCCATTAGGATGGCGGGCGGACTTTGTCCGCCCGCCGCCCTAACGGTGATCGGGACCGCCCCCCTAAAGGGCGGGGGTCCAGACATTGGCATTTGGATGCGCCCGCCACAGTGGCGGGCGCATTCCTCAATTTAACATTGTGGCGGGCGGTGCTCACTTCACCGCCCGCCACAATGTTAAAAACAAATGCACGCATTTGCATAATCGAAGCTGCAGGCACCGTGCGGTGCCTGCCGCTGCGATTATGCAAATGCAGGGGGGTACCACAGGTACCCCCCCATGTGCCACCCCCCTTTGGCCGTCACTCTGGGGGCCCACAGGGGCCCCCCGGAGTGAACACCGCATGCCTTTCCGTGGCGGCATTGCCGCCACGGAAAAGCATTGCAAAATGCCCATTGTAATATGGCTGGCGGTGTCTCATAGACACCGCCACCATATTCAACATTTTCCACCCCGGCCGCAAGGCGACCGGGGCGGAAAAGTGGGGGCAGTGTTTTTTTCCGCCGTGGAAAAGGGAAGGATGTCGGGCGGGGGCAATCCGCCCGACATCCTAATGGGCCCCTAAGTATCAAACAATATTATTAATTAGAACTGTTCTCTACCACAACTACAGGAATTACTTCAGTGAAACTTCATTAAAAAGAAATAAAGACATCAGAATAAGAGAAAACAACATTGTAAGTATAATTTTTAAATTACTAATTAAACCTACACATAGAAATAAATGTATTGCATATTAACTAAAAACACATATATATGTCTTCACAGATATACCCTAGAAATGGCAGAAGGAGCTACTTTTGTAACATCTCAAAAAGGAAAAATAATGCTGAGATACATGGGTTATACCTACACCTAAGAAAAAGTCAAAGACAACAAAACACATTGGAAATGTAGCAAATACTATTCAACTGCATGCTATGGTGGAGCTACAACTGTAGATAACAATGTTGTAAATGTACGAGAGCATTATCACCCACCCAATGTGACCGAACTAGAAGTAAGAGAAGCATTAGAAACACTTAGAGAAGCAAGTACAGGCTCCCAACAAACAAGCACTGCAATTTTGAAAAATGTATTAACCAAAGTCCCAGAACACGTAACAGGACAGTTACCCTCAATCCCCAACTTGAAATGATTAATAGCTAAAACGAAAAAAGCATCTGATCCAACTCCACCTCCACCCCAAAGTTTTCAAGAAATTAAAATATATCCTAAATATACTATTACCCATAAAGAAGACAAATTCTTGATGTATGATAACGAAAGCCATGATAAAAGTATTCTACTTTTTGCAACAAATAACAACTTGCAAAAACTTAAAAATTGTGAAACATGGATGATGGACGGAACTTTTAAAGTGTGTCCAAAACCTTTTTATCAACTTTATACCATCCATGGTGAATACCAGGAAACTAATATCCCCTTAATTTATACATTGCTGCCAAATAAAACAAATGCATCCTACATAGAAATATTAACAACAATCAAAGACTTAACAGATAATTACTATCCACAAAGAATCATAATAGACTTTGAAATAGCTATGATTCAAGCTATACTAAAAATATACCCACACACTGCCATACAAGGGTGTTATTATCACTACAATCAAAGTATATGGAGACACTTACAAAAATCTTCCTTAAGTATAGACTACTCTACAAACAGCAACTTTGCTTACCAGATCAAAAAATTAATAGCACTAGCATACGTCCCAACAACAGAAGTGGCAAATTACTACATTTTATTAATTGACAGTCCTTTCTACCGCACAAATGAAAAAAAAATAACTCCCTTGTTAGACTATTTCGAAGACACCTGGGTCGGAAGATTACATCGTTCAGGTCACCGCAGACAACCTAAATTCCAAATTCCCTGGTGGAATGTCTACGCTAGCACTATAGCACAAAAAGCCAAAACAAATAACGCGGTCGAAGGATGGCATAATGCCTTCCAAGCCACAATAGGAAGAGGACAACCAACACTTCACAAACTCATCCTTTGCATCAAAAAAGAACAAAGCTACCAAGAGCTAAGAATTGAACAATCTTTAACAAAAATCGGACCAAAACTAAGCAAACAAACAATAAATATGTACGAATACCTCCAACAAAAAACGAGCATGTATCCAAGTATCCAAGGTCTAGAATACATAGATCTAATAGCAAAATCCATCCTTTAATAAAATACAAATAGCAAACCATATAAACATATATAACACAGATCAATTTTTTTAAATATTAGTTAAATTGTCATGTAATATTTATTATAAATTAATATCACAAGACATAATCTAACTAATAAAATTACAAAATCAGCAATAAACATAACCCACCCCAAAAAAAAGAAAAATAATAACTTACGGTTCTGTAGCTGTAGAATATTTCCGAAATAGATGCTTTAAAAACCAATCCAAGGAAAAAACCATCCACATAGTGATGACAAACCCCCAAAAATGTAAAAATACAACTGTATAAAAAGAATCCAACGTAGCAATCCTCTTGCTAACGAATCCATAAAAACCCGAACATAATTCCTATAAAAAACGCACCAAAATCCCTAAAAAAAAGGAAATGTATATAAACTAGTAGAAAACACTAGTAACAACAATTTCCTTTACTTTAAAAAAAAAAAAATGAGAGCAATTCCAACCGTTCACCAAAACCGGCACCTGTAAATAAAGTACATACAAAACCCACACATAACTAATAATAAACCCACAAAGCGAATAAAGAACATGTAAAACGTATTCAAATACCTAAAGTAATAATTGAAAGCAAAACATTAACATTACAATAATATTAGATAGCAAACAAACTACGCTATCACTAACGTACTTAAATAACACGTACATTTTTACATAAACAGTTAAAAACACACACATAGCAACACATATACACTACTACTAAGCATGGGCGGATTTTGCGAATTGGCAATCCGCGAAATTGCGCATTTACGGATTCGCAATCCGCAAAATCCGCGTACTCTCGCGAATTTTGCTGATTCCTTTTTTTTTTGTGTTCGCAAGTGTTTCTGCCATTTCGCAAGGGTTTTTTACCAGTTCGCAAACGCGAACTTACTTGTCGGGTAGCAACGGTCGCAACCATGTTGTTTCTATGTCTGGTTCATCCCAGCACCCTCTGTTTCACCACTGCCACCCTCTGTTTCACCACTGCCACCCTCTGGCTCACCCATGCCACCCTCTGGCTCACCCATGCCACCCTCTAGTACATCACTGTAGATTATGGGGGGAATAGCACACCTGCCCTGCCTCAACTGACATGAATGAATTAGGGGCTGATTAATGTGTCACTGAATTTGAACTTCCAGGCTGGCACCTGCTTCCTTATCTGTAATTGTTTCTGTTGCAGTGTAATTTTTTTAACAGGACCTTTGTTGTATACTTGTAGCTATTCTCTGAGCCTGCTGTGAGGGTCAGAGCAGGGTAATAGAATAGTTGCAAGTAGGCAACTAAACTCTGAAGGGGCCCCTCAGGAAGCACTACAAGGAATGGTTACTAATGATAAGATTGAACTTTTGCACCTGCTGAGTGCTTTCAGTTTTGCAAAAATCCAAATATCCAGCAGCATCCACAAAAAGTAATCCTTCCAGGTCAAGATCCAAATCAAAGTGACCAGCACATGAAGAAAGCACTGGGAGGAGCCTGCTGGACAGGAACAGGAAGTTGGAGACTGTGGGGCACTTCCTTCCTCCCCCCCCCCAAAATGGACTCCTTGCAAAGAAAAAGTGCAGGCAAATGTCAACCTGAGGAGTTATTCTGATAAAAAATCATAATTTTCAAGGTTTATGCTGCCTGCTGGTGGATTTCTTGTGCGAAATTGCAAATTTTGCAATCTCCCAATTGCGAGATTGTCGCTGCCCGCCGCATCTACGTGTTCGCAAGTGTTTACTCCCGCGAAATTGTATAGTATTCTAGTTGGCAAGTGCGACCAAGCAAAAAATCCGCTCCGCATGGATTTTACGAATTTTCGGCAAGTTCGCGAGAGTTTGCGGATTCCGAATTTGCCGAAAATCCGCAAAATCCGCGAGCGGAACGGATTTTACGCCCATGCTTAACTACTACTTACTTAAAAATAACTTAAAAGTAACTTAAAAGTAATTAAAATCAAACTTACATTAACAAACACGAAGCAGCTCCCAACCGCGAGGCTCCGTCTTCACAAATGACCCAAACAACGATGTAGATAGTCTAAAAAGTGAACTAGGAAAAAAAATGGCGGCATAATTAAAACAAAAATAGGAGTAAACCCCCATAGAAATGAATAGAAAAAATTAAAAAATGTTTAAATATTTTTTATTAAAATTGTTATCTTTTTTAAAATGTATAAAATAAACATATGACGATTGTAAAATATACATTACTTACTTTCTGTTAAAATATATTGAATAAAAAGATTGATGTATATTAAAAATATGTTTATAACATTAACTCTTTATTTAGTTATAATAAACAAATGTTAAAAAGTTAATGTATATACTTTTGTAAATGCAAATTATTTGTACATTATTTAACATATTACATTTTATTTAAATAAAACATTACATTTAAAAATGTACAATGTATATATATTGCAAATACTGCAATGTTATACATCATTAAAAACAAATGTATTTTTTTTTAAATGTATAAATGTTTTCATCTACAAACAGAAACAACACAATAAAGACTTTTTATTTTAGAAAAAGTTGTTACTATGTTACTTTATAATTATACATGCATGTGAAATAAATGATAAAATGTTTAAAAAATGTGTAATTCTTTATTATACATATGTTATTAAATATAATCTTAAATACTTCAAAATACATTACAGATTATTGGGAAAAAACAATAATAATTAATATGTATTTGTAATATTGTATTAAAAGAATTATTCTCAAAAAATAATTCAGTATTATAATTCCAAATATTATTAAAATAAATAAAACACAATATAGTAAATAAAATAAAATAAATCGAATTCCAAACTCTATATAAATCACTGAGAATGCTGGACAGTAAACCATAATAATTTACTATTCTAACTCCAAATCTAACATAACTCAGAGAAAGTGCTGGACAGTAAACCATAATAATTTACTATTCTAACTCCAAATCTAACATACTCAGAGAAAGTGCTGGACAGTAAACCATAATTATTTTCTATTCTAACTCCAAATCTAACATAAGTCAAAGAAAGTGCTGGACAGTAAACCATAATAATTTACTATTCTAACTCCAAATCTAACATAATTCAGGGAAAGTGCTGGTCAGTAAACCATAAAAATTAACTATTCTAACTCCAAGTCCAACATAACTCAGAGAAAGTGCTGGACAGTAGACCATAATAATTTACTATTATAACTCCAAGTCCAACATAACTCAAAGAAAGTGCTGTATAGTAAACCATAATAATGTACTATTCTAACTCCAAGTCCAACATAACTCAGGGAAAGTGCAGGACAGTAAACCATAATAATAATCTATTATAACTCCAAATGTAACATAACTCAGGGAAAGCGCTGGACAGTAAACCATAACAATTTACTATCCTAACTCCAAGGCCAACATAACTCAGGGAAAGTGCTGGACAGTAAACCATAATAATTTACTATTCTAACTCCAAGTCCAACATAACTCTGGGAAAGTGCTGGAGAGTAAACCATAATAATTTACTATTATAACTCCGAGTCCAACATAACTCAGAGAAAGTGCTGGACAGTAAACCATAATAATTTACTATTATAACTCCAAGTCCAACATAACTCAGAGAAAGTGCTGGACAGTAAACCATAATAATGTACTATTCTAACTCCAAGTCCAACACAACTCAGGGAAAGTGCAGGACAGTAACCCATAATATTAATCTATTCTAACTCCAAATGTAACCTAACTCAGGGAAAGTGCTGGACAGTAAACCATAACAATTTACTATTCTAACTCAAAGTCCAACATAACTCAGGGAAAGTACTGGACAGTAAACCATAATAATTTACTATTCTAACTCCAAGTCCAACAGAACTCTCGGAAAGTGCTGGAGAGTAAACTATAATAATTTACTATTCTAACTCCAAGTCCATCATAACTCAGGGAAAGTGCTGGACAGTAAACCATAATAATTTACTATTCTAACTCCAAGTCCAACATAACTCAGGGAAAGTGCTGGACAGTAAACAATAATAATGTACTATTCTAACACCAAAACTAACATAACTCTAAGAAAGTGCTGGACAGTAAACCATAATAATTTACTATTCTAACTCCAAATCTAACATAACTCATGGAAAGTGCAGGACAGTAAACCATAATAATTGACTATTCTAACTCCAAGTCCAACATAACTCTGAGAAAGTGCTGGACAGTAAACCATAATAATTTACTATTCTAACTCAAAATCTAACATAACTCAGGGAAAGTGCTGGAGAGTAAACCATAATAATTTACTATTCTAACTCCAAATCTAACATAACTCAGAGAAAGTGCTGGACAGTAAACCATAATAATTTACTATTCTAACTCCAAATCTAACATACTCAGAGAAAGTGCTAGACAGTAAACCATAATTATTTACTATTCTAACTCCAAATCTAACATAAGTCAAAGAAAGTGCTGGACAGTAAACCATAATAATTTACTATTCTAACTCCAAATCTAACATAATTCAGGGAAAGTGCTGGTCAGTAAACCATAAAAATTAACTATTCTAACTCCAAGTCCAACATAACTCAGAGAAAGTGCTGGACAGTAAACCATAATAATTTACTATTATAACTGCAAGTCCAACATAACTCAAAGAAAGTGCTGTATAGTGAACCATAATAATGTACTATTCTAACTCCAAGTCCAACATAACTCAGGGAAAGTGCAGGACAGTAAACCATAATAATAATCTATTATAACTCCAAATGTAACATAACTCAGGGAAAGCGCTGGACAGTAAACCATAACAATTTACTATCCTAACTCCAAGGCCAACATAACTCAGGGAAAGTGCTGGACAGTAAACCATAATAATTTACTATTCTAACTCCAAGTCCAACATAACTCTGGGAAAGTGCTGGAGAGTAAACCATAATAATTTACTAATATAACTCAGAGTCCAACATAACTCAGAGAAAGTGCTGGACAGTAAACCATAATAATTTACTATTATAACTCCAAGTCCAACATAACTCAGAGAAAGTGCTGGACAGTAAACCATAATAATGTACTATTCTAACTCCAAGTCCAACACAACTCAGGGAAAGTGCAGGACAGTAACCCATAATAATAATCTATTTTAACTCCAAATGTAACCTAACTCAGGGAAAGTGCTGGACAGTAAACCATAACAATTTACTATTCTAACTCAAAGTCCAACATAACTCAGGGAAAGTGCTGGACAGTAAACCATAATAATTTACTATTCTAACTCCAAGTCCAACAGAACTCTCGGAAAGTGCTGGAGAGTAAACCATACTAATTTACTATTCTAACTCCAAGTCCATCTTAACTCAGGGAAAGTGCTGGACAGTAAACCATAATGATTTACTATTCTAACTCCAAGTCCAACATAACTCAGGGAAAGTGCTGGACAGTAAACCATAATAATGTTCTATTCTAACACCAAAACTAACATAACTCTAAGAAAGTGCTGGACAGTAAACCATAATAATTTACTATTCTAACACCAAATCTAACATAACTCATGGAACGTGCTGGACAGTAAACCATAATAATTGACTATTCTAACTCCAAGTCCAACATAGCTCTGAGAAAGTGCTGGACAGTAAACCATAATAATTTACTATTCTAACTCAAAAACTAACATAACTCAGGGAAAGTGCTGGACAGTAAACCATAATAATTTACTATTCTAACTCCTAATCTAATATAACTCAGGGAAAGTGCTGGACAGTAAACCATAATAATTTACTATTCTTACTCCAAATCTAACATAACTCAGGGAAAGTTCTGGAGAGTAAACAATAATAATTTACTATTCTAACTCCAAGTCCATCATAACTCAGGGAAAGTGCTGGACAGTAAACCATAATAATTTACTATGCTAACTCCAAGTCCAAAATAACTCAGGGAAAATGCTGGACAGTAAACCATAATAATTTACTATTCTAACACCAAAACTAACATAACTCTAAGAAAGTGCTGGACAGTAAACCATAATAATTTACTATTCTAACTCCAAATCTAACAGAACTCATGGAAAGTGCTGGACAGTAAACCATAATAATTTACTATTCTAACTCCAAGTCCAACATAACTCTGAGAAAGTGCTGGACAGTACACCATAATAATTTACTATTCTAACTCCAAAACTAACATAACTCAGGGAAAGTGCTGGACAGTAAACCATAATAATTTACTATTCTAACTCCAAATCTAATATAACTCAGGGAAAGTGCTGGACAGTAAACCATAATAATTTACTAATCTTACTCCAAATGTAACATAACTCAGGGAAAGTGCTGGGCAGTAAACCATAATAATTTACTATTCTAACTCCAAATCCAACATAACTCAGGGAAAGTGCTGGACAGTAAACCATAACAATTTACTATTCTAACTCCAAAACTAACATAACTCTGAGAAAGTGCTGGACAGTAAACCATAATAATTTACTATTCTAACTCCAAATCTAACATAAGTCAAAGAAAGTGCTGGAGAGTAAACCATAATAATTTACTATTCTAACTCCAAATCTAACATAACTCAGGGAAAGTGCTGGACAGTAAACCATAATATTTTACTATTATAACTCCAAGTCCAACATAACTCAAAGAAAGTGCTGGACAGTAAACAGTAAACCATAAAATTTACTATTCTAACTCCAAGTCCAACATAACTCAGGGAAAGTGCTGGACAGTAAACCATAATAATGTACAATTCTGACTCCAAGTCCAACATAGCTCTGGGAAAGTGCTGGAGAGTAAACCATAATAATTTACTATTCTAACTCCAAGTCCAACATAACTCAGAGAAAGTGCTGGACAGTAAACCATAATAATTTACTATTCTAACTCCGAGTCCAACATAACTCAGGGAAAGTGCAGGACAGTAAATCATAAAAATAATCTATTCTAACTCCAAATGTAACATAACTCAGGGAAAGTGCTGGACAGTAAACCATAACAATTTACTATTCTAACTCCAAGTCCAACATAACTCAGGGAAAGTGCTGGACAGTAAACCATAATAATTTACTATTCTAACTCCAAGTCCAACATAACTCTGGGAAAGTGCTGGAGAGTAAACCATAATAATTTACTATTCTAACTCCAAGTCCATCATAACTCAGGGAAAGTGCTGGACAGTAAACCATAATATTTTACTATTCTAACTCCAAGTCCAACATAACTCAGGGAAAGTGCTGGACAGTAAACCATAATAATTTACTATTCTAACTCCAAATCTAATATAACTCAGGGAAAGTGCTGGACAGTAAACCATAATAATTTACTAATCTTACTCCAAATGTAACATAACTCAGGGAAAGTGCTGGACAGTAAACCATAATAATTTACTATTTTAACTCCAAATCCAACATAACTCAGGGAAAGTGCTGGCCAGTAAACCATAATCCATAATAATTTACTATTCTAACACCAAATCTAACATAACTCATGGAACGTGCTGGACAGTAAACCATAATAATTGACTATTCTAACTCCAAGTCCAACATAGCTCTGAGAAAGTGCTGGACAGTAAACCATAATAATTTACTATTCTAACTCAAAAACTAACATAACTCAGGGAAAGTGCTGGACAGTAAACCATAATAATTTACTATTCTAACTCCTAATCTAATATAACTCAGGGAAAGTGCTGGACAGTAAACCATAATAATTTACTATTCTTACTCCAAATCTAACATAACTCAGGGAAAGTTCTGGAGAGTAAACAATAATAATTTACTATTCTAACTCCAAGTCCATCATAACTCAGGGAAAGTGCTGGACAGTAAACCATAATAATTTACTATGCTAACTCCAAGTCCAAAATAACTCAGGGAAAATGCTGGACAGTAAACCATAATAATTTACTATTCTAACACCAAAACTAACATAACTCTAAGAAAGTGCTGGACAGTAAACCATAATAATTTACTATTCTAACTCCAAATCTAACAGAACTCATGGAAAGTGCTGGACAGTAAACCATAATAATTTACTATTCTAACTCCAAGTCCAACATAACTCTGAGAAAGTGCTGGACAGTACACCATAATAATTTACTATTCTAACTCCAAAACTAACATAACTCAGGGAAAGTGCTGGACAGTAAACCATAATAATTTACTATTCTAACTCCAAATCTAATATAACTCAGGGAAAGTGCTGGACAGTAAACCATAATAATTTACTAATCTTACTCCAAATGTAACATAACTCAGGGAAAGTGCTGGGCAGTAAACCATAATAATTTACTATTCTAACTCCAAATCCAACATAACTCAGGGAAAGTGCTGGACAGTAAACCATAACAATTTACTATTCTAACTCCAAAACTAACATAACTCTGAGAAAGTGCTGGACAGTAAACCATAATAATTTACTATTCTAACTCCAAATCTAACATAAGTCAAAGAAAGTGCTGGAGAGTAAACCATAATAATTTACTATTCTAACTCCAAATCTAACATAACTCAGGGAAAGTGCTGGACAGTAAACCATAATATTTTACTATTATAACTCCAAGTCCAACATAACTCAAAGAAAGTGCTGGACAGTAAACAGTAAACCATAAAATTTACTATTCTAACTCCAAGTCCAACATAACTCAGGGAAAGTGCTGGACAGTAAACCATAATAATGTACAATTCTGACTCCAAGTCCAACATAGCTCTGGGAAAGTGCTGGAGAGTAAACCATAATAATTTACTATTCTAACTCCAAGTCCAACATAACTCAGAGAAAGTGCTGGACAGTAAACCATAATAATTTACTATTCTAACTCCGAGTCCAACATAACTCAGGGAAAGTGCAGGACAGTAAATCATAAAAATAATCTATTCTAACTCCAAATGTAACATAACTCAGGGAAAGTGCTGGACAGTAAACCATAACAATTTACTATTCTAACTCCAAGTCCAACATAACTCAGGGAAAGTGCTGGACAGTAAACCATAATAATTTACTATTCTAACTCCAAGTCCAACATAACTCTGGGAAAGTGCTGGAGAGTAAACCATAATAATTTACTATTCTAACTCCAAGTCCATCATAACTCAGGGAAAGTGCTGGACAGTAAACCATAATATTTTACTATTCTAACTCCAAGTCCAACATAACTCAGGGAAAGTGCTGGACAGTAAACCATAATAATTTACTATTCTAACTCCAAATCTAATATAACTCAGGGAAAGTGCTGGACAGTAAACCATAATAATTTACTAATCTTACTCCAAATGTAACATAACTCAGGGAAAGTGCTGGACAGTAAACCATAATAATTTACTATTTTAACTCCAAATCCAACATAACTCAGGGAAAGTGCTGGCCAGTAAACCATAATCCATAATAAGTTACTATTCTAACAACAAAACTAACATAACTCTAAGAAAGTGCTGGACAGTAAACCATAATAATTTACTATTCTAACTCCAAATCTAACATAACATTGAGAAAGTGCTGGACAGTAAACCATAATAATTTACTTTTCTAACTCCAAAACTAACATAACTCAGGGAAAGTGCTGGACAGTAAACCATAATAATTTACTATTCTAACTCCTAATCTAATATAACTCAGGGAAAGTGCTGGACAGTAAACCATAATAATTTACTATTCTTACTCCAAATCTAACATAACTCAGGGAAAGTGCTGGAGAGTAAACAATAATAATTTACTATTCTAACTCCAAGTCCATCATAACTCAGGGAAAGTGCTGAACAGTAAACCATAATAACTTACTATGCTAACTCCAAGTCCAAAATAACTCAGGGAAAGTGCTGGACAGTAAACCATATTAATTTACTATTCTAACACCAAAACTAACATAACTCTAAGAAAGTGCTGGACAGTAAACCATAATAATTTACTATTCTAACTCCAAATCTAACATAACTCATGGAAAGTGCTGGACAGTAAACCATAATAATTTACTATTCTAACTCCAAGTCCAACATAACTCTGAGAAAGTGCTGGGCAGTAGACCATAATAATTTACTATTCTAACTTCAAAACTAACATAACTCAGGAATAGTGCTGGACAGTAAACCATAATAATTTACTATTCTAACTCCAAATCTAATATAACTCAGGGAAAGTGCTGGACAGTAAATCATAACAATTTATTAATCTTACTCCAAATGTAACATAACTCAGGGAAAGTGCTGGACAGTAAACCATAATAATTTACTATTTTAACTCCAAATCCAACATAACTCAGGGAAAGTGCTGGCCAGTAAACCATAATCCATAATAAGTTACTATTCTAACAACAAAACTAACATAACTCTAAGAAAGTGCTGGACAGTAAACCATAATAATTTACTATTCTAACTCCAAATCTAACATCACTCTGAGAAAGTGCTGGACAGTAAACCATAATAATTTACTATTCTAACTCCAAAACTAACATAACTCAGGGAACGTGCTGGACAGTAAACCATAATAATTTACTATTCTAACTCCAAATCTAATATAACTCAGGGAAAGTGCTGAACAGTAAACCATAATAATTTACTAATCTTACTCCAAATGTAACATAACTCAGGGAAAGTGCTGGACAGTAAACCATAATAATTTACTATTTTAACTCCAAATCCAACATAACTCAGGGAAAGTGCTGGACAGTAAACCATAATCCATAATAATTTACAATTCTAACTCCAAATGTAACATAACTCAGGGAAAGTGCTGGACAGTAAACCATAATAATTTACTATTTTAACTCCAAATGTAACATAACTCAAGGAAAGTGCTGGACAGTAAACCATAATAATTTACTATTATAACTCCAAGTCCAACATAACTCAAAGAAAGTGCGGACAGTAAACCATAATAATGTACTATTCTAACTCGAAGTCCAACATAACTCAGGGAAAGTGCTGGACAGTAAACCATAATAATTTACTATTCTAACTCCAAGTCCAACATAACTCTGGGAAAGTGCTGGAGAGTAAACCATAATAATTTACTATTCTAACTCCAAGTCCAACATAACTCAGAGAAAGTACTGGACAGTAAACCAAAATAATTTACTATTATAACTCCAAGTCCAACATAACTCAGAGAAAATGCTGGACAGTAAACCATAATAATTTTCTATTCTAAGTCCAACATAACTCTGGGAAAGTGCTGGAGAGTAAACCATAATAATTTACTATTCTAACTCCAAGTCCATCATAACTCAGGGAAAGTGCTGGACAGTAAACCATAATATTTTACTAATCTAACTCCAAGTCCAACATAACTCAGGGAAAGTGCTGGACAGTAAACCATAATAATATACTATTCTAAAACCAAGTCCAACATAACTCTGAGAAAGTGCTGGACAGTAAGCCATAATAATTTACTATTCTAACTCCAAAACTAACATAACTCAGGGAAAGTGCTGGACAGTAAACCATAATAATTTACTATTCTAACTCCAAGTCCAACATAACTCAGGGAAAGTGCTGGACAGTAAACCATAATAATTTACTATTCTAACTCCAAGTCCAACATAACTCTGGGAAAGTGCTGGAGAGTAAACCATAATAATTTACTATTCTAACTCCAAGTCCATCATAACTCAGGGAAAGTGCTGGACAGTAAACCATAATAATCTACTATTCTAAAACCAAGTCCAACATAACTCTGAGAAAGTGCTGGACAGTAAACCATAATAATTTACTATTCTAACTCCAAAACTAACATAACTCAGGGAAAGTGCTGGACAGTAAACCATAATAATTTACTATTCTAACTCCTAATCTAATATAACTCAGGGAAAGTGCTGGACAGTAAACCATAATAATTTACTATTCTTACTCCAAATCTAACATAACTCAGGGAAAGTTCTGGAGAGTAAACAATAATAATTTACTATTCTAACTCCAAGTCCATCATAACTCAGGGAAAGTGCTGGACAGTAAACCATAATAATTTACTATGCTAACTCCAAGTCCAAAATAACTCAGGGAAAGTGCTGGACAGTAAACCATAATAATTTACTATTCTAACACCAAAACTAACATAACTCTAAGAAAGTGCTGGACAGTAAACCATAATAATTTACTATTCTAACTCCAAATCTAACATAACTCATGGAAAGTGCTGGACAGTAAACCATAATAATTTACTATTCTAACTCCAAGTCCAACATAACTCTGAGAAAGTGCTGGGCAGTAAACCATAATAATTTACTATTCTAACTTCAAAACTAACATAACTCAGGGAAAGTGCTGGACAGTAAACCATAATAATTTACTATTCTAACTCCAAATCTAATATAACTCAGGGAAAGTGCTGGACAGTAAACCATAATAATTTACGAATCTTACTCCAAATGTAACATAACTCAGGGAAAGTGCTGGACAGTAAACCATAATAATTTACTATTTTAACTCCAAATCCAACATAACTCAGGGAAAGTGCTGGCCAGTAAACCATAATCCATAATAAGTTACTATTCTAACAACAAAACTAACATAACTGTAAGAAAGTGCTGGACAGTAAACCATAATAATTTACTATTCTAACTCCAAATCTAACATAACTCTGAGAAAGTGCTGGACAGTAAACCATAATAATTTACTATTCTAACTCCAAAACTAACATAACTCAGGGAAAGTGCTGGACAGTAAACCATAATAATTTACTATTCTAACTCCAAATCTAATATAACTCAGGGAAAGTGCTGGACAGTAAACCATAATAATTTACTAATCTTACTCCAAATGTAACATAACTCAGGGAAAGTGCTGGACAGTAAACCATAATAATTTACTATTTTAACTCCAAATCCAACATAACTCAGGGAAAGTGCTGGACAGTAAACCATAATCCATAATAATTTACTATTCTAACTCCAAAACTAACATAACTCTGAGAAAGTGCTGGACAGTAAACCATAATAATTTACTATTCTAACTCCAAATCTAATATAACTCAGAGAAAGTGCTGTACAGAAAACCATAATAATTTCCTATTCTAACTCCAACTCCAACATAATTCATGGAAAATGCTGTACATTCCAAACATTTAAAATTATGATTTTAAAATTTCACAAATAAAAATTGAAATTTCGAAATTCAAAAAAATGTTTCATTCAAATTTAAAATGTTTATAAAATTTTTAACACACATTATTTTTATTACTACCCACCCTTCTCCTCCATAAACCTAACAACCCGCAACTAAAATATTTACGAATTTTATACAATATAACAATTTAAAATCTAAGAAAAAATATCTAATTTTAAATTTTACATTTCAAAATTAGAAATGTATTTCCTTAAAAAAAAAGATTTTTTTTAATTTTTCAGACACATTTATAAAATTACTACCCACCCTTATCCCCTATAAACCCAACAACCCGCTCCTAAAATATTTACACATTTTTTAAAATATAAAAAGTTACAAATATCTTAATTAATTTCTAATTATAAATTTATCATTTCGAATTTAGAAATTTATTTCCTTAAAATTTAATTTTTTTATTTTATTTTCATACACATTTTTTAAATTACGGCCCACCCTTATCCCCTATAAACCCAACAACCCGCTCCTAAAATATTTACACATTTTATAAAATATAAAAATTACAAATGTATAAAATAATTTCTAATTTCAAATTTCAAAATTAGAAATGTATTTCCTTAAAATGTAAATATGTTTTTTAAATATTCATACACATTTTTTAAATTACTACCCACCCTTATCCCCTATAAACCCAACAACCCGCTCCTAAAATATTTACACATTTTATAAAATATAAAATTTACAAATATATTAAATCATTTCTAATTTCAAATTTAAAATTTCAAAATTTAAAATTTATTTCTGTCATACACATTTTTTAAATTACTACCCACCCTTATCCCCTATAAACCCAACAACCCGCTCCTAAAATATTTACTAAAAATAAAAAAATTATAAAATGACATGTATTATTCACATAAAAACATTGAAAATATAAAAATAAATAACTAAAACTATTAAACAAGTAAACAAATTATATCACTAAAAACATAATAGCGATATTATTTACATCGATATTTATTTTGACTATATTTACTACAACGATATTTAACAATGTCGATATTTCAGCAAAACTAAAAAAACGATATTTACTACATCGATATTTAATTCATCGATATCTCACAAAGACGATATTCTTACCTCGATATTTCTGCCTGTCGATATTTCCCCGTCGATATTCCTGCTGTATACCCTCCAACCTCTACCCCTCATCGATTTCCCTTTCAGCAGAGTAGACATGGACCTAATAGGCCCCATGCTACCCTCTAAAAGCGGGTGTAGGTACGCACTAGTCCTGGTCGACTATGCCACACGTTTCCCTGAAGCGGTTCCCCTGTGCCAACCCACCACCCAGAACATTGCCAAAGCACTCATCTCGATCTTTTCACGAGTCGGTTTCCCTAGAGAGATCCTAACAGATCAGCGGACACCTTTTGTCTCCTCCCTCATGCGACAAGTATGTTCCCAACTTGGTATCAAACAGATAAGAACCTCTGCTTACCACCCCCAGACCGACGGACTGGTCGAGCGGTACAATGCCACCTTAAAAACCACCCTTAAGAAACTGTTGGCACTAGAGAGTAAAAGGTGGGAAGAGATGTTACCCCTAGCTCTGTTTGCTATCCGATGCAAGGTCCAAAGCAGCACTGGTTATTCCCCCTATGAACTTTTGTATGGGCGAGCTCCCCTAACCCTGTTGGACATGGCCCGAGAAGCCTGGGAGGCCGAGGCTGACTGAACCAAACCCCTCCCGGAATACATAGAGAACCTCAAAACACACTTAGGACAGATAAGAGAAATCGTTAGACAAAACCTATTGACTGCTCAAACCTCCCAGAAACGTCAATACGACAGAGGGACCAAGCCACGTACCTTTGTCCCCGGTGACCTTGTGCTCCTACTCATGCCCTCCTCGGACCACAAACTGCTGGGTCAGTGGCAGGGCCCGTTTGCCGTCCTACAGCAGGTGACCCCGGTGACATACGAGGTGGAATTGGACTCCAATCGAGGTGTCACCCAGATCTATCACGTAAACCTCCTAAAAAAATGGGAGGGACCCCGACCCGTTCTGTCCAGTGTAAAACCTCAGAAGCCCCTCCCTTATGAGGTCTGTTTTGATCCCGACCTACGGGAACAACCAAGACAGGACCTCCGGAACGCCTTGTCTTCCCTACAACCTTTTTTTTCCTCCCTACCAGGCCACACCACTGTCATAGAACACGCCATCCTAACTGATCCCGGAAAAACAGTGAGACAACGTCCCTATCGGGTCCCTGAGGCTCGCAGGGCCGTTATCAAGGAAGAAACGGACCAAATGCTGCGAATGGGCATCATAGAGCCATCCATCAGCAGCTGGAATTCTCCCATTGTCCTGGTGCCGAAGCCAGATGGCTCAATAAGGTTTTGTATAGATTTCAGGGAGGTCAACAAAATCTCAAGTTTCGACACCTACCCTTTGCCCCGCGTAGACGAGATGGTGGAACGCATAGGCAAGGCCAAATACATAGGCACCCTCGACCTATGCAAGGGTTATTGGCAAATCCCCCTCAAAAGGGAAGACAAAAAGAAAACAGCCTTTTCAACACCCGATGGTCTGTTTCAGTTTAAGGTATTGCCCTTTGGGCTTCACGTGGCCCCGGCCACCTTCCAAAGGGCCATGAACCAGGTCCTACAACCCCATTCACAATACGCCGGAGCCTACCTGGACGACATTGTCATATATAGCGACGATTGGGAACAGCACTTACAACACCTACAGAAGGTCATATCATCACTTGGGGGCTATGGGTTCACCATTGATACCTCCAAGACCACCCTGGCCGCCCAAACGGTGAAGTATCTAGGGTACTTACTAGGCAAAGGAGTCATCAGACCTCAGAGCAAAAAAATAAATGCCATACAGTCCATCCCATTTCCGTAGACTCGAAAAGAACTCCGTGTCTTTTTAGGCCTTCTGGGATACTATAGGAGGTTCATCCCCAACTTCTCCCAGACCGCTTTCCATTAACCGATCTCCTCAAGAAAGCCACGAAAACTAAAGAGGCCCTACGACATCCAACACCCCTGTTGTTACAAGCCTTTAACAGGCTTAAGCAGTCCCTAGTGTCCAAACCGGTACTAGTTAGCCCTGGCTATACCAGGCCATTCATCCTTCAAACCGATGCCTCGGATCAGGGCTTGGGGGCAGTGCTGTCCCAGAAAGACCAAAAGGGGGCCGAAAAATCCATCCTCTACCTTAGTAGAAAGCTCTTTCCTAGAGAGATGAACTATGCGGTGGTCGAAAAGGAGGCACTGGCTATCAAATGAGCAGTGGAAAGCCTCTGATATTATTTAGAGGGACGGGAATTCATCCTGTATACAGACCATGCCCCGTTGTAATGGATGGCCATAAACAAGGGACACAATGATCGTGTCCTACGGTGGTTGCTGTCCCTGCAGCCTTACAGGTTCAAAACCCTACACCGAAAAGGGGTGGATCAGCGAAACGCAGATTATCTTTCCCGGTATCCTCCCCCAACAACCCCTACAAGAAAGACTGCAAGGGGAAGGGGATGTGGAACGAAATCGTCCCCTACCTCCCTTGGGCGATGGCTCAGCGTGAACTCCTTGGTCTCTGAACCCGACCTTACCGCGTCCCTGGCAACACGGACTCCTCCCATTTCTCCTCCCTTGCAGGAACCTATCGCAACAGACGGAAGACCGGAAGCACCTTGTTCTGAACCCGGAAGTCCCTCCCTCGATCCGACCCGGAACCCGGAAAAGCCGACAGAAGCAAGAGGAGAGCGTTCAAGGCGGCGGACTCGTGGCAGGAGACAGCGTGCGGAGAACCTGAGGTGGAGAACGGAGGTAGCGTGTGCGACGGAGAAGAGAAGACCGGAGGCGAGGACGAGGATATCTGGACCGAAAACTGGTGGAGTCCCCAGGAGGTGGCTGGAAAGCAGCCGCAACTCGCGGGAGAGTTGCGGCGGGGCATGTGAGTACCCTGTCTCCTGGCTCACAAGAGGAATTGTATATTGGTGTACATAGAGTGTCCCCTCACCTTTTAGAACAATATTGCACAGTATATATTGTGTAGACCACGTCATGAGCCCGGTAGTATAGAGAACCCCACACCTAAACCCTCAACACTTCCACCCTCTTCCTTCCCGTTCTTTCTTATTCCACTTCCTACCCCTACCGTCCCGTTCCTCATGCTCGCTTCGCCCTCCACACACCCCTGGTGTTGGTGACAGTACTCAAGCAGTCCTGCGTGAGGACTAATCGCCCTGTTCTTTCTCTCTTATATATACCTCCGAGGACCACCGACCTGGAGAAAAAGGATATACTCCAGAGACGTCCAGCCTAGCAGAACCCTTCACGGACCTTCCCTCTCCCGACGACTCTACTTCCAGGAACATTTTCTTCATCCCAACCCTCAGCTTCTTTACCTCCCACACCCCTGACTTTTGTGAAAAACAATAAAGCAAGCTACGTCATAGCTCACTACATCCGGCCTCCACGCCTGTTATTCCGGTCCGCCCGAACCCCTAGCCCACAAGTAAATATTACCCCTCCAAAGTCCAACACTTTCCATACTGTTGGGTTGACTGGAGTGGGAATAGCAAATGTCACCCCTCCAAAATCCAATGCTTTCCCTACTGTTGCTTACACTGCAGTTGGAATAGTATATTTTTCCCCTCCAAAGTCCAACGCTTTCTCTACCGATACACTGACTGGAGTAGGAATAGAAAATCTAACTCCTATTGCATTTATTTGTAATATTTTATTTATTGTCTACATTAATTGTTTCTTTAATTCAATTGTTTATATTTTGTATGGCTTCATTTTGTATGTTTTATATATTTATATATACATTTGTACATATATGTATGTATGTAACTATATACATGTGTACATATATGTATGTATATATGTAAGTATGATGCATGTGCATATATATATATATATATATATATATGTATATATATATATATATATATTTACTGAAAAAAACATAGGTTTCACACCAGTTATAGTTAGCCAAACATTTTACTCATACAAAACCATTGAAATTCCCACGTTATAGTTAGTTGGACTCACTATAACTTGCGCGCCCGCAATCCACTGCTGATGATGTCACATATTACATCATTCATGACATGGTCAGTGACATCACTGATGACATCACTGATGACATCTCAAATGACATCGCTGATGACATCACTGATGACATCTCAAATGACATCACTGATGACATCACTGATGACATCATCCAGTGAATGTGTGTTTCTGTAAAGTTGAATTATGTTTTACATATTGAAGAATGAGTGTATGTATGAGTGTCTGGATGAAGGATTTAGTAGGTGCGTGACTGACTGTATGAGTGACTGATTAAATGTGTCTTACTGAATGCATGGGTTACTGACTAAAGTGTCTGAATGTGTGCATCATTATGTCTGTTGTTGTATAAGTTGCTGCATGTGTTGATCAGTAGCTATATGAGTGGCTATATGTGTTATTGATTGGTTGCCTAAGTATTTGTATGTGAGGGTGAGTGTGTGTGGAGGTGGCTGGGAGGTGTGTGACTCTGTGCTTAGATGTGTGAGCAGTTGATTCACTAGGTGTATGGGTTCAAGAGTGCATGTGGAAACAGCTGTATAGGCGGTTGACTGTGTGCATGGGTGTATTGGTGAGTGAATGGATATCTCAGTGCTACATGTCCAAGTAAGTACATATGTAAAACACAGTGCATGTCAGAGTTGGCATATATAAATGACTAAATATGACAGCCTGTGATTGCATAAGTGACTGTATCTATCAATGTGTACTTGTATCAGTGATTGTAAAAGAGAGTAAGTGTGTGTTAGTCTATGCTTAAATAAGTAAGGTTTTGTGTGTATAACTGTATAGATGAGGAAATGGGAGTGTGATTGATTCTTTACATGACTGACTAGGTGTGTGACTAACTCCATGGATGTGGCAGTGTGTGAGTCTCTGTATAGGTGTATGAGTGCATATGATAGTGTTGTATTGATGAGTGACTGTATGTATGAGTGATTGTATGGGTGAATGAGTGGATGTGTGTGTAGACCTAGGAATCAGTGAGTGCTTATGTGGTAACAGGTATTGCTGGGTCAATGGTTTCAGGAATGGTAGTTTGTATTTAACACTGGGTGTATCAAAGGTTAGATTAGAGTGTGAGGAGCTGTATTGTATTATCACATGGATGATGTCATCAGTGATGTCATTTGAGATGTCATCAGTGATGTCATCAGTGATGTCATTTGAGATGTCATCAGGGATGGCATCAGTGATGTCACTGACCATGTCATGAATGATGTAATATGTGACATCATCAGCAGTGGATTGCGGGCGCGCGAGTTATAGTGAGTCCAACTAACTATAGCGTGGGAATTTCAATGGTTTTGTATGAGTAAAATGTTTAGCTAACTATAACTGGTGTGAAACCTATGGTTTTTTCAGTGAATTTCATAGGTTTTTTAAATGCTAATTCCTGACTATAACAAATGTGAAACCTATGGTTTTTTCAGTGAATTTCAAAGGTTTTTTAAATGCTAATTCCTAACTATAACGATTGTGAAACCTATGGTTTTTTCAGTGAATTTCAAAGGTTTTTTAAATGCTAATTCCTAACTATACCGATTGTGAAACCTATGGTTTTTTCAGTGAATTTCAAAGGTTTTTTAAAAGCTAATTCCTTTGTATATCGAGTTTGTAACCTACGATTTTTAAACTGATTTTTTTTATTAGATGTTTTTTATAACTACTAATTATTATTATTTTATTTTTTTTCAAAAATAATTTTATCAATGTATTTTTCATGTAGTTTTTTTTAATCATTTTGTCTTTGAGCGCTCAGGGTGCGCGCACCGGTAAGCTCACCCGAGAGCGCAGCAAGAGCGTGTATGTGTTTAAACTAAACAATAATGCAAGACATTCAATAGCATACTTATAAAAGTAGTATTTTTGATTTTAAATAACCGTATTTTAACTTTAAGTGCATATCTGAAAAGCTAGCAAAACGTAATTTAGGTGCGCCGTGTAAGTACCCCCGGAAGCGCCTACGTTCGTGCCGCGTTAGTGCCCCCGGAAGCCCCTATGTTCGTGCTGCGTAAGCGCCCCCGGAAGCGCTCCGGTGCGCGCAGCATAAGCGCGTCAAGTCATGTGACCTTAAAATAACTCTTTTCATTGGTTGTTAACAGTTTTTTTTACAACTAATGAAAACCCCACCCATTTCCTTCACTTCTTCTTTCACTTTGGAGACAGCAAGACCTTTTCCTTTCTGTTCTTCCATTTAGTGAAAAGAATGGCTGCTAGACCACCCAGCAGCAGTGAGGACTCGGATGAGTTCATCCAGGAGGAGCCTCCTCGGCCCAAGGTGAAGGAGCACTTTTTATATGGAATTTTTTCCATACCACCAGGAGAGAAAAAGGTTAATGCTCCAAAGGTGGTGTGTAAAATTTGCAAAACTGTGCTTTGACGGGGTGACCCTAGAAGAAAGTATAGTTTTGGCAACTCCACGATGATTCGGCATGTTCAAATGAGGCACCCCCAGAACTATGCCCGGGAGAGTGTCAGGGACCTGGCACGTAATCCCCCAAGGGATGGCGCCTCAACATCCACCGGAGGAGCAACAGCATCGGGGAGAGGAAAAGGAGTGGAGCTGATCCCTAACATTCAGCCTGTTTTCACTGATATCACTATCAAGTGTAAGCAGTGTGATGAACTGATTTGCTACGGAGAGCAGAGTATCATGCTCATTGTACGCAGAAGGGAAGAACACCGCTGCCCTCCCCAGCCCTAATTTTTCCCCTTTTTTTTGCTCCTGTTGAGCAGTTTGGCATTCCCTGTTTTTGTTTTTGTTCAGAAAAAAAACCTAAAAAAACTGTTCTTTTTAGAACTACCTCCAATTCTCCAAAAAGAGCTGTATTCTTTACAAATTCAAAAGGAGTGAGTGAAGTGGAGTGCAGTGAGAGAGGAAAGGAAAATGAGTGAGGGAGCAAAGAAAGGGACGAGAGGGGAAGGGAAGTGAAGTAGGGGGACTGAAAGAAGGTGAGTGTGGGAGGTGAGTGAGGAGAAGGGGAGTGAACAAGGAGAATGAGGATAAGTGAAGAAAACGGAGTAAGGGCATGGGGGTGTGGAAGGGTAAGAGAAGAGAAGTGATTTTGAGGAAAGAGTGGTGATAGAGAGTGCATAAAGGCAAGTGAGCGTGAGACAAGGGGAGTAAGAGAGTGAGGAGACAGAAGAAGTGAAGGAAAAAGTGAGAGTAGAGGACAAGGTGAGGGAGGAAAGAAAGATAAGTGAGGGAGTGTGGCTGACTTATAGGGAGTAAGCGTAACAGAAGAGGAGAGAGAGACTAAGAGGACAGAGAGAATAGGGGTAACAGAGAGAGAGTGAGGGAAGGGGAGTGAGTAAGTTAGAGGACAGAGGTATTGAGAGAAGGAGTTACTGAAGTGGAGTAAGGAGAGTAAGGGAAGGGAAAAGAGTGAAGGAGCAAAGGAAGGGAAGAGAGAGGAAGGAAAGTAAAGGAGAAGGTCTGAAAGAAGGTGAGTATGGGAGTATGGCTGAGTTATAGGGAGTGAACGTGACAGAAGAGGAGTGAGAGACTAAGGGTTCGGACAGAATGAGGCTAACAGAGAGAGAATGAGGGAAGGGGAGTGTAGAAGTAAGAGGACAGAGGGAGTAAGAAAAGGAGTTAGTGAAGTGGCGTAAGGAGAGTAGGGGAAGGGAAAAGAGTGAAGGAGCAAAAGAAGGGAAGAAACAGGAAGGAAAGTAAAAGAGAAGGTTTTAAAGAAGGGGAGTGTGGGAGTATGGCTGAGTTATAGGGAGTGAGCGTGATAGAAGAGGAGTGAGAGACTCTAGGGGACGGAGAGAATGAGGCTAACAGAGAGAGAATGAGGGAAGGGGAGTGTAGAACTAAGAGGACAGAGGAAGTAAGAGAAGGAGTTAGTGAAGTGGAGTAAGGAGAGTAAGGGAAGGGAAAAGAGTGAAGGAGCAAAAGAAGGGAAGAGACAGGAAGGAAAGTAAAGGAGAAGGTCTGAAAGAAGGTGAGTGTGGGAGTATTACTAAGTTATTAGGAGTGAGCAAGACAGAAGAGGAGTGAGAGACTAACGGGACGGATAGAATGAGTCTAACAGAGAGAGAATGAGGGAAGGGGAGTGTAGAAGTAAGAGGACAGAGGGAGTAAGAGAAGGAGTTAGTGAAGTGGAGTAAGGAGAGTAAGGGAAGGGAAAAGAGTGAAGGAATGAAGGAAGGGAAGAGAGAGGAAGGAAAGTAAAGGAGAAGGTCTGAAAGAAGGTGAGTGTGGGAGTATGGCTGAGTTGTAGGGAGTGAGCGTGACAGAAGAGGAGTGAGAGACTAAGGGGACGGAGAGAAGGAGGCTAACAGAGAGAGAATGAGGGAAGGGGAGTGTAGAACTAAGAGGACAGAGAGAGTAAGAGAAGGAGTTAGTAAGGTGGAGTAAGGAGAGTAAGGGCAGGAAAAAGAGTGAAGGAGTGAAGGAAGGGAAGAGAGAGGAAGGAATGTAAAGTAGAAGGTCTGAAAGAAGGTGAGTGTGGGAGTATGGCTGAGTTATAAGGAGTGAGCGTGAAAGAAGAGGAGAGAGGACTAAGGGTACGGAGAGAATGAGGCTAACAGAGAGAGAATGAGGGAAGGGGAGTGTAGAAGTAAGAGGACAGAGGGAGTATGAGAAGGAGTTAGTGAAGTGGAGTAAGGAGAGTAAGGGAAGGGAAAAGAGTGAAGGAGCAAAAGAAGGGAAGAGACAGGAAGGAAAGTAAAGGAGAAGGTTTGAAAGAAGGTGAGTGTGGGAGTATGGTTGAGTTATAGGGAGTGAGCGTGACGGAAGCAAAGTGAGAGACTAAGGGGACGGAGAGAATGAGGCTAACAGAGAGAGAATGAGGGAAGGGGAGTGTAGAAGTAAGAGGACAGAGGGAGTAAGAGAAGGAGTTAGTGAAGTGGAGTAAGTAGAGTAAGGGAAGGGAAAAGAGTAAAGGAATGAAGGAAGGGAAGAGAGAGGAAGGAAAGTAAAGGCGAAGGTCTGAAAGAAGGTGAGTGTGGGTGCATGGCTGAGTTATAGGGTGTGAGCGTGACAGAGGAGGAGTGAGATACTAAGGGGGTGGAAGGGGGTGGAGAGAATGAGGCTAACAGAGAGAGAATGAGGGAAGAGGAGTGTAGAAGTAAGAGGACAGAGGCAGTAAGAAAAGGAGTTAGTGAAGTGGAGTAAGGAGAGTAAGGGAAGGGAAAAGAGTAAAGGAATGAAGTAAGGGAAGAGAGAGGAAGGAAAGTAAAGGAGAAGGTCTGAAAGAAGGTGAGTGTGGGAGTATGGCTGAGTTATAGGGTGTGAGCGTGACAAAAGAGGAGTGAGAGACTAAGGGGACGGAGAGAATAAGGCTAACAGAGAGAGAATAAGGGAAGGGGAGTATAGAACTAAGAGGACAGAGGGAGTAAGAGAAAGAGTTAGTGTAGTGGAGTAAGGAGAGTAAGGGAAGGGAAAAAAGTGAAGGAGCAAAAAAAGGGAAGAGAGAGGAAGGAAAGTAAAGGAGAAGGTCTGAAAGAAGGTGAGTGTGGGAGTATGGCTGAGTTATACGGTGTGAGCGTGACAGAAGAGGAGTGAGAGACTAAGGGGACGGAGAGAATGAGGCTAACAGAGAGACAATGAGGGAAGGGGAGTGTAGAACTAAGAGGACAGAGGGAGTAAGAGAAGGAGTTAGTGAAGTGGAGTAAGGAGAGTAAGGGTAGGGAAAAGAGTAAATGAATGAAGTAAGGGAAGAGAGAGGAAGGAAAGTAAAGGAGAAGGTCTGAAAGAAGGTGAGTGTGGGAGTATGGCTGAGTTATAGGGTGTGAGCGTGACAAAAGAGGAGTGAGAGACTAAGGGGACGGAGAGAATAAGGCTAACAGAGAGAGAATAAGGGAAGGGGAGTGTAGAACTAAGAGGACAGAGGGAGTAAGAGAAAGAGTTAGTGGAGTGGAGTAAGGAGAGTAAGGGAAGGGAAAAAAATGAAGGAGCGAAACAAGGGAAGAGAGAGGAAGGAAAGTAAAGTAGAAAGTCTGAAAGAAGGTGAGTGTGGGAGTATGGCTGAATTATACGGAGTGAGTGTGACAGAAGAGGAGTGAGAGACTAAGGGGATGGAGAGAATGAGGCTAACAGAGAGAGAATGAGGGAAGGGGAGTGTAGAACTAAGAGGACGGAGGAAGAAAGAGAAGAAGTTAGTAAAGTGGAGTAAGGAGAGTAAGGGAAGGGAAAAGAGTGAAAGACCCAAACAAGGGAAGAGAGAGGAAGGAAAGTAAAGGAGAAGGTCTGAAAGAAGGTGAGTGTGGGAGTATGGCTGAGTTATACGGTGTGAGTGTGACAGAAGAGGAGTGAGAGACTAAGGGGATGGAGAGAATGAGGCTAACAGAGAGACAATGAGGGAAGGGGAGTTTAGAACTAAGAGGACAGAGGGAGTAAGAGAAGGAGTTAGTAAAGTGGAGTAAGGAGAGTAAGGGAAGGAAAAAGAGTGAAGGAGCGAAAGAAGGGAAGAGAGAGGAAGGAAAGTAAAGGAGAAGGTCTGAAAGAAGGTGAGTGTGGGAGTATGGCTGAGTTATAGGGAGTGAGTGTGACAGAAGAGGAGTGAGAGACTAAGAGGACGGAGAGAATGAGTCTAACAGAGAGAGAATGAGGGAAGGGGAGTGTAGAAGTAAGAGGACAGAGGGAGTAAGAGAAGGAGTTAGTGAAGTGGAGTAAGGAGAGTAAGGGAAGGGAAAAGACTGAAGGAGTGAAGGAAGGGAAGAGAGAGGAAGGAAAGTAAAGGAGAAGGTCTGAAAGAAGGTGAGTGTGTGGCTGAGTTATAGGGAGTGAGCGTAAAAGAAGAGGAGTGAGAGACTAAGGGGACGGAGAGAATGAGGCTAACAGAGAGAGAATGAGGGAAGGGGAGTGTAAAAGTAAGAGGACAGAGGGAGTATGAGAAGGAGTTAGTGAAGTGGAGTAAGGAGAGTAAGGGAAGGGAAAAGAGTGAAGGAGCAAAAGAAGGGAAGAGACAGGAAGGAAAGTAAAGGAGAAGGTTTGAAAGAAGGTCAGTGTGGGAGTATGGCTGAGTTATAGGGAGTGAGCGTGACTGAAGCGGAGTGAGAGACTAAGGGGACGGAGAGAATGAGGCTAACAGAGAGAGGATGAGGGAAGGGGAGTGTAGAAGTAAGAGGACAGAGAGAGTAAGAGAAGGAGTTAGTGAAGTGGAGTAAGGAGAGTAAGGGAAGGGAAAAGAGTAAAGGAATGAAGGAAGGGAAGAGAGAGGAAGGAAAGTAAAGGAGAAGGTCTGAAAGAAGGTGAGTGTGGGAGTATGGCTGAGTAAAAGGGTGTGAGCGTGACAGAAGAGGAGTGAGAGACTAAGGGGACGGAGAGAATGAGGCTAACAGAGAGGGAATGAGGGAAGAGGAGTGTAGAAGTAAGAGGACAGAGGGAGTAAGAGAAGGAGTTAGTGAAGTGGAGTAAGGAGAGTAAGGGAAGGGAAAAGAGTAAAGTAATGAAGTAGGGAAGAGAGAGGAAGGAAAGTAAAGGAGAAGGTCTGAAAGAAGGTGAGTGTGGGAGTATGGCTGAGTTATAGGGTGTGAGCGTGACAAAAGAGGAGTGAGAGACTAAGGGGACGGAGAGAATAAGGCTAACAGAGAGAGAATAAGGGAAGGGGAGTGTAGAACTAAGAGGACAGAGGGAGTAAGAGAAAGAGTTAGTGTAGTGGAGTAAGGAGAGTAAGGGAAGGGAAAAAAGTGAAGGAGCGAAACAAGGGAAGAGAGAGGAAGGAAAGTAAAGAAGAAGGTCTGAAAGAAGGTGAGTGTGGGAGTATGGCTGAATTATACGGAGTGAGTGTGACAGAAGAGGAGTGAGAGACTAAGGGGATGGAGAGAATGAGGCTAACAGAGAGAGAATGAGGGAAGGGGAGTGTAGAACTAAGAGGACAGAGGGAGTAAGAGAAAGAGTTAGTGAAGTGGAGTAAGGAGAGTAAGGGTAGGGAAAAGAGTAAAGGAATGAAGGAAGGGAAGAGAGAGGAAGGAAAGTAAAGGAGAAGGTCTGAAAGAAGGTGAGTGTGGGAGTATGGCTGAGTTATAGGGAGTGAGCGTGAAAGAAGAGGAGTGAGAGACTAAGGGGACGGAGGGAATGAGGCTAACAGAGAGAGAATGAGGGAACAGGAGTGTAGCACTAAGAGGACAGAGGGAGTAAGAGAAGGAGTTAGTAAAGTGGAGTAAGGAGAGTAAGGGAAGGGAAAAGACTGAAGGAGTGAAGGAAGGGAAGAGAGAGGAAGGAAAGTAAAGGAGAAGGTCTGAAAGAAGGTGAGTGTGGGAGTATGGCTGAGTTATAGGGAGTGAGCGCGAAAGAAGAGGAGTGAGAGACTAAGGGGACGGAGAGAATGAGGCTAACAGAGAGAGAATGAGTGAAGGGGAGTGTAGAAGTAAGAGGACAGAGGGAGTATGAGAAGGAGTTAGGGAAGTGGAGTAAGGAGAGTAAGGGAAGGGAAAAGAGTGAAGGAGCAAAAGAAGGGAAGAGACAGGAAGGAAAGTAAAGGAGAAGGTTTGAAAGAAGGTGAGTGTGGGAGTATGGCTGAGTTATAGGGAGTGAGCGTGAAGGAAGCGGAGTGAGAGACTAAGGGGACGGAGAGAATGAGGCTAACAGAGAGAGAATGAGGGAAGGGGAGTGTAGAAGTAAGAGGACAGAGGGAGTAAGAGAAGGAGTTAGTGAAGTGGAGTAAGGAGAGTAAGGGAAGGGAAAAGAGTAAAGAAATGAAGGAAGGGAAGAGAGAGGAAGGAGAGTAAAGGAGAAGGTCTGAAAGAAGGTGAGTGTGGGATTATGGCAGAGTAAAAGGGTGTGAGCGTGACAGAAGAGGAGTGAGAGACTAAGGGGACGGAGAGAATGAGGCTAACAGAGAGAGAATGAGGGAAGAGGAGTGTAGAAGTAAGAGGACAGAGGGAGTAAGAGAAGGAGTTAGTGAAGTGGAGTAAGGAGAGTAAGGGAAGGGAAAAGAGTAAAGGAATGAAGTAAGGGAAGAGAGAGGAAGGAAAGTAAAGGAGAAGGTCTGAAAGAAGGTGAGTGTGGGAGTATGGCTGAGTTATAGGGTGTGAGCGTGACAAAAGAGGAGTGAGAGACTAAGGGGACGGAGAGAATAAGGCTAACAGAGAGAGAATAAGGGAAGGGGAGTGTAGAACTAAGAGGACAGAGGGAGTAAGAGAAAGAGTTAGTGTAGTGGAGTAAGGAGAGTAAGGGAAGGGAAAAAAGTGAAGGAGCGAAACAAGGGAAGAGAGAGGAAGGAAAGTAAAGTAGAAAGTCTGAAAGAAGGTGAGTGTGGGAGTATGGCTGAGTTATACGGAGTGAGTGTGACAGAAGAGGAGTGAGAGACTAAGGGGATGGAGAGAATGAGGCTAACAGAGAGAGAATGAGGGAAGGGGAGTGTAGAACTAAGAGGACAGAGGAAGAAAGAGAAGAAGTTAGTAAAGTGGAGTAAGGAGAGTAAGGGAAGGGAAAAGAGTGAAAGACCGAAACAAGGGAAGAGAGAGGAAGGAAAGTAAAGGAGAAGGTCTGAAAGAAGGTGAGTGTGGGAGTATGGCTGAGTTATACGGTGTGAGCGTGACAGAAGAGGAGTGAGAGACTAAGGGGATGGAGAGAATGAGGCTAACAGAGAGACAATGAGGGAAGGGGAGTGTAGAACTAAGAGGACAGAGGGAGTAAGAGAAGGAATTAGTAAAGTGGAGTAAGGAGAGTAAGGGAAGGAAAAAGAGTGAAGGAGCGAAAGAAGGGAAGAGAGAGGAAGGAAAGTAAAGGAGAAGGTCTGAAAGAAGGTGAGTGTGGGAGTATGGCTGAGTTATAGGGAGTGAGTGTGACAGAAGAGGAGCGAGAGACTAAGAGGATGGAGAGAATGAGGCTAACAGAGAGAAAATGAGGTAAGGGGAGTGTAGAAGTAAGAGGACAGAGGGAGTAAGAGAAGGAGTTAGTGAAGTGGAGTAAGGAGAGTAAGGGAAGGGAAAAGAGTAAAGTAATGAAGTAGGGAAGAGGGAGGAAGGAAAGTAAAGGAGAAGGTCTGAAAGAAGGTGAGTGTGGGAGTATGGCTGAGTTATAGGGTGTGAGCGTGACAAAAGAGGAGTGAGAGACTAAGGGGACAGAGAGAATAAGGCTAACAGAGAGAGAATAAGGGAAGGGGAGTGTAGAACTAAGAGGACAGAGGGAGTAAGAGAAAGAGTTAGTGTAGTGGAGTAAGGAGAGTAAGGGAAGGGAAAAAAGTGAAGGAGCGAAACAAGGGAAGAGAGAGGAAGGAAAGTAAAGAAGAAGGTCTGAAAGAAGGTGAGTGTGGGAGTATGGCTGAATTATACGGAGTGAGTGTGACAGAAGAGGAGTGAGAGACTAAGGGGATGGAGAGAATGAGGCTAACAGAGAGAGAATGAGGGAAGGGGAGTGTAGAACTAAGAGGACAGAGGGAGTAAGAGAAAGAGTTAGTGAAGTGGAGTAAAGAGAGTAAGGGTAGGGAAAAGAGTAAAGGAATGAAGGAAGGGAAGAGAGAGGAAGGAAAGTAAAGGAGAAGGTCTGAAAGAAGGTGAGTGTGGGAGTATGGCTGAGTTATAGGGAGTGAGCGTGAAAGAAGAGGAGTGAGAGACTAAGGGGACGGAGGGAATGAGGCTAACAGAGAGAGAATGAGGGAACGGGAGTGTAGCACTAAGAGGACAGAGGGAGTAAGAGAAGGAGTTAGTAAAGTGGAGTAAGGAGAGTAAGGGAAGGGAAAAGACTGAAGGAGTGAAGGAAGGGAAGAGAGAGGAAGGAAAGTAAAGGAGAAGGTCTGAAAGAAGGTGAGTGTGGGAGTATGGCTGAGTTATAGGGAGTGAGCGCGAAAGAAGAGGAGTGAGAGACTAAGGGGACGGAGAGAATGAGGCTAACAGAGAGAGAATGAGTGAAGGGGAGTGTAGAAGTAAGAGGACAGAGGGAGTATGAGAAGGAGTTAGGGAAGTGGAGTAAGGAGAGTAAGGGAAGGGAAAAGAGTGAAGGAGCAAAAGAAGGGAAGAGACAGGAAGGAAAGTAAAGGAGAAGGTTTGAAAGAAGGTGAGTGTGGGAGTATGGCTGAGTTATAGGGAGTGAGCGTGAAGGAAGCGGAGTGAGAGACTAAGGGGACGGAGAGAATGAGGCTAACAGAGAGAGAATGAGGGAAGGGGAGTGTAGAAGTAAGAGGACAGAGGGAGTAAGAGAAGGAGTTAGTGAAGTGGAGTAAGGAGAGTAAGGGAAGGGAAAAGAGTAAAGAAATGAAGGAAGGGAAGAGAGAGGAAGGAAAGTAAAGGAGAAGGTCTGAAAGAAGGTGAGTGAGGGATTATGGCAGAGTAAAAGGGTGTGAGCGTGACAGAAGAGGAGTGAGAGACTAAGGGGACGGAGAGAATGAGGCTAACAGAGAGAGAATGAGGGAAGAGGAGTGTAGAAGTAAGAGGACAGAGGGAGTAAGAGAAGGAGTTAGTGAAGTGGAGTAAGGAGAGTAAGGGAAGGGAAAAGAGTAAAGGAATGAAGTAAGGGAAGAGAGAGGAAGGAAAGTAAAGGAGAAGGTCTGAAAGAAGGTGAGTGTGGGAGTATGGCTGAGTTATAGGGTGTGAGCGTGACAAAAGAGGAGTGAGAGACTAAGGGGACGGAGAGAATAAGGCTAACAGAGAGAGAATAAGGGAAGGGGAGTGTAGAACTAAGAGGACAGAGGGAGTGGAGTAAGAGAAAGAGTTAGTGTAGTGGAGTAAGGAGAGTAAGGGAAGGGAAAAAAGTGAAGGAGCGAAACAAGGGAAGAGAGAGGAAGGAAAGTAAAGTAGAAAGTCTGAAAGAAGGTGAGTGTGGGAGTATGGCTGAATTATACGGAGTGAGTGTGACAGAAGAGGAGTGAGAGACTAAGGGGATGGAGAGAATGAGGCTAACAGAGAGAGAATGAGGGAAGGGGAGTGTAGAACTAAGAGGACAGAGGAAGAAAGAGAAGGAGTTAGTAAAGTGGAGTATGGAGAGTAAGGGAAGGCAAAAGAGTGAAAGACCGAAACAAGGGAAGAGAGAGGAAGGAAAGTAAAGGAGAAGGTCTGAAAGAAGGTGAGTGTGGGAGTATGGCTGAGTTATACGGTGTGAGCGTGACAGAAGAGGAGTGAGAGACTAAGGGGACGGAGAGAATGAGGCTAATAGAGAGACAATGAGGGAAGGGGAGTGTAGAACTAAGAGGACAAAGGGAGTAAGAGAAGGAGTTAGTAAAGTAGAGTAAGGAGAGTAAGGGATGGAAAAAGAGTGAAGGAGCGAAAGAAGGGAAGAGAGAGGAAGGAAAGTAAAGGAGAAGGTCTGAAAGAAGGTGAGTGTGGGAGTATGGCTGAGTTATAGGGAGTGAGTGTGACAGAAGAGGAGTGTGAGACTAAGAGGACGGAGAGAATGAGGCTAACAGAGAGAGAATGAGGGAAGGGGAGTGTAGAAGGAAGAGGACAGAGGGAGTAAGAGAAGGAGTTAGTGAAGTGGAGTAAGGAGAGTAAGGGAAGGGAAAAGAGTAAAGGAATGAAGGAAGGGAAGAGAGAGGAAGGAAAGTAAAGGAGAAGGTCTGAAAGAAGGTGAGTGTGGGAGTATGGCTGAGTAAAAGGGTGTGAGCGTGACAAAAGAGGAGTGAGAGACTAAGGGGACGGAGAGAATAAGGCTAACAGAGAGAGAATAAGGGAAGGGGAGTGTAGAACTAAGAGGACAGAGGGAGTAAGAGAAAGAGTTAGTGTAGTGGAGTAAGGAGAGTAAGGGAAGGGAAAAAAGTGAAGGAGCGAAACAAGGGAAGAGAGAGTAAGGAAAGTAAAGAAGAAGGTCTGAAAGAAGGTGAGTGTGGGAGTATGGCTGAATTATACGGAGTGAGTGTGACAGAAGAGGAGTGAGAGACTAAGGGGATGGAGAGAATGAGGCTAACAGAGAGAGAATGAGGGAAGGGGATTGTAGAACTAAGAGGACAGAGGAAGAAAGAGAAGGAGTTAGTAAAGTGGAGTAAGGAGAGTAAGGGAAGGGAAAAGAGTGAAAGACCGAAACAAGGGAAGAGAGAGGAAGGAAAGTAAAGGAGAAGGTCTGAAAGAAGGTGAGTGTGGGAGTATGGCTGAGTTATACGGTGTGAGCGTGACAGAAGAGGAGTGAGAGACTAAGGGGACGGAGAGAATGAGGCTAACAGAGAGACAATGAGGGAAGGGGAGTGTAGAACTAAGAGGACAGAGGGAGTAAGAGAAGGAGTTAGTAAAGTGGAGTAAGGAGAGTAAGGGAAGGAAAAAGAGTGAAGGAGCGAAAGAAGGGAAGAGAGAGGAAGGAAAGTAAAGGAGAAGGTCTGTGTAGGAAGGTGGCTACCTGACTATGGTTACCCCACATTTTTTGCCCTGTGTTTAGCTGGTTTGTGACTTAGTTGACCTGGTTCCCTGCTAATCAGGGCCCCAGGCTATCTGCTCTCTCTGTAAAATGGATTCCATGTACCCTAGGTACATACCACAAATGGAAATGGACTCCTTTTCATCCCCTGTACCATGCACTATAGGTGCTCAGGGCATAGGTGCCACCAAGGCCTACCAGGGGCTGCAGCATATCTTTTGCCACCCCTGGCTGGTTCTTAAATTGACACAACTGGCTGATCACTCAGCTGGGGTAAGGTGGTGCAATCACCCCTTGCTTAGATATAGTATACCTATATCTAAACCTATATCTGGACACATATAAACCTGTGAGCCACTCCTATGGAAGGCCTCATCAATCCTGGAGGCAGAGTGTGTGGTTTAATGTGAGATGGAGCTCTAGCATGAGCTGAGCCTGTCTGCAGCCGTCGGGAACAAATCCCTAAGCTGTTTCAGGATAATGCCATACCATATACTCTTAAATCCATTATAATCCTCGCGGCTATATAGCAACTTTGGTTTGGCTTTATCAAAACATGTCGTGTAAGGTGTCATACGATTTGGAATACTATCCCCTCACCAGTTCTGGCGACGGGGATAGCATTCCACCCCTCTAGAGGGGTAAGTCATGTTACTTTACTTAAATGCGGTTAATTTCTAAAAGGACCTTGGATCCACAAAATGGATGCCTCTGCCACAGACACGAGTCTGACCCCCTGAAGCTGACCGAAACTCAGCCAAATGGGGCCTGGACAAAGGGTTTCCTGTCGCAGGGAGGTGTTACACCCCCCCAGACAGGAGATAGTGGATTGTAGCAGGGAGGTATGAAAGAAACCAGACACTGCATGGGGAGCACAAGGCTGCCCCTTGCATAATCCGGCCAAACCGGTTCTGGGGCACTCCAGCCCTCGTGCCAGGGCGGCCTGAATCAAAGGAAGGGGGTGTATCCACCCACTTCCTGGGTCCCACCCATAGGAGGGGACCTAGCAGGTAATCCAGCCCCCAAAATTAGTATAAGACTGGGAGCAGTGCCAAAGCACTTCAGATTATCCTGATGAAACATAAGAAACGAAACTCTGGACCCTTCGACATCCTACTCAATGTAGAAGACTGAAGAATCTCCCTTGTGGTTAAGGAGTGACCACCCTGTGCAAACAGGCACCATCCAGCCATCGACGTCTGCTTTGTTGCAGTTCCCGCCGGAACTCGAGCGACAGAGATCGACGAGATCAAGCTTGCCTGCCTTCTAACCGCCCGATCCACAGTCCCTGCAGAGCTGAGACCCGTGGAGGCGACCGGAAGCGTGGGGCACGCCATCTTGGAAAGACCACGAGACGCTGACCGTGCAGCCCACGAGTGACTCTCGAAGCTGTACACCGGGGTTTGAGAAGCCCCAACCCTGAGCCACTCTTGCACCGAAGTTCAGCCCTCCACACTCGACGAGTGCTGCGTGGGGCCCTTCTGCTTCTTTTGGCTCAACGTGTTGGCCCGGTCACTTGCCAGCTGGCTTGTGGCCCCTGTGCCGACGAAACTTGAAATTCGACTTGCGATTCTGGTTGCTCCAGATTTGCACCAGCTCCCCTGAAAAGGAGCCCCCACTCTGACCCTCCTGGTTTGAGTGAGAAGCAATCTCCCGGTTCCGCGTGGATTGCTTTTGCCAAGTGTTGTTTGCTCCAATCTTGAAGCCAACAGCGCCGACGGCGAGAGCCTGCGTGGGACAGATCGTGACCTGCTCCTGGACTTCGTAGATGCCCCAGAGCCCACATGACAGTGGAGAGAAGCTCCTCGACAACCACCTGATTGCGCCCGACATTGCCTGGTTCCGTCCTGGTTCCACCCTGGTCACTGCTGAGTGACTCAGACTCTGTCCCCTCTGCGTTCAGGTACTTTTCGACTCAAGTCCACCCTTGGACTCCACCGGACACTTCTCTTTCACCCCGCCTGCAGCCCTTTCAGCTCCAAGCACCAAGAGCCTGCGTGACGAAACCCGACTCAACTTCGACCCTGTGCACCCGCTTCCTGTGGGTGAGGTAACATTGCAACACCGGTGTTCCCACACTGGTACACACCTCTAGGGTCTGTGTCTTAAGTTTTGTTCCTCTAGATTCAGCGGAAGTGTCCTTTAACTCTCACTTTGTAACTTTTACGCACCATTGGATAACATTGGTGCATGCGTGCGCTTTTAGCACTGCACCCGAATCCCGCGGGCTTTTCCCGACTTCAGCATTGCTTGTCCCGACTGCTCCCAGCGATTCCCTAGGCCCTAGGCCTAATCACTGTTCGATTGGTATCTCTTATACCACTTGTTTAGTATATGGTCTGAGTGGCCCCTCGCCCTCATCCATATTTGTGCAACTTTGTATGTTATACTGTGCTTTTGATTTAACGCTTGTGCCCCTTTATTCATAAAGAATACTGGGGATTGTTTTTAGTAATAAATACATATATTTTTATAATATATACTTGTGTGGTGTCCTTTCATTTGATATTACAGGATTGTATGTGGTAAAACAGCTCGCTTAACACGACCTCTTAAGTTAAGCCTTTAGGCTGCTTAGTCCATGCTACCCCTAGGATAGCTTGTCTAATAAGGTTGACTTACAACCAGACACCATAAGGGATTGTTTGGTCTGATAACAGGTGGTTCCAGAATTGGAAACATCACCTATCAGGCCAACTGCTCACATTGGTGAGCAGCGGTGCGGATTCGAGCTTGCTGTTTGTTTTACCATTGCAATCTTTTATCAAATTGAAAGATCACATCAAGTACCTCTAGGTACATATAAATCAAAAACTTAGCATATTTAAGTTCTACTGAATTTAGTAGTTGTAGATTAAAGGGATTAGCACACCCTGACTACAACCCACTAGCAAGGTACAGTAGGGAAACACTTAGGGGCAGATTTATGATGCCCTTGCGCCTCCTTGCGCCGCAATTGCGTCACGTAATGTGACGCAACAGCGGCGCAAACAATGCACCCTATTTACAACGTGACGCATCTAGGAGATGCGTCACGTTGGAAACCCCTGCGCCATAAGGAGGCGTTCCTGCGCAGGGGGGGGCGTTCCTGCGCAGGAACGCCTCCTAAAAGTGGCTGAGTGAAATCTATGAGATTTCACTCAGCCACTTTCTACGTCAATTCCTTACGCCTGCTTGAAGCAGACATAAGGGTGACGCACAATGCATAGAATAGGTGGCTCCTGTGCATTGCAGGAGTCATGTCGCACTTGCGACATGACTCCTGCAATGCGCCGCCCGTACGCCGAGAGATGCGTCACGCATCCTCACTTCCTTGCACCATGGTGCGCCGCATCATAAATGCGGCGCACCATGGGTGGCGGAGCAGTGGCGCACTGTGACGCATGTTAACTGGCGCATCCCTGGGGATGCGCCAGTTAACATAAATCTGCCCCTAAGTGTAGGTAGGTGCATCACTTACACCACACTAGAGTCATGTCTGACACAGGAAAAGCCTCAGGGTCTGCTCCTGTGACAGTTGACCTTACCCAGGCAACTTCCAGCTATGACAAACTAACCCACAAAGACTTGGTTGCCTTGTGCATCTCAAGAGGGTTAAAAAGGGGCAGAAGTCCCACCAGTCCTTCCCTGATAGCCATTCTAGAACAGGATGACTTAGAAAAGGCGAATGCAGTTCCCTTAGAGTCAGGAGATGGAGTGAACCCCCTGTAACTGATACCACTCCAGAGGAAGAAGTAGAGGAGGAGGGGGACTCAGATGTAGAGGACCTAGAAGATCAGGATCAGAGGGGTAGCCAGGTTATAGTTGCCAGGCTTAGCCAGGCCAACTTAAACCTACTTGGGAATGGAGAGGGCCAGCACCTCCCCAGATCCTATAACATTCTCCCAGGCAACAGAAGAGTGAGATCTCCAGCAGGGGACTCTCATATTTCTAGTGCCTCAAGAGAATCTCAGAGAGGGATGACTCCTTCTCAGAAAAAAAGAGCATGAGGCAAGAATGAGGGCTGTCAAACTCCAGATAGAGAGGGAGGAGGTAGCCCTGGCTCAAGCTAGACTTGCCTTGGCAAGAGAACAGAAAATGTGTGGCTTAGATGCCACTGGTGGCAGCAATATTCCTAGAGAGAAACCCAGGTCCAATGATAGTGGAAACCTGACAAAGATTGTGCCCCCCTACAAGGAAGGGGATGACATCCACAAGTGGATAACTGCTCTTGAGAGAGCCTGCATGGTACAGCAGGTTCCTGAAGAACAGTGGGCAGCAATCTTATGGTACTCCTTTTCAGAGAAAGGGAGAGATAAGCTCCTCACTGTTAGACATGAGGATGCAAACAATTACAAAGTCCTGAAGAGTGTTCTGATAGATGGGTTTGGCTTAACCACTGAACAGTACAGGTTGAAGTTCAGAGACACCCAGAAGACACAGACACAGGACTGGACTGATTTTGTAGCTTGTGCTACTAAGGCTCTGGAGGGTTGGCTAAATGGCAGCAAAGTACATGACTTCACAGGATTGTATAATTTGATTATGAGGGAGCAGATCCTAGGTAATTGTCAGAACCAGCTCTTACACCAGCACCTGGTGGACTCAGATTTGACCTCTCCCCAAGAATTGGGAAAGAGGGCAGATAAATGGGTCAGAACCAGGATTAGGCCTAAGAATCAGGACAGTAACCAGAAGAAGGAGTCTACCGAGCCTCAAGATAAGGGTGGGGATAAAAGTAAAGAAAAGACTTCCCCAGGGCCCCAAAACTCCAAGAATGGGGGTGGGTCCCAAGACACTTCTTCAACCGAGAAAAAGCCCTATTGCCATGTCTGTAAGCAGGTTGGGCATTACAAAACAGACAACTGTTGTCCCAGGAATGGCAATAAAGAGAATATACCTCCAAAGCCAGCTCCAACACCTCCTGTTACTGTCAGCAGTAATCCCCCAGGAAGTGGGAGCACACCCTGGAATCTGGGTGGGTTTACTTTTGGAGCCCAGGAGGACCCTGGCCTATCCAGGTGCCCATCCCCAAATAATCTTGTTTATGAGACTGGCATGGGGTTTGCCAACTTCTCTGATTGCCCAAATACTTTGAGCAAATATAGACAAGAACCCATCATCAATGGTTTGAAAGTTGAAGCTTTTAGAGACACAGGGGCTAGCATCACCATGGTGGCTGACTGCATAGTCCCCTCTAAGCAACTTTTACCAGGTGCCACATACCAGGTAACAAACATTGATGGAATCCAAACAAATCATCCCATGGCAGTAGTAAGTCTCAGCTGGGGAGGTGTCACTGGCCCAAAGAGAGTGGCAGTGTCACCAAACTTGCCTGTAGACTGCCTACTTGGTAATGATTTGGAAATCTCCGCCTGGGCTGAGGTTGAACAGGAAACCCATTCTAGAATGGTAAATTCCAATGGAAAGGTTAGTGGGGCTGTAATGGCTACAGCCCCAATTCAAGATGTCCTTCCTGAAAAGGTTGGTAGGGCTGAGCAACTCTCTGCCCCATCTTTAGCAAAAGCTCTTCCTGAACAGAATAGCAAAGCTGTTATGATAACAGCAGAAACCCAAACTGAGTCTCCTCCTGAAAAGGTTGGTGGGGCTGTGATGGCCACAGCCCAAACTCAAACTGATATGTGTGTTGTGAAGCCTGAAATGATGGATAACTCCACACCAACTGAGAGCATGGAGGAGGAAGAGAAATCTTCCCCTCACCAGACATTAGGACAGGATCAGCCTCCTCAGGGAACTGATCTTACCCCTGATGAAGGAACTGCCCCAGAGGTGGTTGGGCCTAGCCTGACAGAGCCTCTGATGTCAGTGGACCCTTCTCAGGTGGGACCCAGTCTGGAGCAGGTAACCTGCCCCTCTCTACCTTGCCTTAGTCAGCCCAGGGCTGCAGAGGACAAGAAGGACAGTGAGATCCAGAGGGCCCCCTGTCAAATAAAGCACCCCCATCAACAGATTAGGGGCACCAAAACTAGTAGCCCTAGTGAGGTGAAAACTTTAAAAACTCCTGAGGGAGCCCCCTTAAAAGTAGTTAGGGACCTCCCACAGATGGATTCTGTTGGGCACAGCCAAACCTGGGACCCAAAGGGCCCAAACCTAAACTGTCCCTCCAGCAAGCCAAACAGAGGTACCCAGCCTCCAGCTTTAGGTAGCCAGAGGTTGACCCTGAGAGCACAGTGCAACTCAGTTAAAGAAAGAAAGGCACACATGGTGGAAGGTAATTGGAGGAAGCTGAGCCCTAAATTAGTGGAGCCTCACTTCAATAATCCATATCCAAACCAGCCTTTAACTTTGCATAAACACACCCAAGGTAGTGATTCCCTATGGTGGAGACCCTCTAAGACCCCAAGGGTGAGGGACTGCTTAGTGGACCATGAGACAGGGGGTACCCATGCTAGTGCAGGTACTTCCTTATATGGCCACTCAGGCAATATAGGCTTACCTGGCCAAGGATAGCCTTATCTCCTTTCGTTTGGGGGGGGGGGGTTATGTAGGAAGGTGGCTACCTGACTATGGTTACCCCAGATTTTTTGCCCTGTGTTTAGCTGGTTTGTGACTTAGTTGACCTGGTTCCCTGCTAATCAGGGCCCCAGGCTATCTGCTCTCTCTGTAAAATGGATTCCATGTACCCTAGGTACATACCACAATTGGAAATGGACTCCTTGTCAGCCCCTGTGCCATGCACTATAGGTGCTCAGGGCATAGGTGCCACCAAGGCCTACCAGGGGCTGCAGCATATCTTTTGCCACCCCTGGCTGGTTCTTAAATTGACACAACTGGCTGATCACTCAGCTGGGGTAAGGTGGTGTAATCACCCCTTGCTTAGATATAGTATACCTATACCTAAACCTATATCTGGACACATATAAACCTGTGAGCCACTCCTATGGAAGGCCTCATCAATCCTGGAGGCAGAGTGCGTGGTTTAATGTGAGATGGAGCTCTAGCATGAGCTGAGCCTGTCTGCAGCCGTCGGGAACAAATCCCTAAGCTGTTTCAGGATAATGCCATACCATATACTCTTAAGTGCATTATAATCCTCGCGGTTATATAGCAACTTTGGTTTGGCTTTATCAAAACATGTCGTGTAAGGTGTCATACGATTTGGAATACTATCCCCTCGCCAGTTCTGGCGACGGGGATAGCATTCCACCCCTCTAGAGGGGTAAGACATGTTACTTTACTTAAATGCGGTTAATTTCTAAAAGGACCTTGGATCCACAAAATGGATGCCTCTGCCACAGACACGAGTCTGACCCCCTGAAGCTGACCGAAACTCAGCCAAATGGGGCCTGGACAAAGGGTTTCCTGTCGCAGGGAGGTGTTACACTCCCCCAGACAGGAGATAGTGGATTGTAGCAGGGAGGTATGAAAGAAACCAGACACTGCATGGGGAGCACAAGGCTGCCCCTTGCCTAATCTGGCCAAACCGGTTCTAGGGCACTCCAGCCCTCGTGCCAGGGCGGCCTGGATCAAAGGAAGGGGGTGTATCCACCCACTTCCTCGGTCCCACCCATAGGAGGGGACCTAGCAGGTAATCCAGCCCCCAAAATTAGTATAAGACTGGGAGCAGTGCCAAAGCACTTCAGATTATCCTGATGAAACATAAGAAACGAGACTCTGGACCCTTCGACATCCTACTCAACGTAGAAGACTGAAGAATCTCCCTTGTGGTCAAGGAGTGACCACCCTGTGCAAACAGGCACCATCCAGCCATCGACATCTGCTTTATTGCAGTTCCCGCCGGAACTCGAGCGACAGAGATCGACGAGATTAAGCTTGCCTGCCTTCTAACAGCCCGATCCACAGTCCCTGCAGAGCTGAGACCCGTGGAGGCGACCGGAAGCGTGGGGCACGCCATCTTTGAAAGACCACGAGACGCTGACCGTGCAGCCCACGAGTGACCCTCGAAGCTGTACACCGGGATTTGAGAAACCCCAACCCTGAGCCACTCTTGCACCGAAGTACAGCCCTCCACACTCGACGAGTGCTGCGTGGGGCCCTTCTGCTTCTTTTGGCTCAACGTGTTGGCCCGGTCACTTGCCAGCTGGCTTGTGGCCCCTGTGCCGACGAAACTTGAAATTCGACTTACGATTCTGGTTGCTCCAGATTTGCACCAGCTCCCCTGAAAAGGAGCCCCCACTCTGACCCTCCTGGTTTGAGTGAGAAGCAATCTCCCGGTTCCACGTGGATTGCTTTTGCCAAGTGTTGTTTACTCCAATCTTGAAGCCGACAGCGCTGACGGCGAGAGCCTGCGTGGGACAGATCATGACCTGCTCCTGGACTTCGTAGATGCCCCAGAGCCCATGTGACAGTGGAGAGAAGCTCCTCGACAACCACCTGATTGCGCCCGACATTGCCTGGTTCCGTCCTGGTTCCACCCTGGTCACTGCTGAGTGACCCAGACTCTGTCCCCTCTGCTTTCAGGTACTTTTCGACTCGAGTCCACCCTTGGACTCCACCGGACACTTCTCTTTCACCCCGCCTGCAGCCCTTTCAGCTCCAAGCACCAAGAGCCTGCGTGACGAAACCCGACTCAACTTTGACCCTGTGCACCCGCTTCCTGTGGGTGAGGTAACATTGCAACGCCGGTGTTCCCACACTGGTACACACCTCTAGGGTCTGTGTCTTAAGTTTTGTTCCTCTAGGTTCAGCGGAAGTGTCCTTTAACTCTCACTTTGTAACTTTTACGCACCATTAGTTAACATTGGTGCATGCGTGCGCTTTTAGCACTGCACCCGAATCCCGCGGGCTTTTCCCGACTTCAGCATTGCTTGTCCCGACTGCTCCCAGCGATTCCCTAGGCCCTAGGCCTAACCACTGTTCGATTGGTATCTCTTATACCACTTGTTTAGTATATGGTCTGAGTGGCCCCTCGCCCTCATCCATATTTGTGCAACTTTGTATGTTATACTGTGCTTTTGATTTAACGCTTGTGCCCCTTTATTCATAAAGAATACTGGGGATTGTTTTTAGTAATAAATACATATATTTTTATAATATATACTTTTGTGGTGTCCTTGCATTTGATATTACAGGATTGTATGTAGTAAAACAGCTCGCTTAACACGACCTCTTAAGTTAAGCCTTTAGGCTGCTTAGTCCATGCTACCCCTAGGATAGCTTGTCTAATAAGGTTGACTTACAACTAGACACCATAAGGGATTGTTTGGTCTGATAACAGGTGGTTCCAGAATTGGAAACATCACCTATCAGGCCAACTTCTCACAGTCTGAAAGAAGGTGAGTGTGGGAGTATGGCTGAGTTATAGGGAGTGAGTGTGACTGAAGAGGAGTGAGAGACTAAGAGGACGGAGAGAATGAGGCTAACAGAGAGAGAATGAGGGAAGGGGAGTGTAGAAGTAAGAGGACAGAGGGAGTAAGAGAAGGAGTTAGTGAAGTGGAGTAAGGAGAGTAAGGGAAGGGAAAAGAGTAAAGGAGTGAAGAAAGGGAAGAGAGAGGAAGGAAAGTAAAGGAGAAGGTCTGAGAGAAGGTGAGTGTGAGAGAGGAGTGAGGAAAAGGGTAGTAAACGTGGGGATTCAGAATAAGTGAGGCAAGCGCAATAAGGGAACAGGGGTGTGGGAGCATCAGAGAAGAGTAGTGAGGTTAAGGAAAAGAGTATAGGGAAAGTAAATTTTGTACGTCAAACTTACCTTATAAGTAATGTAAACTTAATTACATATTTTCAGTAAATTTAATATCTGTGAAAGAGAAAAAAAAATAAGTTAGAATATGGATAATATATATTTTACAATGCAAGAGACAAAGTAGGAGATTAAAAGTCTTAAAAGGTTAGTGAGAGATAAAGTAGAAGAAAAACAAAGGAATAGTGAAGGTCAGAGAGAGTTAAAAAGAAATAGAGAGAGAGCAAATTACTAAAGAGATAATGACATGGATACATTCAGTGACAGTGAACAAGAGCAGGAGAGAGAAATGAAGTGAAGGTGAGTAAGATACTAAAGGAATGTGCATTAGGAAAACTAAAGGAAGAAAGGGAAGTAAAGAAAGGGGAGTGAGTGACAGAGAAGCAGGAGTGAATAACGGTGGATTAATGACAATGAGGCATGGAAGGTGAGTGAGGGTGAATGTAGGGTCGTAAGACAGTGAGGAGACAATGGGAGTGAAGGTAACAGAGAGGGAGTGAGGGAAGACAAGTGAGAATATGAGAGAACAGAGGGAGTGAGAGAAAGAGTGAGTAAAGGGCAGTAAGGTGAGTAAGGGAAGGATAATGACTGAGGGAGCAAAGGAAGGGAAGAAAGGGAAGAAAAGGGACTGGGAAAAGGTGAGTGCGTGAGGAGAGAAAGAGGAAGGGTAGTTAAGGATGATGAATGAAAATAACTGAGGGAACTGGAGTAAGGGAACAAGGGTGAGGGAGGGTGAGTGAAGGGCAGTGAGGTTGATGAAAAAGGGAAAATAAAGAGAGGATAAAAGCAAATGAGCATGAGACAAGGGAAGTGAAGGAGTGAGAACATAGAGGTAGTGAAGGAAAGAGTGGCAGAAAGGGACTGAGTGAGAGAGCAAAGAAAGGTAAGTAAGGGAGTGTGGGTGAGTTTTAGGCAGTAAGCGTGATGGAAGAGGAGTGAGAGAGTGAGAGGATCGAGAGAGTGAGGCTAAGAGAGAGGGAGTGAGGGAAGGGGAGTGAGGATGTGAGAGGACAGAGGAAGTGAGAGAAGAAGTGAGTGAAGTGTAGTAAGGTGAGTGAGAGAAGGGGAATTATTGAGGGAACAAAGAAAGGAAACAAGGGGAAGGGGAGTGAAGTAGAGTGACTGACAGCTGGAAAGTGGTGGATAGGAGAGAGGGAAAGGGCCGTGAAGGAGTGGAGAATGAGGATAAGTGAGGAAAGTGGAATAAGGGAAGGGAGGTGAGGGAGAGTGAGAAAAGGCCAGTGAGGGTGAGTTAAGAGGAGTGATAGAGGGTGGAAATAGGTGAGTGAGCATAAGAGAAGGGGAGAATAATATATATTTGATAATAGAAAATACAAAATAATTTGTACAACATGTTATATGGTTTATTTTTGCTGTTCTCAGAATATATTGAATTTCACTTAAAACAGTGACTTCAATACTACTCATCATATAACAGCGGGCAAAAAAAAACACAATCAAAATGATTATGTTGAAAAAACCATACAACTTTTTAATAAATAATATAAAATTTTGAAAAAACATATCTTAGCTCACTTTTGATCCATGTACTTTTTCACGAGGCCAAATAGTATATGGAAAGTCCTTTTCTTTGGAAATTAGTCAAGAGTATTCTTAATCTCTCATTTACCTGAGTTTCTGAAAGAAAAGCTCCAACATCTTTTACATTATGAAACAATAGTTTTATTTCCACCTCTAGCTTACTTTTTATTAATATTTTCTATAATACTCACAGCACACACTATGTGATATACATATACTACCTCTATGAGAAGTACATGTTTTTTATTATCTTCATCACTCTCACTCGGAAAGTAATTTTGAACAGCAAACTAAGTTTTATTAACTGCTGCAATCTTCATAGGCCAATTACCTTCCCTAAAATTTCGGTTGTAAGAACACTAGGTAAGAATTTTGTAAGTCAGAAGGCAAACGTGTAATGTCCTGATGTTGTTGAAGGACCATCATGGTAAATAATTGCTGCAGTTGTAAAGGTTCTTCCTGAAATTGATAATTGCGAAGCCACAACATTTTTAATTAATGTTGTCAATTTAGTTCCATCAGGTCTACATCGTTGGAACATTAAAATTACATACTGTCCATATCTTTGTATAAGTAATGTTGATAGCAACTCCAGCGTATTCAGGGCTGGATAGAGGAAAAGGATATTCTGTCGCCCGTACAGGCAGGGTTTCGTAGTCATACCAGTACCATTGACCAAGTTTTTAGATTTGTTTTAATATATTGGCGTGTAGTTTTATTAGGGGGGGGGCATGCTTATTGCAGTCTTCGTTGATCTTAAATCAGCGTTTGACTTGGTGCCTCGCACTAAGTTGTGGGCAGCCCTACAAGAGCAGGGTATCCCACTTGATATTTTGTCACTTCTAATCAGACTGCATGAAAACAATTATGCCCGGGTACGCTGGAATCAGCAGGGAAGTGTAACAGATACATTTCCTATTGCTAGGGGGGTACGCCAAGGGTGTGTACTCGCCCCTACTCTCTTCTCACTATACATCAACAGGGTGATCGGCTATTTTGAGCGGCAACCAACTGATGCCCCTAAGTTGGATGGCAAGCCGATCCCCCTGTTGATGTTTGCTGACGATACGCTATTAATTTCGAGAACACAGCAGGGCCTTCAAAAGGCTGTTGGTGTCTTTGAGGTTTTTTCCAAGGAACATGGTCTTCTCATTAATACATCAAAGACAAAGTTCATGATCCTACATAAAAATAAAATCGTCAGAGGGAAGATGGTTATGGATGGGGTCCAATTGGAGCAGACCCAAGTATTTAATTATCTCGGCATAACCCTATCATCTAAACTAGATTGGAAGCAGCATACCAACCAGCTTCTCACAAAACATGCACAATTGACAGGAGCTCTCACTAAGGAATTTCATTTATCTCACACTAGGCCAATTACCCCGCTTCTAAAGATTTATGAAGCCAAAGTAGGAGCATCAGTCCTATATGGGGCGGAACTGTGGGGATTTAGTAATTTGAAAAGACTGACGGGGGCGAAAAATAAATTTTTCCGAAACGTCACAGGCCTACCGACCTCCACTCCACTAATCCCTCTCCATTATGACCTTGGGTCTCAAAACCTCGAGGATATGGCTAGATATAGATCGGCTGCCTACTGGAGGAGATTATGGGTTACTCCAGAACTCTCCCAGTATGCACGGGCCTTCGTCGAGGTAAGAGACCTTGATAAAGCCCATAAAATAGTATGGTTGAGGGAGGTTAAGGCTATCTACAAGGCTATGGGGTTATCTACATTGTGGGATGACCCAGCAGGCAATCTCTTCCCACCAAGAAAAACTTTTCGAGACCTGTACTGGAGTATGCTCGAGACAAAGAGATTTGCCCGCTGTACTGAACCATCTCTTACGGCAGATTTTCTAGAACTCAAGCATTCTCCGGCCTTTGAGGCTTATTGGGATTGGATTACCATCCCAGGGGACAGGAAGAAATACCATCAGTTTAGGGTGGGGACATTACCCTTAAATGCTTTTACTGCCAAATGGCGAGGGGGTCAGGGACTGGCCTGTCCCTTTTGCCCTGATCAGCGGGAAGTTATTGGGCATGTCCTCTTTGCCTGTCCTGAGTATAAGGTTCCTAGGAGATCCTGGCTAAAACCTATTTGTCTCCAGCTAGGTCTCAAAACGGGTAGCGAGGCAGTCAGGATTCTACGCTCTGACAATTCCCAAGCCGTAGTTATAGCCACAGCAAAATTTCTTTACTGGATGTGGATAATTCGGGCCCGTAAAATGAGCTTACAGTAATCTTGACTATACAATATCTGAAACTGTAAAATGTACCTAGTGAATAACGTTCCAGGTGATGAATTCCTTTTATTCTGAAATTTTTTATAACTATTGATGTCTCTTTTTTATTACAACTTATTTATTGATTGTAATGTATGGATTTTCATGTTCGTTAGCTGGCCAAAAATAACTGTTAATGGAGAGATGAAGGGATGAATTGTGGATTTCACTTGCTATAAATGAGTTTTTTTTCTCCCCTTTTGTTCTTTTTCTTTTTAAATTGTTAAATTCTTGGTTATGTTAAATGTATTGTATTTTATGATTGAAAAAAATCGAAATACAGACTTTTTGTTTGATTTGATAGCATTGCAGATTTACAGACCATGCTTTGATTTGCTTGTCTAACTAGATTATTAAATGACACTGAATTGCAGTCTGGTAAAGTCAAATATGTAAATCTTTCAGTGTCTATTGTAGTACTACTTGAAAAGGAGCAATTGTCGCAGTCATGCTGCCATTTATAAGAAAGGACAAAAAGATTTTCTACATCTACACCTTCATCTTGCAAAACAACAAGTATATACATTAGAAATTCCTGAGAATCTTGCTGAATATTCTGTGAAAATGTATTTAGACCAGAACATATGTCTAGAACATTTTGAATTTCAGAAACACTTTGTATTTTTGTTCTATCGCTGCTACATTTCTCAAACACAGAATTTAATAAACAACAAAATGTTTGATCACGATTTTCAGCAATCTGTTCTTGTACAGTTTGGAGAAAAAAACCAACGTTAACCACTACATTAGCATAGCAGTTGACACCAGAACTGTTTTCTAACTGAAATCCAACAACATCTTTAACTGAATCCATTTTGTTTCTGCTTACAATTACTGGTTTATCTACTTTTTTTCTTTTTGCTACAACTTCACTACAATTTTTCTAATTTCTTCTTTCTCGTCCTCCCACACGCTTTTCAAATAGAGGATATTGAGGTAAATTTGGAGCATACTCTCTTCTTAACCTATTATATTCTTTTACACAATTTAGATCTGCATTAATCTTTGTCTCATCAAAATCAATCAAGTACAATCCTGATAAAGTTCTGACTCGAGCCACCCTTGGACTCCACCGGACACTTCTCTTTCACCCCGCCTGCAGCCCTTTCAGCTCCAAGCACCAAGAGCCTGCGTGACGAAACCCGACTCAACTTTGACCCTGTGCACCCGCTTCCTGTGGGTGAGGTAACATTGCAACGCCGGTGTTCCCACACTGGTACACACCTCTAGGGTCTGTGTCTTAAGTTTTGTTCCTCTAGGTTCAGCGGAAGTGTCCTTTAACTCTCACTTTGTAACTTTTACGCACCATTAGTTAACATTGGTGCATGCGTGCGCTTTTAGCACTGCACCCGAATCCCGCGGGCTTTTCCCGACTTCAGCATTGCTTGTCCCGACTGCTCCCAGCGATTCCCTAGGCCCTAGGCCTAACCACTGTTCGATTGGTATCTCTTATACCACTTGTTTAGTATATGGTCTGAGTGGCCCCTCGCCCTCATCCATATTTGTGCAACTTTGTATGTTATACTGTGCTTTTGATTTAACGCTTGTGCCCCTTTATTCATAAAGAATACTGGGGATTGTTTTTAGTAATAAATACATATATTTTTATAATATATACTTTTGTGGTGTCCTTGCATTTGATATTACAGGATTGTATATAGTAAAACAGCTCGCTTAACACGACCTCTTAAGTTAAGCCTTTAGGCTGCTTAGTCCATGCTACCCCTAGGATAGCTTGTCTAATAAGGTTGACTTACAACTAGACACCATAAGGGATTGTTTGGTCTGATAACAGGTGGTTCCAGAATTGGAAACATCACCTATCAGGCCAACTTCTCACAGTCTGAAAGAAGGTGAGTGTGGGAGTATGGCTGAGTTATAGGGAGTGAGTGTGACTGAAGAGGAGTGAGAGACTAAGAGGACGGAGAGAATGAGGCTAACAGAGAGAGAATGAGGGAAGGGGAGTGTAGAAGTAAGAGGACAGAGGGAGTAAGAGAAGGAGTTAGTGAAGTGGAGTAAGGAGAGTAAGGGAAGGGAAAAGAGTAAAGGAGTGAAGAAAGGGAAGAGAGAGGAAGGAAAGTAAAGGAGAAGGTCTGAGAGAAGGTGAGTGTGAGAGAGGAGTGAGGAAAAGGGTAGTAAACGTGGGGATTCAGAATAAGTGAGGCAAGCGCAATAAGGGAACAGGGGTGTGGGAGCATCAGAGAAGAGTAGTGAGGTTAAGGAAAAGAGTATAGGGAAAGTAAATTTTGTACGTCAAACTTACCTTATAAGTAATGTAAACTTAATTACATATTTTCAGTAAATTTAATATCTGTGAAAGAGAAAAAAAAATAAGTTAGAATATGGATAATATATATTTTACAATGCAAGAGACAAAGTAGGAGATTAAAAGTCTTAAAAGGTTAGTGAGAGATAAAGTAGAAGAAAAACAAAGGAATAGTGAAGGTCAGAGAGAGTTAAAAAGAAATAGAGAGAGAGCAAATTACTAAAGAGATAATGACATGGATACATTCAGTGACAGTGAACAAGAGCAGGAGAGAGAAATGAAGTGAAGGTGAGTAAGATACTAAAGGAATGTGCATTAGGAAAACTAAAGGAAGAAAGGGAAGTAAAGAAAGGGGAGTGAGTGACAGAGAAGCAGGAGTGAATAACGGTGGATTAATGACAATGAGGCATGGAAGGTGAGTGAGGGTGAATGTAGGGTCGTAAGACAGTGAGGAGACAATGGGAGTGAAGGTAACAGAGAGGGAGTGAGGGAAGACAAGTGAGAATATGAGAGAACAGAGGGAGTGAGAGAAAGAGTGAGTAAAGGGCAGTAAGGTGAGTAAGGGAAGGATAATGACTGAGGGAGCAAAGGAAGGGAAGAAAGGGAAGAAAAGGGACTGGGAAAAGGTGAGTGCGTGAGGAGAGAAAGAGGAAGGGTAGTTAAGGATGATGAATGAAAATAACTGAGGGAACTGGAGTAAGGGAACAAGGGTGAGGGAGGGTGAGTGAAGGGCAGTGAGGTTGATGAAAAAGGGAAAATAAAGAGAGGATAAAAGCAAATGAGCATGAGACAAGGGAAGTGAAGGAGTGAGAACATAGAGGTAGTGAAGGAAAGAGTGGCAGAAAGGGACTGAGTGAGAGAGCAAAGAAAGGTAAGTAAGGGAGTGTGGGTGAGTTTTAGGCAGTAAGCGTGATGGAAGAGGAGTGAGAGAGTGAGAGGATCGAGAGAGTGAGGCTAAGAGAGAGGGAGTGAGGGAAGGGGAGTGAGGATGTGAGAGGACAGAGGAAGTGAGAGAAGAAGTGAGTGAAGTGTAGTAAGGTGAGTGAGAGAAGGGGAATTATTGAGGGAACAAAGAAAGGAAACAAGGGGAAGGGGAGTGAAGTAGAGTGACTGACAGCTGGAAAGTGGTGGATAGGAGAGAGGGAAAGGGCCGTGAAGGAGTGGAGAATGAGGATAAGTGAGGAAAGTGGAATAAGGGAAGGGAGGTGAGGGAGAGTGAGAAAAGGCCAGTGAGGGTGAGTTAAGAGGAGTGATAGAGGGTGGAAATAGGTGAGTGAGCATAAGAGAAGGGGAGAATAATATATATTTGATAATAGAAAATACAAAATAATTTGTACAACATGTTATATGGTTTATTTTTGCTGTTCTCAGAATATATTGAATTTCACTTAAAACAGTGACTTCAATACTACTCATCATATAACAGCGGGCAAAAAAAAACACAATCAAAATGATTATGTTGAAAAAACCATACAACTTTTTAATAAATAATATAAAATTTTGAAAAAACATATCTTAGCTCACTTTTGATCCATGTACTTTTTCACGAGGCCAAATAGTATATGGAAAGTCCTTTTCTTTGGAAATTAGTCAAGAGTATTCTTAATCTCTCATTTACCTGAGTTTCTGAAAGAAAAGCTCCAACATCTTTTACATTATGAAACAATAGTTTTATTTCCACCTCTAGCTTACTTTTTATTAATATTTTCTATAATACTCACAGCACACACTATGTGATATACATATACTACCTCTATGAGAAGTACATGTTTTTTATTATCTTCATCACTCTCACTCGGAAAGTAATTTTGAACAGCAAACTAAGTTTTATTAACTGCTGCAATCTTCATAGGCCAATTACCTTCCCTAAAATTTCGGTTGTAAGAACACTAGGTAAGAATTTTGTAAGTCAGAAGGCAAACGTGTAATGTCCTGATGTTGTTGAAGGACCATCATGGTAAATAATTGCTGCAGTTGTAAAGGTTCTTCCTGAAATTGATAATTGCGAAGCCACAACATTTTTAATTAATGTTGTCAATTTAGTTCCATCAGGTCTACATCGTTGGAACATTAAAATTACATACTGTCCATATCTTTGTATAAGTAATGTTGATAGCAACTCCAGCGTATTCAGGGCTGGATAGAGGAAAAGGATATTCTGTCGCCCGTACAGGCAGGGTTTCGTAGTCATACCAGTACCATTGACCAAGTTTTTAGATTTGTTTTAATATATTGGCGTGTAGTTTTATTAGGGGGGGGGCATGCTTATTGCAGTCTTCGTTGATCTTAAATCAGCGTTTGACTTGGTGCCTCGCACTAAGTTGTGGGCAGCCCTACAAGAGCAGGGTATCCCACTTGATATTTTGTCACTTCTAATCAGACTGCATGAAAACAATTATGCCCGGGTACGCTGGAATCAGCAGGGAAGTGTAACAGATACATTTCCTATTGCTAGGGGGGTACGCCAAGGGTGTGTACTCGCCCCTACTCTCTTCTCACTATACATCAACAGGGTGATCGGCTATTTTGAGCGGCAACCAACTGATGCCCCTAAGTTGGATGGCAAGCCGATCCCCCTGTTGATGTTTGCTGACGATACGCTATTAATTTCGAGAACACAGCAGGGCCTTCAAAAGGCTGTTGGTGTCTTTGAGGTTTTTTCCAAGGAACATGGTCTTCTCATTAATACATCAAAGACAAAGTTCATGATCCTACATAAAAATAAAATCGTCAGAGGGAAGATGGTTATGGATGGGGTCCAATTGGAGCAGACCCAAGTATTTAATTATCTCGGCATAACCCTATCATCTAAACTAGATTGGAAGCAGCATACCAACCAGCTTCTCACAAAACATGCACAATTGACAGGAGCTCTCACTAAGGAATTTCATTTATCTCACACTAGGCCAATTACCCCGCTTCTAAAGATTTATGAAGCCAAAGTAGGAGCATCAGTCCTATATGGGGCGGAACTGTGGGGATTTAGTAATTTGAAAAGACTGACGGGGGCGAAAAATAAATTTTTCCGAAACGTCACAGGCCTACCGACCTCCACTCCACTAATCCCTCTCCATTATGACCTTGGGTCTCAAAACCTCGAGGATATGGCTAGATATAGATCGGCTGCCTACTGGAGGAGATTATGGGTTACTCCAGAACTCTCCCAGTATGCACGGGCCTTCGTCGAGGTAAGAGACCTTGATAAAGCCCATAAAATAGTATGGTTGAGGGAGGTTAAGGCTATCTACAAGGCTATGGGGTTATCTACATTGTGGGATGACCCAGCAGGCAATCTCTTCCCACCAAGAAAAACTTTTCGAGACCTGTACTGGAGTATGCTCGAGACAAAGAGATTTGCCCGCTGTACTGAACCATCTCTTACGGCAGATTTTCTAGAACTCAAGCATTCTCCGGCCTTTGAGGCTTATTGGGATTGGATTACCATCCCAGGGGACAGGAAGAAATACCATCAGTTTAGGGTGGGGACATTACCCTTAAATGCTTTTACTGCCAAATGGCGAGGGGGTCAGGGACTGGCCTGTCCCTTTTGCCCTGATCAGCGGGAAGTTATTGGGCATGTCCTCTTTGCCTGTCCTGAGTATAAGGTTCCTAGGAGATCCTGGCTAAAACCTATTTGTCTCCAGCTAGGTCTCAAAACGGGTAGCGAGGCAGTCAGGATTCTACGCTCTGACAATTCCCAAGCCGTAGTTATAGCCACAGCAAAATTTCTTTACTGGATGTGGATAATTCGGGCCCGTAAAATGAGCTTACAGTAATCTTGACTATACAATATCTGAAACTGTAAAATGTACCTAGTGAATAACGTTCCAGGTGATGAATTCCTTTTATTCTGAAATTTTTTATAACTATTGATGTCTCTTTTTTATTACAACTTATTTATTGATTGTAATGTATGGATTTTCATGTTCGTTAGCTGGCCAAAAATAACTGTTAATGGAGAGATGAAGGGATGAATTGTGGATTTCACTTGCTATAAATGAGTTTTTTTTCTCCCCTTTTGTTCTTTTTCTTTTTAAATTGTTAAATTCTTGGTTATGTTAAATGTATTGTATTTTATGATTGAAAAAAATCGAAATACAGACTTTTTGTTTGATTTGATAGCATTGCAGATTTACAGACCATGCTTTGATTTGCTTGTCTAACTAGATTATTAAATGACACTGAATTGCAGTCTGGTAAAGTCAAATATGTAAATCTTTCAGTGTCTATTGTAGTACTACTTGAAAAGGAGCAATTGTCGCAGTCATGCTGCCATTTATAAGAAAGGACAAAAAGATTTTCTACATCTACACCTTCATCTTGCAAAACAACAAGTATATACATTAGAAATTCCTGAGAATCTTGCTGAATATTCTGTGAAAATGTATTTAGACCAGAACATATGTCTAGAACATTTTGAATTTCAGAAACACTTTGTATTTTTGTTCTATCGCTGCTACATTTCTCAAACACAGAATTTAATAAACAACAAAATGTTTGATCACGATTTTCAGCAATCTGTTCTTGTACAGTTTGGAGAAAAAAACCAACGTTAACCACTACATTAGCATAGCAGTTGACACCAGAACTGTTTTCTAACTGAAATCCAACAACATCTTTAACTGAATCCATTTTGTTTCTGCTTACAATTACTGGTTTATCTACTTTTTTTCTTTTTGCTACAACTTCACTACAATTTTTCTCATTTCTTCTTTCTCGTCCTCCCACACGCTTTTCAAATAGAGGATATTGAGGTAAATTTGGAGCATACTCTCTTCTTAACCTATTATATTCTTTTACACAATTTAGATCTGCATTAATCTTTGTCTCATCAAAATCAATCAAGTACAATCCTGATAAAGTTCTGACTCGAGATAAAGCAACATATGCCATACCCTCCTTGAACACATCTCGTTCAACATTTGCAGATAATTTGAAAAAACAGGACATTCTATGGTATCCTTGGTTGCATTGAACGAATCTTCATAAGTAAGAAAATCTCCAAGTAGTTCCTCTTCTCTACGTCAAGGCTTAAAGAGTTGCAAAAGAGCGAAGTAATAAAATTACCTTTTGTCTGGAGATTCACAACTCAATTTTCGATGATTAATCAAATGGCCTTTTCTTTGTTTCACTAGACAGCCTTCACATCCAATTACTGCATACACACCTTTATTAATGTCTTCTGTGACGTTCCTCTTAAAAGTATAGGTTTGCAGAACTTCATAGAGACAAACGTTCTCAAGATGACTACTTCTATTTGGATAGTATGTATCCAACATGTTTGTCTTCAAAATATCTGTACTCTCTGGTTCTTTCTCCGCCAAATACTCAATTTCTTGTACAGATTTCAAAACTCGGTTTCGTGTTGCAGCAAGACCTAGACTCACCCAAATGATGGTTCTAGAAAAAGCACTATCTACACTTAAACCTTGAGATTTATGAATAGTCACTGCATATGCCAAAGAAACAGGAAACTGTTTTCGGCGGACATATAAATCTTTCACAAGCAAAAATCATGCAGAACAACGACTGATTTGTTGTCCTTCTTCAATACCATCAAATTTAATATTTATAAATTCAATTCCATCTCTATTTCGGTAATTCACAAAATCAACAACATGACCCATTGCTCCATTTACTAAACCTCTTTCCACATGTAAATTACGTCGTAAAATTATACGACAATTTAAAGATGCATACAGAGTCTTTTCCAAACCAGCAGTTTTAGATATTGTCTTCTCTAAAGAATCCAATTTTGATTTCAACTTTTCAGACGAAATAATAGTTGCTCCTTCATGTTCTATTTTATCAATAGCTTCCAGTTTCACAATCTCTTGATTTTCCAACTTTAACATTTTGTTGTTGAAGATTGAACATTCTTTCAGAGTTGGCATCAAGCATATAACAGATTTGTTTTCAGGAATTTTCATAAAAATATTCTCTAGGAGAATATTTTAATTTGCAAACAAATTTAAAATTAATCGTCCATGTAAAGCTTCTTTGCCATGCTCAGTTAGTTTTCCACTTCTTACATCTTGTAGAATATTTTTATAATCTTCATCCTTTGCCTGTCGCATATTTTGAAGCAGTTCTGCATATTTGAAATTTAACCATATGTTAACATTTCCATTGCTTCCTAGGCACTTCCTGGTATCTGCATGTGTAAGCATTTTAAACACTGGCTGTCCTTTCACTGGAGTTAGTTGCAGTAGATCTCAAAAAACGATGATGTGTTTGCCTCCAAATAACACATCATACTCTGTTTTAAGAATTTCTTGCATTCTTAAATGCACAAAAGCAAGCATTACATTTGATGCCATGCTTACTTCATCAATGATAAGAAGTTTCATTTTCTTTAGGACTCTTGAAACTTCCCAACAAGCTTCTCCAGATGGCTTGTGGTATTGTAATTTATTATCATGCTCTACCCGCAGCATCAAAAAGCGATGTAAAGTAATCCCTTTAATGTTGTGTGCTGCCAACCCAGTTGGAGCGGTAACAACACAAGACAGCGATGACTCCGTTCTTTTCTGCAGATACGTTGCAATTGCTTTAATCAGAACACTTTTTCCAGTTCCTGCTTCTCCACTCACGTACAGTCGAACAGGTATAAATGATGTACATGAGCACTCTTTTTTCTCATGAGATAAACCGTGCTCAATGTGTTCTGTGACTTCGTCATATATTTGCCTCTGCTCAATGTTTAGTTCTTTTTCCAAATCTCCTAAGTTAACTACATCCTCCAGAACTTGTTCCATGGCTCTTTCCACTTCATCCATGGCAGTGACAGCTTCATTTTGTATAATTGGTCCTCCTAGTGGATCCTGACTCAATGAAGCAGGACTCTGACTGTCTTGAGAACTGTCTCTAGCAATCTCTGCTGCAATTGTAGCTTCTTGCTGTATTTCCTCGTTCAACATTTGCAGATAATTTGAAAAAACAGGACATTCTATGGTATCCTTGGTTGTATTGAACGAATCTTCATAAGTAAGAAAATCTCCAAGTAGTTCCTCTTCTCTACGTCAAGGCTTAAAGAGTTGCAAAAGAGCGAAGTAATAAAATTCCCTTTTGTCTGGAGATTCACAACTCAATTTTCGATCATTAATCAAATGGCCTTTTCTTTGTTTCACTAGACAGCCTTCACATCCAATTACTGCATATACACCTTTATTAATGTCTTCTGTGACGTTCCTCTTAAAAGCATAGGTTTTCAGAACTTCATAGAGACAAACGTTCTCAAGATGACTACTTCTCTTTGGATAGTATGTATCCAACATGTTTGTCTTCAAAATATCTGTACTGTCTGGTTCTTTCTCCGCCAAATACTCAATTTCTTGGACAGATTTCAAAACTCGGTTTCGTGTTGCAGCAAGACCTAGACTCACCCAAATGATGGTTCTAGATTTGGCATATAGACTTGCTGATGATAACCGATCAGAAAATTCGAATGCTCCAATTTCTCGATGCGACAACATCTTCAGACTGTAACTGTATAATTTCTTGCTTAGACTCTTTTCATGTGAAGTTTCCTCCCACATTTCCTTCAGTTCCGTCTTTTCTGATTTTGTGATGTAAGACGTCACATATCGAGCCACAGCAATAGAGTTATCAGCAACATATTGAATATCCATGTTAGCATTCCACCTGGACAAAATGACTGGGTTGTAGTCATTTATGTATTTGGACTCCTCATTTCTTCTTAGGTTGTATGTATTTTTGGGTGATTTTCTTATCACAGTATGTCGCAGAGAAGACATACAATTGTTCACTCTTCCTTTCGATGTTACTGGACGTGGAAATGCAAAACGACATTTCGTGTAGAACTTGTCCTTGGATTTGTATTTTCGACCACAGTATTTCCCACAACGATGGGTTTGAAAGCGTAAAACTTGATGTCTTAAATTGTTTTCCTCTGTACTTTTCGGAACAGCACATGTAGAATACTGCTCAATGAAACTCATCACTTTCTCATCTGAATCTGTTCCAAATTTTGGTGCATCTTTAATCCATAGCAGCATATGTATGTGAGGAGCACCTCTTGCTTGATACTCCTTTCTCCAAAAGAAATCCAACACCTCTCCAAGCGGAGGATTTTTTTTGTTTGTAATATAAGACATCATTGCTTCAAACCTATGATTGAAATACCTGCATACATTAACTGGATCCAAAGAGCACAGTTCTCCAGGTGTCTTGTATTCAATATTTTCAATGTTTTTATTTGCCTCTCATAGAAATTCAAGTAAGTCTTCCCAAGCATACTCAGCACAGCTAAGAGTGAGGAACCATGTAGGAGTTCCTAAGTTTCTTAGCATACATTTCAATTCGCCATGACGACGGTACCAATACTCGTTAGTACCACGCTGACATGCCATGAGATTAATTAGCTGAGATTCCAAAACACTGTCTTGCAGTTTCACTTTATCCATAAAGTCCCTTGCCGAAACATTTTGTAGATGTGCTCCACTTTTCAGTATATGGTTTACTGCATAAGAAAGTCCAGACAAGTCACTCTCAAACAGTAGATGGAACAAATATGGAATGCATTGACGAAACCTTGGATCTTCTGCATATAATCTTGAAGTCCGGTATTCAGATGCAGGAATTTGAACAGGTCAGTCGTCATATCGTCCACCTTCACCTGTTGGGAATAACTGTGGAAAACAACGAGCTTCCAAACTTTCTTCCCATACACTAATGGGACTTCCTTTGGCTTCTTTCATTTGAAACAAGTCAATAGCATTCCCCATTACTTCTTTGGAATGCAATGGATGAACACTATAATGTTCATAAATTTCTTCACTTCTAGAGACATCAACTTTTTCAATTTGCCCAGCTGAGAAATCAGTGTCGTCTTCTACAGTTGTTTCCTCTTCTCCCACATACACATTTTTATAGTACTGATTATTTTTTACCAGATACAACGTTGCCTTTTTGACTTTCCTAACATCCACTAATTCTTTCAAGATTTTCTTACTCTTTGTCGGAACACCATTAACTAGAATAACCAGAGGTTCCTCTTCTACTTTTTCAACACCAATTGTATCAATATTTTTCTTAAAATCTAGAGGCAAATAAACAACTCTTCCCTTTAATCCTCTCTGTAAATCTGAAGGAGGCAATTGCCCTGTCGTAGGCTCCATGCGAACAATAGCCTGAAAAGATGCACACATTGAATCAGAATAGACTCATACGTATTTAAATCCATCAATTCAGAAGGAATGTCTACCAACTCCAGATTATTATGAACAGCTCTAGCAGGCATTCTGTTTTCATTTAATTTATTATAACAATATTTACAAATACGTTGATCAGAACCCAAATCAAAACAATTTTCTACCAACAAATAAGTTGCAAAATCCTTCCACTCATTATTATTTATCTTTTCACTTTTTACATATAAATCAACTAATCTACTCTGATGCTTATAATGAGTTCACAACTTGAACTATGCTTCCATTCTCCAGAAAAAACATCACAAAAATTAGTCCGTCTTCAGTCACAGTGTGATCTTAGGCACATGATCAGAATGTTACATATAATCTACCATGTCTGTCTCTGCAAACAGTATGTGTGTCTCTGCCTAAGATCACACTGATGGATGAATCAAGGTTCACTCACAGTGTGATCTTAGGCACATGATCAGAATGTTACTTCTTTCTGTGTGTCTCCTGTAGTATATGAACCTTCTAGTTCCAGTTACCTTTGTAGAACACTTTATAGGCTCTGCATTGAGTTTGGATCAACGAAAGACCTTCGGTATCTTCCTTATGTTTAATTGTATAGTTGGGGGACAAGATACCCTAAGGTCTATAAAACTAATTCCCCTTGGGCCCTTCTCCACTTTGTGTTTCTAAGTAATTTTCTAATATATGCCAAAGGCAAAAATGGAACTGGTCCAATCAATATTGTCCACAGAATGAGAAAGCAAGGAAACATGTAAATAAAACTGTTTCTGCTTTCCTCAGAGATTATGGTATGGGTTCCATTTACCACAACAACTTGCGTTACAACATGCAAGGCATCTATAGGAGAGATGGTGTACACTTTACAGATGAGGGGAATAGAGTCTTCCCCTTGAATTTGAGACTCTGCATTGGTACCTACTTGTAGGTACAAAAAACACCCACATAACACAATAGCTCTTTTCAAAGCTACCCTACCTCTGAGCACTCTAAATTATTTTTTTGCTCTATTTTTTTACACTGTTTTTCCCCGTGGTGCGCTCAGGGTGCGCGTACCAGAGAGCGCACCTGAGAACCCACCCGAGAACCCACCCAGCGCTTACCCCGCAAATTTTTAAAAAAAAATTGTTTTTTTGCCTTTCAGGGTCCTTCTAGGCCCCCCTCAAAAAACCTAGGGGTCAGGGGGTGTCTACCCTGCCCCCTTTTAATCATTTCCCCCTTTTTTTCCCACCTCAGGTGTCTCGATTTTCCCGAGACACAAGATGGCGGACTCTCCGGACTGTTAAGAATGTTGACAGACACCGAACAGCCAATCAGCTTTCCGCTCGCGCACTCCCGTAGCGCCGGGTGCGCTCCCCGGTACGCGTACCGGTGAGCGCTCGGAGCGCGCCTATAGATATATATGTGTTTTTGAAGTTGCTTTTCATAAAAACCACTGGATCAATTTTAAACATATATGGAAAAGGCCCTACTACATACCAGTGCCTATCATTTTGCCAACTTTGGTGTAATTCCTTTCAGTCGTTCAGTCTGTAGCCGTGTCTAAATGTCCTATGGAAAATTGCATGGGAAAAACACATTTAAAGTATTGAAATTTAGAACCAATCAAAATTTTACTTTCGTTTTGAATTTGTGTGTGATGAAGTATGATTGGTTATGTATATATCTTAAATGAGAGGAAAACACGGCCATTTTGTGATACTCCTGTCTGAGGTACTTTTGAGAGGAATTTTGGGTGCTCAATTTCTGGACTTTGAATTACACAGCACTTACTCTTCTACTTTCAAAAAGGTGAGTTATTAATTTGTAAGGGGAACTATGTTGTACACTTTAAGATAATTTGGAAGATGTTTTCTGTTAGTTATTTACAGTCCTTCTGTTATAATTATGGATTAAGATAGGCTTCATCACATGCAGTGCTTTATATTTCTAGTTCCTGCCTGATACTATACACTGCCCAATTAATTTTAAAGAACTAAATACTTGATTAAGCTACTTTTATGTTATGTATTACTAAAAACGATAAATGAAAGTGATAACTTTTTTCTGCAATTGACAGCAAGAAATTTGAAATTAAAATGAATCAGAATGAGGAGACCAAGGAAATTTCATTTGAAATTTCAACGACATTTATTGAAATTCAAAATGTCACGAATATCAACAGCACCATTTTATCACAAGGAGGAGATGACATAAATATTTTTGGGATGAATCTCTTGATGAAGAACTAATCGAATGTTTGGATACAATAGAATCATCATGGCACACTTATAATGAGGGCATTCCTGATCATATGATTGAAGAGGAATTCCAGATGAGGACATGCTACAAGTTCTATTAAATTATGAAAATTCTGAACAATAAATTAATATTTACAAATTAAAAATTAGTTGACATAATATTCATTTTTATTTCTAATTTATGAGGTAGTAGCGAAGTAATTGTATTGAAGTGAATTTTAGACTCTGCATCGGTACCTACTTGTAGGTACTTAAATCACCCACATAACACAACAGCTCTTTTTAGAGCTACCCTACCTCTAAGCAATCCAAATTCGTATTTTACACTATTTTCTTTCAATGTTTTTCCCTGTGGTACGCTCTGGGTGCGCGTACCGGTGAGCGTACATGGGAACGCACACATCGCTTACCCCGCGAAAATTGCAACAAAAAAAAGGTTTTTTGCCCTTCAGGGTCCTTCTAGGCCCCCCTCAGAAAACCTAGGGGGTCAGGGGGTGTGTACCCTGCCCCCTTTTAATTATATCCCCCTTTTTTTTGTCACCTCTTGTGTCTCGATTCTACCGAGACACAAGATGGCGGACTCTCCGGACTGTTTAGAATGTCGACAGCCAATCAGCTTTCCGCTCGCGCACTCCCGTATCGCGCCGGGTGCGCTCCCCGGTACGCGTACCGGTGAGCGCTCGGAGCGCGCCTATAGATATATATGTGTTTTTGAAGTTAATTTTCCAAAAACCACTGGAGCAATTTTCACCAAATATAGCAAAGGCACATCTGCGTACCAGTCCCTACAATTTTGCAAAGTTTGGCGTAATTCCGTTCAGCGGTTCGGGCTGTAGACGTGTCAGAACGTCCTATGGAAATTAACATGGGGAAAACACGTTTTGGGACCCCCCTTTTTTCTCAGCCCCCACTTCACAAATCCCCCCAAAACTTTCAGGGAAGGAGCGGAGCGGAGCTGGCCAAAATTTTAGAAAATTACACGCAAATTCCTCAACCTGCGCCAGAGTTATTCCCAATAGAATGTTGCGGATTTCCTATGGTAGCTAGGTCCTAACAATAACTACCTACTGGCGACCGCCAGTAGGTAATATATATATATATATATATATATATATATATATATATATATATATTTTTCAACAAAAATGCCCTCAGCATTAGGGAGCCACACGACAGTTCCCCGCCCATCCAGGCTTCTTTATTCAGCATTACCGTTTTGCTCCACTCTCCATAGGTTTGCCGACGCGTTTCAGGGTAAGGACCCCTTCTTCCAGGGCTGCACAATAATGACACCTGATGCGCATGAGTTTGTGAAGGCTCATTTTATTTCAAGCCCCATGGTGGGCGTAAGCTAAGTGCAGCGCACACTCGGATTGCTGGGACTTGAAGTCCTCTCATGCGTGAATGTCCTTATCTCTCAGTGAGTTCAGGGGTTCATTAAAATATTCGTGCTTGTCTTTGTATGCCTATAGTAGGCTGTGTTGCAATCAGGAACGCTGTAGTTTCATGGGGAAACTGTGCCGACATCGCTGCCAATTCGTTTGGTGCTCCGGCCTCAGACAGCTGATGCATGGTTTGTGTTCAGCTGCCGATGGTGCTTCCCTCACGGCCGGGCCGCCGTGCGTAGTATTTTTCAACAAAAATGCCCTCAGCATTAGGGAGCCACACGACAGTTCCCCGCCCATCCAGGCTTCTTTATTCAGCATTACCGTTTTGCTCCACTCTCCATAGGTTTGCCGACGCGTTTCAGGGTAAGGACCCCTTCTTCCAGGGCTGCACAATAATGACACCTGATGCGCATGAGTTTGTGAAGGCTCATTTTATTTCAAGCCCCATGGTGGGCGTAAGCTAAGTGCAGCGCACACTCGGATTGCTGGGACTTGAAGTCCTCTCATGCGTGAATGTCCTTATCTCTCAGTGAGTTCAGGGGTTCATTAAAATATTCGTGCTTGTCTTTGTATGCCTATAGTAGGCTGTGTTGCAATCAGGAACGCTGTAGTTTCATGGGGAAACTGTGCCGACATCGCTGCCAATTCGTTTGGTGCTCCGGCCTCAGACAGCTGATGCATGGTTTGTTTTCAGCTGCCGATGGTGCTTCCCTCACGGCCGGGCCGCCGTGCGTAGTATTTTTCAACAAAAATGCCCTCAGCATTAGGGAGCCACACGACAGTTCCCCGCCCATCCAGGCTTCTTTATTCAGCATTACCGTTTTGCTCCACTCTCCATAGGTTTGCCGACGCGTTTCAGGGTAAGGACCCCTTCTTCCAGGGCTGCACAATAATGACACCTGATGCGCATGAGTTTGTGAAGGCTCATTTTATTTCAAGCCCCATGGTGGGCGTAAGCTAAGTGCAGCGCACACTCGGATTGCTGGGACTTGAAGTCCTCTCATGCGTGAATGTCCTTATCTCTCAGTGAGTTCAGGGGTTCATTAAAATATTCGTGCTTGTCTTTGTATGCCTATAGTAGGCTGTGTTGCAATCAGGAACGCTGTAGTTTCATGGGGAAACTGTGCCGACATCGCTGCCAATTCGTTTGGTGCTCCGGCCTCAGACAGCTGATGCATGGTTTGTTTTCAGCTGCCGATGGTGCTTCCCTCACGGCCGGGCCGCCGTGCGTAGTATTTTTCAACAAAAATGCCCTCAGCATTAGGGAGCCACACGACAGTTCCCCGCCCATCCAGGCTTCTTTATTCAGCATTACCGTTTTGCTCCACTCTCCATAGGTTTGCCGACGCGTTTCAGGGTAAGGACCCCTTCTTCCAGGGCTGCACAATAATGACACCTGATGCGCATGAGTTTGTGAAGGCTCATTTTATTTCAAACCCCATGGTGGGCGTAAGCTAAGTGCAGCGCACACTCGGATTGCTGGGACTTGAAGTCCTCTCATGCGTGAATGTCCTTATCTCTCAGTGAGTTCAGGGGTTCATTAAAATATTCGTGCTTGTCTTTGTATGCCTATAGTAGGCCCTGGAAGCAGCCCTGGAAGAAGGGGTCCTTACCCTGAAACGCGTCGGCAAACCTATGGAGAGTGGAGCAAAACGGTAATGCTGAATAAAGAAGCCTGGATGGGCGGGGAACTGTCGTGTGGCTCCCTAATGCTGAGGGCATTTTTGTTGAAAAAAAAAAAAATATATATATATATATATATATATATATATTACCTACTGGCGGTCGCCAGTAGGTAGTTATAGTTAGGATCGTTTTCCATAGGAAATCCGCAACATTCTATTGGGAATAACTTTGGCGCCGAATGAGGGATCTGCCTGTAGTTTTCCTTAACTTTGCCTCGCTGCGCTCCGCTCCTTCCCTGAAAGTTTCGGGGGGATCCGTCAAGTGGGGGCCGAGATAAAAGGGGGTCCCAAAACATGTTTCCCCCATGTTAATTTCCATAGGGCGGTTGGACTCACTTTTAGCCCGAACGGCTGAATGGATTTCCACCAAACTTGGCAAAATTGTAGGGACTGGTACCCCGATGTGCCTTTGCTATGTCTCAAGATATATGCTCCAGTGGTTTTTACGATAATTAACTTTGAAAAAATATATATTGGGCTACATTGGGCTATATATATGTTAGAGCCCAAGTGTAGCCCAATGTAGCCCAATGTAGCCCAATGTAGCCCAAAGATGGCCACCAGAGACAAAAAAAAACAAATGTAGCCCAAATATCAGCCAGATGTAGCCCAACTATAGCCCAATGACAGAATGTCCCAGAGTGTTCTAAAGAACAACTAGAGCGCTAACAGTCTTACTTATGACAAAAGTATGGCACACCTGAAGTCATCTTGATTGGAATAAAGTGTTAACACTTAAAACATTTAATTTGCAAAGGAACAAAATGAGGGGGTTCATTTTGCCATAGAAATTATGATTAGTGCTGAAGAAAGAAAAATTAGAGCACATTTTGAGTGACTTCTCAAATCCTCTTATATTTCATTAAAAAATTCTGATATGCAGTCTCCCAAGATGGCCACCAGAGACAAAAGAGCCCAAATGTAGCCCAAATATCAGCCAGATATAGCCCAACTATAGCCCAATGACAGAATGTCCCAGAGTGTTCTAAAGAACAACTAGAACGCTAACAGTCTTACTTATGACAAAAGTATGGCACACCTGAAGTCATCTTGATTGGAATAAAGTGGTAACACTTAATACATTTAATTTGAAAAGGAACAAAATGAGGGGTTTCATTTTGCCATAGAAATTTTATATATATATATATGTCCGCTTTTTTCAATTTTGCAAGTAAGCAAAGCCACGCACTCAGGTATATGCAGTCACAAGATTTTTATTTCCAGATAACGCTACGCGTTTCGACACCCCCGGTGTCTTGACCACACGACAACCTCTCCCCTGTTGCCAGCGCATTAAATACACGTCACATTTTGAAAAGTAGTAGACATAAACAAGTCAGTTAAAGAAAAATTGATCGGCCATTTTAAACTAGTCATCTTACCTAGTTGCGAACAGTGCATTTAGTGGGCCTAAAGGAATAGCTATATACATAATACAGTGTATTAACTGATCTGTAAGTCACAATTATAGAAATCAATTTCATAATTTATGTAATTCTTTCCAACCAAAAAGTATCTATACAAATAAAATAGAAACAACGAGCGGTCTAGTGCCTTACTTGTACTCCACAAGTTCTAATGTGTCTCCCAAATTCGGTGAAACTGGTATACGGTCTAGTGCCAGATCTAACTGTAATGTTACGGTTCGTCTATACATAACAAACATTTCTTCACAGTATGTCTCCCCTATTTTTTAGTGACATAACTGGCCTAGAAAGATTAATATATAACATTATATTAACCGTCTGTACAATCCCAATTATTGAAATCAATTCCATTAATTCATGTGATTATTTCAAGGAAGTGTCCAATAGGATGGAAGAGAACCAACACGGTCTAGTGCCTTTCTTGTGCTATATAAGTTCTAATATGTCTCCCAAATTGAGGTAGCCGCTATATACGGTGTAGTCCGATTCCAACAATAATATACTGGTTCATCCATGCCTGACATACATATCTTCACAGTATGCATCACACAATATTAAATGACATCCTGGAATGTACATTCTAATGTAAAGAAACGTGTATTAGGCTGCTGGTAACACAAGAGGGGAGGCAGTGCCCAAACTTAATGTGATTAAAGTCTTATCTTAATGTGAATTTAAGTGAATTCATCCGTCCCATTGGAGATAGGTGGGGCCAAACAGGGATTTCCAAATACTTTTTTCTATATTGTTTTCCCCCTTCCTTATCTCCTAAAAGAAATATATAACAAAAACAATAATTAAAACAGGGTTAAAAAGTACACTGAAAGTGTACTACACACATGTACACAGTATGCAGGATTGTCAACACGTCAAAATATCTTAGTGGAAAACCAAGATTCGTCCTTTTCTAATATACATTGAAACCCTAGTATGCAATATGCAACACTATTCTGTATAGAGATGAGTTGCCAGCTCTTCGTCCATATTGTGGCCTCCCGGGAATCTGGTCTCTAACATCATGATCCATCTAGATTCCCTCTTTCTAAGAGCCAGTTCCCTATTGCCTCCCCTTTTACCTAGGTTAACCTGTTCCACTGCATAATACCTCAGTAAAAAATTATTTGATTGGTGGAACTCCTGGAAATGCCTAGCAATAGGATATTTAGTATCTACATTAGTTATGGCTCTGAGGTGTTCTTGTACACGTTTTTTAGCCATGCAGGTAGTACTCCCCACATATTTGATTTTACACGGGCATTCTAAAACGTACAACACGTAATTAGTGTTGCATGTCAGGAATTGTTTGATTTTTTAATGTTCCTGAGTACCAGGGATTTCAATGTCTTTAACCATGAAACTGGCTGTGCATGCTCGACAATGTCCACAGGGATAGAAACCCTTGAGACCCTGAATATGCTGCTTCTTAGTTTCTGTGATGTCTCCTTTAACCAAGATGTCCCTCAGGTTCCTACCCCTTTTATAAGTAATCTGGGGTCTTTCTGTTATTTTTGGGCCTATGATGTTATCAGCTTTGAGGATTTTCCAATTGTCTGCAATATTTCTGCGTACTTTATTAGAATCTTGGTGAAACGTAGTAATGATCCTCGTACTCTCTGATATGGGATCAACTCTAGGTTTGGGTACTAAGGTTTCAGATCTACTAATTTCTCCAATTTTGGCAACCGCCTTTGCAAGGACCCATTCCGGGTAACCTCGTTCTCTGAACCTGGTTAACATTGCCTCCTGTTCTGTGAGGAAACCCTCTGTTTTACTACAATTCCTTTATGCCCTCAGGAGCTCCCCATAAGGTATACTCCATTTCAAGGGATCTGGATGAGCACTGAGGGCATATAGTAAACTGTTCCCTGAGGTTGATTTTCTATGAAGTTTAGAAACAAGATGACCATTGCTCACTTCGATAGTTGTATCAAGAAATTCAACACAATTGTTACTGATGTTGGATGTCAGATTTATGTTATAGCTATTTGAATTAAGTTTATTAATGAATTCCACTGCTTCTTTTTCAGTTCCTAACCAGATGATAAAAAGATCATCTATGTATCTGATCCAAAACTGAACTTTAGCAAAGTCTGTTGTCAAGTTTATGTCCTTCCTAATTTCTTCCTCCCATTTGCCTAAAAATAATTTGCAAAATTGGGCGAAAAAGCTGATCCCATGGGGCCCCCCGAGAGACCCATCAAACATAAAGATGTTATTTCTGAGACATAGTTTCATCATGTCTACGAGCATACTTGTATGATCACTGAAGCGTATTTCTCTCTGTTTTAAAAAATTATAGCAGGCTTCCATGCCCTGGACGTGGTCGATTATGGTGTAAAGGGCATTTACATCCATAGTAATAAGCAATGCTCCTTCCACCCATTGGATATTCTCGATCTTATTAAGAAAATCCATGGTGTCTCTAGTATAGGAAGGGAGTAAACATACATATTCTCTCAGGAAGTGATCAATGTAAACCGATAGGTTCTCATTGACACTACCTATGGAGGAAATAATAGGTCTCCCTGGTGGTTCTCTAAGGTTTTTATGGACCTTAGGAAGAAGGTAGAAAATGGGCATCTTAGGGTACTCTTTTTTAAGGAAACAATACTCCTGCCAGGAGAGAAGTCCTTCATTTTTCCACTCCAACAATTTGTCCCAAGTATCCATGATGCTTGTATTGTATTCTTCAGAGTTTGAGCTACAGTAAAAAGCACTCCCTTTCAGTTGTTTTAGTGCCTCTGTAATGTACAAGTCTCTACCCCACAAGACAATGTTGCCCCCTTTGTCTGAAGGCCTCAGGACAATACTTTTATCATTGGCCAGAGAGAAAATAAAATCCATTTGTTCCTGTGACAAGTTTGTGTTCCTCATTCTGGTTTGTTTATGCTTGAGTTTAATAAGTTCCTTGGTCACCACTTCTTGAAAGGTGTCAATGGGGTCGTGTGGTAGTATAGGGAAGAACACTGACTTAGGTTTGAATGCCGTGCCTGCGGCTCTATCTAATCTCGTCTCCCTTACACCCACTACTGATATCTCTCGTTGACTATCCTCTGCAGTGGCACCTAAGGAGTAAACATCTTGGAGTAAATCGGTATCTCCTACAGTGAGTTCCGGCAATCTACCCTCAGATGTAGGTTCTGGTACACTTCTATTAGGTCTCAGTGAATGCCATTTTTTTAGTTTCATTTTACGTACAAATTTAAAAATGTCCACTCTTGTCTAAGCATAATCAAACAATTCAGTTGGACAAAAAGTAAGTCCTAAGCAAATAGTTTTTTTCTCTTTAGAGCTTAGAGTTCTGGATGATAAGTTAATGATAGTTCTATTTATCTTCATCCATGGTTATTTCCTTTTTGTGTAGCCACTTCTCTTGTTTCCCACTGGCTTTTTCTTGTTTTCTTCTCCTCTGCTGGAACTTGAGGCGTGTCTGGCGTGATCTCCCCGGCCTCTTGCTCTTCCCCTTGGCCGTCCTCTCGTTGTCCTTTTCTGGAAAGGTTGCTGTAGAATTGCTTCCACTTCCTTTTTGCGCCTGGTTCTGAGGACTCTGAATTCCTCTAAAAAAGTCGCCGGAGGTTTCTGTGCCGCGTCCTGTGCTTTGGACTGACCACTTCTTAATTGATTTCTGTATTCTTTCTTCCGCTTTGGCTGGTTCCAGAGTGCAGAAAGAGGGGAAGCGGTCGGGGCGGTCTTTCCATCTAGTCACTGCGGAAATGTTGTCCGAGGCTTTGTGCTGTCATCCTTGTCGGCTATCGGGCAATCTGGAGGACAAGTTAGATTCCGTCCAGAAATGGCTGGTAGCTAGATTTGATAAGCTGGCCCCGAGGAAACCAGCTAAATCAACGGCCAGATTTCTCTCGGCCCCGTGGTTTACGCCTTCTATGGGAAAAATGCTCCAGGATTGTAAGATAGCAGAGAGAAGGTGGCGGCGTAAGTACGACCCGGATGATAAATCCAAATACCGGGAGGTAATTAGGAGCTACCGTAAGCATATTCTCGAGGGTAAAAAAGCTTTCCTGGAGCGCAGAATCGATGAGGCGGAAAACAGGAGCAAAGAACTCTTTAGGATTGTAAAGGAGTTTATTTCCCCTCCTTCAAGCACACCCCTCCATTCTCATTCCGAGGTTTGGATCAGTCATCTGGGGGACTTTTTCATTAACAAAATTAAGTCCATTCAGGACTCCTTCCAGACGCTGGCCTCAGTTCTTCTGTTAGCCATCGGGCCACCGTCTGCTCCTCACTTGATGATAGGAGTATTGTCCTCTCGGACTTTCCTTCCCTATCCGTAACTTCTTCCCTCGACCTTCTCTCCCGGCTCCAATCAGGCTCGCCGCTGGATCCGTGCCCAGCGAAATGTCTAGGAAAAATTGCGCCTGCACTTAACAGTCTGCTTAATCCGCTGCTTAATCTTTCCTTGACTACGGGCGAAGTTCCGTCGGCCTGGAAGCATGCTCTGATCTTGCCGCTACTCAAAAAGACCACTTTGGATCCTCTTGTCCATGCTAACTACAGGCCAATCTCCCTTCTCCCTGCTCTGGCAAAGGTGATCGAGAAACATGTACAGCTCTCTATTTCCAACTACATAGAGAGCAATAACATCTTACATGACTCCCAATCGGGCTTCCGTGCCAATTATAGCACGGAGACAGCTTTGCTCGAGATCACCGATGCCATCAGGGAGACGCTCGATCTGGGGGGAAGGCAATTCTGGTTATGCTGGACCTGTCGGCGGCGTTTGACACCGTCCTGCACGCCGGTCTCCTTTCTAGACTCTGGGAGATCGGCTTTCGCGGGACGGTGTGGAACTGGTTTAAATCCATTCTGACCGGCCATCGACAAGTGGTCTGGGCACCTCCGTTCTCCGCGGAAATGCCGCCGCTCGAGGTGGGGGTTCCTCAGGGGGTCTATCCTGAGCCCCACCCTTTTTAATATCTATATGGCCCCTCTGGCGGCGGTAGCGGAGTCCTTCGTTGCCCGGATCATATCCTACGCTGATGACACCCAGCTCCTTTTTACATTTAAAAAGGGAGAGGCTTTTGATGGCGGCCTGATCCGGGAATGCTTGGGCGCGGTCTTCGACTGGTTCAGGCGGTACAGTCTTAAATGCAACTCCGACAAGTCGGAGCTGCTTTTCTTTGGCTGTCCGCCGGATCCCAACTGGAATACCTGGTGGCCCCAGGACATGTTTCCGCCTGAAGTGGCCTCTGTGAAGGCAAAAAACCTTGGGGTGCAATGTGACGACAGCTTTTCTTTTGGACCCCAAATCATTGGTCTATCTGGGAAATGCTTTGGCATTTTGAAAATGCTTCGGAAGTTTCTTCCTTTGCTGTCTCTTCAGCATAAAAAAATCATTGTGCAGTCTCTGATTGGCTCGCGTTTAGACTACGCGAATGCCCTGTATATCGGGCTGCCTAAATATCTGCTGGCCCGATTGCAGATTGTGCAGAACTCGGCTGCTAGAGCCATTTTTGGTCTTCCACGCAGGGCAAAAGCCTCTGAACTTCTAAGGAGACTGCATTGGCTGCCCATTGCCAAAAGAATCACCTTTAAGGTGCTGACTCTGGCATTTAAGGCCCTCCATTCCATTGGCCCAAAGTACATGGAGAAGCGCCTGGCTTTCTATGTCCCGAGGAGGTCGCTTCGGTCGGCCTTGTTGGCCAAAGCCGGCGTTCCCCCGAATAAACTTGCCCGGATCGGAGGGCGTTCCTTCCGATACTTGGTCCCGCGCTGCTGGAATGAGCTTCCTGTTTTCTTAAGAAAGTTAAACATTCTCCTTGCTTTCAGAAAGGAGCTGAAAACTTGGCTCTTCTCAGTATGATTTGTTGGTGGGACCTCCGTGAGCTGCTGTGTTGTGTTTCTTTTCCGCACTTCTCTTTGCCAAAGCGCCGGGACACCCCTCGGGGTAGCCGTGCGCTATAAAAGAGACCTAAACATAACATAACATAACTAGGCTGTAGGGTTTTAGGTTTAAACCTATAATAACTGATAAAACCCCACGGAAAGATAAATAGCCCTCACCGGTGGCAACATATAAACACTGAAAAAACACCTGCACAACCAAAAACTAAATGCCATTCAAAGAAAGAGAGTGAAAGAGACATTTTTTTCTTCCTGGAGGTGTCAATACAATGTAACGTTCTTATACAAGCTAGCAGTAAGGAAGACTGGCTAACATTATTCTGCTTGAGTTTTGTTCTTTAGGGATGCCACTAAAATGTTGTTTCTTCTTCCTTTTACTTTTTTCAGTTTTGTGGCCTTTGGTCTAAAGATGCAGGGTTTAGTTTCATGTTATAGGTCTAGTTTAATTATTGTATAAACTGTATAGAATCAGAAAATATCAAACTCATTTGATATTTTGGCTGCATTTTATTCTTTCACTGATAGGTAAAATGGCTGGTTTCATAAAAGTCTTTCCTAATATATGTCATCACATTTACCCACAGAGAATGGGTAAAAACCCTTAATACATCAGACCATAGTTTCTAGTGAGTCAGTATTGATATTAGGTGAATTTCCAACACCGCAGGCTTTAAACATTCAATGCAAGGTATAGTGACAAGTATATATATCACCAAGCATCTCGGGTGGTGGTGAAAACATGACACCAGACTTGTGGAAAGCATTGAACTCAGTGTCACTTGTAAGGCTCTGCAAAAAAGGTTCTTTCCAAGTTCAACAAAGATTGGAGTGATATTGTTTGTACTTGCAGTGATTCAGCTACGTATATAAAAAAAGTTGTGTGATGACCTGTCAAAATTGATACCCGAGCTGAAGTGATTTCCTGTAGGAGATCCTTGCCACTTGTTAGATGGTATGCTGAAAGCATATTTACCATCTTCAGAGTTAATGAGGGATGCTATTGACTTTTTAGTCCATTCTAATGCACTGTTTTCTTATGCACAGGAACTAAAACGCAAATATTTATCATTTTGTGCTTTATGTGCATCAAAGAAAGAGTAATCCCAACTGTGTCCCTTAGCTGATGGTTCTCAGCCCAAGGGGCTATGAATGCTGAGAGGGGATTTTCACAGAAGATTACATGGGTAGGAAAGAGCGAGCGCACATGTCCCAAAGACTCACTGAAGAAGTATTTTAGGGTGTACCACAATAAGATTAATTTGCAAAAATCTATTTGGAACTCATATACACTATAAGTACACTGTCTATATACCATGTTCTTTCAGTGCAGAAAGCAAGCAATAATAAAAGCAAAACGTTCCATAAACACCGGAAAAAACTTTTTCTGTTGTTTTTAGTGGCGCGAAAATGTGTAACCACTGATAACAACTGTTTTTTAAGATATTGAAAACACTGAAAAAAAACCACCAGAATTTACCAACAATAGAAACTGAAAACAGGACAGCTTAAACATAACATATGTGAGTGGCTCTGTGGATGATGTCATCAGTGAAGCTATTTGAGATGTCATCAGTGAGTCTCTGACCATGTTATGGGTGATGTAATATGTGAGGGCATAAGCTGCGCATTGCGGAGGTGTAAGTTATAGTTAGCTCAGGTTACTATAGCTGCAGATTTTCTATGGTTTTGTATGAGTGAGAGCTGAGCCTTACTAAAATGTCCCTGTAACCTTTGTTCTTTTCTTTGAATTTCAAAGGTTCTTTAAATTCTATTTCCTAACTATAACATCCCTGTAACCTTTGTTTTTTTAAGTGAATTTCCAATATTTTTTAAATTCTATTTCTTAACTATAAAGTCTTTGTAACCTTTGGTTGTTTAAGTGAATTATTTTTTATTCTTTATTTTAATTCCTAAGTGTTACCTGTAACCTTTGAGAGAGGGTGTGTGAGTGAGTGTATGAGTGTCTCAGTGGGTGTGTGACTGAGTGAGTGACTGTCTGAGTGTGTCTGTGAGAGGGTGTGTGAGTGTCTCACTGGGTGTCTGAGTGGGTGCATTAGTGTCTGAGTGGGTCTGTTGGTGGGTGCATTAGTCTGTGAGTGGGTCTGTGAGTGGGTGTCAAAGTCTCAGAGTGGGTCTGTGAGCAGCTGTGTCAGTGGCTGTATGGGTCTGTGAATGGGTGCATGAGTGTCTGAGTGGGTCTGTGAGTGGGTTTCTTAGTCTCTGAGTGGGTCTGTGAGTGGGTGTGTAAGTCTCGGAGTGGGTCTGTGAGTGGCTGTGTCAGTGACTATATGAGTCTGTGAATGAGTGCATGAGCTTCTGAATGGGTCCGTGAGTGTCAGTATGGGTCTGTGAGTGGGTGCATGAGTGTCTGTGTACATCTGTGAGTGGGTGTCTTAGTGTCTGGGTGGGTTTATCAGTGGGTGTGTGAGTGCCTGAGTATGTGAGTGGGTGTCTAAGTATATGTGTGTATGTGTCAATAGCTGTGTGAGTGAATCAGCCATCACGGAACCACACCTGCCCATTTATCTACAAGAGTCCATAGTTTTACACAAAATAACTGCCTAACGGAAGTACTTTTTTACTGATTAGTTAGTAAGTAATACCTTGTTGGGTAAATTTCCAGTGTGTATTCTACACTACAACTGTGTAATGGACCACAAGTAGATGTCTCCAGTGACCTTGAATGTGTTTGGCAATGTTATAGTTCCTCGTGCGTGTTTCTCCAGAATTCTGTGATTACATGAATCCTCCTCCCTCGGGTCCCGGACTTTAGTTCTTTTAATTTTTAATAGGGCAGAGGGCCACACAGCACCCCTCCCCTGTCCAATTTTGGCCCAGGCACCCCATACCCCAGGGCCCGGCCTTTAACAAATAGGGGAGGGGGGCATGTAGCCCCCCTCCCCATATGATTGTGGCCCTGCTCTCACCAAGCAAATGCAATCAGCTACCTCCCAAGGGTGAGTACCTCAGGAGGTAGCAGGAGCCGACCCTGGGGTGTGGTGGTCCCCAGGGCCCTCCATGTCTCCATGAGGGGGCTGCATGGCTCCCTCCATTGTATTACATAGTCCGAGTGAGGTGGTGGTCCCTGGGCCTGCAGGAGGCATGTGGCCCACACTAAGGGGCACATTACGATCGCGGTTTTCACGCATCCTCTGGGCCGGCGGAAGCCACCGAGGGCCCGGAGGATGCGGAAAAACCGCCGTGGAGCATCCAAAGACCCACCGCCAAATTAGGATGGCTGGTGGGTCTTGGTGTATGTCCGACGCTTTTCCGCTGCGGTCGGCTTACAACTGCGGCGGAAAAGCTCTTATATGGTGGCTGTGTCTCTCAGACACCGCCAGCCATATTAGGATTGCGTAGCAGATATGCTTTTCCGCGGCGGGTTCTCCGCCGTGGAAAAGCATACGGATGTGCACTTCGGGGGCCCGTTGCGGGCCCCCAGGGTGAAGGGGGGGTGGGGGGTGCACATGGGGGGTACCTATGGTACCCCCCTGCATTTACATGCAGACAGCGGCAGGCACCGCGCGGTGCCTGCCGCTTTCTGCATGTAAATGCAATGCGTGCTTTTTTACCATTGCGGCGGGTGCAGCTTGAAGCCGCACCCGCGGCAATGTTAAAAATAGAGGATGTGACCGCCAGGGTGGCGGTCACATCCTAATTGCACAGGAGGGAACGCCGCAGCCCATGCGGACGTTCCCTCCTCCTCAGGGGTCGCGGACGGACTCAAGTCCGTCCGCGATCCTAATGGGCTCCTTAGTTTGAATGAATTGCCCCAGGGTGGAGGGTGGTGGAAGTCCCTGGGGCTTCCGGGGGCCACACAAGCCCTGCATTAATTTTATGTTTAGCCCTGGGGAGGTGGTAGTCCCTGAGGCTGCAGAGGAGGCCATATGGGCCCACGCCCCACTTTAATTGTAAACATTTTGACATAGAGAGGGTCCAGCAGGCAGCCCACATACATATTTTGAAGTGCCCCAGTGGGGTGGTGGTCCCAGGGGTTGTGGGGGTGACTGTGCTGCCCCCCCGCATTTATGTGTAGAGATTTGCCCGGGGAGATGACCGTCTCCAGGGAGCAGGGGATGACGGGCGGGCACCCCCAACATTAAAAGTAGTGCCCCAGGGAGATGGCAGTCCCTGGGGCTTTCATGAGCCCTAGGAGGGGGCCCCATGGCCCCCTCCATTATATAATTCCTCATGCCTCCAGGACATGGCTTTCCCAGGAGCTAAACATTACAGAAGAGTGGAAGCCCACACTTTTGTTTTATTTTTATTTATTTTTTCAGTGGGTGCCACGGATCAAGTGCGGGTACTGCAGAAAATTAAAAAACAAATGCTTTTTTGCCCCAGGCGGGGTTCCTGCTGGTCCCCCCTCTCCCCACTGAGAGGTCTAGCGAGTCAGGGTACTCCTACCCATCCCCATTCTCTTTACTTCCATTTTTGGTGGGGCTCAGATGAAGCAGAGTCCCAAGATGACTGCCAACACTTCCGGGTTGAGGTGTTGGCAGCCAATCACATTTCAGCACAGGGAAAGTCGGTTCCTCGGAGGAGGCACATCTCTATATATACAAATTTACATTCCCTTTAATATCTCAAAATCTACTGAACAGATTTACACCAAATAAAAATAAAAAGTTTTTTTTCTGGACCAAGACCTACCTTTCTTCCAAATTTAGTGCAATTCGGTCAAGTGGTTCGGGGTGCAGTCGTATCTGAAAATTTCAATGGAAATTAACATTGTAAAAACACTTTTTTACCCCCCTTTTTATATATATATATATATATATATATATATATATCTGTGATCAAGGGTCTACGGACCCAAAACGCGTCATGGCTGAGGTTTGATTGAGCTGCAATAAACAACTCACTGTTCTGCACCAAATCGTGGTCCAGGCTCCTGTCTTTTCTCCTGTGGAAATCTGCAGTTCGAGAGGAGTTGCTGTGACATATATATATATATTCACTGAAAAAAACATAGGTTTTAGGCCTTATATAGTTAGGAATTAGCATTTAAAAAACCTTTGAAATTCACTGAAAAAACCATAGGTTTTAGGCCTTATATAGTTAGGAATTAACATATAAAAAACCATTGAAATTCACTGAAAAAACCATAGGTTTCAGGCCTTATATAGTTAGGAATTAACATATAAAAACCATTGAAATTCACTGAAAAAGCATAGGTTTCAGGCCTTATATAGTTAGGAATTAACATATAAAAAACCATTGAAATTGCTCCTATATAGTTAGTTGGACTAACTATATTTGGCGCACCCGCAATCCACTGCTGATGATGTCACATATTACATCATTCATGACATGGTCAGTGACATCACTGATGACATCACTGATGACATCTCAAATGACATCACTGATGACATCACTGATGACAGCGATGTGTCCTTCCTGTCATGCTTAAAAAGCATTAGGTCTGGCTCTCCTCGGGACCCTGTCCCTATGAAGATATTGAAACAACTTGACCTTGAACCACGAAGATTCCTAATGAGGCTACTCAACATCTCCCTCAGTGAATCCCGGGTTGAACAGGATTGGAAACATGCCATGGTCGTTCCCCTACTAAAAAAATCTGGGGCGGACATTACTAACCTGGCCAACTTCAGGCCTATATCCCTGCTGCCAGCTTGCTCCAAAATACTGGAACGCCATGTCAACATCCAGCTAAACGAGTTTGTTGAAAATACGGGATATCTTCATCCATCCCAATCAGGCTTTCGCGCCAATTACTCCACCGAATCCGCACTCCTAGGGGTGACTGAGCGACTCCGACACGGTATTGATAGTGGTGAGACCTTTGCGCTTATCCTTCTGGATTTAAGCGCGGCTTTCGATACCGTGTCGCATTCCATTCTTTTGGAGTCCCTTCACTCCCTTGGTGTTGCTGGATCTGCGCTTGCCTGGGTGACCTCATTTCTTAATGAGCGCACATTTCAGGTATTTTCAAACAAAGCTGAATCGGCGATCTGTTCATCTGCTTACGGCGTCCCTCAGGGGTCTATATTGAGCCCTTTGTTGTTCAATATCTACATCAGACCCCTCGCTACTATCGTAGAGGACGCCGGTCTGTCCATATATTCATATGCAGACGACACGCAGATTGTGTTTTCCTTGTCAGGCAGCAGGGTTCAGGACACCTCTGCCCTTAAAATCGGCCTTTCTCGTGTTGCGGCCTGGATGCAAGTCAATCTGCTAAAGCTCAACGGTGATAAGACTGAGGTTATCATACATAAAGATCTGTGGGGCCCTAGACACTGGCCCAGTGATATGGGTCCACTGCCTACCCCCGTGCCAGTTGTCCGTAACCTCGGTTTTTTAATCGACGAGAAACTCTCGATGCGACAACAGGCAACTAAGGTTGCTGCAATCTGCTTTAATACCTTACGCTGGTTGCAGAAGATCCTATGGATGTTGCCTGAGTCTACTCGAATAACTGTTGTTCAGGCCCTCGTAATGTCCCGTATCGACTACGGCAATGTGCTCTATCTAGGAGCCGATAAAGCCACAATGAATATACTCCAGGTTGTACAGAACTCAGCTGCCCGCCTTTTGTGCAATATTCCACGAAGAATATCTGCAACGCAAGCCCTGTGTGACCTTCACTGGTTAAAAATCCCTGATCGTGTGGCTTTTAAAACCCTGTGTCTCCTGTTTAAGATTCGTCAGGGTTCTGCCCCCACTTACTTGCACAATCTTGTTCAGCCATATCTGCCCAGTCGTCCTCTCAGGTCATCAAATAAAGCCAATCTTGTAATTCCTAGAATCCGATTGGCAAAAATGGGAGGTCGCTCATTCGCCCATTCGCCCATCTGGGGCCGAAGATGTGGAATGCGCTTCCGTTGGCGCTAAAAACAGAGACCAATCTTTTTGCTTTCCGCAAGAAGTTGAAAACTTTTCTGTTTTAGTCTGGTCACTGCTCTTGCTCCTCCCCTTCTTCAGCAATTACCTGTTTCTCTTCTCTAGTCTGTCCCTGGCGCCGGGAAACCCATTACGGGTAGCTGAGCGCAATATAAATTCAATAAATAAATAAATAAATAAATAAATGAACTGAGCAGGGTGTTCGGAAATTTGCGACACATGCCATTCTGCATAATTACGTGCACATGCTGGTCTCTGGCCAGTGCTTAATTTCCTCGACGCGGCGAGTTTTACTGCACTTTAGCCTTTTCTTCAACATATGATATTGGCCTAATTAAGCAAAATTAAGGCTTTCATTTATTTCACTTGCCGAGGGTGGTAAGGGAAGGGATACACGATATTGGATGTGTTATTCTGCAATGTTTTGCTTTTTTCCCCCGGTTTACTGGGTCCCTGTTGTTCCCGGCCTATAATTTGCAAAACATATTGCTTCAATACTTGCAGCGAGAGGAGCGTCCCAGCTGCGGGAGGGAGAGGACAGCGGTCTCCGATATTACCATAATAATCTGCCTAGGGTCCCCGGGGCCCTCTGGCGTTTACTGTTCTCTGTATTGCCGGCCCCAGCTGGAGAACATTCTCGTGACACGCATGCCAACCTTTGCCTGCAGGCGAAAAGGGGAGAAAAAGGGAGAAAAATAATCATGGAAATAAAAAAGCTTGTCAACGGAGCTCGGATGCGGTCCCCTTGCTTTTTGCGGAGGGAGTTAGTCATTGTGCTGACAAAATGGAGTCAGACTTATGAAAAGGCTGCAGCTGCCGAGTGCTTAAGTAGCGAAAATCTGAGGTGGCATGCTAATCTGGGGATTCACGAATGGAAATACGTCGAGAACTGGGATACGACGGGATTGACACTGGAGCGACAGGGAAACATGGCCGTACTCTTTGCATGATACACGTCACTCGAGTAACACGGCCCAGTGTGTGCTCATCTCCATGGAAAACCTTTTTTTTTTTTACACAAACAATAAAACACTTCTCAAAATCTGATCAAGTGAGGAGACACGCCACTAATAATGCGTCTGGGATGGAGATAAAGTAGCATTAAACATTCGCCTGCAGCTTGTAATCAGATTTGGGCAGACATAGACATTGTGTTTCTATTCATTACAAATCGATTTTACAGACAAAACCAGTTGACTATTTCACCCGGTCTCCCCCTCGGCACAGGAGACCAGACGGGCACATGAAGGCTTCCCCTAGGCAGGGGGAAGCGGAAACCACGTCCTCCCGGCCCCGCCCACAACCAGGCGGCGGCCATCTTGAGGCGGCTCGGGCCGCGGCGGTGATCTCGGGGGGCAAAACGAGGGGTGGGCACCCTCGATATTAAAATAAAAACATTAAAATAAAAGAGAGAAGCCCCCCAAGACCCCCCCCCCCCCAAATTTTTTTTCCCGAAAAATCACAGGGTGCGCTTACAGATATATAATTTTGTTCTCTTTTAATTTTCTCAAGAACTACTGGAGGGATTTACACTATTTAACCAAAAGCATGATCTGCGTACCAGACACTACCATTTTGACAAATTTGGTGTAATTCCGTTCAGCGGTTCAAGCTGTAGCCGTGTCTAAAGGTCCTATGGAAATTAACATGGGGAAAACACGTTTTGGGACCCCCCTTTTTTCTCAGCCCCCACTTGACTAATCCCCCCAAAACTTTCAGGGAAGGAGAGGAGCGGAGCGGGTCATCTTCTTTGAGAAATTTGCGAAGATTCATCAACCAGCGCCAAAGTTATTCCCAATAGAATGTTGCGGATTTCCTATGGAAACTAGGTCCTAACTATATATACCTACTGGCGACCGCCAGTAGGTATTATATATATATATATATATATATATATATATTTCCACAGTTCACCCTGTGCAGGGTGAATAACGGGACGAACTCGCGTGCTTCAACAATTTTGCTCTTTTTATTAGATTTTTTAAGCCTTCAGATAATTCATGGCAGACAAACAAACACTGATCTACGTGTTTCGGGAGCACCTCTCCCTTCCTCACGATCACCTGATCACAGGATGTCAGTCCATTTAAAGTGACCCACTGTCACTTCCTGTTTGGTGTTTCAATTGTCTCTTAGGCATTCTGGAGGTTGTAGTTTTGATTAGAATCCTTATTCATCAGACTTGTGTAATCTGTTCCTATTTTCAATCAATCAATCAATCAATCAAGTCATTTATAGAGCGCACTACTCACCCGTAGGATCTCAAGGCGCTAGGTGGGGGGGGGTGCCGTTACTGCTCGAACAGCCAGGTCTTGAGCTTCTTCCTGAAGGAGAGGTGGTCCTGGGTCAGGCGCAGGTCGGTTGGGAGTGAGTTCCAGGTCTTGGCGGCCAGGTAGGAGAAGGACCTTCCTCCTGTTGTCGCTCTTCGGATGCGGGGGACGGCGGCGAGGGCGTGGCTGGTTGATCTGAGGTGGCGCTTGGGAGTGTAGAAGTTGATTCGGTTGTTGAGGTAGCTCGGGCCTTGGTCGTGTAGGGCTTTGTGCGCGTGGGTGAGTAGACGGAAGGTGATTCTTTTGTTGACGGGGAGCCAGTGCAGGTCTCTCAGATGTCCGGAGATGTGGCTGTTTCGTGGGATGTCGAGGATGAGTCTGGCTGAGGCGTTCTGGATCCGCTGGAGTCTCTTCTGGAGCTTGGCGGTGGTTCCGGCGTAGAGGGCGTTGCCGTAGTCCAGTCGGCTAGTGACGAGGGCCTGGGTGACAGTCTTCCTGGTCTCGGTGGGGATCCACCAGAAGATCTTCCGTAGCATGCGCAGGATGTTGAAGCATGACGAGGAGACGGCGTTGACTTGTCTGGTCATGGAGAGGGAGGAGTCCAGGATGAAGCCCAGGTTGCGTGCGTGGTCCGTCGGTTTGGGTGCAGTGCCCAGGGCGGGGGGCCACCAAGAGTCGTCCCAGGCGGAGGGCGAGGAGCCCAGGATGAGGACCTCCGTCTTGTCTGAGTTCAGTTTCAGGCGGCTGGTCGTCATCCATTCGGCTACATCTCTCATCCCTTCGTGCAGGTTGGCTCTGGCGGCGGCGGGGTCGTTGGTCAGGGAGAGGATCAGCTGGGTGTCGTCGGCGTAGGAGATTATGTTGAGGTTGTGTTGGCGTGCGATGGCCGCGAGGGGGCTCATGTAGACGTTGAAGAGGGTGGGGCTCAACGAGGATCCTTGAGGGACGCCGCAGATGACTTCGGTGGCCTCTAACTTGTACGGTGGTAGGCGGACTCTCTGTGTTCTTCCGTTGAGGAAGGAGGTGATCCATTCCAGTGCCTTCTCCTGGATTCCGATGTTGCCGAGGCGCTGCACTAGGGTGCGGTGGCAGACAGTGTCGAAAGCCGCGGAGAGGTCCAAGAGGATGAGGGCCGCTGTTTCTCCGTTGTCCATCAGGGTTCGGATGTCATCGGTGGCAGCGATGAGGGCGGTCTCGGTGCTGTGGTTGGCTCGGAAGCCAGACTGTGAGGGGTCGAGGGATCCATTCGTCTCGAGGAAGGCGGCCAGCTGTTTGTTGACGGTCTTCTCGATGACTTTGGCCGGGAACGGGAGGAGCGAGATGGGCCGGTAATTCTTGAGTTCGGTGGGGTCTGCTGTAGGTTTCTTGAGAAGAGCGCTGAGTTCTGCGTGCTTCCAGCTCTCCGGGAAGGTGGCGGTGTCGAAGGAGGTGTTGATAATGTCCCGCAGGTGGGGTGCGATGACAGCGTCGGCCTTGTTGAAGATGTGGTGAGGGCAGGGGTCAGTCGGAGATCCGGAGTGGATGGAGTTCATTGTGCGGATGGTGTCTTCGGTGCTGATCGGAGTCCAGGTGCGGAGGGTGGTGGTGGGTGGCGTTGCTGCGGTTGTGGCGTGCGTTGGTTGGATGCTGAAGCTGTTGTGTATGTCCGCGATCTTGTTGTGGAAGTAGGACGCGAGGGAGTTGCAGAGGTCTTGCGACGGGGTGATGTCGTTGTTTCCGGCGTTGGGGTTGGAGAGCTCTTTCACGATGTTGAAGAGTTCCTTGCAGTTGTGTGCGTTGTTGTCCAGCCGGTCCTTGTATGTATTTTTCTTGGTGGCGCGGATCAGTTGGTGGTGTTTCCGGGTGGCGAGCTTGAGGGTGGTCATGTTGTCCGTTGTTGGTTCCCTTCTCCATACTTTCTCGAGGGCTCGGCAGTTCTTCTTGGAGCTCTTGAGTTCGTCGGTGAACTATGGGGTTTTTCTGCTGCCGGGTCTGCTGGGCGGGGCTCTCAGAGGGGCGAGTTCGTCTGCGCAGTTGCTGATCCACTTCGTGAGGTTGTAGGCGGCCTGGCTGGGGTTCGCTGAGCCTGCAGGAGGGTGCTGGCTCAGGGAGGCGGTGAGCTGGTCGGCTGTGATCTTGTTCCAGCTTCTTCGGGCAACCTGTTGCTGGTGTTGGTGGATCGTCGTTCTTTTGAAGGTGAAGTGGACGCAGCTGTAGTCCGTCCAGTGGAGTCCTGTTGCGTGGCTGAAGGTGACGTCTTTGCTGGATGAGAAGACGGCGTCGAGTGTGTGTCCGGCGAGGTGGGTGGGGGTGGATACCAGCTGCTTGAGTCCGAGGTTGTCGAGGTTGTCGAGCAGGGTGATGGTGTTGCGGTCGCTGTTGTTCTCCAGGTGGAAGTTGAGGTCCCCCAGGAGGATGTAGTCGGCGGAGGGGAGGGCATGCGGGCTGATGAAGTCGGCGATGTCCTCGCTGAATCGTGTGCGTGGACCCGGGGGTCGGTAGATCAGGGTGCCTCTGAGGGTGGTCTTCGGGTCGGTGTGGATCTGGAAGTGCAGGTGTTCGGCGGTGGTTAGGGTGTCGTCGGTGTTGGTCGTGATGCGGACTCTTTATAGTTCGTTTTTTTAATTGTTTTATATATAGACCCAACATTTAGGATACTTGAAAATTTTCCCTATGTTTTTATGTTTTAATTTCCTCTTTTTATGTGTCATTGGTAGTTTTTTATTGTTACTATCGTGGGTTATTCCGTTTTTTTCCTTTTTTCTTTTCCTATCTCGTTCTTCCCTTGCTGTTTTTATTTTTTCTTTTCAACCTTGTTTATCCGCCCCTTCCCTTTACCCCCTTTGGTGGGGAGTCTTGTTTCTCATTATTACTTTTTATCTTTACTCTTTTTAAAAAAAATTTGTGTGTGAGCTGTAGGACAAGGTTATTTTCCTTTTTTTCAAGCTTTATTCACATTATTTGTTCTTTCGTTTTTTCTCTATTTAGCATTTATTCTGTTTACTTCATAGAAAACCCACTTTTTAAGTCTTTTTCTTTTGTATTGGTGTCTTATCTTTTCCTTCTTTTTTCTTCTTTATTAATCTTTGTTTCGGTTGTCTTTTTCCTTCGTAATATTCTTGTTGACTTGAAGCTTCCTTTAGGAGTGATCTTTTAATTGTTTATTTTTCATTTACAGATGGATGTAAAGTTCTTCTGACTGGTTGAGCCCGTGCGGATGCATTGTCCTTAATTTGATGAAGTATCGCAATTCTTTTCGGCGAAGTTCTTTTTCTCTGTCTCCACCTCTTTTCATTTGCGGCACGGTGTCTATTCCCTAGAACTTCAGTTGTTTCCAATCACCTTGGTGATGCTGTTCCATATGTCTCGCTACAGCATTGGCACGATCGTTATGTACCGTCGCTCTTACGTGCTCCAAAATCCGTTTTTTTAACTCGCAGATCGTGCTGCCCACATATTGTAATGGGCATGGGCATTCCACTATGTATACTACATATGGTGTCTTGCATGTTATTAGTTGTCGTATCTCCCAATTTCTGTCATTCTGCTATTCGATTATTTTTGTTTGTTTGGCTATCTGGCACACCTTGCACATGTGACATTTCACAAAACCTTTAGTTTTGAGCCAGTCTCCTTCTTTCTTTTTCGGTTTGAAAGGGCTGTGTATTAGATGATCTTTCGGATTTCTTGATCTTCGATACGTTACCACAGGATGTTTTCCCACCACTTCTTTTACTGTATTGTCCAATTCAGAAAAGGGGGTGGTGATGAACAGAGTGCCTGAATTAAGCAGACCACTCTTACCCAGTCCAAAGATCAGGGCTTTATCCATCACCGTTTTTTAGCTCACTGCACCATCCCAGCTCAGAACTTGGCTATATGCAAATTAGTCTGTTCCTGTCCCAGTGCATGATGGGAACAGGGCAAACCAAACTACCAAGCCAATTCTTACACTGGGAAGGAAACAAGCTTCCGGGGACCGGTTTCTGGCATTTCAGCCGTCGTTGGCCCGGCTTGCTGTTCATCACCACCCCCTTTTCTGAATCGTTTTTGGCCACTATAGGTGTGGCAGGGTATACTCAGACATGAGTCCCTTGCTCACTGCTCCATCAGGATTCAAGCAAGCCGGGCCGACGAGGCTGAAATGCCAGAAACCGGTCCCCGGTAGCTTGTCTCCTTTCTGGTGAAGAATTGGCTTTGTAGTTTGGTCTGCCCTGTTCCCATGATGCACTGGGCCAGGGACAGACTAATTTGCATATAGCCAGGTTCTGAGCTGGGATGGGGCAGTGAGCTAAATAACGGTGATGGGTCAAGCCCTGATCTTTGGACTGGGTAAGAGTGGTCTGCTTAATTCAGACACTCTGTTCATCACCACCCCCTTTTCTGAATCATTACAATATATGGGCAGCACGATCTGCGAGTTAAAAAAACGGATTTTGGAGCACGTAAGAGCGACGGTACATAACGATCGCACCAATGCTGTAGCGAGATATATGGAACAGCATCACCAAGGTGATTGGAAACAACTGAAGTTCTATGGAATAGACACCGTGTCGCAAATGAAAAGAGGTGGAGACAGAGAAAAAGAACTTCGCCGAAAAGAATCGCGATACATTATCAAATTAAGGACAATGCATCCGCACGGGCTCAACCAGTCAGAAGAACTTTACATCCATCTGTAAATGAAAAATAAACAATTAAAAAGATCACTCCTAAAGGAAGCTTCAAGTCAACAAGAATATTACGAAGGAAAAAGACAACCGAAACAAAGATTAATAAAGAAGAAAAAAGAAGGAAAAGATAAGACACCAATACAAAAGAAAAAGACTTAAAAAGTGGGTTTTCTATGAAGTAAACAGAATAAATGCTAAATAGAGAAAAAAGAAAGAACAAATAATGTGAATAAAGCTTGAAAAAAAGAAAATAACCTTGTCCTACATCTCACACACAAAAAAATAAAAAAAAGAGTAAAGATAAAAAGTAATAATGAGAAACTAGACTCCCCACCAAAGGGGGTAAATGGAAGGGGCGGATAAACAAGGTTGAAAAGAAAAAATAAAAACAGCAAGGGAAGAACGAGATAGGAAAAGAAAAAAGGAAAAAAACAGAATAACCCACAATAGTAACAATAAAAAACTACCAATGACACAAAAAAAAGAGGAAATGAAAACATAAAAACATAAGGACAACAATTTTCAAGTATCCTAAATGTTGGGTCTATATATAAAAAAATAAAAAAAAGAACTATAAAGAGAACCATATCAGAAAATAAGAACAGATTACACAAGTCTGATGAATAAGGATTCTAATAAAAACTACAACCTCCAGAATGCCTAAGAGACGATTGAAACACCAAACAGGAAGTGACAGTGGGTCACTTTAAATGGACTAACATCCTGTGATCAGGTGATCGTGAGCAAGGGAGAGGTGCTCCCGAAACGCGTAGATCAGTGTTTGTTTGTCTGCCATGAATTATCTGAAGGCTTAAAAAATAGAATAACAAGAGCAAAATTGTTGAAGCACGCGAGTTCGTCCCGTTATTCACCCTGCACAGGGTGAACTGTGGAAATATTGGAAGCGGCGTGGTTCTGCCGCAGGGATTACGAACCGGATATCAAGAGCGCTGCGTGTCCCGGGCGTAAGGGGAACCGAGAGAGGAAATATATATATATATATATATATCACACAGGTTTCTCTATTCAGAGAAGAATTTGAGTCGCTCCTTTCCATGAGTTGAAAGCTTTTATTAGCTGGCTGCAGAGAGGCATTTCCTAATGCATTTAGGTCTTCACTGAGACCTTTCTCAAAGGGGCCTCGGCAATTGGAGGGTGTGGCAGCTTGCACAGTGGGAGGGTTTTTATCGACAGTTCAGGCTCTCTAGTGAATACCTCACGGGGCTTGCTGTCTCTTAAGTCCTGCTTGCCATTGTAGTTCGCTGCTGCTGACTCCGGATATTTCCCATGTAATGGGTAGTGCCGTGAATTTTAAAACTGCAGTGGTTTTTCATGGAATCCCTGCTTCCACTTTTAGGTAACAAGGACACATCCGAGGTCCAGTCCTCGGAGGCTGCTCGCTGCCCTTTAGCTCACGCAGACACACTGACTGATCCAAAGTTCGGGCGCGGCGCTCTTTCTGGAGGTGCGTTACTCGAGGCGGGTTCAAACCTTTGTACATCACACAGGTTTCTCTATTCAGAGAAAAATTTAGTCGCTCCTTTCCATGAGTTGAAAGCTTTTATTAGCTGGCTGCAGAGAGGCATTTCCTAATGCATTTCGGTCTTCACTGAGACCTTTCTCAAAGGGGCCTCGGCAATTGGCGGGTGTGGCAGCTTGCACAGTGGGAGGGTTTTTATCGAGAGTTCAGGCTCTCTAGTGAATACCTCATGGGGTTTGCTGTCTCTCAAGTCCTGCTGGTCATTGTAGTTTGCTGCTGCTAACTCCGGATATTTCCCATGTAATGGGTAGTGCCGTGAATTTTAAAACTGCAGTGGTTTTTCATGGAATCCCTGCTTCCACTTTTAGGTAACAAGGACACATCCGAGGTCCAGTCCTCGGAGGCTGCTCGCTGCCCTTTAGCTCAAGCAGACACACTGACTGATCCAAAGTTCGGGCGCGGCGCTCTTTCTGGAGGTGCGTTACTCGAGGCGGGATCAATTCTTTGTACATCACACAGGTTTCTCTATTCAGAGAAGAATTTGAGTCGCTCCTTTCCATGAGTTGAAAGCTTTTATTATCTGGCTGCAGAGAGGCATTTCCTAATGCATTTCGGTCTTCACTGAGACCTTTCTCAAAGGGGCCTCGGCAATTGGCGGGTGTGGCAGCTTGCACAGTGGGAGGGGTTTTATCGAGGGTTCAGGCTCTCTAGTGAATACCTCACGGGGCTTGCTGTCTCTCAAGTCCTGCTGGTCATTGTAGTTCACTGCTGCTGACTCCGGATATTTCCCATGTAATGGGTAGTGCCGTGAATTTTAAAACTGCAGTGGTTTTTCATGGAATCCCTGCTTACACTTTTAGGTAACAAGGACACATCCGAGGTCCAGTCCTCCGAGGCTGCTCGCAGCCCTTTAGCTCACGCAGACACACTGACTGATCCAAAGTTTGGGCGCAGCGCTCTTTCTGGAGGTGCGTTACTCGAGGCGGGATCAAACCTTTGTAAATCACACAGATTTCTCTATTCAGAGAAGAATTTGAGTCGCTCCTTTCCATGAGTTGAAAGCTTTTATTAGCTGGCTGCAGAGAGGCATTTCCTAATGCATTTCGGTCTTCACTGAGACCTTTCTCAAAGGGGCCTCTGCAATTGGCGGGTGTGGCAGCTTGCACAGTGGGAGGGTTTTTATCGAGGGTTCAGGCTCTCTAGTGAATACCTCACGGGGGTTGCTGTCTCTCAAGTCCTGCTGGTCATTGTAGTTCGCTGTTGCTGACTCCGGATATTTCCCATGTAATGGGTAGTGCCATGAATTTTAAAACTGCAGTGGTTTTTCATGGAATCCCTGCTTCCACTTTTAGGTAACAAAGACACATCCGAGGTCCAGACCTCGGAGGCTGCTCGCTGCCCTTTAGCTCACGCAGACACACTGACTGATCCAAAGTTCGGGCGCGGCGCTCTTTCTGGAGGTGCGTTACTCGAGGCAGGATCAAACCTTTGTACATCACACAGGTTTCTCTATTCAGGGAAGAATTTGAGTCGCTCCTTTCCATGAGTTGAAAGCTTTTATTAGCTGGCTGCGGAGAGGCATTTCCCAAATGCATTTCGGTCTTCACTGAGACCTTTCTCAAAGGGGCCTCGGCAATTGGCGGGTGTGGCAGTTTGCACAGTGGGAGGGTTTTTATCGAGAGTTCAGGCTCTCTAGTGAATACCTCACGGGGCTTGCTGTCTCTCAAGTCCTGCTGGTCATTGTAGTTTGCTGCTGCTGACTCCGGATATTTCCCATGTAATGGGTAGCGCAGTGAATTTTAAAACTGCAGTGGTTTTTCATGGAATCCCTGCTTCCACTTTTAGGTAACAAGGACACATCCGAGGTCCAGTCCTCGGAGGCTACTCGCTGTCCTTTAGCTCACGCAGACACACTGACTGATCCAAAGTTCGGGCGTGGCGCTCTTTCTGGAGGTGCGTTACTCGAGGCGGGATCAAACCTATGTACATCACACAGGTTTCTCTATTCAGAGAAGAATTTGAGTCGCTCCTTTCCATGAGTTGAAAGCTTTTATTAGCTGGCTGCAGAGAGGCATTTCCTAATGCATTTCGGTCTTCACTGAGACCTTTCTCAAAGGGGCCTCGGCAATTGGAGGGTGTGGCAGCTTGCACAGTGGGAGGGTTTTTATCGAGAGTTCAGGCTCTCTAGTGAATACCTCACGGGGCTTGCTGTCTCTCAAGTCCTGCTGGTCATTTTAGTTCGCTGCTGCTGACTCCGGATATTTCCCATGTAATGGGTAGCGCAGTGAATTTTAAAACTGCAGTGGTTTTTCATGGAATCCCTGCTTCCACTTTTAGGTAACAAGGACACATCCGAGGTCCAGTCCTCGGAGGCTGCTCGCTGTCCTTTAGCTCACGCAGACACACTGACTGATCCAAAGTTCGGGCGCGGCGCTCTTTCTGGAGGTGCGTTACTTGAGGCGGGATCAAACCTATGTACATCACACAGGTTTCTCTATTCAGAGAAGAATTTGAGTCGCTCTTTTCCATGAGTTGAAAGCTTTTATTAGCTGGCTGCAGAGAGGCATTTCCTAATGCATTTCGGTCTTCACTGAGACCTTTCTCAAAGGGGCCTCGGCAATTGGCGGGTGTGGCACCTTGCACAGTGGGAGGGTTTTTATCGAGAGTTCAGGCTCTCTAGTGAATACCTCACGGGGCTTGCTGTCTCTCAAGTCCTGCTGGTCATTGTAGTTTGCTGCTGCTGACTCCGGATATTTGCCATGTAATGGGTAGCGCAGTGAATTTTAAAACTGCAGTGGTTTTTCATGGAATCCCTGCTTCCACTTTTAGGTAACAAGGACACATCCGAGGTCCAGTCCTCGGAGGCTACTCGCTGTCCTTTAGCTCACGCAGACACACTGACTGATCCAAAGTTCGGGCGTGGCGCTCTTTCTGGAGGTGCGTTACTCGAGGCGGGATCAAACCTATGTACATCACACAGGTTTCTCTATTCAGAGAAGAATTTGAGTCGCTCCTTTCCATGAGTTGAAAGCTTTTATTAGCTGGCTGCAGAGAGGCATTTCCTAATGCATTTCGGTCTTCACTGAGACCTTTCTCAAAGGGGCCTCGGCAATTGGAGGGTGTGGCAGCTTGCACAGTGGGAGGGTTTTTATCGAGAGTTCAGGCTCTCTAGTGAATACCTCACGGGGCTTGCTGTCTCTCAAGTCCTGCTGGTCATTTTAGTTCGCTGCTGCGGACTCCGGATATTTCCCATGTAATGGGTAGCGCAGTGAATTTTAAAACTGTAGTGGTTTTTCATGGAATCCCTGCTTCCACTTTTAGGTAACAAGGACACATCCGAGGTCCAGTCCTCGGAGGCTGCTCGCTGTCCTTTAGCTCACGCAGACACACTGACTGATCCAAAGTTCGGGCGCGGCGCTCTTTCTGGAGGTGCGTTACTTGAGGCGGGATCAAACCTATGTACATCACACAGGTTTCTCTATTCAGAGAAGAATTTGAGTCGCTCTTTTCCATGAGTTGAAAGCTTTTAATAGCTGGCTGCAGAGAGGCATTTCCTAATGCATTTCGGTCTTCACTGAGACCTTTCTCAAAGGGGCCTCGGCAAGTGGCGGGTGTGGCAGCTTGCCACACCCGCCGGTAGATAGTTATAGTTAGGACCTATTATCCATAGGAAAACCGCAACATTCTATTACCAATAACTTTGGCGTCGATTGATGAAACTTCTCGAAATTTTCCAAACTTTTGGCCAGCTCAGTTCCGCTCCTTCCCTGGAAATTTGGGGGCGATTGGTCAAGCGGGGCCGAGAAAAAAGGTGGGTCCCAAACTGAGTTTTCCCAATGCAATTTCCCATAGGACCTTTAGCCACGGGTACAGCCCGAAAGGCTGAACGGAATTACACCAAATTTGGCAGAGATGTAGTTCTCAGGTCCGACTTGTGCCTTTGGCTTATCTGGTGTCAATCTGTTCAGTAGTTTTTGAGAAAATTGCAGTTAAAGTCATTTATATATCTATGGGCGCGGAGGATCCGCGGATTGTGCGAGGATTGGCCTCGTAGGATAAGCGCACCGTCCCGATCACGCGCTCCATTCTAATTGGCTGTCAAGCGGCTGTAAACCTTCGAAACCAGGAACTGTTGGCAGCCATTTTGTGCCTCGGTAGAAGCGAGGTTGAGGAAGTCAGTGAAATATGTGTGCAAACCGCGCAAAGGGGGCAGGGTAGACACACCCTGACCCCCTAGGCCTGCTCAGAGGGTCCCACAAGGACCCCAGGGACCCCCAAAAACATATATATTTTTATAAAAATCGCGGGATGCACGGATCCTACACGCATCCTGCGATATTAAAAAAAAAGAAACGCGGTCTCCCACGGGAAATATGTTAATTGCCCCCGGGGGACCAAATCCCGGGGGCATTGTTGAAAAAATAGTGTAGGGTGTGCCAATCCCCCCTCACACTGCCCCGGGGACCGCCACCCCTGGGGCTCTAGTTTAATATATGTGGGGGGCTCACGGAGCCCCCGTGCAGCCCTGGGGACCGCCACCCCCGGGTCTTCTTCAAAATGGGTGGGGGGCACTCAGGTCCCCACAGTCCTGGAGACCGCCACCCCCGGGGCTCGATTATAATGTATGTGGGGGGCTCACGGGCCCCCCTGCAGTCCCCGGACCGCCACCCCCTGGGGCTATTTTGAATTGTGTGGGGGGCTCTCAGCCCTCCCCAGCCCCGGGGACGGCCATCCCCGGAGCAAGAATTTAATGTATGTGGAGGGGTTCATGGGGCCCCTCACAGCCCCGGAGACCGCCACCTCCCTGGGGCTATTTTGAATTGGGTGGGGGGCTCTCAGCCCTCCCCAGCCCCGGGCACCACCACCCCTGGGGCAAGAATTTAATGTATGTGGGGGGGTTCACGGGGCCCCCCACAGCCCCGGAGACCGCCACCCCCCGGAGCTTGAAACAAATGGGTGGGGGGGCTCTCAGGCCCCCCCAGCTCCAGGGACCGCCACCCCCCGGGGCTTAAGAAAATTGGGTGGGGGGCTCTGAGGCCCCCCCAGCCCCGGGGACCACCACCCCCGGGGCTTCTAAAGAATGTGGGAGGGGGGCCTCCCCTCCTGGAGCCCTCGATGGCCCTGGGGACCGCCACCCCCAGGGTCGGCTCCTGCAGGGCCCCGGAGTGCCCACCCCCGGGACACGGCTGTTTACAATGACTGGGTGGGAGCCTCCCGGCTCCCACCCTGCTATTGCAAACTGCTTTGCTTCATTAAAGCGAGCGCAGGGAAACCTGCTCCCGCTTCTCTGAAGCAAAGCAGATTGTTTTTCCATATGGGGAGCAGCATGTCAAGCTCTGCTTTCCGGCCTCTTCGGGCTGTGCTGAAAGACCTACAACCACCCCTAGTGAACTTCCTCGAAGTCTGAAGTAAGAACACAGACTGTCAAGCCAGTACAACCGGGGTGGGAAAGGAAGGGAACAGCAGGGAGGGAGATCTGCAATGACAAATAACAGGTATTTAGAAAACACCCCTCCCGTGACCTTCACTGTTGGCCCTCCCACAGCGGTCCCTTACTTCAAACAATACAAAGGAGCCCCCTCGTACCTGTAAAGAAAAATACAATGGACTTTGTTCCAAAGGAGACTTAAGGCGAGGAGGTACCAGGGACACTACCCAACTGCAGATATAAAACAGAAAGAGGTACAGTGAAAACATGTAACCTACGTGTGTTGTGCGATTGGCCACTAGATTATCTCACGTACCATAGTTATGATAATACACACTTCAATGGGTTCGGAACTATCCCTCTGATAAGGTACGCCTCTATGTCTCCTACTCCAATATAAAAGAAAAGACAAACAAGGTTGTGGAAGAAATGAGGTAGAAAACAACAGCAGATAAGTATTCTCTGACTGTTCTCAATGTGTCTCTTTATGCTTGTTGTGCCTTTCCCCAGGGGTGTTGCCTTCACACCATTACCATTTCACAATAAGTCAATACCCTGGAACTCTGCCTGAAGTTGCTCCGGAGGACAGTGGCAAACTCGGCAGATACGTAAATCACCAAGGTTTCAGTAAAGTCTGTATCTAGCTGAAAGCTTCGCTATAAATACACATGGTCCGCTACGGAAAGTGGCAGCAGCGTTTCCCTCTCAGCCGAGAGGACTCACAATCACTCACAGTGCTTACTCACTTTGTCGGGATCCAAACATCCAACAGCAAGTGAAATCACGGAACAAGTCAGGACTGGAAGCGGTGCTCCAAAGGGGCAAAAGAGAACAACCTTACCGCTTCTCCGAGAAACCAACCAGGAGCCTTGAACTAGAAGCAATTATCGGCGCCGTTCTTCTCCATCGGCGTCTACTTGTTTCCGGGGATGCGTGCGCACCAGGCGTCGTCTACGCAAAGTGTCAACTGGCATGCTGGGTGTTGTAGTTTCTCGTGGGGCGCACACCCGATGGTTCGCAGCGCCATACCACTGCGGATTCTGACAGTACATCCCCCTTCACAAAGGCCTGTGACCGACCGTGGGTGTGCCCGGGTACAAACGATGGTACCGAGCAACCAACCGGGGAGCGTGCACAGCACCAGTTGGTTCCCAGCAATTCTCCTCCGGCCCATACCCCTTCCAGGAAATCAGATACTGCAGGCTCCCCCTCACCCACCGGGAATCCAGAATCCCCCGCACCTCATACTCCCTCTCCTGCTGTACCCAGATAGGCAGAGGAGTACGGCGAATAGGACATCGGGAGGGCTTCAAAAGCGACACATGGAAAACGGGGTGTATTCTGAGTTGCGCCGGTAGGCGCAAACGAACAGCCACAGGGTTAACATGCCTCGCTACCTTGTAGGGCCCTCTGAACCTGGGATTAAACACACTGTGCCTTTTGAACCAGATGTGTTTGGTGGACAGCCACACTAAGTCCCCTTTCTTATACACAGGGCTAGGCCTCCGGCGTTTGTCTGCTTGTGTCTTGTAACTAGCTTTGGCTCACCCTAGATTCTTGCGTGTATCCAACAACACCCTGCGTACCTGCAACAACCTCTCCTTGACCCCTGGCAATTTTACACTATGGTTCGGCGACAACATAGAACCGGGGATGGTGCCCAATACGAACAAAAGAAAGGTGTGTACCTAGTGGATGAGTGCTGTGTGCTGTTATAGGCTATTTCCGCCACCCACAGCCATTCCACCCAAGCATCAGTATTCTCTTGCACGTAACAACGGAGGTACTGTTTCAGGGTTTGGTTCAGCCGCTCTGTCTGGCCATCCGTTTGCGGATGAAAACTAGTGGACAAGGAGGAAGTAATGTGGAGCGCTGAACACCATGTTTTCTAAAAACGTGCAGTGATTTGGGCCCCTCTATCGGATACAATGTCTCTGGGGAGACCATGCAGCCTGACTACATTCACTAGAAGGAGGTGAGCTAGCTGGCCTGCTGTGGGGACCTGAGGGCACGCTATAAAGTGCTCCATTTTGGTTAAGTAGTCGACCACCACTATGATAGCCGTTTTCCCCTGATCCTTCGGGAGCCCCACTATGAAGTCCACTGAGAACCTTTCCCATGGGTACTCGGGCGTGGGCATGGGCTGAAGCAGCCCCTGAGGTTGTTGGCGATCCGTCTTAATTTGATTACATGTCACACATTCGGTTACCCACCGACGTATGTCAGGTCTGATGGAAGGCCACCAAAACCGTCTTTGCACCTTCTCGAGAGTTTTGACATACCCCATGTGTCCTGCACAGGGAACCGTGTGGCACCATGAAAACACGGTATTCCGCAAAGCGTTCGTAGGGATGAGGGCTTGCCTTCCTCTCATGGGTACTCCCTGCTGTACTCTCCATTCAGGATGATGTCGAAGCCAGGTTCGCCAAACACAGGTCTGCACACCCCGTCTCACTCCCATTAGGAAATCCCTGGTTTGGGTTACACCTACGACCTTGGATGGTTCAATGATGGCCCTAACAGGTTTCTCGACATGATGTGTGGAATTCTCTTGTCTCGTTAGAGCATCCGCTTTCTTGTTGCTAGAACCAGGTCGGAATGTAACAATGAAGTGGAATTCTTCAAAGAATAGCATCCATCGAAGTTGTTGTGGAGTGAGGTGTCGTGCTGCCCGCATGAATTGCAGGTTTCTGTGATCGGTGTACACGGTTACTTGGTGTTTTGCTCCCATCAGCCAATGCCTCCATTCCATGAATGCATCCCGAATGGCCAACAGTTCCTTCTCAGCAATGGTGTAGTTGGTCTCCGCTGAACTGAGCCTTCTGGACATAAACGCGATGGGATACAACATGCCGGTTTTCTCTTCCTTCTGAGACAGCACAGCTCCCAGAGCGAGTTCGGATGCATCGGCCTCTACGACAAATGGTAGGTCTGGATTTGCATGAGTCAGCACCGGTGCCGTGGAAAAAGAGACTTTCAGCAGATCAAAGGCATCCTGTGCTTCCTTATCCCACACAAATAATAATAATAATAATACAGCATTTTATAAAGCGCGACAGCTCCCTCGCGAGGAGGTGTCCCGGCACTAGTACGAACACAGCTGACCCAGAGGGTAGGAGTGGGGGAAATTATCGTGGTTGGGTAAAGAGCCAAGTCTTTAACAGCCTCCTGAAGCAAGGTTCAGAAGGGGCTTGCTGGATTGCTGGGGGCAGGGAGTTCCATAGCGTTGCAACGTTTGCCGAGAAAGTGGGGCCTCCCAGTCGAGCCTTTTTTGCTCGTGGCACAACAAGTTGAACGCGGCTATTGGAACGGAGCGCACGGGCCTGGAAATATCTTGAGAGACGGGTTTTCAGAGACTTCGGGCAGGTGCCAAACAAAGATCTAAAGGCCAGCGTGAGTGCCTTAAATTTAATTCTGCTGGCAACTGGTAGCCAGTGCAGTGATCGCAGATGCGGAGAGACTGAGTACTTAAAAGGGATTCGCAGTAGCAGTCTCGCAGCCGCATTCTGGACCAGCTGAAGCCTGTGGGTCAGATATTTAGGTAAGCCCAGATAGAGTCAGTTGGCGTAATCCAGCCGAGATGTTACTGTGGCATGGATTACAGTTTTCCGACAGCTCTCCGGGAGGAGTCTGAGAATCTTACGAAGATTCCTCAGCTTACTCAAACAGCAGCTGACTACTTGTTGAATATGCGAGGTAAAGGACAAACTGTCATCCCACCGCACTCCAAGATTTTTTGCCGAGAGGCTAGGTGAGGGGGCTGGACCCATCTCCGTAGGCCACCATAACTCTGAGGGAGGGGGGGGGCCTTTTCCAAAAAAGATTACTTCAGTTTTGTTGGTGTTTAGTTTTAATTTGTTCGTGTTCATCCAACTGGCTACATCCTGGAGACAGCCCCTGAAGTTCAAGAAGGACTCCTGCGACACCTCTGAATACGGAAATACCAACAAAAGCAACCTTTTTCCTCGTGAGTCTGGTCAAAGGCGTTACCATACCAGAAAATCCGTGGATGAAGCGCCTGTAAAAGTTCGCGAACCCCAATAAGCTATGGATATCCTTGACATTACAGGGTTGTGGCCAGTCTCTTATGGCTTGAACTTTCCTTTCCTCCTTCACTTGTTCAGAGGGGATGAGGATCACACCCAGGAATTCCACCGTGGTAACATAGAATTCACACTTGGTGATTTTGCAGTATAATTGATGCTTTTGTAAAGCATGTAACACCTGTTTCACGTGGTTCACGTGTTCTTCTGTGGAATTGGAATACACGAGTATATCGTCGATATATGCTACGACGTGGTGGTCAAGGAACTCCCTCAAAACCTCATTTAAAAAGAACTGGAACGTGGCTGGGGCATTGCATAGTCCGAAGGGCATCACCAGATACTCATACAGCCCGTACCGCGTCTTGAATGCCGTTTTCCACTCATCACCCCGCCGGATGCGAACAAGGTGGTATGCTCCTCGTAGGTCCAGTTTGGTGTAAATTGTCGCTGCTCTGACTTGTTCTAAAAGAACAGGAATTAACGGCAACGGGTATTGGTTCCTGACAGTGATGGTATTCAACGCCCTATAATCAATGCAGCATCTTTTCTCTCCGTTTGCCTTTGGAATAAAAAACAACGGGGAGGCTGCTGGCAACCGAGAAGGCCTAATGTATCCGAGGGCAAGGTATTTGTCCAGATATGCTCGTAAAGTTTCATTCTCAGGTATGGTGAGAGCGTAGATTCGACCGTTGGGTATCATGGCTCCTGGCAGGAGGTCGATTCGGCAGTCGTATGTTCTATGGGGAGGAAGGGATTCAGCTTCTTTGTCACTGAATACTGTTTCATAAGCTCTGTAACATATTGGTAGTGATACCTCTTTTTCTGCGGCCGTGGCAATGCGTAGTATAGAGGCCAATGTTTGTGCCGGGTTAGTCAACCCCACAGGCAATGTTCCAGGCAATAGGGAGAGTCGAACTGTACCGTCTTGGTGATCCATTGTACAGACGGGTCGTGTTTTTGTAACCAGGGAAGCCCCAGTATAAACCTGTATTGGGGTGCTTCAATTATGTTGAACGCTAACCTTTCCTAATGGGTACCATTGTAGGAGATCTCATACTCTGGGGTGTGATACTTAATAGGCCCTGCTTCGAGCTCCTTTCCGGTCTTGGTGACCAGACGCACCACCAGCCGTTGGGCTTCTGAATAGTCCATGAAACAGCCAGTAGCTCCTGAGTCAACCATTGCACGGATGCTTTTATCTTTGTTTTCTATCACTATAGTCATGCCCAGGAAGAGATGATTCCTTTCATTGTCGTTCTCAGGTGTGATGGAAGGGGTGATGTTCTTGCCTGATGGGTCCCCTCCTTTCTCCCTCAAGCTTTGGAGTTTTCCGGCTCTTTTCCGGCAAGTCCTGCGTCTGCCTGTCCTCCCCTATACCTGCCGGGTTTGGGTTTTACAGGGCATTCTCGTAAGAAATGCCCCTTTTTTCCACAATACAGGCAGAGCCCCTATTTGCGACGGTATACCTTTTCGCTCGCTGTCAAAGACGCCCTTATCGCACCAATCTCCATCGGTTCTGGTGTTGTGGACGGTTTTTCTCCTGTGCTCTGGTGCTCGTAAGGCATAACGGTTCGTTCCTTCTTCTTGTGATCCCCTTTTCTTTCTTTCATTCTATGATCTAAGCGTAGAGTGAGTTCAATAAGTGCTGAGCATGTACGGGGTTGGGGGTCAATTTGCGCCAAGACATCCTTTCAGCTCTTCATTCAGTCCCTGGTAGAACAACGCCGATTGCTTAGCTTCTGGCCAGTCCGTTTCTGCCACCAAACGACAGAAGCTGTTCAGGTATGTCACCAGGTCGGACTCACCCTGTTTAAGTTTCAGCAATTTCCTGTCTGCAGTGAATGTTTCGGCTCTCCTGTCAAAGGTTTTCTCAAATTCGGCTCGAAAGTCATCCAAGTGATACAGTAGAGGGTCATCTCTCCAAACGACAGGGACTGCCCACTGCGCTGCTTCTCCCCCCAGGTATGAGATTAGAAACGCTACCCTAGCTTGATGTGTAGCAAACATTTTAGGTTTACACATGAAGTGTAATAATACTTGCGTCATAAATACCTGCACTTTTTTATTGTCCCCATAAAAACGCTCAGGAGGGGCTAGTGGTATCTGAGAGGGCATTTCTACTACAACTGAGGTGGAGGGGGCTTGGCTACCACTTGCCGTTGCGGGAGGCGCGGGCAATCTGTCCATCCTGGATCGCAATTGTGCGGTTTCTGCCCTTGAGGCTGCCACCTCCCTATTGGACGCCGCCAGTTCAACCTGGACCTGTGCTAAGGCTGATAGCACATCTTCTAAAGTAGCCATTGCAGAGTTCAGCACAGCCAAGAAGCGGATAGAATTCTTGGGCCGATAATTCTGTCAAGCTCTGCTTTCCGGCCTCTTCGGGGCTGTGCTGAAAGACCTAATGAACTTCCTTGAAGTCTGAAGTAAGAACACAGACTGTCAAGTCAGTACAACCGGGGCGGGAAAGGAAGGGAACAGCAGGGAGGGAGATCTGCAATGACAAATAACAGGTATTTAGAAAACACCCCTCACGTGACCTTCACTGTTGGCCCTCCCACAGCGGTCCCTTACTTCAAACAATACAAAGGAGCCCCCTCGTACCTGTAAAGGAAAATACAATGGACTTTGTTCCAAAGGAGACTTAAGGCGAGGACGTACCAGGGACACTACCCAACTGCAGATATAAAACAGAAAGAGGTACAGTGAAAACATGTAACCTACGTGTGTTGTGCGATTGGCCACTAGATTATCTCACGTACCATAGTTATGATAATACACACTTCAATGGGTTCGGAACTATCCCTCTGATAAGGTACCCCTTTATGTCTCCTACTCCAATATAAAAGAAAAGACAAACAAGGTTGTGGAAGAAATGAGGTAGAAAACAACAGCAGATAAGTATTCTCTGACTGTTCTCAATGTGTCTCTTTATGCTTGTTGTGCCTTTCCCAGGGGTATTGCCTTCACACCATTACCATTTCACAATAAGTCAATACCCTGGAACTCTGCCTGAAGTTGCTCCGGAGGACAGTGGCAAACTCGGCAGATACGTAAATCACCAAGGTTTCAATAAAGTGTGTATCTAGTTGAAAGCTTCGCTATAAATACACAAGGTCCGCTACGGAAAGCGGCAGCAGCGTTTCCCTCTCAGCCGAGAGGACTCGCAATCACTCACAGTGCTTACTCACTTTGTCGGGATCCAAACATCCAACAGCAAGTGAAATCACTGAACAATTCAGGACTGGAAGCGGTGCTCCAAAGGGGCAAAAGAGAACAACCATACCGCTTCTCCGAGAAACCAACCGGCAGCCTTGAACTAGAAGCAATTATCGGCGCCGTTCTTCTCCATCGGCGTCTACTTGTTTCCGGGGATGCGTGTGCACCAGGCGTCGTCTACGCAAAGCGTCAACTGGCATGCTGGGTGTTGTAGTTTCTCGTGGGGCGCGCACCCGATGGTTCGCAGCGCCATACCACTGCGGATTTTGACACAGCATGTTAGCTGCTCCCCTTATGGAAAAGCAATGCCAGCTCCCGCAGGAGGCGGGGAGCTGACGGGACTGTATGGGAATTGGGGACCCCCCCACGGTCCCCAACGGAGTGGGTGAGCCCCGGGGGATGGGGTCCCCGGGGCTACAAGAGAACCGGGAGGGGTGCCACACGGCCCGCTTCCCCATACATTTTTTTTTTAAAGAATGGCCGGCCCCGGGGGATGGGGTCCCCGGGGCCTTAAGTGGACTGAGGAGAAAAATGTGGCCATGCCCCGGAGGATGGGGTCCCCGGGGCCCAGAATGAGCCATGGGAGGGGTCCACACAGCCCCCTTTGGCCCCCCACCCCCATAAAAAAAAGAATGTCCGGCCCCGGGGGATGGGGTCTTAAGTAGCCTGAGGAGGGGGGCTATGCAGCCATACTCCATAAAAATTCTGTAAAATTTGGCCATGCCCCGGGGGATGGGGTCCTGGAAATATTTTTTTTTAAAAGTGTCATTGGAGGTGAGGCCCTGGGGGATTGATCATACTTATATTTACTAAGCTACTTATATTTACTAAGCTACACACTTACACAAACACCACTTTATTTATTCGTATAGATAGTAACACATACTTACTGTAGTATAAAATCACTATTACAAGTATACAGATATCCATACGTCACTCATACAATCACTGAGTCTTATATATACTTATTTATATACAACAACTGTCACACACACTGCCTTTCATATTTCAATTTCTTTTTTTAACATATTTTATTGAATAGAAGCACATAATTATACAGTGCATAATCATACATAATCATACAGTGCACCACCCCCTATGGAATTGTGCCAAAGTAGAAAGCAAATCTGCAAGGAACCTATCCAAGCATTACATTTTCTTACCTCGCTGTTGGGGGCAAAACAACATGTATTAATCTGACATCTAATTCAATAGTACTGTAGCTATACATCACTTCTCAATTGAATATTAAGAAAACCAAACGGAACAAGACCCAACCACCACCCCCCCTCCGACTCCTGGGCTCATGCAATACAGAAATGCACAACATTGCAGTTATGAAATTCAACCTTGTTTCTTTGTATGCAGCTGTGGTAGGCACCAAAATAATAGGGGGTACATTCCTAGCCAATAAAGTGTCCTGTGGATAATGCCCATCTCAAGTGCCGGAAAATTGAACAGAGTAGTGCCCCTGAGGCCACTGCCCCAAAGGCGCAGGGCTCTGCACTCCAGAGACCACTGCCACAGCAATGTATGAAATGCAAACGATCATAAAGCTTATTATGTAACCAGACCATGCTGCCAGGGAACTGAGTCAAACGAGCCAATTAACCAGCCCCCCCCACACGCCCCCCCACCCCAGATTGCACTACCGACCACCGAGTTTAAAGCATAGACTACCAAGGGATCACCCGTTGAAAACCACTTACACACAGAGGAGAACCTGCAGCCAAGTCCACTCCCGGCCCCGTCCCACCCGGGGGCTCCAGTGCCAAAGAGGACCTACCCCTACAGTCGACCCCTCTCACCTCAATCTCCAGGGGGATCATCCGACTCACCCGGGGGACCCAGCCACAATCCTCTATAATCGGCCCACCTCTTCCATATTTTATAGTGTTTCCGCGGACAGCCATGGACGAGGAAGATGGGTCGCTCTAGCCCCATGTTAAAATCTAGAACATTCCTCAAAGCAGAGAGCGGTGGGCCCCGATCATTCTTCCAGCCCCTAGCGATGTCCCGTTTTGCCAGGGTGAGCCCCAGGAGCAGAAGATGCCGTTTTAGGTGTTGCCACCGATCCCCTCCATCACGTGGAGAAGAGCCAACCGCGGGGTGCGTGGGAGCGTCCACCCCAACACCTCTGACAAGCACTCGAAAACCCCTCGCCAAAAGCGGTCCAATGCGATGCAGGACCATACCGTATGAAGAAAGATGCCCTCCTCTCTGCTGCACCGAAGGCACTCCGGGGAAGCGATCAGACCCGCTCGCCACAATCGGGCCCGGGTAAAATAGACACGATGCAGGAATTTAAATTGAATGAGCCGCAAGCGCATGGCTGTCGCAGCCCCCCCGCGGGGCCGCTAGGGCCTCCCTCCAGTCCTACTCCTCAAGAGCGCCGATGTCCTCCTCCCACACTCCTCGCAGTTTATCCATCATCGGGGCACTATGAGTAACCAGGGACTGGTAAATCCTCAAGATCTTTTTTGTCTCCAGATCTCCCATAAAGACCTTGGCCTCCAGGGGGCTAAACTCCGGGAGCGCTTCAATGCCCACCAAGCTAGGGGAAAGGGCATGGCGGAGCTGATGGTAGTGAAAGAATTGAGATCGAGGCATATGGAATTCCTTCTGCAGGTCCGTGAAGGAGTTGAACGTCCCATTCCGCACCACATCCCACAGGGTCGAGATCCCTATGGCATTCCAATCCCGGAAACCCCCTAGGGTCGCGAGCGCCGGCAATCGCCCGTTATGCCACAGCGGTGTCTCTTCCGTCAATTTAATCCATCACCCGATGCGCTTCAAGGACTGTCGCCAGATATTAAAGACCAGCTTCGTAGCCGGCAGCAGGTCCCTCCGCAACGGCGCCGAATACAGTACCATATGCAAGGTGTCGGGCTCCATCAAGAGTCGCTCCAGTGCATACGCCGGGTCACCCCTGTCCCCGTACCACCACTCGTTCAGAATCAGGAGATGGGACGCCTGATAATAGGAGAGAATATCGGAGGTCGCCAGTCCCCTGCAATATGTGGACAGAAAGCACGTACGGATGGCAACTCGGACCGCCTTCCTCCCCACAGGAACTGCCCCAGCGCAGAGTTTACCTGTGAAAAACATCTGGGCGGGATTGGATAGGGGTGGTTCTGCAGTTGGTAGAGCAACCGCGGAAGTGTGACCATCTTAAAGATCGCCGACCGGCCATAGATCGTTAGTGGCATACGGGACCAGATTTTCATGTCCGACCTCACGCGCTCGCAAACCGGTGCCAAGTTCCTCTCCCATGATACCACGGGCATGTCCGTGAGGAACACCCCCAGGTATTTGAGCCACCCAGTCGCCCTCTGCAGCGCAGCGGCCCAGGGCCCCACCGCCTCGGGATCTCCCAGTACCCATATCGTCGACTTCCGGGGGTTCATATACAGTCCGGAGGACTCGCCGAAGAATTTTTCCAGTATCCTCGGTCCCGACCTGTTCAAGTCCATCAGAAAGAAGAGGACGTCACCAGCGTATAACGCAATTCTATCAGAGGCCCCCAGTGCCCACTCAAATCCCTTCAATTGCGCGTCCATGCGCACCCATGCCGCCAACGGCTCCATTGCCAGGGCGAATAGATACGGGGACAAGGGGCAGCCCTGCCTCGTGCCACGCCGCACTGAAAAGCGGGAGGACACAGCCCCGGGCCCTCTCACCGACGCTGTCAGCTCGGTGTAGAAGAGTGGACATAGGATGAGAAACGGGGGCCAAAATTGAATCTGCGCAGAAGGGCAAAGAGATATACCCAGCTGAGGGAGTCAAATGCCCTGTCTATGTCCGCCAGCAGGAGGGCAGCTGCGGTCCCCAATCGTCGAGTTGCCGCCAGTGCCACATGCGCCCACCTGATGTTGTGGCGCGTCGCCCGCTGAGGCATAAAGCCCGCTTTGTCCGGGTGTACCAGGGCCGATATATGCGGCAGGAGACGGTTAGCTAGCGCCTTGGCCAACACCTTGACCTCCACATTTAGGAGCGAGATCGGACGGTAGGAGGCATGCTGCTTCGGGGGCCGTCAGATACACCACCACCTCCGCATGGCGCCAGTCCGGGGGAAGCTTACCTGCCTCCCTGGATTCCTCCACTACTGCACGATAATGCGAGGCCAGCTGGAGATGGTATCGGCTAAAAAATTCGCTCAGAAACCCGTTAGGGCCCGGCGCTTTCCCAGAATTGAGCTCCCCCAGGGCCCGCGCCAATTCTTCATCTGATAAGGGTAGGTCCAATTGCTGTTGCGTCTTGTCAGACACAGACTTCAGCGGGAGATCTCCAATGAATCTCTCCACCCACTCCTCCGCCAAGCACTCACGCGGGGCATAGAGGTCAGCATAGTACTCCGCAAAACTATCAGCTATTGATTGGGGGCCTACCAGCGGTGCTCCATTCCCGTCCAGTATTCCCGGAAGGGCCTGGTGGTGGAAGGTCCCCTGACAGAGCCTGTGCAGCATTTTGCCAGATTTATCCCCCCATTGGCAGACCCTGCTACGCGTTGCCAGCCACGCCTGTCTTGCCTCATCTAAAAGAAGAGAGGCATACGACTGCTGAGCCTGAAGTAGGCGTCGCACCCCCACGCCCCCATCGTCCTCCCTACTCTGATGCTCCAGTCCCTCCACCTCTGCTTCCACCCTAACCAAAGCGTCCCTGCGTCGTTTACGTGCCGCCATGCACCAGGCGATGTCGGCCCCTCGGAGGGTAGGCTTCATCGCCTCCCATAAGGTCGTTGCGTCAGAGACCGAGCCCATGTTTGTGGTCAAATAGTCCGCGATCGCCTTCCTCATATGTGTGTCATAGTCTGCATTTTGTAGATGCCACACCGAGAGGCGCCACAGAAACGGAGGCCGCTCCCCGCCCAGCTGCAAGTCTATGTATACTGAGGAATGGTCCGAAAGTCCCCTAGGGTGAATACCAGCCGACACCACCCTCAAGACCACCCCCGAGGAACAAACAAGTAGTCAAGCCTTGAGAAGGATGCATGCACTGCAGGCAAAAATGTATACTCGCTCCTGGCGCCATGGTGAAGCCACCATGTGTCCACCCAATCCAGACTAGACACCAGTGCGTGTAACTTCGTGGGTTGAGAGCCCCCCGAATCCCCCGCTCCCTGGATCTATCCCTACTGGGGTCTATGACATCGTTCCAATCACCACCCACCACAGAGACCACGTCAGGCATATCCGACCACAGTGCCAACAACCGCTCCACCAGGGACCATTGCAAAGGGGGGGGCATACACACATCCCAGCACTACTGGCTCCACTCTAATCATGCCTCTGATGAAAACATAACGCCCCTGTCCGTCCAGCCACTGTTGAGCATGCCTATTGGGAACTCAACGATGGATAAGAATAGCCACGCCCCTGGACCCCTGTGTGAAGCCGACATGGAACACTTGTTGATAACCCTTCAGGTGAGTTTCTTGCAGTAGAAGGACATCCTCCCCAACCCGCTTGGCCTGTCGCAGGACAGCCCCCCGCTTAATTTTATCTAGAAGCCCACGGACATTCCAGCTCGCCACCCGGAGGGTGCCCAGGGATCCCTGGACCATTGTCAACCCGCTAGCCATCTAGGTGCGCGCTGTGTGGGAGCCCTAAAAAGTGGTCGTAGCAATGTGTATGGCAGGCATATAATGCTCAGTGTGAAAGTGCAATCAAACCCCAGAACCAAACCACCCCAACCCCCAACAAACCCCCCACCCCATACCTCATGAAACATTGAAGTACCTGTCGCGTCGGGTTGGAGCCAGGCCCCCAACCGGGGGACCCGGGCCACCCCTACCAATGGATCCCTAACTTACCACCCATAACTGTTCCACCTGCTACCTACAGGTGTGAGAGCTGCAGGGTTCGAGCCCTCGCAGGGGCTCCCTCGACATTACAGCAAGCATTATTGCATAGGGTCCAATTACGAGGGTTCTCCAGTACAATCTCCTCCAGCGGGGACTGCGGATCCCGTGTTCTGTGTCCGGGGCACTGCAGCTCCCCCGACCCCCGAGCTGCATGAGTCTGACCGCCTCCGGGACCGGGACCTCTGATGGCCCCACCCCTTCACTCAACGACGAATCGGAATGTAGACCAGGGGGTATGTGCCCTTACGGAAAAAGGCCAGTGACTGAAACACCACGCAGAGGCGCGCTGGAAACAATAGGGCATACTGGAGTTTGAGTTCTCTGAGCCGGGCCTTAGCTGCCTGAAACGACTGGCGCTGCTGCTGTACCATGCGCGTGAAATCCGGGAACACCATGATCTGGTGGTTGTCAAACATTAGGGGTTCTTTAGCTCTGGCCTGTTTCAGGATGGCATCGCGATCAAAGTAATTCAGCAGTTTTGTGATGACCGGGCGACGCCGGGCCCCGACCGGTGGCTTTTGCATGAGCGCCCTGTGAGCCCGCGCGATGACGAAGCAGCGGGAGAGAGCGTCCGGAGGCATCCAGCCCTCAAGCCACTGCGTAAGGAAACGCTCCATGCCACCGGACTCGCACCCCTCCGGAAGGCCCACGAAGCGCAGGTTGTTTCGTCAGGCCCGCCCCTCCGCATCCTCCACTCGCAGTGCCAAGCCTTTCTGGGTGCTTTCCAGTTTCGCCACCTTCTGCTTGAGAGCCACAACATCGTCTTGCACCCCCGACACGCGCGTTTCCACCTCCGTTATGCCTGACACCGCATTCCGCAAATCCTGCCGTAGCAGCATCACATCGGACCCAACCGCGCCAATCTTGGCATCGAGCATGTCCCTGGATTGGGTTATTGCGGCCAGTAGCGTCGCATTGTCCGACGGGCCCTCCTGTGAGTGTCCGGTAGCACCACTCACCGTCCCCGGGCCAGTACACTTGTCGATGGGCCCATGCGTAGTGAGGCCATTGCCCCCTTTGCCTCTCGTCATGGCGAGCGCTGGCTTGCTCTCCACATCCCCCTCCCGGGGGGGACTCCGCCAACCGCACCCGCCCGCGGGACCCCCACGGTTATACTGCCACTAGCATTCTCCGACATTGCCGGCCAGGTCCGGCAGGCCAAGACAAGCCCGGGGAAGGCCAAGAGACACAGTCAATGGGCAAAGACTCCGTCCAGGTCTCCAAGTGGTTCGCCCCTCACCGCTGAAGGCCCAACCGTTGGTCAAGAGGATGTGGGCCTCCCGCACTCAGGCCACAGTGTGGGTCCTGGCCTACTCCAGCCGCCACGCAGGCCCCCCCTTCGTCCAGTCCGCTCTCGCTTCACCTCCACTCCCCCTGCGCGACCCGATCTGGCCGCCGACCCCTCTGTAGGGGGGGGGCCCACACTGTCGCACACACCGTCTAGTTGCCCTCGTAGTGGGGCCCGCAAAGCACCGGGCTGTGACTCAGCCGCCGGCGAGGCGGGGGGGCAATCTGTGGGGCTACCCCTATGCCCTACTGCTCTCCGCCTACGTCCAACCGCGGCTCCCCAGGAAGGCGGGCCACCCCCAGCGGGCCCCCGCGTGTAGACGGCGGGCGTCCCTGCTGTCCAGCCAGCACCAGCTTCACCCCTACTTCCCCTACGTGGCCCGACCCGGCCGCCGATCTCCCGATGGACAGAGGGAGGGGGTGGCACCGACCAGGGGGGCCCAGGGCGGGCCGAATGAAGCCCCGCAGACCAGATCAAGGCCCCAGGCAGCGGGACGCGGGGGCAGCCTCCCGTACTGCAGCAATACCGGGAACAGCCCGGTAGATGAACCGGAGCACTCCTCCCGCCGTCTCCTCACCAGGGGGCTGCAGCAGATGTCCTTCCAGGGCCAGTCTGCCCTGTACGCCACCTTGGTTCCGGTCAGCACTCCTCCGCTGGGCACAGGCCGCCCACCGTCAGCCGCGCAGTCCTGGACCCTCCAAAATTGAGGTCCTGGCGTCACTGATGCCCACCAGGCCTCAACACGCCTGGCCAGCAGTCTCCGTCGAGCGGCTCCGCAGCCACTCAGCAGGGGCACCGGACCGTCCCGGCCGGTTAGCAAAGATAGGATATCCCCTCAAGGACCACCAAGGCGTCCGAGGGAGCAAGGATTATCGCCGGATAAGTGCTGGGCTGGAGGGAGCTCACTAGCACACGTCCGCCATGATGGCCTGCCTAGCCACGCCCCCCTTATATTTCTAGTTTGCTGGACATATATCATTCAGAAATATACTTACTCATCACCACACCCATAAAGAGATTCACTCACCCAAACAAGTGTTTCCACAATCAGTCTTAACCTCATATACCTACTAAATGAACTATTTACACATCTTTCAACTGTCAGACACGTCCCACCCAACCACACACACATTCATTGACTATCCCATACAAAAACGCACTTAAGTAATTAACAACTAATGTAGACTTTCACATAGCTAGTAACCAACTTATGTATTAGTTTACACAACAAGACATAGAGTTATACAGGTATTCACACAGTTTAATCACTATCCCATATATTTAGTGAGACACTTTAAATTCGTAGCATAGACAGTCAATTACAGTGCTACTAAATTCTCCATCCAGACACTTATACATCCACTCAGTCTTCGATGCAGTTTGCTATATATATATAATACTTATTTAAATATCAAACTAAACCACATTCACCAATGATGTCATCAGTGATGTCATCAGTGATGTCATCAGTGATGTCACTGACCATGTCATGAATGATGTAATATGTGACATCATCAGCAGTGGATTGCGGGCGCGCGATTTATAGTTAGTACAACTAACTATAATGGGGGAATTTCAATGGTTTTGTATGACTGAAATGTCCAACTAACTATAACACCCCTAAAACCTGTGGTTTTTTCAGCGAATTTCTGAGGTTTTTTAAATGCTAATTCCTAACTATAACTTGTCTGAAAGCTAAGGTTTTTTCAGTGAATATCTATATATATAGTAAAGCTCAAAAACAGGCACCAAGCACTCACAGGACATTCTTTGTTTTTATTCTGAGCAAATGCATTTCTGACCTTCGCCTTCTTCACTGCTCATTCAAACTGCTTTTAAACTGACACATGTTTAAATAACTTTAAAGATGATCCCATTGGTGCAACGTCGAAATGGCAAGCAACAAAGGACTGTGAAAGTTCTTGGTGCAAAATGCCGATCACAGCTCAGACCAGATGGAAAACACTTCGTTTTGCCTCCTTTAAAAGTTTTGCATAGGGTAAAAAACGAAATATTTGTGGTGTCGCTTACATGCAGGCAAATCCACACAATGAATGGCCCGTGAGTATTCGGTGCCTGTTTTTGAGCTTTAATATTTATACTTGAATCCCCCTCACGTCAGCAGGGCAAAGCACCCGTACAGAGTTCTGCAGCTGGGTGAAACCTTGGAGCTTTAATGTAGATTTTCCTAGTTATTATGACGGAAAGTCTTAATTTTATTAAAGACACGGAGGCGAGTATTATGCTTTCTTATCTTGCAATTTAATTAACAGCAGCCAAGATAAGTGTAAAACTACAGTTCCCAGAGGGCCAGGCGACAACTGGGCCATGGGAACGAGAAAAAACGAGATAACAGTAACCAATCAGAGCACACCTAATAGATAAGAGCACACACTGACTGCGCAGCTTCCTCTTTTCGCTGAGAGACAGTCAGATAACAATAGAGAATAAAGGAAAAATAGCCATAACCAGAAAGAACGCCAAAGTCCAGGAGCAGAAGTCCTTAATCAGAGGAATCCATCGCCAAAGTCCAGGAAAAGGATCCGAAGGGGATGGAAGAACCAGAGGAGACATCCAAGCAGGAGATGAAGTGAACCGCTGGAGAGAAGATCTTCTATGAAGCAGGTGGCAATGCCGGATTCGCTGTAGGGAGGGAGAACACATGTTAGTAGTGTAGCGGCGGGATAATACTCGCCTCTGTGTCTTTAATAAAATTAAGACTTTCCGTCATAATAACTAGGAAAATCTACATTTTATGGCAAGACCGGAGGCTCCTATTATGCTTGTTCAAAGCAAATTAATAACATCAGAAGCAACAGAATGAATAGGCTTACAATAAAACATGCGGAAAATACTGTCATTGGACCAATCTGCTGATCTCAGTATGTCCTCTAAACGGGAGCCAGACCAAAAGGCTTTAGAAGCCATGGCTCCCCGAGTCGAATGTGCTCCGAAAACAGAGACATCAATACCGGCAAGGGACATAACCCAGCGAACCCACCTGGCCAGGGTAGGGGAGGAAACAGGAAGGTGAGGTTTACGAAAGGAAATGAGAAGTTGGGAACAAGAGGGCGTTCTGAGATCAGCGGTCTTTTGTTCATACATTTTCAAACACTGTCCCACACAAAGTTGGGGTTGATCGGGAAAATAGGGATAAAAAACAGAGTCTAAGTTAGTCTTCGTGCGTCTGCGAATCTGGAACAGGACACCTGTAGGGGAAAAATGGCGAGAAGAAACATCCAAGGCTCGGACATCAGAAACTCTTTTGATAGACACCAAGCAAAGCAACATTGTAAGTTTGGCTGACAACATTTTGAGAGACAAAGCAGAATTAGAGGGCCAATTCAAGAACAATTTAAGTACAACAGAAATATCCCACAAAAAAGTATACTTAGCCAACGGTGGTTTGGAGCATCGAACGCCCTTGAGGAGGCGACAAATCAGAGGATGAGCCCCAACGGGCTTGTCATCAATGTGGTTATTATGAAGGGAGATAGCAGAGCGATAAAGGTTAATGGTACGATAGGCCTTCCCAGCACTGGCCTGAGAAGCTAAGAAGTTGATAACAGAACTTAAAGAGGTTGAAAAGGGATCGAGAGACCTTTCCAGACACCAGCTTGCCCAAAGAGACCAGGCGGATTTGTAGGCTTTTGAAGTGCCCGGGGCCCAGGCCTGGTTGATAAAGTGAGCAGCCTCTTGTGAAATGAGGATGTTAGAAGGGGGAGGCCGGAAACTTTCCAGGCCGACAGAGTGAGGGAGTGGTCCAGGATCAAGCTGTGACGCTCGCCGAGAGGGTTGAGAAGAAGATCGTCGAAGGATGGCAGAAGTACAGGAAAATCCAGCGCCATCTCCAGAAGAACAGGGAACCAAATTTGGGCTTGCCAGAAAGGAACCACCAGTACCAGCGAGGATTCCTGGCGACGAATCTGCGCCAGCACTCTGTTGATCATGAGAAAAGGAGGAAAGGCATAATGGAGTTGACGAGACCAAACTTGGAGGAAAGCATCCGTGGCAAGAGCCAAGGGGTCTGGTCTCCAGCTGTAAAACTGGGGCAATTGAGAATTGAGGCGAGAAGCAAAGAGATCGATAGAAAAGGGACCCCATAAAGTTGAAAGAGAAAGGAAGACGGAGGGACAAAGCCTCCAGTCGCTGGAGTCGCGCAGGAACCGCGAGTGCCAATCGGCCACTGAATTGAGGTTGCCCGGAAGGTACTCCGCTGTCAAGGAGAGATGATGGGCTAGACAATATTCCCACAGACTTCTGGCTAAGTCCGCCAGGGGTTTGGACTTTGTGCCGCCGAGATGATTTATGTAACGAACCGCAGAAACATTGTCCATGCGTAAGAGTATGGAACAGCGGATCCTGTCTTTGGAAAGACTTTTGATTGCAAAGGAGCCAGCAAGCATCTCTAAACAATTTATGTGCAGTCTGGACTCCTCTCTTGACCATGCTCCTCCAGTCGAGATTGGACCACATCGGGCGCCCCAACCCGATAGACTGGCATCGGATTCCAACACAAGATCTGGGGATGTGGCGAAGATAGTGCGCCCGTTCCACGCATCTAAATGGTCTATCCACCATTGCAATTCTGTGCGGGACTCTTGGTCTAGAGCGATGACGTCTGAGTAAGCGAGGCCTTGGCGAAGGTGTCTGATCTTCAAGCGCTGAAGGGCCCGGTAGTGCAGAGACCCGGAAATATCGCCTGAATAGAAGAAGAAAGAAGACCGACAATCCGGGCCAGAGATCTGAGAGAGATGACAGAAAGATGTAGCACCGAGGCGATTTCCGCTTTGATTTTGGAAATTTTGGAAAGGGGGAGGCGTAAAGACGCCGCCACCGAATCCACTAGGAAGCCCAGAAATTCCATGTTCTGAGAAGGGACCAGAGAGGATTTCTCGAGGTTTACCAGAAAACCTAAGTCCAAAAGGAGACTCCGAGTGGTCTGAAGATCTGAAAGAAGACACTACTTGTCCGAATTCAGGAGAAGGATATCGTCCAAGTAGATTATGAGACGGATACCAAGAGAGCGAAGAAAAGCGACCACTGGCTTCAGCAGTTTCGTGAAGCACCATGGTGCCGAGGAGAGACCAAAAGGGAGAGATGTGAAACAGTAGGTCATACCTGACCACTGGAATTGGAGAAACTTCCAGTGAGACTGGTGGATTGGAACTGTGAGATAGGCGTCTTGGAGATCCAAACAAACCATCCAATCGCGGGGGCGAAGGGTGTCCCTCAGATGAAGGATCGTCTCCATTTTGAAATGACGATACACCACAAAGTGGTTGAACCATTTCAGGTTGATGACAGTGCGTAATTTCTTGTTCTTCTTTTGAACCAGAAAAATGGAGCTTAAAAAGCCTGTAGAGTCGTGAGGAAAAATTTGAATGGCTTGTTTTTGTAAGAGAGAGTCTATCTCGGTGGAAATGAGATTTGCCATGTGCAGAGAGAACACGGGAGGCGGAGGGGAAAAGGTCTGGACAGGAGGAGAGTAAAACTCTATAAGATAGCCTTGAACCGTGGAAAGGACCCACGGGTCTGCACTTATGGATTGCCATTTTGGTAGAAACAGTTTCAATCGACCCCCTACAGGAGGGAAAGAAGACGGGCTTACCTTGTTGATTGGAGTTGGAGTTGCGATAACCTTGACGCCCTCGGCCGCGGAAACCACGGCCTCGTTGTGGGTAAAAGCGCGGCTTGTATTCTTGGGTGTTGTCGTAAGAAGTCTTGGAGCCTTGATTGTAGGGACGGCCGGAAGAGCGACCCCTGCCTCGTCCGGCCCGGCCAAAAACCCGAGGAGCAAAAGTCTTTTTGATAGATTGCTGAGCCTTGTCAAGGGAAGCGAAGGTAGAGACAAACCGGCTGATGTCGCGCACCAAATTCTCCCCAAAGAGAAGACCATTCGCCTTTGAGCCGGGGTCCATAGGAGCAAGATTGGCCAGTTTGGGATCCAATTTGATCAAAAGGCCCTTACGTCTTTCGTGGGTAATGGCAGCATTGGCGTTGCCCAGAAGGCAAAAAGCACGTTGAACCCACATGGAAATGTCTTCGGCTGAAAGATCCGAACCATCAAGACGGGCAGACTCTGCCATGTCGAAAATACGGGCTAAGGGACCCACAATGTCCAATAACTTGTCTTGACATGTGGACCATGCCTTGTCTACCCCACGACGAGGGTCCTTGCCAAATTTAGAGAAGAAGGTAAGGAGAGGTTGATCGATGGTAGGGACGAGGGTGATCTTATCTGGAAGGGCGGGTTTAGGACACTCAGACTTCAACCTGGAACGCACAGTCGCCTCAAGAGGGAGACGAAGGCGGGCGGAAATATATTCTCCAACATGGTGAGAGGGTAGCCATTCGGTCGAATTTGGATGACGAATGGAGGACGGGTCAAACATAGGGAGACCCTACGAGTCAAAAACAGGTTCGAAGTTAAAAGAATCACATTTGGGAAGTTTCGGGGGGGGTCAGTGACGACAAAGATATCAAATAGGTCGTCAGCATCAGGCATATCATCATCTGTGTCCAAGATGGTGGAAATCATTAATTTCTTTGTAGGGGACTCTGTGTGCTTAGATTTTTGCTTCTTTTTGCCTTCGGAACCGACAAACCCCTCCTTAGTAGGAGGCCTGTGAGGCACTGAGTCCTCGTCCATAAGCGAGTGAGACTCGCTAACCATAGCTGACTTTTTTGACTTATGCACAGAAGCAGAGTGTTCCACCTTGCGTTTTCTGCTATCCCCCGCAGAATGGGCCAAAACCTTGGACAACATGCTGACCATGGAATTTTCCATATTTTTTGATAGTCTTTTCATAGAGACTTCCATTGCCTGTTCAACTGAAGTGTTGATAAACCTGTGAAGGTCCTGCTTGAGAGACCCATTATCCAAAGAAGAGGAGTTTTCCTCAGAAGAGCTCTCGTGTTCCATGTCAGCCAACAGGGTAGTGAAGGGTTAATGACTGGGAAAGAATAGGGGGCGTGAACAGGGGAAGGGCAGGGGCGGGCTGAACTGAGCGAGGAAACCGGGCTGGAGGCAGTCAGTCAGCCGGCTCTGTGAGAGCGAGTGAAAGTGGCCGAGGAAGCAACGTGGAAAGCGGGAAGAATGAAAAACGGGCTCCGGCGCCGGTGAGGCAGGCGAGCTGCAGGCGGTGAGAACGTTCGCGAACAAGCGCGAAGACCGCGGAGCGGGAGAGACCACTGTAGGGGCGGGGACGGGGGAAACAAGCGTGAGGCAAGCGGGACAACCTTGAAAGAAAGGAAGCGCACAAAGCGCTAGCAAAGCAACGCAACAGCGCGTGAACGCAGGAGCATAAATATTAAGCTGTAAACATGAATATGCATAATTTTTTTTTTTTTTTTTTTTTTTTTTTTTACATATAATTTTATATATATTTATTTTTGTGTATAGTTCATAGCTTATGAATACACATTTTTAAGGTTGCATACCTTCAGCCTGCAAATATGTCTCAAGACAAGATAAATGAAAAAATGGTGTAGACTATGCACACCTCACTTCACCTCACATCGCCTCACACAGCGTTTCCCTCAGTCTCCCGAGCAAAATGACACCCCACCCGTGTGGCTGTCCAATGCAGAATTAGCTAAAAAAAAAATGTTTTAAATGTAGAGCGTAGAATTTGCTGTGCTATACCCTTAATCCCTTCGTTTTTGGCTCTTCTCAGTCAGAGGCCCTTGCCTCACCCACACAAGTACGGTATCATTCCACTCGGGAGACCGAGGGGAACACTGTGTGGTAGGATATTTCTTTTTTTTTTTTTTTTTTTTTTTTTTAATTAACCCTTTATTTGTTGCGGTCAACAGAGATACATGACAATTACAGCATCAACAAACATAAAAGGTATTACACTTGTGGTACATGCACTTAAAAAGCAAACAGTTACAGGGGCTGGCTTATCCCTCCATGTCTGAACAACAATACATTCCCCGGCAGTCGTCGAGGTGAAGGCGTCAGAATCCAGGCTTAGTGCCCCAGGTTTCTCGGGTTACATGCAGTGGGAAAGAAGCATACCCTTCGCACCACTCACAGTGCGCATAACAGAGGCCGGGCAACGCGCTGTTCGTGTATTGTAGCTGACCCTATCCCCCCCCTGGCAATCACCAGATATCCTACGTGTTCAAGCATGTCAGGTGTGCAGTAACCAGTGTGGGCCTCCCCTCCACCCGGGTGTATGCGTTGAAAGTGGGTGTTCTGAGTGATGGCCGTCCCGAGGTGGCAACTGGTGTCCAGCCCCACGAGGGTCATCCCTACATGAAATTCTTTGCATTATCCAGTGTGTATGCATATCCCCGACCTGACCACAGCTTTAGTATATCGGAGGGGCCTTCCCGCGAGTGCAGCATATGGTAGTACCTGAATTGCAGGTGTCTTATAGTCACTTACTGCATGCCGGTCACGAGTACCCCGTTCCCTCTTGATCCGGGAAACCCTGTTATCACCCGATAGGGACACCGCGCTTGTATACACGCACCAAGAAGCATCCAATCGTTCAGGGATACGCTATCTGACCCTCATCTCCCGAGGTATCGCTGTGTGTCGCCTGGGACGACCAGTACAGCTGTAGCGGGGACCAGATATCTCTAGGTCTACAACGGACGGGCATCAGGTCTGCATATATGCTATGCTGGTCTTGGCAGTATGTGAGGTCGTCCAGCCACTCTTTAAACTTTGGTGCCCTGCCTCTTCCCCATCTGCAAGCAACTCTCCTCTTGGTGAGGAGCAGCGCAATGTCTACGAACCGTCGGTCAGATTTGGGTACGTCTTTGGTATAACCCAATAGCATCAACACCGGGTCCAGCGGAAGAGGGCCCGCAATCATGACCTGGAGCGCAGCATGCACCTGCGTCCAATACTCCTGCACTACTCTGCACTCCCAGGCCAGATGAAGGAAACCCGCTCCCTCCGAGCGGCATCGTGCGCACCTGTCATCTTCTGAGAGGTGAAAACGCAGCTTCCTGACTGGCGTGTAATAATAGCGCTGTAGAAACTTATAGTGAATGATTTTCAATCGACAGCTGGGCGAGATGTTAGCTGTGATCGAACAGCAATACGTCCATTGCTCGTCCGTAAGCGGGGCCTCTAGTTCAGAGTTCCAGTCACTTCGCGCTTTGGACACCACAGGATGACGCTGCGCACGAATGTTAGTATATAGTTTTGACACCAGATGTCTCCCGTCGGACACCAACAAGACGTGCAGGGGCAGTACCGTCCCCGGTTCATCTGGGAAGCTGGGGAGTATGTCACGCATACCCTGACGAAGTCTAAGGTAGTAAAACACTTCCATCGGCGTCGGGGGACCTGCCCGAAATATCTGGTCTTTGGTACGAAAGGCCCCGTCTTGAAATAAATCACCCCACGTGCTGAGTTGGACGCGCTTACACATGGACCGGAATCCATTTTCCAGAAGCAGTGACAGCTTCGGGTGGTAGGTAAGGGGCAATGCAGGTGAGTAAAGCATGGGAACGTCAAGCAATTTAGTCACTCTTTTCCAGGCGTCAATAGTACAGGTAACCGTGGTGGCAGGTGTCTCAACATCACCAACCGTCCCCATAAACATGCCGTTAAGCGGAAGCGGATGCGCGATCCAATCTTCCGCTGCAATCTGTGGCATAAAGGGAGCGGGGTGAACCCAGTGGTAGGCGTGCTGCGTCTGGGCACCAAGATAATACACCTCCAGGTCCGGCACATCGAATCCTCCCTTGGCATATGGTAGCGTCAGGACCGTCCAGCTAAGTCGTGGCTGTTTACCTCCCCAAAAGAGGCGGAGAAGCTCAGTACGCAGTTTCTTAAAGAAATAGGGTCCCGGGTAGTAGGGAATGTTCTGAAAGAGGTACAGGAACCTCGGGAGGATGACCATCTTGATCAGGGATGCCCTGCCTGCCATCGAGAGCGGAAGGGACATCCAGCAAGTCACATTGTCCGTCAATTGTGAGATAGCTACTCCGTAATTCAGCCGGATAGTGTCCTCCTTGTTAAGTGATATCTCAATACCCAGGTATTTGAGGTCTGAACTGCACCACTCTAGGGGGTAGTCCAATGGGAATTGGTCAACCGAGGCGGTGAGGGGAAAGAATTGCGACTTCTTCCAGTTAATGTGCACTCCGGAAATGCCGCCAAACACAATAAATTCTCGTAGGATCGGGTTAAGGTTTTGCTGTGGGTGCCGCACGTAGAGTGTGACGTCATCCGCGTATAAGGAAATCCCTATCTGCCGTTGGTTGCAGTTGAAGGCGCTAGCCTTATGCAGTTGCCGGACCCTACATGCCAATGGCTCAATTGCCAGGGCGAATAGCAGGGGCGACAGGGGGCAGCCCTGTCTAGTCCCCCTTGTGATCGGCATTTGTGTAGAGAGCACGCCATTTATGATGACCCTGGCGACCGGGGAAGTGTAGAGAAGTTCCACCCAGGAGACGAAAATCCGAGGGAACCCCATCCTAATCAAGATGGCCATGAGGTAGCCCCATTCCACAGAATCGAACGCTTTAGTGGCGTCCAGAAACACAGCGGCAATAGGCAGCTCAGGCGCAATGGTGGGTATAAGGGAGAACAGCGTACGCAGATTGTGCGACGTGGCACGGCCCGGCACAAAGCCTGACTGATCTGGCAGCACTAGGGTGGTCATGAGCAGGGATAGCCTAGTCGCCAATACTTTAGCAAGTATTTTCGCATCACAATTTAGAAGCGAAAGGGGCCTATAGGAGTCTGTATCCAAAGGGTTTTTCCCTGGCTTCAGAAGTGAGGTGATCGCTACCTCCCTCATTGAGCCCGGTAGTATCCCTATCTCCAGGGACTCTTCGAAGACTTCCTTTAGCACCGGTGCCATGATGTCTATGTAGCACTTATAAAACTCAGCCGGAAGGCCGTCCAGCCCTGCAGCCTTGCCGTTACCTAGGGACATGATAGCCTCTCTAATCTCATCGAGTTCGAGAGGGCACCCAAGGAAGGCCCTGTCGCTGTCGCTCAGCCAACACAGCGCTATGTCGTCGAGGAAGGACCCGAAGTCCACCTCGCCCGCCTGCTGCGTGGAATATAGCCGTTTATAGTGCTGCAAGAAAGCGTCCTGTATCCCCTTCGTGTCCTGACAGGTCTCACCCTCGCCATCAGTGATTCCCAGTATATGGGTAGCGTATCGCGGATGTCTCGTGAGCGCCGCGAGTACCTTTCCCGGCCGGTCTCCCTCGCAGTATCGCCTGGCTGTCCAGTACTTGCCCCGGAACTTCACCTCCCTTGCAGCTTCCTCCTCAAAGGACGAGAGAGTGGACCGAAATTCCTCTGCCAGTTCAGGGCGAGGGTTTCTGACCATCTCCGCTTCTAGAGCTTTAAGTTCCAATTCGAGCTTAGTCAGTGTGCGCACTATGTCCCTCAGTATGCCGCAGCTCTTAGCGATCGTAATACCTCGTACAGTAACCTTGAAGGCCTCCCAAATCGTCTCAACGTTATCAACGGACCCCTTATTTCTAGGGAAAAAGGCCTCTATCTCCTCACCAAGTTCATGCTTAAAGACAGGGTCCAGTAGGGCCGAGGGGAAGAGCCGCCACGGTGGGCTCGTCCTGGAAAGTCCAGGCATCTCGAGCACAGCAAAGACAGGGCAGTGGTCAGAGTAGGTTCGAGGTAGATGTTGTACCTTACTGACACCTCCAGCCAGGCCCCGCGATATAAAGCAGTAGTCAATTCTCGCCCACGTGCGTGCGTGTGTCGTGAAGTGCGTGCCTTCCCTAGTCACAGGGTGCATGTACCTCCAGCTATCTATGAGCCCCGCCTCTGTCAGTATGCCCTGCAGTGCATCGCGAGCTTTTGTGTTGTATTGGCCGCTCCCATCAGATCTGTCTGCTCCAGGAATCAGCGACAGGTTGAAGTCCCCCCCCCAGATAACATGTGAGGCGTCAATCTCCAATACATGTCCCCACAGTGCCATGAAAAACCCGGGCGTGTCAATATTGGGCGCATAACAATTCACAATTACAATCACATCAGTGCCCAGCCTGCCCCACAGAATCACATACCTCCCCTCAGAGTCCACCTTCACACCCAATTTTTGGAACGGCAGTGCTTTATTGATAAGGATGACTGTACCCCTCGAGTAAGTGGAGTAGGAGGAAAATTCCCTCACCAGTGCCCATCTACATGCAAATTTAGGATCGCTACGTGGTTTCAAGTGGGTTTCCTGGATCAGCGCTATCTGCACGTGATGCCTATCTAGATATGTAAGTACATTTCTACATTTCCTGGGATCGTTAAGGCCCCGCACATTCCACGACAGTATTGAGATGTTACTTAAGGCGTTATCACCCATGACCACCATCATATTCCTGACAAAAGACCACGGCCAGTCCGCCAGCCCCCACGCTTAATGTACCAAGTGCAACTCTTTCCTCTGTTCGGAACAGTCTCTTCTCCCATACTGTCTCACTCTCAGTCACTCCAGCCCCAACAACTGCACTCCCGTCATGCATATCTCCCGCATAACTGCCTTCAGGCTCAACAACCCATACCCCAACAATCGCTCTCCCCCCCTCCCCCCAGACGTAACTACTCAACTCCCTCACTCCCAGTCCTCCCCCCGCCCACTGAAGCAACCCAATCTTGCCAGTACCACTTCCCCTCCCCCCTCCCCAACCCCCGTAACCAAGAACCATAGAAGAACTATGTGGGGAATCCCCTTCTGGGGGCATCAGAGGTACACACCAATACACCCCGATAGTCTCCTCCCGCCCCGCAATCGCCATACGGGAACAGTCAGAGATGGGGGGGTGTTGCCTGGTATACATTACCCCTGCAGGTTAGAGCCTGTCCATCACACCAAAGTGTCTCGCGGCCTTCCTCCCTGGATGGAGAAGGAAGTAGTCAATGCAAGGGCGCTCGACCAGTAAGCAGCCTCTGTGTATGACCCCTCCAGAGTTACCTACAGTCTGCGTACAGCAAAAAACAGTCCCTTCTTCGGATCACAGTGTGTGACCTGCCTGCCAAGCCACCTCCTGACCAAATATCAATGAGTCTGCATTCCAGGTCCCCAATCAGATCAGGGGGGTCATGGCTTGGACAGGGCACAGGATTCGAATCGAGCTTCAGGGCAGCACCAAGAGGTCACTCAGTCCATAGCAAGTCGTTATTGTCAGGCGTCAGCCTGCTCCAAAGGCTCTTCTTCCTCACCGACATTCTCCTCGTTTCGCCTGTCCCTTCTAGTAGCGCGGAGTCTCTTGATATAGTCATCCACCTGCTGCGGAGTAGTGAAGAAATATTGCTTGCCCTGATGGGTCACCCTGAGCCGTGCCGGGTACAGGAGCGCATAGTCCACTTGCATGTCTCTTAGTTTTTTCTTTACGTCCAAAAACTTCTTCCGCTGCTCCTGCACCATAGGCGTGAAGTCCGGATACACTGAAAAACGTACTCCATCACAAGCCAGATTATGGTTTGTCCGCGCTGCCCGCAGTGCTGTGTCGCGGTCGCGGTAGTTAAGCAATCGGGCAATAATAGGCCGCGGCTGCGCTCCCGGCTTCGGTGTTGGACCCAGAGAGCGGTGCGCCCTTTCGACAATGAATTGACTGGAGAAGGCTTCCTTTCCCACTGCAGTGATGAGGAGTCTCTCGACATATTCCTCCATACGGCCAGTGTTGGTGGATTTCGGCACTCCTAGGACGCGTATGTTATTGCGCCTACTCCTCGCCTCCAACTCCTCGTTCTTCGCCGCTATCACACGCAGAATATTGTCCATTCTGGAGAGGCGCGCCTCGTGGGATGTCGTCGCGTCTTCGGTATCCGATATGCGTCGCTCCGCTTCTGTCAGTCGTTCTTCATGGACTTCTAGTTTTTGTGCAACCCCATCCATCCTTGAGGACAGGCGGTCCACCTTGTCCACTATCGTGGCGAAGCCCTGCCTCATCTCCTCCATCATGGCTTGCAGTTCAGTAGGCGCTGCCGTGGAGGGGGCCTCACTGCTCGACGGTTCTTGGGCACCGCCGGCGCCAGCCGTGTTCCTCAGCTGCTTCTTAGTGGTTGCAGGCTCAAAAGAAAGCTTAGGCTGTTTCTGGTCATTTTTGCCCATAGTGTTCCGCTTGTGGGGGCCCGAGGCGCCCGGTGCGAGTCGAGTGGAGCGGTCCTCGCTGCCCGGTGTTAGAGTTTTTCGCATTCGTGCCCCCCCACACTGTGTCCGTGCCCGTGGCAGCGCCGTCTGTGCAAGTAGCAAGCCTGGCGCGCCCCTGTGTTCTCCACTCCTCGGCGCTTTACAAACTCCGGTGACCAAGGCTAACTGCAGCTGCTCCAGAGGGGGTCAGTGGGCTCCCTCTGCCGCGTGGCACAGGTGGCGGGCAGTGGTGCGCTGAAAAATGCGTGGCTGTCCTGCGGTCTTCTCCGCGCGGGAGAGGCGCGGGGTAAAAGGGGGGGGGTGGGGGGGGTAGGCCCACCGCACCAGCCGGCGGGTAGCAGCCTGCGCGGGTCGGTCCCTGATCGTGGCCCTCAGTAGGCCCCCAGCGCTCCTCCGCCCCCAGCGTCCAGAAGCATCAGGATCGCAGCTAGTTCACAGGACCGCCGGCAGCCCGCAATCCACGGCCGGGGACCCGCCTCACCTCTGTCCGGTGCAGGCAGCAGGTCGCGTCTTCGCCGGTGCTCCCAGCGGCACACAAGTCTGCCGCTTCGTGTCTTCGCGTGTTGCTTTGGCCCGGGGGGGGGGGGGGGAGACTCACTGCCACTGCAGTCTGCCGTGCCCCGGCAGGACCCACCGGCACCGGACAGGTCACTCCGCCCCAGAGGCCTGCCTACCTCGTGGCGAGCCCCGGCCTCGCGTGATGTCGCGTCCAGGCTCCCGCGCCGTCTCTCCGCAGCAGCTTGAGCCGGTCAAATCGTTCAGACGGATAAGTCGGGCGCCGAACCTCGGATCGGTCCCAAACTCGGACAGGATCACCAGGGCACCCAGACTCGGACTCGCTGAAAGTTTCAGGCAATTTCCCGCAGGTAAACAGGATAAATGAAGGATATTCCTGACCAGGCAGCCAGAGCCTCACTAAAGTGCGGCCATTAGCTCGTGCACCCTCTAGCGCCCCCCCGAATATTCATAAATTAACATGAAACATAGCGAGCATAGATAAGAGAACACTTATCTGACTGCGAGCAGCAAGAAAAGAGGAAGCTGCGCAGTCAGTGTGTGCTCTTATCTATTAGGTGTGCTCTGATTGGTTACTGTTATCTCGTTTTTTCTCGTTCCCATGGCCCAGTTGTCGCCTGGCCCTCTGGGAACTGTAGTTTTACACTTATCTTGGCTGCTGTTAATTAAATTGCAAGATAAGAAAGCATAATAGGAGCCTCCGGTCTTGCCATAAAATTTAATTACTGCCAGAACTGCCATGGTGGAAATATGATACTTTCCTATGAACTTAGAGGGTTGTCAATTATTGAATTGAATGGATGCAGTCATACAGACAAAAACCTGTGGGGAAGTATGCATTTAAAAATCACGGCAGTGGCTAGGGACAGAGAGACTGTTATCAAGGCGCTTTGTTTGGGTCTACGAAGGCTGTCATCTCACAAAGGACTGTGTGGATTTGCCTGCATGTAAGCAACACTACAAATATTTCGTTTTTTACCCTAAGCAAGGTGTAACATTGCATTGTCTATGAGAGACTTAAGAACTTTTAAAGGAGGCAAAACGAAGTGTTTTCCATCTGGTCTGAGCTGTGATTATACATGCTCAAATGCAAAAATATTTCTCAATGGTACATGTCCAACAAAGTAGAAAAAATAAAAGACAGTGTCTGTGACAGTTGTTGTACATAAATAAGTGTACATAAAACTCATTGATTGCATGAGTGACTGTATAGATAACTGTATACTTGTAATAGTGATTTCATAACAACATGTATGAGTGAATTTATAGGTAATTGATTAGATGTGTGTGTAGATCTAGGAATCATTGAGTGGGTTTTTAGATACTTGTATTGCTGTGTCAATGGATTTAAATATGGTACTCTGTATTTTACAGTGAGTGATGAAAGGTTATACTAGTGTATGTTGAGGTGTATCTGATTGTCCAGTGGATGATGTCATCAGTGATGTCATTTGAGATGTCATCAGTGATGTCATCAGCGATGTCACTGACCATGTCATGAATGATGTAATATGTGACATCATCACCAGTGGATTGCGGGCGCGAGAGTTACAGTTAGTACAACTAACTATAACGAAGGAATTTCAATGGTTTTGTATGAGTGAAATGTCCAGCTAACTATAACACCCCTGAAATCTATGGTTTTTCAGTGAATTTCTAAGATTTTTTAAATGATCATTCTTAACTTTAACCTGCTTGTAACCTATGGTCTTTTCAGTGTATATATATATATATATATATATATATATATATATATATATATATATATATATATATATATATATATAAAGTCAAAGTTGTGAGCAAAGGCTCACTGTGACTTTCCCCAGCCACTCCATGGCGGCGGTCCGTGATGAGGCAGGCAGCCTCAAACAAATAAGCCAAAGCCGTCACACACTCCAACCGGGACAGCAATCACGGACACAAGATCTGCTGCAATAAACCTCCGTTTTATTTCACTCGGGTCTAATGGAAAGTAGCACTCAACGCGTTTCAGGAACACTCCCTTGTTCACGAGTGCCTGTCTTCGCGTTGCTTTCTTTTTTATAACCACGTGATTACAATGTAACAAAATGAAGAGAGACTAAAGCTGACAATGATACTCAAAGTATACATACACTCTGCATCTAATTTACTTTTCTAGCACGCTGTTTTTAAATCGCGCAATAGTATTTTGCCGCGGCTCCTTCTCGCAAAATAATTTAATCAACAATTATGTGACTGATAACATTTAAAGATACAGTCTCATGCATCATACTCCCTTATAAGACAGATATCGTGCTGAAATACACAATTGAAGGTATCGCTCCCAAGTGGGTAATTAATAATAACCATCGTAATTCATTAGCTGCAATTCAAAATTGGGAAATAAAACGCACATGAAAATTATTGTTTTTCAACGTATTCTGCGTTTGTGACGCCCCAGTGGGCTAGAGCATATAAAAGCTTGGCAGTAGAATGTTCTGGCTAGAAATGTTTCCGTCTTCAGCTTAGTCAAATCTCATCTAGAAAAAATAAAAAAATATGTGTCACCTCAAAGAAAACAACTACGTACAGTAATAAAACACAACATTTAAAAACACACAATAAGCTCGCGGCTTAAAGACTTTAGCGCACAAAATTAGGAAATGCATTATTAAAGAATTCAACTATCAGACAGTCTTCAATATAATCATCCCAGCGATACCTTCAATTGTGTATTGCAGCACGATATCTGTCTTATAAGGGAGTATGATGCATGAGACTGTATCTTTAAATGTTATCAGTCACATAATTGTTGATTAAATTATTTTGCGAGAAAGAGCAGCGGCAAAATACTATTGCGCGATTTAAAAACAGCGTGCTAGAAAAGTAAATTAGATGCAGAGTGTATGTATACTTTGAGAATCATTGTCAGCATTAGTCTATCTTCATTTTGTTACATTGTAATCACGTGGTTATAAAAAAGAAAGCAACGCGAAAACAGGCACTCGTGAACAAGGGAGTGTTCCTCAAACGCGTTGAGTGCTACTTGCCATTAGACCCGAGTGAAATAAAACGGAGGTTTATTGCAGCAGATCTTGTGTCCGTGATTGCTGTCCCGGTTGGAGAGTGTGACGGCTTTGGCGTATTTGTTTGAGGCTGCCTGCCTCATCACGGACCGCCGCCATGGAGTGGCTGGGGAAAGGCACAGTGAGCCTTTGCTCACAACTTTGACTTTGTTGGATTCATTACCCAGCCCGCTGAGCTTAAGAAACTGAGCGGTACCAGGACGAAAAGGTTTCGAGTTCCCGGGAAACCAGTACCGGAGGTTTACTTGAAGTCAAAACGTCTTAAAGGTGAAGCCGCATTTAAGAGTAAAAGTATTTCGCTCAGCTGACGGCTTTTGACACGCATCGATCCGACGGAAAGAAAGGGCGTATTATATGGCTGCAACTAAACCCGTATGAACGAGGAAGAATACGGTGGTTAAATCACGCAATGGCGACGGCAAGGAATGATAAACGCTCACAAGCGGCAATGGCGTTATTTGATGGATGTCAAACGGATGACATACCAAACACGTCAGGGGGTGTAGCAGGGAAACCAATCCCCCCAGATAACAAAAAGATTATTGTGGACAAACTATGGAAAGCTAAGAAAAAGGAATTAAACAAGTGGTGGGAAGCCACCACACTCAACAAATATTTAGAGGTCGGGAGAGTGCCCAGAGGCCTGAGGATATACATAACGCCCACCTTTGAAGACCCTGATCCGGAATTGGTGGAAGAATGGATTGACAATAACCACCAGTGTTCCACAAATATGCTTAAAATGCTGGTAAAATACGCAAGGAAAGACTGTGATACGCTGAGTGAAACCATCAATAAACTCACCGAAGAGTTAAAGGGTCTGTGCAATAGTGATGAATTTCAAAAAGAAATAACCAAGATGGAGAAAGGGTTAGAGAAAATAGAGACTGATATAAAAATGAGGAAACAAAGAAAATTTCAGCGGGATCTGGTTGATTATCAAAAAGGGCAGATCCTCACATTTTCCCGTAAGTATGACCATCTAAGAAAGAAAATGGCATCTAATATTGCACAAGGAACCCCCATGGTGAGGAGTGATGAGATACAAACAGACGATGACCGCACTGGAGAAAGCGGTACAAGCATGACCAGCGGGAGTGTCATGACGAGCGGCAGCGGAATCTCAAGCACACAGAATTATACCGGAGTAAAAAACAGCATTTTAGCAGAGTTCGATCTAGTGTCAAAAGGACGCCAGTCCAGCAGCAGATCAGAGGGATTTCCGAGGCGAGGAAGAGGAAACAGAGGAAGAAGAGGCTCCAACAAACAATCAGGAAATCCAAGCAGCCCCGTGGGAAGTCGAACAAGGGGAAAGACCGCGACAAAACGATGGACGAAAAGACAGTGATTAATCTATCAACGAAGACACTAAGTAAGATGGAAATTAATTTACTATCTAGGGGTCTTTCCTTCTGTCCCACGAATAACTTTGATTACACGCAAAGCCGCATTGATTTATTCTTCTTTACCCGTAAATTGCAGTTGCGCAAGTGGCATGCCACTAAGGTTAATACTCAAGGTGCAATTGCACTTAATGTTACAAGTGATCTGAGGATAAAATATGTGGGGTTATTACATACCATGAATGTTTTGTCAGAAGCCAATGTGCGTGACTATGACCCTATCACAAGTCTTGAACTTGAATATATCCCTTTCAATCTGATTGTCAAAAATGAATTTAGACCAAAATCAATATTTCTGCCTCAGATTAGAAATGAAGCTATAGAAATATTCGAAAAGGGAGTAAGTGAAGAACTGTGGAAAATATCCAAACTCAAAACCTTTGACAATTGGAGTAACATCAGTAAGGCCCAAAGAATTGCCCTTGATAACCTTAAGAAAGATAACACAATAGTGATAAAAAAATAGGACAAGGGTGGGAATGTGGTTGTTATGTCAAAAAATGACTATGTGAATGAAGGTCTGAGACAGTTAGCTGAAGCTGACAAATATGAAAGGAGCAATAGGATGGAGTACGAGCACGCCATCAGACAATTTCAGACAACATTGTATGAATGGAAGAGACAGGGATTAATTGAGGATAATGAGTACAAATTTCTTGACTGTAAATTCCCGAAACTTTCAGCTTTATACCTACTGCCCAAGATCCACAAAGAACCACTTAATCCTCCAGGGAGACCGATAGTGTCATCAAGAGGCAGTTTTTTAGAAAATGTTTCTAGATATGTTGATTTCTTCCTCCAGGGTCCAGTCCAACAACTTCCATCTTATGTCAAGGACACCGGAGATTTTCTCAGTAAATTAGAAATAATTGAGTGGAAACCTGAATACTCTTTATTTACTATGGATGTGTCCAGCTTATACACTTGTATACCACACAACAAAGGAGTAGAAGTGTGCAGACACTTCTTGAGCGATAGATCTGCATCTTATCTGGCTCACATAGACATGCTGCTTGAGATGATTGCTATTTGTCTTAAGCAGAACTACTTCCTATTTGACAACAAAATATATCATCAGATCCTCGGTAATTCGATGGGGACCTGTTTTGCGCCATCTTTTGCAGGTCTCTATATGGGGTACTGGGAGGAGGAGGTTGTGAGCAAATTGGATACATTCAAAGAAAAGATCCCAATGTACGTCAGGTACATTGATGATATCTTTTGCATTTGGGACGGGAACGAAAAAGAGGCTGATGAATTTGTCACCCTGCTAAATGCAAATAATTTCAATCTCCATCTGACTTCGCAATGGTCTAAAACTTCACTCGAATTCCTTGACCTTAAACTATCTGTCGAGAACAATAAAATAGAAAGCAGTCTCTTTAGGAAGAGTACGGCTGGAAATAGTCTTCTCCATGCCAAAAGTTGCCATCCCAACGCACTTATCCAAAGTATCCCATTGGGTGAACTGCTACGAGCCAAGCGTAATTGTAGTACAGCAGAGAAATTTAATGTTGAATCAGAAGTGATGACTGAACGGTTCTTACAACGAGGGTACACAGGAAAAACTATCAGAAAAGCCCTAACTGAAGTATCCAAACGACCGAGAGACTCTCTGTTGGTTGAGAAATCACTGGAAACAGAGAGTATGAATAACGAAGGGACCAGCCAAAATCTCAGATTTATAACAACATACAGTAAACAAACGAAAGCAGTACGGAAATGTTTGAATAAATACTGGCAAGTGTTAGGAACAGACAAAGACCTTGCAGGTTGCATTGGAGTTAATCCCCAGATCACTTTTAAAAGAGCAAGATCACTGAGAGACACTTTATGCAGAGCTGTTGAAATAACTAAACCTGGGATCCCTGGTATTCAAGGCTTCTATACATGTCGAAGCTGCAAAGCCTGCAAAAACAGCAGACACAAGAAAGAATGTATATTGTCCTCAGTATGTAGACCCTATGTGATCAAGAAACATACATCGTGTAACACTGAGTGCGCAGTATATGCGTTATTCTGTCCATGTGGGTTAGCCTACATTGGAAGCACCATCCACAAGGCCAAAATCCGTATTTTAGAACATTTATGTGCTATAAAAAACTTGGACAAGGCTTATCCAATGGCGCGTCATTTCCAAAGCCACCATGAACAAAATACGAACTTACTCAGCTTTGCGGTACTTGACTTTGTAAAAGCGGATGTGAGAGGTGGTGATAGACTTAAAGAACTGCGTAGACTTGAATCTAAGCTTATCATCCAATATAAGACAATGACCCCATTAGGCCATAATCTTGATGAGGAATTAGCCGTACACCTGGGATGATTATATTGAAGACTGTCTGATAGTTGAATTCTTTAATAATGCATTTCCTAATTTTGTGCGCTAAAGTCTTTAAGCCGCGAGCTAATTGTGTGTTTTTAAATGTTGTGTTTTATTACTGTACGTAGTTGTTTTCTTTGAGGTGACACATATTTTTTTATTTTTTTCTAGATGAGATTTGACTAAGCTGAAGACGGAAACATTTCTAGCTAGAACATTCTATTGCCAAGCTTTTATATGCTCTAGCCCACTGGGGCGTCACAAAAGCAGAATACGTTGAAAAACAATAATTTTCATGTGCGTTTTATTTCCCAATTTTGAATTGCAGCTCATGAATTACGAAGGTTATTATTAATTACCCACTTGGGAGCGATACCTTCAATTGTGTATTTCAGCACGATATCTGTCTTATAAGGGAGTATGATGCATGAGACTGTATCTTTAAATGTTATCAGTCACATAATTGTTGATTACATTATTTTGCGAGAAGGAGCAGCGGCAAAATACTATTGCGCGATTTAAAAACAGTGTTTTAGAAAAGTAAATTAGATGCAGAGTGTATGTATACTTTGAGAATCATTGTCAGCGTTAGTCTCTCTTCATTTTGTTACATTGTAATCACGTGGTTCTAAAAAAGAAAGCAACGCGAAGACAGGCACTCGTGAACAAGGGAGTGTTCCTGAAACGCGTTGAGTGCTACTTGCCATTAGACCCGAGTGAAATAAAACGGAAGTTTATTGCAGCGGATCTTGTGTCCGTGATTGCTGTCCCGGTTGGAGTGTGTGACGGCTTTGGCATATATATATATATATATATATATATATACATATATATATATATATATATATATGCACTGAAAAAAAGCATAGGTTTCAGACATGTTATAGTTAGAAATTAGCATTTAAAAAACCCTAGAAATTCACTGACAAACCATAAGTTTCAGGTACGTTACAGTTAGTTGGACATTTCACTCGTAGAAAACCAGAGAAATTCCACAGTTATATTTAGTTCAGCTAACTATAACTCTTGCCACCGCAATGCACTGCTGATGACGTCACATATTACATCATTCATGACATGGTCAGTGATATCACTGATGACATCAATGATGATATCTCAAATGACATCACTGATGACATCATCCAGTGACTGTGTGTTTCTATAAAGTTTAAATATGTTTTATATATATATGCCAAGGTGTATTTAAGAATGAGTGGGTGTGTAAGTGCCTGAATGGAGCATCTATTAGGTGTGTGACTGACTCTATAAGTGAGTGATTAAATGTGTCTTACTGAATGCATGGGTTAGTGAGCAAACTGTGTGAATGTCTGTATCAGTCTGTCTGCTGTTGTGTAAGCTGTTGCATGGGTTGGTGAGTATCTACACGAGTGTCTATATGGGTTTTTGATTGGTTGCCTGAGTATTTGTATAGGTGCCTGAGTGTGTGTGTGTGTGTGGGTGGGTGGGAGGTGTGTGACTCTGTGCATAGATGTGTGAGTGGTTGATTCACTGGGTGTATGGGTTCAAGAGTGCATGTGGAAACAGCTGTATAGGTGGGTAAGTGTGTGTATGGGTGTGTTGGTGAGTGAATGGATGTCTCAGTGGTACATGTCCAAGTAACTACATATGTAAAAGGGTAACTAGTCACAATATCGAGAAAAAAAATATCGACTGGACAGAATATTGAGTTTTTTATATAGAATGGACAGAATATCGAATTGCAAAAATATAGTGGTGCAGAATATCGAAATTCAGGTAAGAAATATCGATTTTCATAATATCCAAGTTAGTAATATCGACAGTCATAATATAGTTGTTAAAAATATCATTTTTTTAGAGTGGTTTAAGTGTTAGTATATGTGTTAAAAGTATGTATTATATTGGTAATGTATGTTTGCATTTTCTTTAAAGTAATGAATTTTATGTTATTTAATTTTTGAGTACTTAATTCTGTAGTGGGTTGTGGGTTTATAGGGGAATAGGGTGGAAAGTAATAAAATTATAGTAAATTAAATATTCATTTTTAGGAATTATTAATTACTTTTAATTTAATTTTGCGTTTTAGTTCTGCAGCGGGTTGTGAGTTTATAGGGGAATAGGGTGGGGAGTAATTTAATTGTTATTAAGTAATTATTTATTTTTATTTATTAGTATTGATAATTAATTTATTGTTAATTAATTATTCATTGGTAGCTAATTTTTATTAATTTGTTATTATTTTTTATGAATTGGTAATACATTTTTATTGATTGATCAATTGATAATTATATTAATTGTATTAATTTATTAATCAGAGCGGGTTGTGGGTTTATAGGGGAATAAGGTGGGAAGTAATTTAATTGTAACTAAGTAAATATTGAAATAATGTTTGTGTATTGATAATTAATTTACTGGTAATTAATTATTAATTGGTAAAAAACGTATTACTCATTAATGTTTGGTATTGAAAATGAAGTGGTTGTTAATTAATTATTAATAGGTAATTCATTTCTAAGAAATAATATTTATTTGTATTTGTAATTAATTATTACATATTTTGTAATTGGTAATTCATTTTAATTAATATTTTATTGGTATTGATAATTAATTAATTTCTATTTAAATATTAAATCATTACTTTCCCTATTGTTGAAATCACTGGAGTGGGAATAGAAAGTGTTACCCCTACGCTATCCAAAACTTTCCCTACTGTTGCACTCACTGGAGTGAGAATAGTAATTTTTACCTTCCTGCTATCCAATACTTTCCCTACTGTTGCACTCACGGGAGTGGGAATAGTCATTTTTACCCCTACGCTATCCAACACTTTCCCTACTGTTGCACTCACTGGAGTGGGAATAGTAATTTTCACCCCTACGCTATCCAACACTTTCCCTACTATTGCACTCACTGGATTGGGAATAGTAATTTTAACCCCTACGCTATCCAACACTTTCCCTACTATTGCACTCTGTGGAGTGGGAAAAGTCAATTTTACCCCTACGCTATCCAACGCTTTCCCTACTGTTGCACTCACTGGAGTTGGAATAGTAATTTTTACCCTCCTGCTATCCAACACATTCCCTACTGTTGCACTCACTGGAGTGGGAATAGTAATGTTTACCCTTCCGCTATCCAACGCTTTCCCTACTGTTGCACCCACTGGAGTGGGAATAGTAATTTTTACCCTCCCGCTATCCAACGCTTTCCCTACTGTTGCACTCACTGGAGTAGGAATAGTAATTTTTACTCTTACGCTATCCAATGCTTTCCCTACTGTTGCACTCACTGGAGTGGGATTAGTAATTTTTACCCTCCCGCTATCAACGCTTTCCCTACTGTTGCACTCACTGGAGTGGGAATAGTAATTTTTACCCTCCCGCTATCCAACACTTTCCATACTGTTGCAGTCACTGGAGTGGGAATAGTAAACTTTACCCTCCCGCTATCCTATGCTAAAAATATTGAATATTTTTAATTAATATTAAGTTAATATATATATGTATTACAATATAAAAGTGCATGTTTTTTTAACTTACATTAATTATTTATTAATTTTAAGGTTATTTAAGTATTTTAAGTATGTTTTAGTTAAATATATTTATTATTTCATTAATTTTACATTACTTTTAAGACATTTAAAAAAAATTATATTTTAACAACTTATATTATTTACAACAATATTTTGGATTCAATATTTTTGTACTTACCTGTTTGTAGATAGGAATTCGATTTTCAAGCATTCTATATTTTTTCCTCAATATTTTGGCAGGTCGATATTTTGCTCCTCGATATTCTGTCAGTGATCCATGTAAAAGGCAGTGTATGTGAGAGTTGGAGTATATAAATGACTATACATGTAGTCAGTGATTGTGAGAGTGGCTGTATGGATGAGTGTGTACTTGTATCAGTGATTGTTTAAGAGATTAAGTATGCATTAGTATCTGTATGAATAAATGAGGTGGTGTGTGTATAACTGTATACGTGAGTAAATTGAAGTGTGATTGACTCTTTGTATGACTAACTGGGTGTGTGAGTAACTCTGGATGAATGGCAGTGAGTGAGTGTCTGTATAGGTGCATGAGTGCATATGATAGTGTTGTATTGATGAGTGACTGCATGTATGAGTGTCTGTATGGGTGAATGAGTGGATGTGTGTGTAGACCTAGGAATCAGTAAGTGCGTAATGTAGTAACTGGTATTGGTGTGTCTATGGTTTCTTAAATGGTAGTCTGCTCTTTAGAGTGGGTGTATCAAATGCTGTTTCAGGGTGTGAGGCTGTGCATCAGATTTTCACGTGGATGTTGTCATCAGTGATGTAATTTGAAATGTCATCAGTGATGTCACTGACAATGTCGTGAATGATGTAATATGTGACGTCATCAGCAGTGCATTGCTGGGACGCGAGTTATAGTTAGCTGAACTAACGATAAAGGCAGAACTTCTCTGGTTTTGTACAGTAAAATGTCCAACTAACGGTAACATACCTGAAAGCTATGGGTTTTTGCAGTGAATTTCTAGGGTTTTTTAAATGCTAATTTATAACTATAATGTGCCTAAAACCTATGTTTTTTTCAGTGAATTACAAAGGTTTTTTAAATGCTCATTTCTAACTATAACGTCCCTGAAACCCATGTTTTTTTCAGTGAATTTCAAGGGTTTTTTAAATGCTAACTTCTAACTATAATGTTGTGCATGTATCTAGGACCCTAATTAAATATTCCCGATGATTCATGCCCATATGTGGTTATAACAAATGATATCCTTATAAAGGCATAAGAATCATGTCCATATTTAGTCATAGCCCATGCAGTCCAAATACGGCAAGGCTACTCCCATAGACTCCTAGAAAGTACAATGCGTTCTTTAAACAAACCAAGCCTCCAGCAGCCCGGGAATTCCCCCTGCTTTTGTTTTGATTTGCACAAGAACTCCTGGAGTCCAGAAAGAACTGTTAGTTCTTAGTGACGTCTTATGTCCAACCTTACGTCAAACTCGGCACCTTTCAGGTATAAATATACCAACGTTGCCTTAAGCAAACAGACGGTGGTTTGGAGCAGAGCGGCTATCTACTTGCCCGCGCCCAGCTGATGCGAGTGCTGAAGGAAGCCGACCCTCCCATTTGACGCACCGAGAGAGACGCTGTCTTTTCTCCTGCCTAGAAATTCCAGCTCCAGTGTTTCCAGTCACCCTTGCGGGTTGCTGGGAGATCGAGTCCTGAGAGAGAGATACAAGACCTCCTTCATTCTAAAACCCAAGGTACGGAGCTGATTAGATCTTTCGAGAATTCTTGACTCAGATTCTTGGCAAAAACCAACTTAACTTAAACTGCAACTTACTTACTCCTTCCCACGTATTAGGATTAGGTCAGGTACACCGGGGTAGGCGTATCTTAGAAGCACCAGTTGAGTACGTTGGTCAATGTTTTTATGTATGTATATATTTTATCCGTTTTAAAGTATCATATGGCTAAGAAACCATATCAATGCTTTTACAGTATTATTTCATAATACTACTTTTACTGTACGCACTTTACTTCATGATAAGTATTGCAATTGTGGCAACTCATTTCTCTTGCATGAGAAAGAAGACTGCTCAATAAATAACAACTTTTATTGAAAACGCCCATCTCTCTATTTCTCTATACTCTGGTGAAACTAAGCATGCACGATTGACTGAGTGACATAGCTATCTATTGTTTTCACACGACTCTGGAGATATACTCCTTATTCTGGGGGGAGCAAAGTTGTCATGTTTATGCCGTTGTCAGAAACTAATCCCTTCTTGTCTAATCAGGAAAGTTAACTCCTTCCTGAACATTCGAGAAAGTTTCTAGTGACCTCTGAGCTTAGTGGCAAACCTAATTAAGTCTAACATATTCAGTAGAGACCTAGATGACCTCAGTCATACGTCTAAACTATCGTTTATGTTATTCTAATGCACAGAGCCTATTGGGAATATAGGAACTACACTACATGGCGCCCAACGTTTGGTAAGGCGATAATCTAACGCAAGATTCTAGAGTAACTCAGTCGTGCTTTTCACACAGACCCCTTTTTCTGTAAAAACTCCAAAAGACGTCTGGAGTGGGTAAAAGGTTAATATCCGCCGGAACTTAGTAGGAAGAGATTCCTATGTATTAGTTTTAGGTTTAGTCAACGTTGAAGGACACAGTGTTCCAAAATATTGTGCACCTAATCTTTGTTTCCTTGAAGCTTGCTCTGCAAAGCAAAAAACCTTTCAGTCAGTAAAAATGACGGAAAGTGACGATGAAAGGGAGAGAGCTAGAATAGCAGCTCGACTCCTAGCGGATGACACAAGTCTCCGAGATGAAGACCCGAATGCTATAATCATTCCGGTAAATGTAAGAAGAACTATAACTCTTAAACTTATAGAAAATGGACCATCACCAAGAGGTGGTACAGTCATATTCGTGGTAGAGGCCCATGAATATTGGCAGACAGAGGTATTCTATTCATGGATACATTTTCCAGCAGCAAACACTGTGACACAAGATTTCCACTATTACAAAATAGAGGAACCTCCGCATGAATACGCTCCTTTCGAGGACGTTGAAATTCCACTAACATACCAAGAGCACCTGCTCTGGTTTAATGGCGCCCTAAAACATCAAAATCACATCACCAGGCTTGGTCCACTAGGTAGACCAGGAGCCACGTGGCCAGTCCTAGCCGGCTACACACCACATCCAGACATTGAAAAAATGTCAGACCGAGAACTTTTAGCTCAGCTAAAACAACTAATTAAAATACATAGACAATTGGTCCAATATGTCATGCGGACTTCAATAGTCCAACCAGCAATAAAAATTCCACAGCACACCCCTCATCAGGGGAACGCAAATGAAATCACACCACAAAATATACAATCAGCCATTGGCAAAATACCCGCAAAACGGGAACAAATTCCATTCTGGTTAGCTAAAAAAAGTCACTCAAATAGAGGCAGTATTTCCTGATACTACACCTCATGAGAAACACAGAATTCTGACTATCTGTCTTCCAATGGGGATCGCACCACATGTGGAGGACTGTGACACTTGGGGCACAGTCTTTGCTTCGATATACACAAAAACACATGGTGTTCCGTCCATGGAGGTTATACCAGACGTACTAAGACAGATTCAAAATGAATACGGTCCAGAACCTGCTTTAACTCTAGGTATGAAATTACTGAAAGACTTTAAGCAGGTCTCGGCTATATTACTAGCCAACATAAAAGGAGAAGCAGCATCTCTGGCGATCCGCCAGAAATTGAAAGAAACAGATATAGCAGAACAACCTTTTGTACTTGCCAGAATCATAGAAAAATCCTATGAAGAACTAGGTAGAGATAGTTTGGGTGGGAAACCACTAAAACCCCAACTAACTGAAAATCCTGAAAAAACCTTAATTAAAAATAATCTCAACACTCCAAAAAAGAGTTGGGAGGGTAATAAACAATCCACTCCCAGAGAAAAATGATTCCAATCCAGAGGAAGGTCTCCTCAATGGAGAGATAGATCTCCAGAATGAGGAGGCAAGTCTCCCCAGAGGGAGCCCTCTGAGAAAAGATACAACCTTAGAAATAAGGACAATTTGAGAAAACCTGACAGATATCAAGATATTGATACACATCCCTCTCGATCTTTTCAGACTTCCTCACAGAAATCGGAAAGAAGAGGACGGTCAGAACACAAAGAAGAGCACGTCAAGTCCAAAGACAAGGAACCTGCTCATCAAAATAATAAATTACAATATCCAAAGAAGAAGGTAGCTAGTATTAAAATAAAACATGCCGAGGATACTGAGGACACAACTGAAAAACGGAGAGTGGGCCCAAACAATGCTAGACAGCGCAGCAGATGTAACCATAGCTCACAAGATCCTGATGAATCTTCTGGAGACAGTGGACACAAATGAATACATTCAAGTGGAAACTGCAGACACCAGAGTTAGCAAACCCCATGAATTATACGAAATAACATTGTGTTTAGAGGGGGACAAGACTAGGAAAGTAAGGGGTCTCTTTTGGGATAACCTTTCGAAGGGTTATGATATCCTTCTAGCAGAAAAAGACTGGCCACCAGAGTTTGTCAGGGAGTGCCCACATGGCGAAGAAATGATTATGCCTGCCTTCTCAAATCACATTCCAATTCATAAAAAATACATATTTGCAAGAAAATGGGCATTTGCCCAAGCTCCTGCATTATATAAAAATCATGTAGGTTGGGATGAGGATTCTCCTCACCACAAAATCCAGTTAAAAAATCAACCCACTGCACAAAGGCATTACCCTGTTAAGCAAGAAGCAAAAAAACAAGTCAGCGAGATCTTAGATCAACTTGAATATCCGGGGGTGATTGAAACATGCACCTCACAAATGAACAATCCTTTGTTTCCTGTTTCCAAGCCAGACGATTCATATCATCTAGTTTTGGACTACAGACACCCAAACTCCTGTTGCAAAACATTTGCAGTACAAACTCACACAGTGCAGCACTAATGAATAACATCGTGCGCAAAAAATATAAAACGACATTAGATATCTCTAATGGATTCTTTTGTCAAAACATTGCACCTGAAAGCAGGTATTTGACCGCTTTCTCAATAATGGGGTCACAGTAACACTTCTGTCGACTCCCACAGGGATTCAAGAACAGCCCAGGGTTATTCTCAGCAAGGGTAACAGAGTTACTACAAATATATGATGATGAGGCATTATCTTATGTCGATGACATCTATCTCACAATTGATGACCTGGAGACTCACTTAAAAAGAGTGAACACCATAATACTTGGGTTCGCAGCTGAAGGGTACAAATTCAACTTTAAAAAGTCACGAATTGCCCATCTAACTGTCCTGTTTTTAGGATATGAATTATCAAGTGAAGGCAAAAGCCTAGCAGACAACTTCTTAGAGAAGTGTGCTGTACTCCAAGCTCCAAAAACGCTGAAGAACTTACAATCAATACTAGGTTTCCTGAATTTCGGAAGAGCATACATTCTAAATTATGCAGAGGGGGTTAAACCTCTCTATGAATTAATAAAACCTGATTTCAAACCAATTAATTTGACTCAGAAACACACAGAAATTTTAAGATCATTGCAAACAGACATGTTAGCTAAAACAAAATTGCAAACACGCGAAAACGTACGCAACCTTGTAATCCGAGTCATCCCAGGAAGATGCGGATTCAAGTACCTGACCTCTAATGAGGGAGAAACGGTACCAATAGCTTACAAATCACACTTGTACACACAAGCTGAAATGAAATTCAGTTCTACTGAAAAGATTCTAATAGCGGTTCAAACTGCTGTAGCAAAAGAAAGAGCCCTATCCCAAGGCAGGAGGATATCTGTTTTAACAGCAGAACCAGCCCTTGAGGCATTAACAAGCCCACGCAATCTGAATGCTGTGGCACTAGATCCAAAATGGATACAATGGGAAAATTCTCTTGCTGCAGAAGACGTGAAGCACTATTTTGACCCGAAAATGAAAAAACTAGAAGATCTAGAATATGAAGAAGAATATCCTCTGCCAATCGAAATTCTGCCTCTAGAACAATATCCCTGTGTAATCTACAAGGACAGATTTGCACAACATTACGATGTGGATAAAAAGTCCTACAATGCAGCGTGCGCGATTGTTAAAGGTCGCTGGCGCTTTGGTAAATTCAGGTATAATCACCAAAACTGAATCGCTCAGAAACTGTTCAGCTCAGCGAGCTGAAATAAGATCTTTAAAGATGGCGCTTGAAAATGCGGTTCGCAAATTCCCCACACTGATAGTGTACGATTCGCATTTCTGCGTCAAGTCTTACAATAATGACATGCAGACATGGATCAAAAACGATTACAAAGATGACACAGGTGCCACAATAAAGGATAAAAAGCTATGGGAACAAGCAGTTCTTTTACAGAAAGAACTACGAAAGACTCACGTGATACATACACTGAGTCATCGACGTGATGGCGTTCACGTTGCAGGGAATACATTGGCTAACAGAGCCACAGCGGCAGCGGTTCAACCGGCTTCCGTAGCCACAAAAAAGCGTTCTAAAAAACACATAGACGGAGAAACCATGCTAGTGGTAAAAGCCTCATTAAAAGGCGACTATGCAGCATTACCTCTCGACTATCCACTCAATAATACATACATAATTGATGCAAACTCCGTTCCTTTTGCTCAAATCCCTGGAGTGGGGGATAGAGTAATTCCAAACACGAACCGGAAAGTCTTCTTGATAGAAGACGCACACATGGGATTGGGCCTAAGGCACCAAGAGATCGTGAAATCTCTAAAAGAATTACAATCAGAATACTTGTGGCCGGGGATGAGCCTGCAAAATTACAAATTTGCAAAGGATTGTCCAGACTGCAACAGAGATCGCAGTTGTGAACCGGACCAGACTACTGCCAGGACTCCTTTATTAGAAAGCATAAGGCTATCTATACGCAGAAATCCAGCCGTAGAAATGCGTTCCCATGAATATTAAGACTAGATTCACTTAAAATGTAGACCCCAGCGCTCGGCTGACGCCAGAACTGTTATAAAAGATTTGCGAGTCTTTATCGGCACATACGCAATTGGCATGCTACATTCTGACCAGGGTCCTGCGTTTAGCTCTCGGGCTTACAAGGAGGCCATGGCCAGCATGGGCATTGCATTGCGGTACTCTTCTCCCTTCCATCCTGAGGGAAATGCGGTAGTGGAAAGAAAAAAACGTGACATAAAGCAATCTATAACGGCGGGGGTATTAGGTTCGGGTGATGGGTGGGTCATTTAACAAGTGTCCAACGTAGTCTTAACAATCTGCCAAGAAATTCTCTAAAAGGTCTCACTCCCTACGAACTATTGTTCGGTACTAGAATGCACATTCAGGACTTAGATAGTCACACTTCAGTGGTAGAAGAAAAAGCCTTTGATATCAAAGACCGTTTGGCTGTCTTACAGGACTTGAACGAAACAAGAAGAAATCTAAGTAACATAAAGTTAAAGCCAACAGCCACTGAAGAAAAAACACCTGTCCCAGCAAGACCTGTCTGGATTCCAAAGATTGGGGATCTGGTCAGAGAAAAGATCGCGGTGAAGAAGGAATTTGGGCCTTCTTACAGAAAAGCAGTACCTGTCTTAGCTGTCAGTGGAACAAGATCAGTAGTACTACCGCCCCTTGCTGGTAAAAAGGAGAACAGAGTTGTATCCATCGACCTGGTAAAACCACAATCATGTGGCCAATAATAAGTAGTAGGCCCAGTGGACTCCCAAGAAATAGCAGAAGACAAAATTTTGCTACAATCCAAGAAGTTCAAACTGAAAGTCTAATCACATTTGATAAACCAGCAGTGAATAAAAAAGGACTATGCAACAAAGCCATGGAACATGTGCCTCTTGAAACCCAAATTGCAACAGTTCGTCAAGAAACACCAATCTACAATGATGTAGCCTCAGACTATGCTAATGAAACAAAGAAAGATCCAAAGGCAAATGAAAATCAGGAAGCAATTCCAACAATTGACAGAACTGCATCTGGCTACTTCATCAATTTCGATGACTTTTTCTGAAGATCCAAGCGAGCATGAAGAAACGCCAGCAACTTAAACTTTCAAAGAAAAAATGACTGAACTTTTTCACCAACTAAAAGAAACATATCTGATTTCACCATGGATTGAATTTTGGATTGTGTTAGATGTAATTTTCCTCCTGCTTTGGCTCAGCATGGTTTTATGTTTGGGTAGATTTATTGATGGAAAATATAGTACAATGGACACAGCAAGTCAGAACATCAACTTGGTCCTAAAAGCCTCACAGATCCTCTCACATTGAGAAAAGAGAACTGTCATCAGTGAACATCACAGCCAATCCAATACCCGGTGGGGTAGCATGGGACAAAACGGATTATGAAATCTATGGCCCGATTGAGCTCTTGAAATATCCACACCAGTTTAAGGTTTCCTGAAGTGACTTTGTGACACCAAGTACTTTCTCTGATGATTGGGACTTTGAAAACATTAATAATATGATGTCAGATTTAGTAATGTCAGCTAAATTCACAGAACATTATTATTTGCAGGGTTCATCAAATTATGAAGAGTTATATTGTTATAATCATTTTGGTGATCACTCTTTGCATAAATCTGCTCAGCCTAGAAATGTTTTAACTTATAACCAATGGGAACATTGTCCAACTCCGCTAAAAGGCAGCTCGAAAACATTTTATGAGAAATTCCAATACTTCTCAGGGTTTAATGACAGTGATCCAGAAATGTTTTATTTCAAAATGTCAAATAAGACAGGAATGAAAACAATGTTGACAAATACTAAATTGATTTATTCTGAAAAGTTTTATGACAAAATGTCTACATTTGGTTTTGAATTTTGGAAAAAGAACATTGAAACAAAAACCATCTGGGGGTTCAAAAGACTGGCAGGTACAAGGTAGAAGCATTATTTAGAGCCTGCATGATCCCAGAACAGATAATATTCCTGAATGTCACAATTCAGCAAACAACCTGTCTTGGTTTAGCCAAGATAAAATACTTAAATAAACCGTCTATTCCGAAGCCAATACCTGATAGTAATAGCACTACAGATGTTGAGATAGACGTATCCCATATTTTATACCAAAACAGAACAAATCCTGATTGGAAAAAATGGTTGATCTGGCCCACAGACACAAATAACTGTCAAGATAGATTCCTGAACAAAACACAGGGGTTCAAACAGACCAGGCCAGACCCAAGATACTCCCAGAGACAACATTCAGGGATAGTTACAACAGACAGTGTAGGGAAACTATGCCTTGAATGGCTACAGAAATCCACACTGGCTGAAATTAAGCAACACTTGACTTTACTTAAAGACGGTGCTGACTTGCGAGGTTTCATATTGGGACCTCGCAAACAGCGTAAAAAACGTTTCATAGCGGCCGGTATATACGCTGCATACAACGAAGCTTGGAAAGTAACACAAATTGAAACAACAGAAATAATACGAGAAATTGACCTTATTAATTTGGAAAAATCACTTTCTGTAGTGGACAATGGGTTAATGACTCTGTCCTCCAGAATACATTCACTGGACAGCATTGTATCATCTGCTATTGATATAATAGAGCAGGACTTACTAATGTTACAGCATGGTCAGTCCCAATTGCGTTCTATTGTACAGCTTGGCTGGACGTTGCAAAACCTGCGTTCAGGCTACGTGCCATGGCGTCTAATCAACATAACGTCATTATTCTCTATCTTTAACCTTACTGATAAACAAATCAGTTTGGCACAAAAAGGAGCAGACTATACGATTCTGAGCATTGAAAAACTTGAGAGATTACCATTGACAATGTCAGAAAGACCTGTCATTGAATGGATGATACACGGAACAATTACAATTCCGATAACAACTTTCCAGTTTAAATATTGCCAGGAGTATATACCAGCAGGCCAGTATGAAAGGTTGGGTAAACGACACATCAAATCAACCTGGGATTTACCTTACACACACAAATGTTATAGTGAAGGAAAAAAGGAAGTATTCCTTAGTGGTAACAATTGTAAAAAATCACTAAGCGGTACACTTCTGTGTGAAGGTATTAGCTTGCATGGAGCCTGCGAAGGGTCTTCAAATAACCTTTCATGTCACCTGCATGGCACTCCTGCAAAACAGATAGGGCCATTTTTCAGACAGCTTTCCAACGGCAGTTATGTTCTAATAAGTGACCACAGCTGTTGTGGCATGGTGCCAGGAAAAGCCTATCTCGTAACCGTCACTTGCAGGGTAATTTGCTGTATGCAAGTATTGTATCCACACAGCAATCCAGACATGGAGGCTGTGTTATGGCCTTCTTTGAATATCTCTTCTATTCGAATTGATACTTTAAGCAGAATTCTTTTACAGACAACTGTGCCTTTAACCTCGTCCAAAGAGACGTATGATCTGCAAGTTGCAAGGACAGCGGCAGAGATACATTCCCTATTATCAGTCAAATTTTAAACATGTCTGATACCAGTGGCATCGCACATGTATTTAAGACAGTATTTTCGGGACTGTTAGCACCCTTTGAAACAGTTCTGGGCATTTTCCTGAATTTTGTCCATTCGTTATTTGGCGGCCTGCCTCTTATTTTGGGACTAGTAGCAGGAATTTTATTTTTGATCCTTCTGCTCCGATATGGCAAGCCAAGCCACAGACAACACTCCAGCAACGATGGGAGAAACGATCCTAGCTATACGCTACCGAGACCGAATCACCAAAGTCCTCGGATTAGCCCGGCTAAGAGATCTAAGTACAACTTGGTTTCTTTCATTCAGACCAATCCGGCAAAATTTCATCTTACCTGTGCTTCGATGTCTGCTATGCGGAGAAGAATGCGTGTTGGACGTCTGTCTTACACTACCATCAGCAGTACCAATGGATATAGATACCTTGCTAGGTCCGGTAACGACTCATGCATCGTGTTGTCCCCAGCGGCTACCAATTCTGGTGACGGCATTCGTTGAGACTTCACCACTACGAGTAGGTGGCAGTGAAGTACGAGAGGAAAGCAGCACCAAACAGGTACAACCTTCTGTGAGCATTGCTGATCCAACCATCGATGATAGCAATCATTCTCACATATGCACAATTTCAGCCTTTTCGAACTTGGTCGAACTTTCACCTGATGTTGTAGACCAATTTTTTGCAAGCCTGTCTGATATGATGTTCTCCCCTGAACAACGAGAATAACTTTTTTAGTTTTAAATGGTTTTTATTGAGCCAAAAGAAAGCACAGCAAAACATCGCAGTACAAAGTGTATGGAACAGGTAAGACAGTTGCGGATTGTAAATATATGTCCAGGTACCGCTAGATAAAAATTGGCATTGAAAGCAAGCAGTCAAGGAGAGCTGGGCAATGCAGATGGGGCACATGACAGGCAATGTTGGCCAACATTTTAGAACTAACCAATCCCACAAAACCCCCTTCACCCCCCCCACCAACCCCTCTCCCCCCTCCCCAACCAGTGTGCCATACGGCAAAGGTCCATAGTCTTTGGATCAGAAGGAGCCACGCCCATAAACTTTTGAGATGATTAGGTGCCAGGTGCCGGGTCTGTGAGGCGTAGCAGCCGTAAGTATTTTGGACATGTAATTTCATTAAATTCTTTGGACAGCAGCGAGATGAACAGTTGCCAGACCTTTTGAAACGTGACTGTAGTTTGGGTGAGAGTGGCTTGGATACGTTCCATGCCCAAAGTGAACCAGAGTTTGTGTAGCCACCCTGTGTGAGTAGGTTCAGACTTGGACCCCCAGAGTGAGAGGATATGTTGCGTGGCAGCTTGCACGGCAATGCCCATCTGACGGCCTCGGATAGACTTCATAAAACAACGAGCACACAGCGTTCCCTGAACTATGAATTCGGCCTTCAGTTTTTGATAAACACAGCTACTGAAAACATTTGGAACTATTTTTTCCCCTGAAAGCAAAATTATTTTTTTTCACTTCCAAAATATTTACCTTTTTTCTGGCACATGGTACTCTGCTTAAAGTAGAAATATTCTTAGAGAACAGAGCTTCTATTTTTAGGATAACTAGAGGCAATATTTTACCTCAGCCTCTAACACATGTACAGCATTTGTATAAATATGTGATGAAATGGTCTCGACCTTCTTTTCTGTATTCAGAGCCCTTTCATGTGTAATTTTCGCAATTCATTCAGCTGATATATATATGCATTTAACTGAATGATAACACTGCTTGAAAAGCGTACAGTACCAATACTCATTTTCGTGTATTTACCATATACCATTTAAAATGCAAATTATGTATTTTGGGGTGGGTTGGAAAACACACATGCATCGTTAAATGTTTAATATTGCTTAGTTTTTAGTAATGATGGACATTAATACATGGAGTGGGTGTTGTGTTGCTATCTAGGACCCTAATTCGATATTCCCGATTTATGCCCTTATATGGTTATAATAAATAATATCCTTATAAAGGCATAAGAATCATATCCATATTTAGTAATAGCCAATGCAGTCCAAATACGGCAAGGCTACTCCCCTAGACTCCTAGAAAGTACAACGCGTTCTTTAAACAAACCAAGCCTCCAGCAGCCCGGGAAATCCCCCTGCTCTTGTTTTGATTTGCACAAGAACTCCTGGAGTCCAGAAAGAACTGTTAGTTCTTAGTGACGTCTTATGTCCAACCTTACGTGAAACCCGGCACCTTTCAGGTATAAATATACCAACGTTACCTTAAGCAAACACACAGTGGTTTGGAGCAGAGCGGCTATCTACTTGCCCGAAGCCCAGCTGATGCAAGAGCCGAAGGAAGCCGCCCCTCCCTTTTGACGCACTGAGAAAGACGCTGTCTTTTTCTCCAGCCGAGAAAATTCCAGCTCCGGTGTTTCCAGTCACCCTTGCAGGTTGCTGGGAGATCGAGTCCTGAGAGAGAGAGATACAAGACCTCCTACATTCTATTACCAAGGTACGGAGCTGACTGAATCCTTAAGAGAATTCTTGATTCAGATTCCTTGGCAAAAAACCAACTTAACTTAAACTGAAACTTACTTACTCCTTCCCACGTATTAGGCTTAGGTCAGGTATACCGGGGTAGGCGTATCTTAGAAGCACCAGTTGAGTACGTTAGTCAAAGTTTTTATTTATGTATATATTTTATCCATTTTAAAGTATCATATGGCTAAGAAACCATAGCAATGCTTTTACAGTATTATTTCATAATCCTACTTTCACTGTACGTACTTTACTTCATGATAAGTATTGCAATTGTGGCAATTCATTTCTCTTGCATGAGAAAGAAGACTGCTCAATAAATAACACCTTTTATTGAAAACGCCCGTCTCTCTATTTCTCTGCACTCTGGTGAAACTAAGTACGCACGATTGACTGAGTGAAATAGCTGTCTATTGTTTTCACACGACTCTAGAGATACACTCTTTATTCTGAGGGAGCAAAGTTGTCATTTTTATGCGGTTGTCAGAAACTAATCCCTTCTTGTCTATTCAGGAAAGTTAACCCCTTCCTGTTCACTCGAGAAAGTTTCTAGTGACCTCTGAGCTAGCTGGCAAAACTAATTAAGTCTAATATAGTCAGTAGAGACCTAGTCGACCTCAGTCCTACGTCTACACTGCTGTTTATAGTATTCCAATGCGCAGAGCCTATTGGGAATATAGGAACTACACTACACTCTGAGGCAATGATTAGAGATCTCTTGAAGTTTCGTGTGAAGCAAAGTAAAACTGGGCAAGCCAGCAACATCACGATGAATGAAAAAGAAGCACTACACAACCTCATGAGTGATGAAACAATCATAATTATGCCATCGGACAAGGGTGGCAATGTGGTCCTTCTTACAAGGGATTACTATTGACAAGAAGCAATCCGACAGCTGTCTGATACTGATTACTACCAACCTACTACAGCTGAAGCATACAAGCATAGTGTAAAACTATATGATGTTCTTGTGAGGAAATGGTATGACATGGGCATGTTGGGGACTGATGAGCATTTCCTCCTGCGTAGCAATAATTCGACCATCCCCACATTTTACCACCTGCCCAAGCTACACAAGAACAATAAAGAACCACCGGGCAGGCCTATTGTGTCTTCCGTCAATGGCCTCACTGAACATATGTCAATGTTCGTAGATAATTACCTTTTTGCCTTTGTGACCCAATTAAAATCGTACATCCAAGATACGAAAGATTTTTTGAATAAGATCACTGCAATTTCCTGGGACCCAAGCTATGTACTGATGGTATTAGACATTACTAGCTTGTACACTAGTATCAAACATGAACACGGGCTGATTGCTATCGGGTATTATCTAGAGCAACGTCAGCTTCGTTTTGCACAACATAACGAAATGATACTAGAGTTTGTCGAGTTTTGCCTGGGAAATAATATTTTCCTATTTGAGGAGCAATTTTACAGGCATACATCTGGGACTGCGATGGGCACCTGCTTTGCCTCCAGCTACGCGAACTTGTTCGTTGGCTGGTGGGAGGAGCGGGTGCCAATGCAGGGCTCGGGCATCAACGGTGGAATGGTGATTCATAGGCATCTGTACATCGACGACCTTTTGATCGTGTGGCAGGGTACGGTGGATATGGCTCGTCGGTATATCGATGTCTGGAATGACAATGAGTATCATCTGCACTTCTCAGGCACCATTAGTCCAGTGGCAGTGGACTATTTGGACCTGAGGGTATTTGTAGATGAAGGGAAGGTGCATACGGCACTTTCCCGTAAACCTACTGCCGGGAATTCCATCCTATTTGCCGGCAGTAATCACCCTCCGAAGCTAGTACATAGCATACCTTATGGGGAGCTCTTAAGGCTCCGCAGAAATAGCTCTAGAGACCACGATTTAAAAGCAGCTGCTTCTGAGTGTATTGGCAGGTTCAGGAGAAGAGGATATAGACAAGACTCTTTGGAGATAAGTCTTTCCAAAGTAAGACAGATCCCTAGAACTGAGCTCCTAAAGGAGAAGCCCAATAAATCGAAAGAGCTAGGAGGCAAGTTTCGCATGATCACGCCTTACTCGGCAGAAGCCAATCAATTGAATAAAACGTTACGGAAGAACTGGCACATCTTAAAAACTGATGGCATTATTGGGGATGACATACCAGAATTCCCACTTGTTACATTTAGAAAGGCCCGATCTCTTCGAAACATGCTAGTCAGAAGTCACCTAGATAAAGTTACATCCAGAACAGGTACTCTGAAAGAAATGAAGGGCTTATTTCCCTGTAGCAGATGCAAAGCCTGCGCAGGTAGTAGACGTCTGTTAGACACAGAAAAGATACAGACTATCAAGAAATTCCTCACATGTAGCACTCAATATGCCGTTTACTGTTTGGTCTGCCCATGTGGGCTACGATATGTGGGTAGCACTGTACATCAGCTCAAGATTAGGATTCTGGAGCATCTCAGAGCTATAGACAAGGCTGACCCTGCATACCCTGTCGCAAGACACTTTGCTGAATGTCATCAAAAAGACAGGAGCAAATTGCAGTATTTCAGACTGGACTTCGTCCCTAATAACATCAGAGGGGGTGATAGGTTACGAAAATTACGTCGCCTAGAATCGTGGTATATTATTGACCTCATGTCTAAATCCCCAAGGGGGCTGAATTGTGGTGAAGAACTCACAGTACATTTAGGCAAATAGAGGTTGATAACTAGGTGACCATTATTTAATTTCAGTAAGTCGAGTGCAGTTAGCAATACATACAGCATCTACGCCCAGCTCCACACAGGATTGTGTGGGTGGCACACACTGACATCGGAAGCTTCAGGCTGTTTATTAAATGCACTGCACATGTTGCGAATTTAACTTTTGACTTCTGGTACAAATAGTGTTGATAGGATCCTTCCCACGAAATTTTCCAGATTGCCAGTCTTTTCTATGTAAAGTGCTCTGATGAATTGGTAACTTTAGATGTATATAATATATTACAGTAAATGTCAGGTAAATCATTTTTGATCATTTTTTGTTAATGTGTAGGATGCACAACTTTGGATAAGGTAATATGTAACTCTAAGCGAATATGTTTATGAATTACTGAGGTGTTACAATATGCTGTTGTACTCTGTTTTCACACTGCCATGCGTTTGAAAAGGGGCTATTGCCGATACACGGTGTAATGAATTACCATTCCCCCTCCCCCCCTATTTGTTGACCGGGCATAATCCGACAACAATATAGCCATGGGTGTACTACTGACGTACACTATACACTGTGTTGGGCTTTTTATTACTGCATATATATTTGAACTATCTAAGCAGTGATGTTGGAGGGGTGTTCTCTACTTGCAATTTAAGTAGAGATCAGCGCCAATACACGGCTCGATTGTGTAACTGAGCATACTGTGCAATACGCAATGAGTATTTTGTGGATAATGTGTTTCGTCACACCGTGTACTTGATGTGACTCATCAGGGCTGAGTGACTCTTGAAATTGCGGGGTAACGCAACGGTGTGGAAAAGGATCTTAACTGGCTGCGTGCGTAAGTAGAAGAATGGCGATGGCCATTCCCTGCTCGAGGTAGGAAAAGTAGTGAAGGACGGATACGTCCTGGATCAGAGGCAGGGACCTGTGGATTTGAAACGATGGCCACACGGATGTGTGCAGAGATGTGACCGAACGCCGGCTCCAGGTAGCTACCAAGAGTCACTCAGCCCTGATGAGTCACATCAAGTACACAGTGTGACGAAACACGTGTCGGCTGGCGATCTGTAATTGTACTGATCAAGATTGTATGATAAATCTTTATCACAAGCAAAATCCAGAGTTTGACTATTATTCATTCACATGAACTTTGCCCTTACAGTGGGGTTCTGACACCAGAACCTAATGACAACATAATGTGTGCACAGGACTTTTTCTCATAGTTTGGTATAGATCTCCTATACCAGTGCAGGGGTTGTTTAAACTTTGGGTTTGTTTTCCCCTGACCTGTTTTGCACCGTATGATATTATTGCATTTGCTAGTTACTCACTCATCATACACGCAAGAGCGCCACATCTTCCTGTCCAGCAATGCAAACCCTTTTTCTTTGTCTATAACTAAGCAGCTGCTGTGCATGGCTTACTTTGTTACAGAGGATACTCACGCATACATGCCAACATTTTAGGACAGGGACGTGGGAGATTTACAATAAAAAATCGGGAGAATGAAAATTTCCCATTGACTTCTATTATAGATAATGTAATTTCAGGTGGGAGACAGCTCAAATAAAGCCATTTTTGCCTTGAAAAATCGGTAGACTCCCGCCTGAATCGGGTCTATTGGCATGTATGCTCACGCCGTGTGTCTCCGGTTACTGCCCTTCCATTTCTGGTGCTTTTTAGCAGTTTTAAGATATTAGAGTCGTGTTGTTCAAATCGGTGTAACTTATGATATTAATATGTTTTCCTCATTTTCATTGCTTGATTTTGCTTGAGAAAGTGTCACTCCTAGTCGTTGAAATGTCACTTATAATTACACTGAAATTATGAAAATGTCACACATAGCTATCTGAAACCTTGGCAGCTATGATGTTTCCTTAAGCAAGCATGTATTCCTGGATCAGACTGTGCTACCCAGTGTGTAGTAATTGTATAGCTCGTCAATCGCTGATGGCCCCGCTCCCATAAAAATTGTGCTGCATGGTGTAGTATGCGCTCTAGTCTATGAGCGTGAACGCGATGACGCGTCACGCTATAGACGAGAGCGTGAGGCGCGCGCAGGCGCAGAAGCGAGTTGGGTGAAGGCGCGAAAGGGAGAAAACGGCAGTTGGCGACCGGAGCGATTGTTGGTTAGACGCTCGGCGCCCTAATGCTTGATTTGCTTGATAACTAATGCAAATAAAGAAGTTATCATTTACAGAGTCTCAGTGTGTAGTGTGGGGGCAAAGGAGCAACATTACAGTGGCGACGAGGCTGGGACCACGAACACCAGGGAGCACAGTGGTCAGGAGCAGGGACTCTACAACAGCCCCACACCAACCAGAGGGACAAATAGCAACAAGGACGAGCAGAGGGCATGGCAGTAGCGAAACAGCACTAATATAAGTTACAATACAGCTCCAACAACCAGGTCAGTGCTGGGATAAGGAACGAAGAGTACAGCTAGCACCCTGGCAGCCAAAGGCATTACCCCCAAGACAGAGGAGGGGGCACAAACGGACAACCCCACGCAGGCCATAAGGGACAACACTCCAGGTAGTCCCAGAGGGCAAGGTGACACGGCAGGGAGTGCAGGAGCATCCGGTGTACCCATTCAACAAGGTGCCCAGGTGGTAGACCCCAGAGGCGAGGCCAGGATGGCGAATCAAGCGTCGGCCCTGATGGCCCCCGTCCCATTCCTGCCTAGACCGGGAGAACCACAGTTAAAATGGGAAGATTGGAAGGAATACTTTCAAAATTACATTGAGGCACTTGAAGATGAAAATGAGGGGGCATTCACCCCGGAAAGGAAGAAGAGACTGTTACTCCACAACCTGGGCCCGGAAGGGGTGAGAGTATTCAAGAACCTGGTGCCCAAGGAGAGGGGAGCGACTGAAACAGATGTTTTTAAAAACGCACTAGATGACTTGGACAGCCATTACCGTCCAGCAGTTTGTGTCTCCATAGACAGGTATAATTTCCAACAGAGGAGGCAGGAGACTGGTGAATCGATTGATGATTATGTGGCAGCACTCCGGCGCCTGGCCATCACGTGCCAGTACGGTGCTCTTCAAGAGGAGTATATCAAAGACCAGATTGTCATGCATACCACCTGCAGGGCTGTCCAGGACAAACTTTGGGCGCAGAGCGAGACATCACTTAAAGAAGTTGTTGCTATGGTCAAAAAGGCTGAAATGTCAAAACGCGGCGCTGATGCAGCCAAACGAGAGGGCGCACCGAGACAGATGATTAACAAGATAGACGAGGCGCCCCAGCCCAGCAAACCTAGAGGGGTGTATGGAGACCAGAGGAAGGATTCGAGATGGACAGGGAAACAGCCGATCCGCCCCGGCTCAGACAACAAGTTTGCGTGTTACAGATGTGGCAGCACGGCACATTCGGCACAGGATAAACGCTGTCCCGCGTTCCGCGCCAGATGCTCGTTTTGTGGCCTGGTCGGCCACTTTGAAAAGGTATGCCGCAAGAAGGGGAAGAAGTCCACGGTCAAGTGCGTCGATGCGGCCACAGCAGACGTCAGCGAGGAGGACGACCTGGAAGATGGAGATTTGGTGCTATGCATCGAGGACCAGGTGCTAGAAGTGGCGGGGAAGCGAAGAGATAAGCCTCGCACGGACATGCTGATAGGGGGAGTGAAGGTACATGTGGCCGTCGGTTCAGGATCCCCTTGGACTATCGTGCAAAGATCCATTTGGGAAGAAGACTTCGTGCCAGTAGTGGGGCCAGACCTATGGCCGCCGGACATCAAACCAATCTCGTATACCGAGAATGCCATTCCACTAGTGGGGTGCCGAGACTTTGCATTTGAATTCAGAGGGAGGTCAGCCATGTGCACCCTGTATGTGGCAGAGAGAGGTCCTTCAGTGCTGGGGTGGAGAGACGCAGGAGATCTAGGAATCATACTCAACCCAGGTGGAAAAGAGCAGATTCTCTTGACGGACGAGTGGCCCCTCACGAGAGATGAAGACTGGAAATCTGCATACCCCAAAGTTTTCGATGGCTCAGTCGGAAAACTGGACAAGTTCGTCCACAGAATGGTCCTCAAGGAGGGTGCAGTACCAGTGGTGCACAAAGTCAGAAACATACCCATATCCACTAGCGGAGCGGTACAACAAGAACTTCGGAGGCTGGAAGAGCAAGGCATCATAGAACCGGTGGACAGTGCGGAGTGGCTATCCCCCTTGGTGGTGGTCAAGAAACCTAATGGACAGGTTCGTCTCTGCGTTGACCTCCGCGAGCTCAACAAAAATCTCATAGTAGAGAGATTTCCCCTGCCCAGGATCGAGGAGATGCTCGCCAAGACGAAAGGTGTAACCCACTTCTCCACCATAGATCTCACATCTGCATACTATCAGATTGAGCTGCATCCGTCGAGTAGGAAGTACACAGCCTTCATTACACCCTTTGGGTGCTACCAGTTCCGGAGGATGCCCTTTGGCCTGGCATCCGCAGCGGCTGTATTCCAGAAGCTGATGCATCGGCTGTTCAAGGACATCTCGGGGGTACAGTACTTTCAGGATGACATCCTGGTGATGGGCTCTTCTAAAGGAGATCATGACAGCAAGCTGCATAGAGTCCTGGGAGTACTGCAAAACAGGGGGCTAACAGCAGAATGGAGCAAATGCAAGATTGGGACACACACAGTGACATACTTGGGTCATGAGATTGGCACGCTTGGAATTTCACCCAAGGAACAGAATGTGAAGGCCATAAGAGATGCCAAGGCTCCCAGCACCAAGGAGGAAGTGCGGTCATTCCTTGGAATGGCCGAGTATTATAGCAAGTTTGTGAGGCACTTCGCCACCAGGACATATAGAATGAGGCAACTCATCAGAGACAAGACAAAGTTTGAGTGGGACTCAGAAGCGCAATTGGAATTTGATACGATAAAAGACTGCATCAGCCATGCTGTTCCACTGCAAGGGTATGTCCCCATGGGCAAGACCGTGGTGACTACAGATGCCAGTGATAAGGGCTTAGGAGCGGTGTTGGCGCAAGTGAGAGAGGATGGAGCTACGGAAACAATCAGCTTTGCTTCACGAGCGTTGTCCCCGACGGAGCAAAGGTACAGCGTCATTGAAAAAGAGATGCTGGCAGTCACCTGGGCCTTAGGCAAGTTCCGGCAGTTTGTTTGGGGCACAAGATTCAAGCTTCAAACCGATCATAAACCCTTGATCAAAGTCTTGACGTCCTCGGGTCATGAGACAGCGACCCCGAGAATAGCAAAGATGACTCTGAAGCTGCTCGATTACACCTATGATGTGGAGTACCTACCAGGAACGCAGAACAGGGTCGCGGATTATCTCAGCAGAGCTGCGGCGATGGAAGTGGCGCCGGTGGATGCCCTGGATAAGGAAGAGATGGTGGCCAGCATGGAGGACCATGAGAAGTCGATAAGTATCCAGGAATGGGCGGCAGCCTATGATCAGGACGTGGAAAAGGTAGAGATAAAGAGACATCTGACGTCGGGCTGGCCTGACAAAAGGAGGCTCACCGATGGAGTACGGAGGTTCTATGAAATGAGAGAGGAGCTGTCCCTGAGTGACTCGGGAGTGTTCATCTACAGAGGTGAGAGGGTTGTGCCTCCAGATTCACTAATACCCAGATTATTAACTCTACTTCACGAGGGGCACCTGGGTATCGTGAAGACCAAGGCACGTGTCAAGCAAATGTATTGGTGGCCAGGCATGGATGTCCACATAGAAAGGCAAGTAAGAGAATGCGGCCAGTGCCAAGGAGCGGACAAAGTACTGAGACCACTCCGACCCGCCTTAGGGAAGTTTGACACGCCACAGGGCCCCTGGGAGAACGTGGCCATCGACATATTAGGACCTGTACTGGACAGCAAAGGTGTGAACAAGTATTTATGTGTGGTAATAGACAAGTATTCTAAATGGCCTGAAGTGGACATTCAAGAATCCATGGATACGGACACGATTCTGAAATTCCTGACGACGGTGTTCTTGAGAGAAGGTATTCCCAAAAACATCCTCAGTGACAATGGCCCGCAGTTTGTCTCGGACAAATGGATCAGGTTCATGAAGAGGAATGGGATTGAGTCTAAACACACAGCAGTATATCATCCAGCATGCAATGGTCAAGTGGAGCGGTTCAACCGCGTGCTAATGGGCTCCATACAGGCGGCCATCACGCAGGGAAAGGACTGGGAGACCGAAGTAATGAGTATGCTGTGGGCCTACAGGATCACCCCCACGGCTGTGGGGTACAGTCCATTTCAAGTGCTGAGAGGACGGCATCCGTTCACCCGGGACAATGTAGTGTGGAGGGAGAAGACCATCACTAGCAAATGGTCCCCAGCGGTGGTTCAGCACAACTTGGAAAAGGCCCAAAAGATCTATGCTGCAAACTATGACAGACGTCGCAATGTGAAAGAGGCAGAGCTGGAAGAAGGAGAGTGGGTCAGGGTTAAACTCCCTACCCTACAAAAGAAAGGTGAAAGCAAGTATAGCCAGCCGTTACAGGTCAAGGAGGTGCGAGGCAGGGCAGCACTCCTCAGCGACGGCAGGGGGTGGTCCCAAGACCGCATGGCCAGAGTAAACAAGATAGTTGTGTGGCCCAAAATGGAGGAGATAGAGACACAAGTGGATTCCCGTGAAACCAGGCCTCGACCAGAGCAAAGTGATGAAGTCCTGCCCGATGGAACAGGAGAGGACAGTGAGACGGAAAACCCAATCACAGGGTTTACAGCCAGAGATGGTGCACTGACCGAGGTAACACTGAGCGGAGATCAGAGAGACGGTGCGAGATCAGGAGGAGAAAGAGAAGTGGAAGAGAACATGCCGGTAAGACACACCCGTAGTGGCAGGGCGGTCACTGTGCCCTCTCGATATAGAGACTTTGAAATGAGTGGACACTAGTCATAGACATCCAGACATGAGTGCCCTCCAGAGACTATGGGGACCATGGACACTCAGGAGAGTTGGGAAAAAGGTTATTTTGTTTATTGTTGAAAAGGGGAGATATGTAGTATGCGCTCTAGTCTATGAGCGTGAACGCGATGACGCGTCACGCTATAGACGAGAGCGTGAGGCGCGCGCAGGCGCAGAAGCGAGTTGGGTGAAGGCGCGAAAGGGAGAAAACGGCAGTTGGCGACCGGAGCGATTGTTGGTTAGACGCTCGGCGCCCTAATGCTTGATTTGCTTGATAACTAATGCAAATAAAGAAGTTATCATTTACAGAGTCTCAGTGTGTAGTGTGGGGGCAAAGGAGCAACATTACACATGGCTAAACACTTTGAAAGTCCCAACCACGAGAACTATTGGCTATGCCAACGCTTGTTTTTACATTTTGGAAGTTCCGCCTGACTCTAATATGGCCGCTATACAGGACAACACTCATCCCATGGGCTTCGAGAGAGCTTGTGGCGTGGATGAGTCGGGGAAATAACTAAAGGACAAGTAGGTGTAGGCTCGCTCAGTTGTACATGTTTGCGAATCGCCCATTTTTTAATGCTCAACTGTACTACGTTTTTAAAGTTTCTCCAGAGTGTCTCGCGCAACTTGATATATAAAAGCACATTTTTAAAACGAGTTGAACCACTAAAAATATACATATAGAGTTATATCTGTATTTTTTGTTTGACTTATTCCAAATTGTATACAATCTTTTTCATTTAAGCATTTAATAGGTTTTAGGGAAATGTGTTCTTGGCAGCGTTCCTCACACAACTTATTGAGATCTATTCATTTGGAAATGGAGGCAGGGATTGTTTTACACGGAGGACAAGTAGAAACGAACCGCGTCCGTCTTCCATTTCTTGTGGCTAGAGAGTAAACTGCAAAGAAAATTGTGAGAAACTGCACAGAAAATTGGGACGTGCTCCAGTCTGCAGTGCAACTGTGAAGGAGTCCTGTGAATTAAAACAGAAGTCAATGTGAGAGTAGGGCTGCGGAATGGCCTGTGGGACTTGGGTACTGAGGAGCTGCAGAGCACGAGGCTGGATTCAGGACAGCCTGACACAGACACGGAACTGCGAACACAGGTAACGGCGATGCCAGTGAGGAAGAGCCCTCCCCCTGACCACCCTGGGCTGCAAAAGCTGAGCCTCGCCCCAGGTAGGGCATTTACTTAGTCTAGGATGCATGGTCACAAGCCGCTCACTAGATAGTGGTGTCCCTACAAGTAACAAACTGTACAGCCTTCCCTGTCATGGTGAAACCATAATAAGAATGTTGCCCCTAGAAGCAAGGTAATTCCAATAAAGTAATTGCAGGAATTAAAAAATAAAAAACATTTTTATGGATGGTGATGGAGGTTTACAAAGAATGTGAACTAATGTAAGTAAGTAGCCTTTATTGTTCGATTAATGAAAGTCATTACAATATGAATCATATGAGTCGAAAACATGCTATAAAATATGCCGTTCAGTGAAATCATTTTGAGATCAGAAATGTTAACATCCTTCTGTAGAGTTTGCAAATGAGCAGCGTATAAAGTGAAGTATCATTGTCAGTCCAATCATACAGTATGATTTGTCTAAAGGGCATTTGCATTTCTCTGTCTGACCCAAGTGGGGACAGGGTCATTGTCGTCAAAACTTATAAACATGTCCCTACTTGAAGCTGGGATAGTTCAAGAGAAAAGTGCTTGTGCAAAAAAGAGAACTTGGGTAAAGGACTATTTTAAAGCAGCATTTAAAAGTGGTTGGCTGTACTGCAGTGCTATGGTGGGGACTAGTCCCAAGGCGGGCATGGTTTCGTATGGGGAGTTTAGATCCTGTCTACCCCAGATTGCCAATATGAGTTGTTTAAATGGTGACACTGGATGTTTTTATGTATTTATTTTTATTTATAGTATTTTATAAAGCGTGAACATGACCATCAAGGTATCGGAGAGCTGTACACAGCGAGCTGATGTGAGTTACAGTACAGTAAAGACATGTTTCACTTAAGATACTCAATACATAGAGTTCAAAGAGCAAGGTATAAAAACATTTGCATACAATATCTAGTAGGGTGGATGACAGTTCTCCTATGACACATGTTTTTCTAGTAGTAAGGCTTTTGCTTCCTTCTTAAACAACCTGAATGAGGTAATTGAAGGGAGTTCCAAAATTACAGAGCACTTGTGGCGAAAATGTGGCCTTGAGTTTTCTTTTTAATCTGTCTGGGTCTAGTATGAGGGATTTAGCACTTATGGAGTCTCTTCTGCCTCCTGATAGCTTGTTCCTGTTCACCATTTATTTTTGGTCCGGAGTTGTGTAGAGCTTTGTGTGTTATGAAAATCATTGCTTCAACATGGAGTCAGTTAAAGGCTCTGAGTGATGGGGACATATGATCGTAACGACAAGAGCCTGTTAAAAGTCTTGCTGCAGCACTTATTGTTGCTTTCATTGAGGCTAGGCTGACTTTCAGTAGTCCAATAAGTGTAGGATTCCCATAGTCCAATTATTTTTTTTATAAATCCTTTTTATTAAACGTACGTCAGCATCATAAATAGCATTATCATGAGTCTCATATTCTATGCATCCTCAGTACACTAGTGCACAATCGGCAATAAATATTCCTATATGACAATGAACACTTTACAATCAGAATCTCAATCTAACTTAAACCTCTTCTTCTACTCTGTCCCTCATATAGCTTCCTGAAATCTCCCAGTAGCCCCTATAAGATTCCCCTGTTGCCATACTTTTTCCCATTTCTTGGGACAACCCCTGCTTTTGTATATAGTCTTTTCTGCGGTACAGCACCAGTCCATGTCTCGCTTCCATTGTGTCGCTGTTGGTGTTTTCGTGGCCCCCCAAGCTCTCGCAATGTTCCATTTGGCATTGCGGCCACTAATAGCCATCGTTTTTGGTATTTAGGCCATGCCTGTTCCCCTGGTACACATAGTACATGCCACCGAGCTTCAAGAGGAACCTCCCGACTCACCACCTCTGACATTGTGTATCACCTTCCGCCAGTAACACTGGATGACCGGGCATTCCCACACCATATGACAGAAGGTACCTCTTTGATTGCATCCCCTCTGACATTGTTCTGTAGAAATGCACCCCAGATTGTACATGAGTATACTAGTGGAATAGGATCTGTGAATTATTCTTAGTTGAACCAGCCTGAATCTTGCTTGAATCGCCACCACCCAGTCGTCATCTTCTAGTAGGCCTACATCAGTTTCCAAGGACTCTCTTAACTTTATCAGGAGATCAGGGGCATTATTGATTATCTTTCTATAGGTGCATGGCAGTGCTTTTTCCAGTATTGGGTCCAATAGCAATCTATCTTCAAGTGGGCTATATTTGGGTATCTGTTCTCCCTTCTTTAAATATTTGTTCAAAGCATGTCTCAACTGTAGATACCTGTAACGTTTTGTGTCCGCTAACTGGTAATCAGTCTGTAATTCAGAGACTGTAAGCATATGTTGCCTCGCCACACATCTCCCAGTCTTATTATGTCGATCAATTTCCATTTTCCAACGCCGAGTAAGTTACCTACTTCCTGGAGCGTGTCACTGTCCCCGAGAGGGGTCTGTTACGTTAGTTTATCAGCCAAAGCGAGAAACTGGTTGGCCTTTGCCCATATTTCAACGACTATATGAGTATGTGGTGGCCTGCCACCCGATTTTGTCCGATTATATAGTGCTCCCATTTGCCCAGTGGTCCACCCCATACGCTGGGTCGTTTCTATTTGTGAACACCCAGTCGTTAATTACCATTAGATGTGAGGCCCAATAATATTTCAGCAAGTCCGGAATAGCCAGCCCACCCTCCTAGACACCCTTCTGTAGTTTGGCTAGCACGATTCTCGTACCCCCACCATTCCACAGCAATAGCTAGCCCACCCTCCTAGACACCCTTCTGTAGTTTGTCTAGCACGATTCTCGTACCCCCACCATCCCACAGCAGCGTCTTAAGTTCGCTGTCCACTTCTCCAAACAATTTGTCAGGAATTGGGCACGGGGTGTTTTGTACTACATGGAGCCAACAGGGTAATGATATAATCTTATATAGCACCGCCTTCCCCATCAGGGACAGCAGCAGCTTTCTCCAATGAGTAATGTCCCTCCTGAGGCGCTCCAGCTGTGGTTGTAGGTTTTCAGTCAGGAAGGCTGCGTCAGTTTTTGTTATTCGTATACCCAAATACTTAAGGACATCGTCAGCGTAGAGCATGGGTACTCACAAACTTTCTATCGGGGGCCAAATTTACAGTGTGGTTTGTGGCCGAGGGTCGCACCGGTGGGGGCGGGTTCAGAGGGGGAGGGGCGGGGCTAAAGAAGAAAAAAACAGTGACCATGAGGCTGAACACAGGTCCCTGCAGCAGACGCCTTTGTCCACTGACCCACCAGACCCGGCATACACATCTTTCCCTTTCCCTTTCCCTTTCCCTTTCCCCTTCCCTTTCCCTTTCCCTCTCTCTCTCTCTCCCCCCCTCTCCATCTCCCCCTCTCCATCTCCCCCTCTCCCCCCTCCCTCTCTCCCCTCCCTCTCTCCCCTCTCTCTCTCCCCTCTCTCTCTCCCCTCTCTCTCTCCCCCCCTCTCTCCCCCCCTCTCTCCCCCCCTCTCTCTCCCCCTCTCTCTCCCCCGCTCTCTCCCCCTCTCTCTCCCCCGCTCTCTCCCCCGCTCTCTCCCTCGCTCTCTCCCTCGCTCTCTCCCTCGCTCTCTCCCCCGCTCTCTCCCCCGCTCTCTCCCCCGCTCTCTCCCCCGCTCTCTCCCCCGCTCTCTCCCCCGCTCTCTCCCCCGCTCTCTCCCCCGCTCTCTCCCCCGCTCTCTCCCTCGCTCTCTCCCTCGCTCTCTCCCTCGCTCTCTCCCTCGCTCTCTCCCTCGCTCTCTCCCTCGCTCTCTCCCTCGCTCTCTCCCTCGCTCTCTCCCTCGCTCTCTCCCTCGCTCTCTCCCTCGCTCTCTCCCTCGCCCTCTCCCTCCTCTCTCTCCCCCCCTCTCTCTCCCCCCCTCTCTCTCCCCCCCTCTCTCTCCCCCTCTCTCTCTCCCCCTCTCTCTCTCCCCCTCTCTCTCTCCCCCTCTCTCTCCCCCTCTCTCTCTCCCCCTCTCTCTCTCCCCCTCTCTCTCTCCCCCTCTCTCTCTCCCCCTCTCTCTCTCCCCCTCTCTCTCTCCCCCTCTCTCTCTCCCCCTCTCTCTCTCCCCCTCTCTCTCTCCCCCTCTCTCTCCCCCTCTCTCTCCCCCTCTCTCTCCCCCTCTCTCTCCCCCTCCCTCTCCCCTCTCCCCCTCCCTCCCACCCTCTGTCACCCTCTCTCTATTTCCTTCCCTCTCTGTCACCCTCTCTCTATCTCCCTCACTCTCTGTCACCCTCTATCTATCTCCCTCATTGTGTCACCCTCTCTCTATCTCCCTCACTCTCTGTCACCCTCTATCTATCTCCCTCACTGTGTCACCCTCTCTCTATCTCCCTCACTCTCTCTATCTCCCACCCTCTCTCTACCCCCTCTGTCACCCTCTCTCCCTCTCTCCCTCTCCCTGCCTCTCTCTATCTCCCTCCATCTCCCTCCCTCCCCCTCTCCCTCCCTCTCTTGTCACCCTCCCTCTATCTCCCTCCCTCTCTGTCACCCTCTCTCTATCTCTCTCCCTCCCTCTCACTCTCTCTATCTCCCTCCCTCCCTCTCACTCTCTCTATCTCCCTTCCTCCCTCTCACTCTCTATCTCCCTCCCTCTCTGTCACCCTCTCTCTATCTCCCTCCCTCTCTGTCACCCTCTCTCTATCTCCCTCCCTCTCTGTCACCCTCTCTCTATCTCTCTCCCTCTCTGTCACCCTCTCTCTATCTCTCTCCCTCTCTGCCACCCTCTCTCTCTCTGCCACCCTCTCTCTCTGCCACCCTCTCTCTCTGCCACCCTCTCTCTCTGCCACCCTCTCTCGCTTTGTCTCCCTCTCTCGCTTTGTCTCCCTCTCTCGCTTTGTCTCCCTCTCTCGCTTTGTCTCCCTCTCTCGCTTTGTCTCCCTCTCTCGCTTTGTCTCCCTCTCTCGCTTTGTCTCCCTCTCTCGCTTTGTCTCCCTCTCTCGCTTTGTCTCCCTCTCTTGCTTTGTCTCCCTCTCTTGCTTTGTCTCCCTCTCTCTCTTTGTCTCCCTCTCTCTCTTTGTCTCCCTCTCTCTCTTTGTCTCCCTCTCTCTCTTTGTCTCCCTCTCTCTCTTTGTCACCCCCTCTCTCTTTGTCTCCCCCTCTCTCTTTGTCTCCCCCTCTCTCTTTGTCTCCCCCTCTCTCTTTGTCTCCCCCTCTCTCTTTGTCTCCCCCTCTCTCTTTGTCTCCCCCTCTCTCTTTGTCTCCCCCTCTCTCTTTGTCTCCCCCTCTCGCTTTGTCTCCCCCTCTCGCTTTGTCTCCCCCTCTCGCTTTGTCTCCCCCTCTCGCTTTGTCTCCCCCTCTCGCTTTGTCTCCCCCTCTCGTGTTGTCTCCCTCTTTCGCGTTGTCTGTCTCTCTCTCTTTGTCTCCCTCTCTCTCTTTGTCTCCCTCTCTCTCTGTCTCCCTCTCTCTCTGTCTCCCTCTCTCTCTTTGTCTCCCTCTCTCTCTTTGTCTCCCTCTCTCTCTTTGTCTCCCTCTCTCTCTTTGTCTCCCTCTCTCTCTTTGTCTCCCTCTCTCTCTTTGTCTCCCTCTCTCTCTTTGTCTCCCTCTCTCTCTTTGTCTCCCCCTCTCTCTTTGTCTCCCCCTCTCTCTTTGTCTCCCCCTTTCTCTCTGTCTCCCTCTGTTTGTCGCCCTCTGTGTCCCTGTCTCTCACCCTCTGTCCCCCTCCCTGTCTCTCACCCTCTGTCCCCCTGCCTCTGTCTCCCTCCCTCTCTCGCTGTCTCCCTCTCTCTGTCTCTCTCTCTGTCTCCCTGTCTCTCTCTCTCTGTCTCCCTCTCCCCCTGTCGCCCTCTCCCTCTTTCCCTCTCCTTCCCTCCCCCTTCCTCCCTCTACCTTCATGTCTCTGTCTCTGTCTCCGTCTCTCTCTTTCTGTCTCCCTTCCTCTCCCTCCCTCTGTCACCCTCCGTCTCCTTCCCTCTGTCTCCCTCCCTCCCCGTCTCCCTACCTCTGTCTCCCTCTCCCTCCCTCCCTCTCCCTTCCTCTCTCTCTCCATCTCCCTCGCTCTGTGTTTCTCTCCCTCCGTCTCCCTCCCTCCCTCCCTCTGTCTCCCTCCCTCCCTCCCTCTGTCTCCCTCCCTCCCTCCCTCTGTCTCCCTCCCTCCCTCCCTCTGTCTCCCTCCCACCCTCCCTCTGTCTCCCTCCCTCCCTCCCTCTGTCTCGCTCAATCTCCCTGTCTCCCTCCCTCTGTCTCCCCCTGACTGCCTCCCTCTGTCTCCCTCTCTCTGTCTCCCTCTGTCTCCCTCTCTCTGTCTCCCTCTCTCTGTCTCCCTCCCTCTGTCAACCTCGGTCTCCCCCCCTCCCTCCCTCTCCCTCTTCCTCCTTCTCTCTCTCACCCTCTGTCACCTCACCCCGCATGTGTGGCAGCCAGGGCGGAGACAGTTTCCCCGGCGTGCACACACACAGCCACACCTGAGTACTTCACAGGTCTTTAAAATACAATTTACATGTTAATAAAGCGTTGTTGTATTTCACCTCTACTCAGCGCCCCTGCAGCTCCACCCTGACAATCACTAGAATCGCTAGGCCCCCACAGAGCAGAGTCTCTCAGAGTCAGGATGGGCTGCTGCAACCTGCAGTGTCTGCTGACACACTTTAAATAAAATGTAAATAACACGGGTACGATGTCTGCAAGGTCCGCAGGCTGCCAGGGAAGCCTTGCTGGGCCGTACTATGAGTACCCGTGGCGTAGAGTGATATTCGTTCCTCCCACAGCTCCCTCCCTCCCCCCCCCACCCCCCTCCGGAATACCAGCGATCACCGGGTCACCTCTCGCGAATACAATCGGTGACAGAGGGCATCCCTGCCGTGTGCTCTTGTGGAGCACAAAGGCACCCAAGACCGTACCATTTACCCGAACTCTGGCTAGAGGATGTGAGTATAATAACTTTACCCATGACTGGCAGTGTGGACCAAACCGCCCTAGGACCTCAAACAAGTAATGCCATTCTATACTATCAAACGCCATACAGGCGTCAAGTGAAAGGAGTGTTGCCTCCATCCTTGGGTTTGTCTTCACTAGGTACATCACCCCGTAAAGGTGTCTAAGATTGAGTCTGGTGCTTCTGCGGGGCATAAAGCCTGGTTGGTCAGGGTGTATCAGGGTCGTAATGGGGACCAGTAAACGATTAACTAGGACCTTGACCAAAATTTTAATTTCCGCATTCAACAGGGTTATTGGTCTGTAAGAATTGCACTGGTCCGCCGGGTTTGGGAATTACCAATATGGTAGCCGTTCGCTGGTCAACCGGTAATCGTCCCCGTTTCCGCGCCTCATTGAACATGTCTAATGGACATGGGGCCACCATACTTGCTGTACATTTAAAGAGCTTGATGGGCAGACCATTTGGACCCGGTGCCTTGCCAGCTTGTAAATCCTGTATAGCTCCTGCTATTTCTTCAGTAGTTATTTCCCTATCTAATTCATCTCTTTCTTCCACAGTTAGTTTCGGTAGTCGCATTTCTTCCAATAATTCTCTACAATCAATGGTTGTCCTGGTGGGGTGGGACTCATATAGTTCCTTATAGTAATGCCCGCGACATCTCCTCCCCAGTATTATGTATACGTCCCTGGCTGTCGCGTATTTCCACCACCCAGCTCCTGTCCCTGTCCCTCTTTTCGAGCCAGGTGATCATTTTGTTGGCTTTATCCCCTAGGTCATAAATACGTTTCTGAGTTGTGATAGTAGCCGCTCTAGCCGCATTGGGAGCCATAACCTGTAGTTCTTGATTCCCAAGCGATATCCGATGTGCTAATTCCTTATCTGTTCTCCCCCCCCCCCACCCCTCCTGGTATGTTGCCTCCAGTTCGAACACTGTTGTCACTTCTAGGTTATCCCACTGCAACCTCTTCTTCTTATTAGTGCCCCTATACATGCTTGAACATAGCCCCTCATAACTGGCTTGAAGGCCTCCCTCAGAGTACATACCTCCACCACTGCCCCTTCATTTTCCTGAAAGTAGCGCTGTGCCTGGTCCCGAACCTTTTGGGAATTGTCCTTATTTAAAAAAAAAAAGCAAGAAATATCCTGTGGGCCAATATGAGCGTGTGAGAACCAAGCCTCCTCTTCTCTGTGTGTTAGTATGTAATCAAGTCTGGAGTAACTTCCATGTGCGGCTGAGTAAAAAGTGTATTGGCGGGTGTGAGGGTTGTGTAATCTCCAAAGGTCTGTCAGACCCATCGCATCGACAAATGCACCCAATGGTCCCCCCTCACCTCTGGTCGGCATGGCTTCCCGATAAATCCCCGGGGTGGTAGTAGAGTTGATATCACCTCCCATTATTAAGAGTCCCCGCGGATGGTCAACGAACCATGCCCCAGGGTATCCAATGCCTCAGATCGCATCGCTGGCGATATTAGCACGAGACCCCGTTAATCATTTGGCCTTCCCATGTCCCTGTGATCGCCACGTATCTACCCAGGGGGTCGTGCCAAACTTTCCCCACTACGAAAGGGAGACCCGTTTTTATTACTATCCCAAAACCGCGTGAACCAGTCGTGTAACCTGCATGTGCAATCATTTTATAGCCATTCCTGTCCGGTGCACGATATCTGTGGCCCTTGAGGTGTGTTTCCTGTATAAGTACAACTCCCGGGGAGTGTCTGTGCAGGTATTGTAGAACTATGCTTAGTTTAATACGCCTCCCCAGACCATTAACGTTCCATGACAGAAGTTTGAGGCAGTTATGTCCCTGCTGGCCCCCCCAGAATTTCCTATAGAAGCCTGATTCTTTTCCTGTCTTGGTCCTCTTGTGGGTGTCCCCATTTGTGTAGTTATGAACCCTCTATCCCTAGCGTAGTGTATCTTCTCATCTTCTTGAGTGTGTAGTGTAGTGAAACTGACTTTGATCAAGCAATTCTCATAAAACGTAACATTCCTGTAATCCTCTCAAATTGTACCACTCTGTGAACATGTTCGCACCTGATAAAATAGCTGACCTTACAACAAAAAATCCCTATATCACTTAACAGTACACCACCTCTCCCCACCCCCCTCCCTGCTACCCTGCTGGCGGGTACAACAACTCCCACCACCCCAACTCGCAGACTGCCTGTCGCCCTGAACATAACCATCAACAGTGAGGTTGGTCGGTGCAGAGCTCCTAAGGCTCCTGCCCCAGATCCCCATCCCCTATACAATAGGAACCAAGTGTTTCAGTCTCTTAGTGGCAGCAATGACAATTTTGAGAGCAGCAGACCACACTGGCTATGTGGCCCCATATATATACACACTCCAACCACCACCAAGCAATGTTCACCCCTATATGACCTCAACTTTACAGTTCGTGGTTCATCTTGAGGCAGCTTCTGCCGGTTCCAGACCCTCCATACATCCCGACTCCAGTGCGACGATCAGTCCGATTCCTCTCCTGCCATCCTGCATCTTTCTCGCCACTTCCCTCTTTGCGAGTTGGGGCCAACAGTTCGCCATCCTTCCAGCCAGTCCATGGCAGCTTCTGGGGTTCCGAAGAACCACGCCTTTCAGTCAGCTTCGACCCTCAGTTTGGCTGGGTACATCATGGAATACTTGATATCCTTGGTCCGCAATTCCTTTTTCACAGCATCAAAAGCGCGCCTCTGGTGCTGCACATTGAGTGTGAAGTCCGTGAAAAATCTGATGACAGCATTGTCATGTAACAGGTCACCATGCTTACGCGCTGTTTGCAAGATGGCGTCCCTATCGCGATAATTAAGAATCCAGGCGATAATTGTTTGCGGCAAAGCTTCTGGTTTGGGTTTAGGGATGGGAGCTCTGTGTGCACGCTCAATGGTGAAATGAACGGAGAGACGCTTGGGTTTGAGGTGTTTCAGGATCAAGTCTTCCAGGAAGAGGTCCATATTAGGCCCCTCCATTTCCTCCGGCACTTCCACCACACAGATAATATTTCTTCTTGCCCTTCCTTCCTGGTCCTCCAGCTTGGCCGCCATAAGGTCCTGCTGTTTCGTAAGGGCCTGGACCCTCTCCTCCAAACTCTTAGTTCTAGTTTCCAGCTGCGTTACTTGACCTTCAGTGGCCGCCACTTTGTCAGACATATTCCAGAAGTCTGCACGCAGGAGGTTCACGTTTAGGGTGATAGCGTCAATTTTAAGATCTATTGTACCCTTGAGGTCCGCATTTGCAGCCACTGATGGCACTTTGTGAGAGTTCCGTCTGCTCCTCAGGTAGATCAGTCTGGGTCATTGTCGCCGGGAGCAGTACTGCATATTTGTCCATTTTATTAGTTTGCGCCCCTGCGTGTCCCTTGGGCTCCATTCGGGGAAGCACGCCGACACCAAGACAACCACAAAGGATAAAGTCTGTATAACTCACGCACCCCACGAGGTGTCTATTGGATCTTATTCACCCCTGCCTCCACAGGTCTGACAGGGGTCTCTTTAAGTGCCCATGTCCTGCAGTGCGCTGCGTCCTCTACTGCCTGCAGATTAGGAGCCAGCCCTCCGGATCTCACTTCTCGCAGGAAGGTGTGTGCACATCTATTACTCCTTCCCACTGCCGGTCTCCATACAGTCTTCACTGGTCGTTGGACTGACATGAAGCCTCTATAGGCACTCTCTGTTAACCCTTTAGGGTAGATTGCCTTCCTTTTGTCCCTTCCTTCGCTGTAGGCTGAACCACAGATCCAACTGGTGCCCCCTCAACACACCACCTGCCCCCAGAGTCTCCACTGTCTGGTATTCACATATGCCCAGGACTGTGCCGTAGCTGTTGTAGGTCTTCAATCTGTGCCCCAATCACCCCTCGATGATGGCCTCTAGGTCTGTAGCTTGCCTACGTTGCGGCCCACTGAGTGAACAAATTGCTGTGTTAGCCGAGCCTTCCTCCATAGTCAATCCTGTTATCTAAGTTGACTTCATTCATTGTCTAGGTTTTGGTTGAACCATGGTACTGATGGTTTACTCTTTTGCCTTTTTTGTCGAAATTTGGCGACCTGCCGAACTATGTTGAACAAGCTGCTGTTGTAGAAGTGTGTTAGATCTTAAACTGATGTTTGGTCGGTATGGGTTGCCAGAGAAGTTTGGAACATATCCACCACTTAATGCTACTGAATTCCCTCACCCATGTTTTCCCTTCTCTTTTGACCCATGATTTTTGTTTCTTGTGTGGATATTTGGAAAAGGGATTGATGGTGGTCTCACCAGTCTGTTGGGTTGATGTCTCTATCATGTTTATTGATCCCGTTTTAGCAATGATGAGTTCAAGTGTGGCGCTTCTAATGTGAGTTGGAACTGTGCACGCTTGAATCATGTTGAGGTCTCGGAGCAGGTTGCTGAGTGCAGCTGGAGGCACTTTGCTGTTCGGGAGATTATTGCGAGTCTCCTTAGACATGCTAGTACAACTTGTCTGCAGGAATGCACCACTGCCTGATTTCAAAATGGCCACAGCCAGTGGCGGCGAAGGCTCAGAGTGGACCTGCAGAGGCAGATGCTGTGAACTCTGTTCTCCTTTAGGTGACCGCCACCCTACAGGCCTCCCCTCCTTTTGCCCTAAGCCATGGAGTGGCATGTGTATTAGACGGGAGGACACCTAAGTGTTTCAAGAAATTACCTCAAATCCTGCTGCTAATGGCCTCACCCAGATATTGCTGCGGCTTTAAGGAGGTGTAGCTGTATAACACCATCCAGGCATGGGCAGGTTTCTCAAGGTTTGTTTGTCTTCTAGAGATGATGTTAGTTTTGATGTTTTAATAATGTCTGTTTTGAATATTTCGAGACTGGGTCATGCAGACCAGCATTGCGCTACTTCAAACAGGTCAGTGGATCTTTTAAGGTAGTCTCTTGCCGCTTGTTGATTATTTCCACCCAGAAGTTGTGGTTTATCGTGTTCTTTTTGGTGGATTTAAGCCTGTAGCAAATGTTGGTAAATGCGGCTCGCCTGACGACTGACTGTTTGACTAGACCGAATTCAAGCCTAATTTGGGTGGGTGAGGTGTAACTGGGGTGTTGGAAAATATTGCTATAGATTCATTCAGTGTTTATGTTGGATTTTTGAGTCCATGCCCCAAAGGGCTTAGCTTTCATATGCCAGAGTGCGCACCACTTTTGATCTGGCTATTTCTAGCGTGGGGCTGTACGACAGCCCATTCAGATTTCTAAATCGAGCTCTTAGCCCTGCTACCAGTGCAAACCCTTTCCTTTTTGAACTCCTCTTTTTGGGGCTTGAAGGTCCCCTTGTTATCGAATATGATGCCAAGATATTTGTATTCGCTGAATTTGTCGACCTTGGTGGAGTGTAGGAAACAGCTGTCTTTCCCATTTGTTTTTCTGGAACATTTCATGATTTTGGTTTTTTGGTGTTGATTGTATAACTATTTTATGTAGAGTATTCTTGATTGACCTTTGTCTGGCTAATCAGCACCACATTCTCGGCGTACAGGAGATTCGAGAGGAGTATGAGGCCAAGCTTCGGGGCATGAGATTTGACGGAAGACAGGACAGGAGGAAGGTCTGCAAGAATAGATAAAAAAAGGATGGGGGCCAATACACACCCCTGCTTGAGTCCCCAGGATTTTGGAATAGCCCTGGATAAATTGGCTCTGTTGCCCAGCTTAATTTTGATCCAGGTGTTGAAGTGTAGGTTTTCAATTGCTCTAAAGAGCACCGTGGTGCTGACTAATTTTTTAGTTTGCTTCAAATCCTATTTTGGTTGAACTAATAGACGGTGGCTTTTTTAGTTAATGTAGCAGAGGTAGAGAGGCAGCTTGGCAGTTCTGGGGGAGTTGAGCAATAGTGATAGTGCCATGATGTTTGCAGAGATCCCATTGTGTTTTTTTTTTTGGGTGAACTCTGCCTGGTTGATCAAGATGATTGAGTTTTTGTTAGCCCAATCAAGGAGCTGCTACAGCAGATTGCCAACATATTATTTTGCTTTGTTGTCAATAAGAGCAAACAGGCTATAGTTCTCTGCTTTTAGTTTGTCGTCTCCTTTGAAAATGGGTGCAATGGTGGACCCTTTCCAGGAAGCTGGTATTGTTGCTCCTTCTACCACGTGATTGAATAAGAGACCCATGTGCCCTGATCATTTCACCGGATCAGTCTTATAAATGGCCTGCGGGACTCCATTCAGGCCAGGGGCTCCAGTGGTTCTGCCTTTGGTTATCTACCAGTGGAAAGCTTTTGCGTACAAATTGGGGCAGAGAGAGCCTGTGGATTAGTCGGGAAGCTCTTTTTGTCTTCGTGGTCTTGTGGTGTCTAATGCAGGTTGGAGCTTGAACTTGAGGGAAAGCTGTCCCTTGAGTGCTGAGTCTGCAAGGGGCTGAGTTGCTGACTAGGCGGTGTAGGGGGCTAGAGATGCAGGGTGATGAATTGCAGGGGGGAGGTACGTGGAAAGACACTGGGCACACCCAGGCGTCAAGCCGCTCCTTACCTCGGGTGGGCTTCTTCCACGGACCGGGGCTTGACCAATGCAGTTGGACCTATCCTGCTACAACTGCTGCACCCCTCTCACCCCTCCTTTCCCCTTTGCCGGCTGCATATCTGCCTCTGCCTCCAAGGACAGGGCAACTAGACACATGGTGGGGTGGAGAGCGAGGCTTCCCACGCTCAGCTGGTTTGGCTTTCCAACTTCTGGCTCCAGTGTGTCCTGCCTTGTGGTCAGTTCAGCATTCGGCGCTTGGTTCTACTCACTTGGGGTCTAATGTGTATTCACGTTCCCAACCTATGATGCTCACAGTGTAGGAGTGGTGGAACCCATGTGGCAGGCCACCAGCAAGGTATTTGTGTCCCTTGCAGTTGCCGAGCCTGAGTTGCCTAGGTTGCAGTCTTATGGTTGCCCAGCTGCCCTGCTTGCTCCTCCTCTTCCTTCACTGACCCCCATCTAGCTTCCACCACAAGCAGCATCAAGCCTGCCTCTGGAAATATGAGATTGATTCATCAAATCGTGTGCGTATTCTTTCCAGGACTTTTTCTAGAATTTTGAACAGCCTGATAACTGAGCAATATCAAAGCGTGGGAGCATGTGCCTACAAATAACAAACTGTACAGCCTCACAGTCCTGGTGAATTCATTATGAGGAAAACGCCCCTTGAAGCAGGGTGATCCCATTAAAGTGATTGGGGGGATAGTGATGGAGGTTTACAAAGAGCAGGAACTAATGTAAAAGTATGGAGACATGCTGCTTTTTAGTAGGGTCTATATTATTGAAATGAGTGTGACACTGACCAAATGATGGTGAGCTGACAAGCACACGTAACGGCCAGAGCTGCCGACTTTTGATTTGGGGGAACCAGGTTTGAGTCTCTTAAGTTGGTTTAACATCCTGATTCTGGACAAATCACTTAATCTCCCGAAGTCTACAAAAAAATGAACGTGTTCTTGTGCAATGTAACTGGTGCCCACGTAAAGCACTCCAATACCTTTGGGTTAAGGTGGCACTACATAAAACTGCAAAAAAGCCCAAAGCATTGGCAAAGCCAATAGGTTTCACCTATACAAGAGCTATTGGCTTTGGCAATGTGTTTTTGTCATGGCTCAAAGGTAATAACATGGAGTGTCCTAAAGTGGAATGGGAGGGGGTTTAGATTGTCCTAGGCCGGATTTGTTGGAGTAGAGTAGAGTAGAGTGGAGTAGAGTTCAGTGGGAGAGGGTGTTGTTGAGTGGCGCGGCATGGGGTGGCATAGAAGGGTGGAGTGGGTTGGAGTGGATTGAGGTACCGGGCGGATTGGGTTGAAGTAGATGCAGAGAATTGGAGTAGAGTAGAGTGGAGTGGGTTGGATTGAGTGGAGTGGATTGAAGTGGGTGGACTGGATGGGTGGATTGAGTGGGGTGGATCGAAATGGAGTGGGTGGTTTGGGGTGGATTAGATTGGTTTGGGATTAGGTGGATCAGATTGGTGTGGGATGGATTAGATTGGTTTGGGTGGGGCGGATTGGATAGGGGTGGATTGGATTGGATTGAAGTAGGGTGGTTTGGAGTGGGTTGAATTAGAGTGGAGGAGCGGATTGGACTAGCTTGGAGGGGGTGGTTTGGATTGGGTTGATTGGATTGGACTGGAGTGTGGTGGATTGGATTGGACTGGAGTGTGGTGGATTGGAGTTTGGTGGGCTGGATGGATTGAATTGTGTAGGTTGGACTGCGGTGGAGTGGCTCAGAGTGGGGTGTATTGAAACAGTGTGGGGTGTATTGAAACGGTGTGGGGTGTATTGAAACGGTGTGGGGTGTATTGAAACGGTGTGGGGTGTATTGAAACGGTGTGGGGTGGAGTGAAACGGTGTGGGGTGGAGTGAAACGGTGTGGGGTGGAGTGAAACGGTGTGGGGTGGAGTGAAACGGTGTGGGGTGGAGTGAAACGGTGCGGGGTGGAGTGAAACGGTGCGGGGTGGAGTGAAACGGTGCGGGGTGGAGTGAAACGGTGTGGGGTGGAGTGAAACGGTGTGGGGTGGAGTGAAACGGTGTGGGGTGGAGTGAAACGGTGTGGGGTGGAGTGAAGCGGTGTGGGTTGGATTGAAACGGCGTAGGTTGGATTGAAACGGCGTGGGGTGGTGTGGGTTGGATTGAAATGGTGCGAGGTGGATTGAAATGGTGCGAGGTGGATTGAAATGGTGCGAGGTGGATTGAAATGGTGCGAGGTGGATTGAAATGGTGCGAGGTGGATTGAAATGGTGTGAGGTGGATTGAAATGGTGTGAGGTGGATCGAAATGGGGTGGACTCGATTGTACTGGCGTGTGGTGGGGTGGATTGGCATGTGGTGGATTGGATTGGCATATGGTGGATTGGATTGGCGTGTGGTGGATTGATTGGACAGGAGTGTGGTGGATTGGACAAGAGTGGTGCATTGGATTGAGGTGTATTGGATCGGGGTAGTGTGGGGTGGATTGAATCGTGGTAGTGTGGGATGGATTGGAGTGGGGTAGATTGTATTTGGCTGGATTGGGGTAGATTGGATGGGGATGGGATGGATTAGACTGGTGTGGGGTGGATTGGAGCAAGTGGATTGTATCGGAGTGGGGTAGATTTTTTTGGGATTGAAGTGTGGCTGATGAGAGTGTGGCGTATTGTTTTGGATGGGAGTGTGGCGTATTGTTTTGGATGGGAGTGGGGCGATTGGTGCGAATTAGGGTGGGGCGGATTGGGGTGGGGCGAATTCGAGCGGATTGAAGTGGGGAAGAATGGAGCAGATTGAAGTGGGGAAGAATGGAGCGGATTGAAGTGGGGAATAATGTAATGGGTGGATTGGAGTGGATTGATGAATGGAAGGGGTGGATTGAAGTGGGGAAGAATAGAATTTTGTTTGCGGGGCACTAAAAGTTAAACCAAACAAAATAGTGCCACAATGACATCTGGAGCAGCGTACGGGCACTGATTAAGTTGAATCCTTCAGTGCTTGGGCCCTCCTCCACAGAGAGGAACGGAAATTATGTTTGGCCTGCCTTGACAAGTGCCATGCAAGTCAACAAATGATAGGCAAAGGGCGGGCTCCAAGCCTTAAAGAAAAATGGGATGCATTTAAGAAAGAAAAGATGCTCTGTCTCGATTAAATATGTTGTATATTATTTGTGGCTTCAGCCCATCCATACACTTCCCATTTGCTGGCTTCATCGTTGCTCTCATATTCTTTCTCCCCATTTGTCCAAGGCATGCTTGCGTCAGGCTTCTTCCTGTGTTTAGCCCTCCCTGATAGCAGGGACCAAGAACTATATCAATCCACTCCTCACCATTTTAGTAAATCTTGTTCTGATCATTCTCGTCACAAATGAAGCAGCGATCAGAGATCTGAAACCGTTACAGGTTTGTGCCAGACCCCTGTTCTGTTTTTTATGTGTTTTTAAGTGCTCTATCTAACAAGGATGTTGTGATTTAGCTTTCAATTTATTGGAACGGGTCTGGTACGCTTTCTGATTAAAAATGCATCGATGCTGTGAAACGCGATTTAACTGCATCCCTTATCTGAGGCTGAGCAACACGTTATGTCTCGCAGCCCTGTGATACAGTTCTGCTGGGAACGCAGACCGTAATAGATACCGATCCAACTGTGAAGACGTGACTGGCGGAAACTGCAATATGGCTTAGTATTTCTTCTCTACCCCTTCCATGCGATACTAAGACTGTTTTCCAAGTTAGCACAGACCTGTAATGTTGGTGGTTTCTAATCAAGGAGGACAGGACACTGAGGTGTTGTGCAGGCAAGGGTTTTATTTAAATATACTGCAAATAAGAGAGCGCCGGGCATGCTGCCTCTCACTCCGAGCTCCGGCACTGAATCGCGCGTTTCCAGAGCGATCCAAAATGACCGCCGCTCGCGCTACGTGGTGACGTAGTGCTGGAGCACCAGAACGCGACTCTACTTATCTCCCCCTTTTAATACAAACAATGGAACGGCAGTCTCTTCATGTGTGATTATTTTTCTCCTCCCAGCTCAAAGTCCCGATATCTAGTGGGCCTCACGATCACTCTACCCCCCCTTGTCCGTCTTACCGGGGTGGAAGCCACTTCCCTAGGACTGTTCGCTGTAGGATTCATCTCTCTACCTTCCTGTGTACTCGGTCTTTCTCTGCAGGGAGTCTCTCTCTCTTCTCGGGGGCATACCTCTGCTCCTGGACTTTCACTGCCCCTTTGCTGTTCTTCCTGTCCTTCCGTTACCATGCTCCCTTCTCCTTCCTGGCTCACCATGTCATTCTCCTGAGATCTCCGGTCCGTTGTTAATTGCTCTCTGTCTTTAGGGTGCCATTGTAGGATCTTGTTACACCGGGACATGCAATCTTGGGACCACACGTTCCCATCGCTAAGCAATGCAGCCCTGTCATACACCTTCTTTACTTGTAAGGGTCGACTGTATTTGCTGTCACCTTTTTTTGTAGTACCGCCAATTTGACCCTGACCCATTCTCCCTTTTCCAAGGATGTTTCCTTTGCGCTCTTCCTTCTGCTGTAATGTTCAGTATATATCGTTTGGGCTTTTTCTAGATTGTGCTGCACCAATGCAGGGGACCATTTGCTGGTTACGGTCTTCTCCTTCCATGCCAGGTTATCTTTCGTGAAGGGATCCCTACCCCTTAGAATTTGGAAGGGGCTGTACCCTGTGCTCGTCGGGGTGATGCGGTAGGCCCAGATCATATTTAAGACCTCCTTTTCCCAGTCCTTGCCCATCATGATGGCTGCCTGGATGGACCCCATTAATACTCTGTTGAAGCGTTCCACTTGTCCATTTCCGGCAGGATGGTATATGGAAGTGTGTTTGGATGCGATGCCATTTCTTTCCATATATTTGTGCCATTTCTCTGAGGTAAACAGGGGGCCATTGTCACTCAATACTGACTTGGGAATACCTTCCCTGAGAGAGGTCGCAGTGAGGAACCAGAGTATCGTTTCTGTGTCCATTTCTTCTTGAATGTGCACCTCAGGCCATTTCGAGTATCTGTCCACTATGGCGCAGAGGTATTTTGGGGTCCCTTGGTCATCTAGTATTGGTCCCAATATATCTATGGATAACTCCTCTCAAGGGTTCTTCGGATTGTTGAATTTTCCTAGAGCTGGCCTCAAAGGCGTCATCGTCTTATCCGCTCGTTGGCATTGGTCACACTCTCTCACATGTCTCTCGGTCTGTATGTCCATCCGTGGCCACCAATATCCCTGTTTGACCCTCAGCTTGGTTTTCACGATCCCCAGATGACCTTCGTACAATATAGCCAACAATCTTGGTATTAACAACGCAAGGGGTACCACTTTGTCTCCTCTGTACAGAAAGGAGCCTTTGTCGTCCAGGGACAATTCTTCTCGCACCTCGTAACATTTCTTGAGGGTCGTCCGTAGGTGCCTTTTTTCTGGCCACCCTCCAACTACGTATTCCTTCACTTCTTGGATGTCCAGGTCTTCCCTATATGCCTCCGTCCCCTCTTGATTGCTAATCACCTTCTCCGGATCTTCCATCAAGGCCACCATCTCTTCGCTCCCTTCCGTTCCTTCTATTGCGCTTTCCATCGCGGCAGCTCTACTAAGATAGTCTGCTACCTTGTTCTTTCTTCCCGGGATGTACTCCACGTCATATCGGTACTCTAATAATTTCAGAGTCATCTTGGCTATCCTGGGGGTGGCGCTTGCATGTCCACTGGACGTGAGCACTTTTACAAGTGGTTTGTGGTCAGTCTTCAGTTGGAACCTCGTGCCCCATAGGAACTGGCGGAATCTGCCCATGGCCCATACCACTGCCAGGATCTACTTCTCTATGACGCTGAATTTCTTTTCTGTATCTGATAGGGCTCTGGAGGCAAAACTTAGCGTTGCAGTTGCCCCATTTCTCCTTTCTTGCATAAGGACTGCTCCCAGTCCTTTGTCACTGGAGTCTGTTGCAATACTGTTTGTCCTTGTGGGTCGTATCTTTGCAGGGGTATGGCTCGGCTGACATCATTCTTGATGCCCTCGAATTCCCTTTGTGTCTCTTCTGTCCATGTGAACATGTTTTTATCCCTTTTAAGTTGCCTCAGGTGATGCGTCTTGGTGGCGAAATGTTGTACGAATTTGCTGTAGTATTCAGCCATCCCTAGGAAGGATCTTACTTCCTCCTTGCTGGAGGGAGGCGGGGCGTAGCAAATGGCTTTTACATTTTCCCTTTTTGGTGTAATGCCTTGCTCTCCTATTTCGTGTCCTAGGTAGGTGACTGACGCCATTCCTAGACGGCCCTTCTCCCACTCCGCTGTCAGGCCTTTCTCTTCTAGAACATTTAGCACCTTGTCTAATTTCATGTCGTGATCTCTTCGGTCTTTCCCATCACCAATATATCGTCCTGGAAGTATTGCACCCCTCCATGTCTTTGAAGAGACGGTGCATGAGTTTCTGGAAGACGGCCGCTGCCGAGGCAAGTCCAAATGGCATTCTGTGGAATTGTTAACACCCGAAGGGTGTTATGAATGATGTTAGCTTCCTGCTTTCCGGGTGTAGGGCTATTTGGTAATATGCAGACGTGAGATCGATGGTGGAGTACCATTTTATTCCTTTGGTCCTAGCCAACTTTTCCTCGATTCGGGGTAAGGGAAACTTTTCCACCACAATGCACTTGTTCAATTCTCTCAGGTCCACACACAGCCGGACCTTGCCGTTAGGTTTCATCACTACCACTAGGGGCACCAGCCACTCAGCACAGTTTATGGGCTCAATTATCCTCTAATCCTCGTAATTCCTGTTGCACTGCCTCTCTCACTGCAATGGGTACATTCCGTACCTTATGCAATACTGGTTTGGAGTTACCTTTGAGTTCTATCCGATGCGTGAACTTCTCCAACTTCCCGACTTTCCCTCCGAACACCTTGGGGAAGTTCCTCTTCATTTTTTCTAAGTCTGGCCATTGTTCGAGTGGTGTCATCAGCATTTGTATGTCACCTCCTGGGTCTAGTTTTATGCCAAGGTCTCCTTGATCCATCCAGCCTAGGACCGACGGGCCCCTTTCCGCTACGTACAGTTTGCACTCCGTCTATTGAATTCGAACTTTAATGTTCTGCATCCTACCATGGGGATTCGTTCTCCCGTGTACGAGACCGGTCTTATATCCGGAGGTTCCAACCATGGTCCAAAGTGGGGCTTAAACTTATCATTCCACACTGCTCTTTGGACGATGGTGTACGGTGATCCCGAATCCGCTACAATGCTGATCTGTACCCCTCCTATCAGCATGTCACACTGCGGTTTGCGCGATCTTCGGACTTCCACACCCAGCACTTGATCTTCTATGCACAGTACTGTCCTCTTCTTCATGTCCTCTCTCCTCTGCTTCTTCCGGATCGTGCTCCACATATTTCACTGTGTTGCGGCCTGCCTTCCGGCGACATACCTTTTCATAGTGCCCAATTATGCCGCAGAACATGCACTTCGCTCGGAACGCCGGGCATCTCTTGGCGTAGGCCTCATGGGCTTGGCAGCCACAACAATACCACGTGTTTCTAGCTCCTCTAATTTGCTTTCCTTGTTGCGCCGGTTTCCCTGGCCATCTGTTGGGTCCTCTGCTGATCGTCGCTGCGCCCTTGTTTCTTCCCGTGGGTTCCTCTATTGCGTGCGCGAACACGTCGTCATCTGCTGCTTGTCGGGGCTTGGGCACCAAGTTTTGGAATACCCTAATCCCTTCAGGGCCTAAGTTGTGTAGTAATATTCTTTTTTTCCTTTTGCTCGTGAACGCTTCTTCGTTCTCATCTTCCAGAGCTTCTATGTAGTTGAGGATGTACTCTCTCCAGTCTTCCCATTTCATCAGGGGCTCTCCTGGTTTTGGTAGGAATGGGATTGGCGTCATTGATGACGCTTGGGCACACATTACTCGCGCTTCTCTGGTGCTGTTTCCTGGCTTTTGGGACTGCCTGGTGCACTTGTCTCCTCCCCCTGCTCTGGTCGGAATTGGGGGCTCTCTGCGCCCCTTGCTTCACTTCTCCCTGACTCCGCCAGGGCCTCTGTCAGGTTCGTGGCTTCCCTCTTGGGCTACTTTCACTTTTTGTATTTTCCCCACTTCTTTACTGGATTTGCTGCAGGTGCCTGTCCTTTCAGCTTCTCCCGCGTCCCTTTCTTTGCCCTTCGTGGGGGTACTAGGGGGCCTGTTCCCTCTCCTATTCCTTGGGACTGGGTGCCCTCGCGCCTGGTTGTGCCAGCATGCACCCTGCTCCGGTGCGTCTTCCTGTGCCTCTGCCACGCTCTCTTGCAGTGCTCCTGCTTCCTCTGTGTTTCTGCCTGTCCTGCTCCTGGTGTTAGGTCTTCCTTTCCTTTGTTCCCCAAACCGATAGTTTTCTAGGTCCCAGCCTCGTCGCCACTGTAATGTTGGTGGTTTCTAATCAAGTAGGACAGGACACTGAGGTGTTGTGCAGGCAAGGGTTTTATTTAAATATACTGCAAATGAGAGAGCGCCGGGCGTGCTGCCTCTCACTCCGAGCTCCGGCACTGAATCGCGCGATCCAAAATGGCCGCCACTCGCGCTACGTGGTGACGTGGCGCTGCGTGGCTCAGCGGTTAGAGGCGGCAGACCCGGAAGCTGAGATCGTCCGTGGACCAGGGTTCGATTCCCCGCCTCGGCGGGTCTCGGGCTCAAAAATTGCACGGACTCGACAATTCTCGCTCCGGTGCCTACTCGACTCACGGGGTCACACTCTGCGACTCTGGGCAATAGCTTGCTTAATCTCCACTACGGCCCCTCGCGGCGGGATGCCTGGCTTTCACCTTGTGGATACCCTGCCGGGGTATCTCACAGGGGAATACCAGGACGGGTTCCCTAAGCAAGCGCCTTGATACCTTCGGGTGATACGTGCGCTATATAAGTCGCAATACATTTACATTTACATTTCTTCGTCTACCTTGTTCACCATGGGCCTCGCGACAGGTTCCCTCTTTGCTGCATCCGCAAATCTTTTCGTCAACTCGGCCTTCTTTACAATGGCAATCACCTCCTTCAGTGTGGCTTCGCCACTCGCCCACAATTTGCCTTGCACTGTTTTGTTAGTGGTTTGCATAACTATCTGGTCCTTTATGAATTCGCCGTGCAGCACGCCAAATTTGCACGTCGTCGCTAACTTATTCAACGCTGCCACATACTCGTCAATTGACACTCCCATCTCCTGCTTCCTCTGCTGAAAATTGTACCGGTCTATAGACGTGCATACTGCTGGCCTGTAATGCTCATTGAGTTCCTCTATTGCGTGCGCGAACACGTCGTCATCTGCTGCTTGTCGGGGCTTGGGCACCAAGTTTTGGAATACCCTAATCCCTTCAGGGCCTAAGTTGTGTAGTAATATTCTTTTTTTCCTTTTGCTCGTGAACGCTTCTTCGTTCTCATCTTCCAGAGCTTCTATGTAGTTGAGGATGTACTCTCTCCAGTCTTCCCATTTCATCAGGGGCTCTCCTGGTTTTGGTAGGAATGGGATTGGCGTCATTGATGACGCTTGGGCACACATTACTCGCGCTTCTCTGGTGCTGTTTCCTGGCTTTTGGGACTGCCTGGTGCACTTGTCTCCTCCCCCTGCTCTGGTCGGAATTGGGGGCTCTCTGCGCCCCTTGCTTCACTTCTCCCTGACTCCGCCAGGGCCTCTGTCAGGTTCGTGGCTTCCCTCTTGGGCTACTTTCACTTTTTGTATTTTCCCCACTTCTTTACTGGATTTGCTGCAGGTGCCTGTCCTTTCAGCTTCTCCCGCGTCCCTTTCTTTGCCCTTCGTGGGGGTACTAGGGGGCCTGTTCCCTCTCCTATTCCTTGGGACTGGGTGCCCTCGCGCCTGGTTGTGCCAGCATGCACCCTGCTCCGGTGCGTCTTCCTGTGCCTCTGCCACGCTCTCTTGCAGTGCTCCTGCTTCCTCTGTGTTTCTGCCTGTTCTGCTCCTGGTGTTAGGTCTTCCTTTCCTTTGTTCCCCAAACCGATAGTTTTCTAGGTCCCAGCCTCGTCGCCACTGTAATGTTGGTGGTTTCTAATCAAGGAGGACAGGACACTGAGGTGTTGTGCAGGCAAGGGTTTTATTTAAATATACTGCAAATGAGAGAGCGCCGGGCGTGCTGCCTCTCACTCCGAGCTCCGGCACTGAATCGCGCGATCCAAAATGGCCGCCACTCGCGCTACGTGGTGACGTGGCGCTGGAGCTCTAGAATGCGACTCTACAAGACCAACACCCTCCCACCCCTTTGAGGTTTTCGTATGCCACCTATGACTGTTTCATTCTAGGCTTGCTAAATGAGTACTGTCCACAGGGGAAATATCGAACGCCCGTGAGTTGCAGCAGTAAGATCCATTAAGTTTCTTTTAATTCATGAAAACGTTTTACCTTTTTAAATGCCACATGATTTCTTTACCTGTTAAACAACTGAACACATTTTAATCCCCCGATTTAATTTTTAGTTTGTGAGTGCCTGGTAATAGCTAAATAACAGACAGTATAAACAATTTTAATGGCTGATCTCGCAGATGGTAAGGTGTCCATCTGATCGCTGGGGAGGTCGTAGTGTGATCTTTCACCAACCCTTTCCACACTAACAGAAATAGTTAAATGCTTGGATCGCAGTTAACATTTAAATCATTGAAACGTTTGCTTTTGACGTCTCTACCAAGTTATTTAGTTGACAAATAGCTATATGTGCCAGCCTACAGGCTACTTGTTCACAGAGCAGTTATTTTTACTGTTCTTTTGCCTCTGGGGCTAACTTTTACGAGCAGTCTGTCCCGAAGAACATTATTGTGCGTACGTTGGGGATGTTCGGATTGAATAAACACTGTGTCAATAACTAAGATTGGGGAAACCTGCACGTGAAGGCTATCAGGGGTGAATTGTAGTTAGTGCACATTGACCAGGCTGGCATGTTGTCGCCTTAATATTTGAATTTTGGCTTACGCTTTTTAGGTCGAGCGTAGCGAACGGACCTCGTGTATACTTTAGTATACTTTTAGTATTTGTAAATGGGGGGGGTGCACGCGCTGGGACAGGGAGGTGCACGCGCTTTCAGTCTCGGATGTCGGATTTGACCTCGTGAGCGCGCATGTGTGCGAGCGCGACTCTGCCATGCGCTTAGGAAAACGAAACCTAAGAGCCGCGCGACGTGAGCTGTCTACGGTAGAAGCTCGAGCGCGTTGCTCTTAGGTTTCGTTTTCACTGGTTTGTTTTCCTGCATAGAGAGTACAGTCCTCTTTCACCGCTCACTCCAGGCAGCTGCCTCTCCCCTCTCGCTCCGGAACAGCGCAGCCCCGCCAAGGCACCACGAGCACAACGGCAGCCGGGTAATGCTTGTTTTATTTTGTAGGTTACCACTGGCGCCAACGTGGGGATTACACGTACAAATCTTTACTTAAAGCACAGTGGTGTGTGCCTTTAAAGATCGCCTTTAATAATGTTGCCGCGCGTTCCCAACGTGAAGGAGCTACTATTAAATCGCCGGGGGCTGTGGGGCTCCTCCTTTCACCCAGTGACCCGCTCTGGCTTTCACACGGCCCGTGAAGAAGCTACCATTTATTCATCGGGGCTGTGGGGCTTCTCCTTTCACCCAGTGACCTGCTCCTAATTAGCAACAATGCCGGGCGCTTTGTTTTTTTTTCCGCATACTAAATAATGTTGCTGCGCGTGCCTACATGTTACATAATGTGTACAATAATATTGAAGTGTACTATATTCCCTTGAGAGATATTTTAGTATCTCGCATCTTTGATAGCATACAAAATAATTAACTCACGCCACGATTCGCACCTGAAACTACACCAGTTGGAAAGTCGAGCCGGAAGCCAAAGTCGACCGTAAGCGGAGGCAGGCTACGGAGTTGCTGCTCCCGCTTCCTATCCTAGAGTGAGGTATAATCTAAAAGTTGATAATGCTGCCTAATAAAAATATATTTTTACGCTACTTAGCGTACCGCACGTTCATGATGACATTTATTCTAAACAGACTGCCACACTGCAGTCTCTTCTCACTGTACTGCGTTGTTTTCTGCGTTGTTCAGACGCACTAACCCCCTTTTGTGTCCTGGGGTGACAGGTGAGCTACTACGGTGTTGGTCGGACCTGTTTGAAAACAACTACTCGCTCCGAGCACAGGTGTCATTGCTAATATTTCTGATGCTTTCCTCGTCTTCATTGCTTGATTTTGCACACAAAAAATTGTTACTTGTAGTCATTGGAATATCACACATAATTACACTGAAATTAGGAATATGTGACAATGGCAATCGGAAACCTTGGCAGCTGTGAGTCACTAGTGCACCGCATCCACCACCACATCCACCACCACATCCACCACCACATCCACCACCACATCCACCACCACATCCACCACCACATCCACCACCACATCCACCACCACATCCACCACCACATCCACCACCACTTCCACCACCACATCCACCACATCCACCATCACCGCCACATCCACCGCCACATCCACCGCCACATCCACCGCCACATCCACCGCCACACCCACCACCACCACATCCACCACACCCACCACCACTACATCCACCACCACCCCATCCACCACCACCACCGCATCCACCATCACCACATCCACCGCATCCACCATCACCACATCCACCGCATCCACCACCACGACATCCACCGCATCCATCACCGCATCCACCACCGCATCCACCACCACATCCACCATCACCACCACATCCACCATCACCTCCATCACCTCCACATCCACCATGACATCCACCTCCACATCCACCACCATCACATCCACCACCACCACATCCACCACCACATCCACCACCACATCCACCACCACATCCACCACCATCACATCCACCACCACATCCACCATCACCACCACATCCACCGCCACATCCACCGCCACATCCACCGCCCCATCCACCGCCACATCCACCGCCACATCCACCACACCCACCACCACATCCACCACATGCACCACCACCGCATCCACCGCATCCACCGCATCCACCACCACATCCACCACCACATCCACTACCACTTCCACCACCACAGCATCCACCACAGCATCCACCACCACATCCACCACCGCATCCACCACCGCATCCACCACCAACACATCCACCGCATCCACCGCATCCACCACCACATCCACCACCACATCCACCACCACATCCACCACCACATCCACCACCACATCCACCACAACATCCACCACCACATCCACCACAACATCCACCACCATATCCACCACATCCACCATCACCACCACATCCACCATCACCACCACATCCACCATCACCACCACATCCACCATCACCACCACATCCACCATCACCGCCACATCCACCCCCACATCCACCGCCACATCCACCGCCACATCCACCACACCCACCACCACCACCATTTCTTTTCTGAATTCAGTGGGTCCTTGGTATTTCAAGTGCACACTTATTCACTGCCCTGGATAAGGTCTCACAACTTTATCACTCCTTTTTGCTATCCTACTCTTACAACTTTTTAAAAGCCGTAGTTCTTGAGGTTTAGTGCAGTCAATGTCGAATCAGTGTCAAATTCATGTTGATGTGCTAACTTCACCACCACCTAGACAGTATATAGGACAAAACTAAGGAACAACTGTTACTACGTCATAATGCAAATGGGTTCCATCCTTTTAATCCACCCTGATTTTTTGCTTTCACCAGGTTTTTGGAAAGTTATTTACAAAAGTTTAAGCTATTGCCATTATAAATTACAATAACTTTCATTTAAGTATGAATTATTAAGCCATTGTTATTTGTAATATCAATACATCTAAGTCACGTAAATACAACACATATTGCATTACAAATGCTATAGGTGTCACAGTTGCGAAAGTTAAAACTATTGGCATTGTAAATGACAAAGCTATTAATTTAGCTATTTTCAAAACCAAAAACATAAAAAAAGATTTGTGATTTACAATACCAATAGCTCAAACTTTCCTAATGCGAGACCTATTGCATTACAAATGCTTGTTTTAAGGAGACGTGCATTCCTGGCCGGTACTTGTGACTTCACTCTTTTTGATCTACTCCAATGTTGTCGCCCTTGTCCGCATCCTGTGCCATTTCCTGTTGGGGTGTCACCCTGTAAATGACCGTCTAAGGCCAGAGGTGGAGTGTAAATTGACTGAGGAGGCATTTTCCTGCCACTCCAGCCCTAGATCCCTCCTACTTAAACGTACTACAGCTCCAAAATCCTTTAGCTTCTAGGAAACCTCACAATTTTAAGGAGAATACTTTATTTAATGCTTTTATTATACATAAAGTTCTAATTATGAAAGCAGATGGAAGGAAATGTTCCTAACAAGTTAGTGCCTTTGAAAGTTTGGTAGCAAAAAGGCAGAGGTGCTGGTCTGCCCTTGGTTGTATTGACCTCTCAGACTGTGAAAGTTGCTTCAAACATGTCCCTCTCAATTGTCCTTCGCAGAATATACATGTCAGCCTTACTGCTCCAAGATTGTCTTAGTGAGGCGGGGCATTTGCATGTAGTACTTCATAGGAGCCACTAAAGATCTGTTTGGTCTTTTCCTTTGACTGGGCCTGGGAGTCCTCCTCAGCTCCAAGAGCTGTCGACTCACTCTGGCGACTTGGCTTCATAGTGGTTATAATAATATTCTCTGCATTTTGTCACCTAATCTGGCAGTGTACGAATGATAGACAAACACCACAAACCTTTCCACTGCATCCACGTTAGTTCCTCTCTGGTAAGTGTTCAGTGTCTAATGTGGGATTTGTTTAAGTTTTACCTCCAGACCACAGATTATGCTTTTGAGAGTGGTCAGAGCTACCTCTCAATGTGGTCTCAAACAATCTCAATACATGAACCTTATGCTGACACCTAGAAGCGTAGCTACCAGTCCACACATCATGCGTAGAGCCCTGATTTTTGGTGCAGTAATGTTGTATGGTGTCACCTAGGGTTTTCCCAAAAGCAGCATTAGAGACCATAGCTTGCTAAAGGCGCAACGTAGTGATGCATGTCACTGGTGTAACCTAGATAGTGTTATCAACCACAGGTTATGGTCAGATAAAGGGTTCCCTAGTTACTATACGTTTCCCACTCAATGGCTGCAGCTTAAGCCTTGTAAAAATGACCAGTCTTGTATGCAGCATATGTGTAGGACTATAACGGGGACTGTCCTGTTGTGTGGCAGTATTTCTTGCTATATGGCGTACATTGCAAAGCTTGCAGCCCAGCCTTTAGGGGCAGAGCATGATTCTGGTACTGTTTGTGAGTCTTGTAAAGGAGCTGGATCTGTCTAGGGATAAGTTGAAGTCAACCTCCCACAGCGTGGCCAAATACTGGGCCCTTCACTGAACTTGTCCAGTTTATATAGAAACTGAGCAGGGAGTACTTTAGGTGCTTTCACTTTGAGAGGCAAAGGATTACTCTTCAGGAAATGAGTTACCCTTCTATACCTTCCCTCTTTGTCAATGCACATATTTGTCCATGTCAGTGCTCCTTTAGCTTCAGAGGAGTTAGAGTTGCAGTACTGCTGTTTCCATCTCCTTCAGAGTCTATTGCCTTCCTCCCCAGATAAGTGTATTTCTTACAGCGGGGCAAAATAAGCATAGCAGCGCTTCAGGTATGTCAGGACTCTATTGCACTTCAGATGGCCATCAACCATGTCTGTCACGTTCCTTGCCAAAAATCGGTAGTTGTTAATTGACATCATGGTAATTCATGTCTATCGAACAGCCAGTGGTTGATTCCTTTAATGTCGACAAAACATTTCTTGTATGTTGCACTTTTTGACAGATCAAGTATCTTACAGTGTATGCTGGTATCAATTAAGATAGGCCTCCCATGGGTACTCGCGCATCACCAAAACAGGATCATTCCTTCAAAGTAGATAAACAGAGAGATGTAACTTGCCCATCCAGGAAGAGGGGAAACATTGGGCAGAGGAGAAGAAAAACATTAACAGTATGAAACCAGCTCAAAAGAAAACCATCAAAACAACCCCCACTGCTGTGCTAGAATTCCAACTTTCTTACGAAGCTCTAACACCAACAGTTTGTTGTCATTGCACTTTACTCCATCATGTGATGCCCTATTCTAAGTCAAAGGGAGTGACTGTGTGGAATACAACCCAGTGATGGATGTTGTAGAATAAACCCTACCTATAGTAAAGTAGATGGAGTTACCCACCTTGCTATCCCATCTTACCGATGGGTCTGGGTTGTGCATGGAGCAGAGTGCAATACAGTATAGGAGACAAGAGGAATCTTGTCAAGGCGCAAAAGGTCAGATGGATGAGCGCATGGCATCTACCAACCCCTCTCTGTTCACAATTCGCAGTTATACAGTGTCACTGTTATTTTGGGATTCACAATAGTACCTTGTGCGTCAATTCCTGGACATGCTGATGATGGCTTGTGTAGTCACAATGGCTGGTTGGGAGGCTCATTTGGAGCAGGGAACTCACTTTGGCAACTGTTGACCAGCAGGTGTTTCCCCTTTTGCCGCTGAAGGCAATCATCTGTTGACTCAGCCACACAGCATTTTCTAGTCAGTGGAAAATTGTTTTTGTTGTCGCCTATCATTTGCTGCCTGCCCAGGAACAAGGGCTTGTAGTTCAGCTTTAGGTATCTTAACTATGATCTGCACTACTGCTGGACGGCGTGAATGTAATCAAGATAATAATATTTGTCTATGTTACATGATCTCAAAAAGTCTAATCATCCATGGCATATTAGCACATCAGTAAGACAAAATACTTTATTTGGTTAATAAAAAACATAAAAGCACATTACATACAAGGAGAAGGTAAACATACAATACATTAAAACTCATGTCTACTATAAATACACAGTCTCAATGATTAAGATACAATAAAAAGTTTAAAAGAATGGACAACATACTTTCAAGAGCTCAAGCATTTTTTCCTTCTTCTAATGGCACCTGACAAGAAACTAGCCACATTAAAACAAACTTGTGGGAGCTGCAGCATTTGATGATCGATCAAGGCAGGTTTTACGTGCTGAAATCCCTTCCCTTTGAGCAAGGATAAAATGGATCACCGTCTCAAGGTATTATAGCGGTCACACAAAAGTGCATTGTGTCTTGTGTCAGGAAGTTCTCACATGTGCATGGACCCTATTCTTCCTCGTAATGTTGACTCTGGGGCTCTGCTAAAAGGCAGGACCAAAGGCTCAGCCTAAAACATGTTAAAAGGAAGCGGCAATGGGGTAACGCCACTACACTCCGATATGGTTCTATAGATGTATCTGTTTTTAAACCATGTGTTCCCCCACTGTGGGTTTTAGGAGTTCTCTATCCTCTGCTATCAGCTTTAGCTATCGTCATTAATGACATTTTAATCCCAGGTATGTCTATGTTGTTAATCCTGTCCGACATCCCATATCGGGCTGGATTCCCAAGTTTCTCAAATGAGATTTTAATATGCTGCAACCATGGTATGGTGTGACCTTTCCAAGGATAGACCGTTTCTTATAATAGTCTGATTCAGCTCTAATTCAGTGCTTGTTTAAAATTTCGAGCCATCTGACTAGAGGTGAAAGGGACATTCTTTCCCAGATATATTCCAGCCCCAGTTTCAATTGGGCTATGAGCGTAGCCACCGACTGAGTAATTGAACAATCTTCTTATGAACATGTTTTCTACTCTTTGCATCTCCCCACCGTCCTTGTAACCCCATAAATCGCTCCCGTAGCTAGCAATAGAAAGACATTTAGCTTGATAAACTTTAACCAATGCCTGTATAGGCCCAGCCCCTTGTCTTTTTGCAAAATCAAATACTGTGGCTACTGTTCTAGCTAAGAGGTTTCTCTTAACCCTTCTTTGCAGGGCCCAGGATCCTCTCTCATCAAATATTTCCCCCAAGTCTGGGAACGTGGAGACTGGTCACTTCCTGATTGCTCCAATAATTTTCCTATGAGCTTTATTCTTGTAGCCCAAAGCCATACTGTGAGATTTGGAATAATTTGTGTCCATATTAAGGGAGGCCATGAACTCTGTAAAGTAATTAAGAAGTTGCTGTAGGCCCATCGCTGTTCTAGGTAACAGGACACCATCATCGGCATATATAGGTGCTGAGATTAACTGCGACCCCACCCGGGGAATGTCCTTGGTGGCTATACACAAGGTTGGGCTTAAGTTATTCATGCACAGGCTAAATAATAACAGGGCTAAAATACAACCTTGACTCACCCCTTTGTGGAATTTAATTGATGGTGTAAATGATCAGTTTTGATAGTGTGTAAGTGCTGCTGTAAGATCCTAGTGAAGGTCATATAAAAAACGAATGGTTGAACATCAAATCAATCCACAGCGCCCGTAGTTTGGCTCTATCAACACGGTCAAATGGCAATGAGAAATCAATAAAGGCTACGTGGATTCGCCCTCTTTTACCCACTGTGTATTTGTCAATCAAGTGAAGGGTAAGGCCCTGTTCACGCACTCCTTTCCCCTGCCTAAACTCATACTGCAGGCAAGAAACCACATTTCTTTGTTCCAGACAACTTGACAGTCTACCAAGAATCACCCTACCGAGGACTTTGACTGATGAATCAATGAGCGATTGGTCTGTAGCACCTAGAATCTGACCTGTCTCCCTTTTTAAACACAGGGATTATTACCAAGCATTGCCATGAGTGGGAGGACCCTCTCCTCCATGCCGTATTAAATACTTTTATTAAGATTTTTGACCAAACCGGAGGGGACCTCATCTGGCCCAGGGTCATGGCTGTTATGGCGATCCCTACTTCCTCCTCTGTGAAACATAGGGTTTAATCCACCCTCAGTAAACCCTGGAGTTGGGTGTGGGTGCTATCTCCTCTGGTCTACTCCAAATCTCTGACAAATGCGTTACCCATGCATATGCAGAGATTGTATAGTCTATTCACTTCTCCAGAAAAGAAGGGGCGAGTTATAATTGCCCAAAAAGACTCTGAGTTACTCCGTGTGAAGTTGCAAAAGGCTCTCCCAAGCTACCTGCTTAATCATTTTCTTTCGGGATTACATGGCATGTTTGTTCTCCTTATGTTTCTTTACCATCTCCTGTGTGTAAAGAATAAGAAAGTAAGTGATATGTTGATCACTGGCCCTTCCTGCACTGCGTGTGCTAACCTTACGGTTCGCTATTGCTTTTACTTCTCTTATGTACAATCATCACTGATAATAATGAATCTTAATCGACCGTTTGTACTTAATCATTATTGTTTCATGATTTATTAACAAAGAAATGTTTTAAAGCATATTTTTATAAATGTAAATTAATTCGTCACAATTAAGATAATCACAAAATATTGTAATCATAAAATGCTTTACAATTTGCAGTTGTCAATCCCAATGCATTTCGAGATCTTTTGATCTCTTCTTCAGGGGTACTGAAATGTAAAACAAATTCATATAAATTTCGTGTCAATTTCATGTGGTCAAACAAAGAGGAACGATTGTTTGTACTCAAAACCTTATACATTGATCAATGAATTTATCAAATAAATCAAGACCATGACATGGTTGTACCTTGTGGTATTACAGACAATAGTGTTAGTAACTGGTATGGAATCAAACAAACTCATTGATCAATGTATCCATTTTTTGCACTCCACACCACCCCAGTTCAGACTTGGCCATATGCAAATCAGCCTTGACCCTGTGCCTCATGGGACACAAAAATCTGGGACTTCTTTGCCAGCATCGCCCCGGACATCGCCTCCCTCACTGAAACCTGGACGAACGCCGCCTCCGGACCAGATATCGTGAACGCCATCTCCAAAGAATACAAGTTCCCCCAGAAGAATCGCCCTAATGGCCCATCGCCCACAAGGCCAATCTCCGGCTAAGCACCTATTCTGACGGGCCCACAGGCCTGATGGAGAACCTCCATTTCAAAATCCAGACCAACCTGTCCTCCACCCTCAGATGCACCCCCATCTACAGATCTCCCCTGAATCTGCGTTCCCTTCTCTGACTCCATTACAGACATCATCATGCCGCATGCCATCACCTCCACTGATTTTCCGCTGCTAGGAAACCTCAATTTCCAACTCAACAACCTCCAGGACCCCAACTCTGCCTCCCTCATGGACAACCTCCACACCATAGAACTCAAGCAGATCGTACCAGAACCAACACACTTAGCTGGGCACATACTCAATCCCGTTTTCACACCAGGGAACTCCATCACCTTCATCCACACCTCCGAACTCCCATGGACGGACCACCGCTGTGTTCACCTAACCTTCAAATCCGACATCCCCCGCCGATGCCTGCATCAGCTCAAGCTCAAGAATTGGAAGAAGATCTCCGATGACCAGCTTTCCGCCACCCTCTGCAGCACCGCTCCCACCACCACAGATGACCCCACCACCTCCCCCCACACTCTGCACACCTGCAACTGGATCACCGACTGCGCCAACACCATCGCCACCCTCAAGAAAGCATCTGAGCCACACGCCAAGAAAGCCAGCTGGTTTTCCACCGAACTCCGAGACTCCAGGCGCACCTGCAGACAACTTGAAAAACTGTGGAGGAACTCCAAAACCCAGACAGATCTCGACAACTTCAAAACAGCCACCCCTGCCCACCACAAGCTCATCAGACTCTCCAGGAAGAAAGCACTTGAGGACAGAATCTCCACCAAAGCACACAACAGCAAGGAACTCTTCAGCATCATCAAAGAGTTCCCCCAACAGCAAGTCCACGGACATCACTCTCTCCCAGGACCTCTGCGACAGACTCCGCGCTTTTTTCCATGACAAAATCAAGACCATCTATGACAACTTTAATGACAACAACCCCCACGAGGAACCCCTCCCACTGGTCCCAGCAGCACGCAGCTGACACTATACAGCTGGACCACCCTCTGCATTAAATACACTGTGAGGATAATGAGGACCACCCACTCCGGGGCCCCCACGGACCCTGCACCCAACACATTCACAGCAAAGCCACAGACATCATTGCCCGAGCTTCAATGTATCATCAACCTCTCCTCCGAGACCGCCTCTTTCCTCAACGACTGGAAACAGACAGGGATTAACCCTCTCCTGAAAAAACCTTCAGCGGACCCCACCGACCTCAAGAATTTCAGACCGATCTCCCTACTCCCTTATCCAGCCAAAGTCATGGAAAAAGCCAACTTGCGGCCTTCTTTGAAGAAAACAACAACCACAGCACCAAAATCACACTTCTCGCTGCATCAGATGACCTCCGCGCCCTTCTTGACAGAGAAGACTGTGTCCTCATCCTCCTAGACCTCTCTGCGGCCTTCGACACTGTCTCTCACCGCTCCCTTGCCCGCAGACTCCACGACGCTGGAATCTGGAACAAGGCCCTCGACTGGATCCTCTCTTTCCTCTCTGGCAGAATCAAACAAGTCAGACTCTCTTCATTGCACTCAGAACTGACTCCAACCACCTGCGGAGTTCCACAAGGATCCTCCATCAGCCCAACCCTGTTCATCATCTACATGGCCCGCTCGCATCCACTGTCAGAGCACACAGACTCCACATCACATTGTACGCAGACGACACCCAATTCATCCTCTCCCTATCCAACGAACCCAACATCACCACACGCAACTTTCAAGACGGTATGAAAGCCTTCGCCAGATGGATGAAGAACAGCTGCCTTCACCTAAACACAGACAAAACTGAGGTACTCTTCATGGTCCCACACCCCGACGCCTGACACGACACCTGGTGGCCCCCATCCTCGGAGACACCCCTGACCCCACGGACCACGCACGCAACCTCAGAATCATCCTGGACTCCGAACTCAAAATGGACCGCCAGATCAACGCCATCACCTCCTCCTGCCACCACACCCTCTCCCTCCTCCGTAAGACCTTCAAGTGGATCCCCCCCGAATACAGACACTGTCAAACACATGCCCACATCAGCAGCAGACTGGACTACGGCAATGCCCTCTACTCCGGGATCACCAAGAACCTCACCTGTAAACTCCAGGACGCCGCCGCAAGACTAGTCCTCAACCTACCGTGCTACAACCATATCAGCGAACACCTATGGACCCTACACTGGCTTTCTGTCGAGAAAGGAATTGTCTTCTCACCCACGCACACAAGGCCCTCTATAACACCAGACCCGCCAACCTGAACCAGCGCCCTGCTTTCCATGCTTTCCAGGGTTCACTCCGCTCGGCCCAGCTCTCCCTCACAGCAGTACCTAGGATCAAGAAAAACAGAGCAGGAGGGCGCTCCTTCTCCCTCCTCGCGGACAAGACATGGAAAACCCTCCCTCTACACCTCCAACTGACTGCCTCGCTCCCTAAGTTTCCCTAAGTTCCTAAAGGACCTCAAGACCTGGCACTTCAATGGAACTCAGTGAACCTCCAGGATCTGCGGATCCCCCCCTGTCCCCCTTCCTCCACCGCCTTGAGACATGTTCCAGGTTAGTAGCTTGCGCTCTATAAGCCCCTGATTGATTATTTGATTGATAGTTAATTAAGACCTTCAGTCTCCCCCATTGCAGATCTAAAATTAAGGGGTTGTGGTCGGTTAACTCGGACCACTGAACTTTAAAATTAGGGACAAACTGGGCTAAGTAGGCCGATACAAACAGGTAATTAATACCTGTGTTAGCCCCTCTTCCCTTAAAGGTCGAAGTAACATCCACTTTCACGCCTTCTCTAAAGGAAACCAGATAAAATTCTGGCAGGACATCATCAAGCAAACTTCTTTCGCTTCTGTAGAATGTTTAAAGTGGTCACCCCAATAGGGATCTGTTTTGAGGGAGCTAATGATTATCTAGTAGTCCAAGGGGCATAAATGTACACCCATGAAAATAACAAAATAAGGCAGTTTGTACTTTCTCTCAAACGTTCACACGGACCTTGGAGCACATAAATATTTTGTAGGGATAGCTCAATTAAAGGAATTATAAAAAGTTAGCAATAGAATGCTCTGTAGGCCCTCAAAATCATAATTGGACAGTGAGTAGATTGCTGGGTGGGCATACACCTTATACACAAATCTATCAGTGTGAGCAAGCCACTCCTTGCTCATCTTGCAGGTGAAGGGTTTGCTGGTAAAAAGAAAGAAGTGTACCCGTCTAGGTTATAAGAGTTATGAATGTCTCTTGTGGAACCACAATCTGATATTTTCTAGTTGTTTCTAGCGAGCCCAGCGATGTTACAACTACACATTTTTATGGGTGCTGGTAGATTCTCATAGTCCTTGCCCACGGAAATCTTGCTTACGGAAGTGGGACTAACCTTGCTCTGAGGGTGTCTCCTGTTTGCTGGAATAAATCAGTCATTACAATCCAAGCCCCCCAAAGGTTGATAGCTATTCCTCAACTCCACTGGTGAAAACGGGCCTCTTATAAGGGGAGCTATCCTACACATATTTTGATGAGACCTATACCTTCAATCCCCTTTCCCTTGCACAAAAACTGAGTGGTTAAAAAATGTTTAGTGGAAGCTCCTGGATACCTGGGCCGTGAGCCCCTTTGGGGAGAATGTGCTGGATCAGCCGTTTTACTGCTTTGGATCACCTAAAGTTTCACACAGTACGATCCCCCTCCAATTACTTTTTGCCAAGACCTAGCCAGCCCACTTGTCTGGCCATGATTAAATCATCACAGTAATGACCACTAACTCCCCTGTTGAAGAATCACCAAAGTATGGCTTTGCAAATTAGGTTGTTGGTGCAATCTGTCGCTCCGGGGGATAAGGGGGGACATTGGACAGGATAGCCACAAAAGGGGTTGATTCAGGAGGACAGTGGAGACTTTGAGCAGGGTCACGTGTATGCGTACGATCTTGTTTAGTGGGGATCACAGTCCCTTATTTACTTTGTTCAGTGGGAAGAGAGAAGGCCATGCTAGAATGTGACTGAGTGGGAGTGGTTAGCGTATGCCCATCCCTTTCTCTTCCCCGATTGGGGCCTAAAGGGAGTCCTGTCTTCATGGGTAGGCTGTGTCTTAATTGCTGAAGTCTGTAACAAAACGTGTGTTTCTCCAAGATTAACCCATACACAATTAGTATTATTAGAGTGCCTTACCCCAGTATCGGACCGGTTCAGAGTATCACAGTTAATTAACTCCTCATTGGATGGATGATGATGGGCTTTGTAAAAGACACAAAGGGTAAATCTGGTAGGCCCAAGCATGCTTGGATAGGGCTGAGTTGGGCGTCTGATTTCTGCAAGTTGCGTAAACATTTCTTCTGTATCAAAATTTCTCATAGTCAAAAGGATTAACTCCTTTCCAGGGCCTGTTCTCTCCAACTGTGACTTTAGCCCTTACAGGTTCAGGAGGGGATGCAGGGCATTTGGGTCTCAAGGATACCGAAGAAGGGCCTATATTATCTGTGGATGGAGTGTTGCCTTGCCGGAACAACAGACCACCTAAATCTATTATTACTCTGCTTTTCCTTTGGGCAGCCTTCTTTGTTGGACCACAATTGTTTATTTTGTCTAGGCAATCTGCAAATAGCTCAGTGCTATTTGCCTGTCCCATTGACAGCCTACGTTCTGTCAGGTGAATTATGTTGGACACCACCCTGATTACTTGCTCAATCATGGTATCAATTCTAGTGCGCTTTTATTGCAGGACAGGAACTCCAGTTGCTTTGCGCTTACCCATACTACAGAAATAGGAGAAATGTGAAATAACTCACCAATAAGGAACAAAGGGTCAAAAAGGCCATGTCAGAGGGGTGGCCAAACCTTGTCCGGCCATGGACGGGCACAGATGGGCTCTCCAAGTGTAGTGTAGTTCCTATATTCCCAAGAGGTCACTAGAAACGTTCTCGAATGAACAAGAAGGGATTAGTTTCTGACAACCGCTTAAAACATGACCACTTTGTTTCCCAAGAATAAAAAATATATCTCTAGAGTCGCGGAAACAATAGATAGCTATTTCACTCAGTCAATCGTGCATGCTTAGTTTCACCAGAAGTGCAGAGAAATAGAGAGACGGGCGTTTTCAATAAAAGGTATTTATTGAGCAAGCAGAAGAAATGAACTGCTGCAATCGTAGTACTTGCGGTAAAGTACAAAGCGTACGGTACAAAGAGTATTATAAAATAATATTGTAAAAGCATGATATGGTTTCAAAGCCATAAAATACCTAAAATGCATAAAATACATACAGTGATAAATAATGTCTAAAAGTACTCAACTGGTTCTTCTAAAATACGCCTACCCCGGTGTACCTAACCTAGGTCTAGTACAAGGAAAGAAGTAAGTAAGGTGTAGCCTGGTTTTAGTATTCTTTGCCAAGAATCTAATCCAAGAATTCTCTTAGAGTCTAATCAGCTCCGTACCTTGGTTTTAGAATGTAGGAGGTCTGGTATCTCTCTCTCAGGACTCGATTTCCCAGCAACCCACAAGGGTAGCCTGGAAACACCGGAGCTGGATTTGTCAGCGGAGAAAGTACAGCGTATCTCAGTGTGTCAGCTGGAGGGTCGGCTTCCTTCGGCACTTGCTTGGGCGAGCTATGTCGTGTAGGTAGATAGTCGAACTGCTCCAAACCACTGTGTGTTTGTTTGGACAAGTGTGGGCAGATTTATACCTTGAAGGTGCCGAGTTTAAGATTGGACATAATAATGTCATTAGAGACCTAGTTCTCTGAAAACTCCATGAGTTCTTGGATAAATTAATATTCATGCAGGGGGAAGTCCCTGACTGATGAAGGCGGGTTTTTCCAAGAAATCATTGTAGATTTTCGGAACTAGTGGAAGTAGCCAAGCCGTATTAGGACTACTTGAGCTATGTCTTAATATGGTTATGATTTCTATGCCTATATAAGGATACGATATTTTATACCTATATAAGGGCATGAATCAGGAAAATTACACTAGGGTCCTAAAACGCTATACAACACCCACTCCACATATTATGTCTAATATTACTAAATCTAGAAGCATAAAACAGAACAAGAGCATGTGTTCATAATCCCACCCAAAATACATGAAAATGCATTAAACATGGTTCATACACATATACATACATGAGTATTCGTCTCGCACGTATTTTATAAGCAATAGTTGTCATTAAAGAATGCTATCTAAACTATTTATGAAATGACATTTATGAAATGGCTCTTAATTTACAGAAGAAAAAGTCGAGAACATTCCATAGCATGATATATAAAATGCCAAATATTTTCTATAGGAAATATCAAATGAATTTCTTGTTCTCTAAGAATAGTTCTACTTCAAGCAGATTACTTTGTGCCAAGTGAAAAAAGTTCCTATTCTGGGATGGAGAGAAAACATTTTTCAAATGTAGATTGTAGAAACATAGAGTTCCCAAGTTAGAGGGTTTGTTTTGAAAAACCGAAGACCGAATTCAGAGTTCATGGAACGCTGTGTGCTCTTTCAAAAGTTATTCTCGGTGTCGGGAGAAAACATCAAATCATCTAAGCTGGCAAAGAAACCGTCTACCACAGTTGGCGAAAGTGGAACTACTTCATCAAGTAGATCAAATGTGTATAGGTGTGAAGCGTCGCCGTCAGCGTCATTCGCATTAGCAATGTTCGATGTAGATGTAACCTGTGTGCCTGTTGTTCCACGTACCTCACCAATAGCTGGATTCGCTGTTGAGATCTCAATGAATGCCGTCATCAGGATTGGCAGCCGTTTGGGGCAACACGATGTATGAGTCGTTACAGGACCCAGCAAAGTGTCAACATCCGTTGGGAGCGCTGATGGAAGTGGAAGACAGATGTCTAACACGCACTCTTTTCCGCAAAGCAGGCATCCTAGAACAGGTAAGATGCAATCTTGCCAGATTGGTCTGAATGAAAGGAACCAAGTGGTATTCAGATCTCTTAAACGAGCCAAGCCAAGAATCTGTGTAATTCTGTCACGATACCGCATGACCAGGAGAGCCCGTTCCATTGTCTGGGTATCGTTGGTGACTGGACTTGCCATATCTGAGCAGGAGAAACAAAAATAGAATTCCTGCTACGAGTCCCAAAATGAGAGGCAGGCCGCCAAACACAGAGGGCACGAAATTTGTAAATATGCCGAGGACTGCTTCGAATGGGGTTAGCAGTCCCGAAAAGATCGTCTTAAATACATGTGCGATGCCACTGGTATCAGACATGTTTAAGATTTGACCTAACATTTCTGCGAAATGTACTGGGCAGTTTGTTGATAATAATGCATGTATCTCTGCAGAAGTCCTTGCAGATCATACGTTTCTCTAGACGAGGTCAGTGGCACAGCTTTTTGCAAAAGAATGGCTTTCATTCTGCTTAAAGTATCAATTCGTATAGAAGAGATATTCAGTGAAGGCTATAACGCAGTCTCCCTGTCTGTATTACTTTTTGGATACAATACTTGCATACAACAAGTGACCCTGGCAGACACACTAACCAGATAGGCTTTTCCTGGCAACATGCCACAGCAGCTGTGATCATTGAGCATAACGTAGCTCCCATTGGAAAGCACCCTGAAAATCGGGCCTATCAACGCCTCTGGAGTACCGTGCATGTGGCAAGAAAGGTTATTTAGAGAACCTTCGCAGGCTCCATGTAAATTAATACCTTCACATAAAAGTGTACCGCTTAGTTAAATTTTACTGAAGTTGGAAAATCATCACTGGTATTGTGATGTTGCCATGTATTATCCATTCAACGACAGGTTTCTCAGAAACAGTTAATGGTAATCTTTCCAGTTTTTCAATGCTCAGGACCGTATAGTCTGCTCCTCTTTGTACCAGAGAGATTTGTTTATCTGTAAGGTTAAAGACAGTAAACAATAACGTAGTATTGATTAGACGCCATGGCATGTAGCCTGAACGGAGATTTTGTAACGTCCAGCCTAGCAGCATTATAGAACGAATTTGAGACTGGCCATGTTGTAACATTAGCAAGTCCTGCTCTATTATGTCAATGGCAGATGATACAATGCTGTCCAAAAAATAAATTCTGGAGGACAGAGTCGTTAACCCATTGCCCACTACAGAGAGTGCTTTCTCTAAATTAATACGATCAATTTCTCGTATTTTTTCTGCAGTTTCCATTTGCGTTATTTTCCAAGCTTCATTGTAAGCAGAATATATACCGGCGTATATGAAACGTTTTTGACGTGGTTTATGAGGACCAAGTAAGAAGTCTCGTAAATCAACGCCTTCTTTAAGTAAAGTCAAGTGTTGTTGAATTTCCGGAAGTGTGGATTTTTGTAGCCAATCAAGGCATAGTTTTCCTGCACTGTATGTGGTGATTATCCCTGGATATTGTCTCTGGCAATATCTTGGATCTGGCCTATTCATTTTGAACTCTTGTGTTCTGTTCATAAATCTATCTTGACAGTTGTTCGTGTCTATGGGCCAGATTAACCATTGTTTCCAATCAGGATTGGGTCTGTTGTGTTTTAAAATCTGTTTTACGTCTACCTCCTCATCCGAAGTGTTATTACTGTCAGGCATGGGCTTAGGTATGGACGGTTTGTTTAAATCTTTTATCTTTGCCAGGCCAAGACAAGATGTTTGTTGAATAGTGTCATTTAAAAACATTATTTGTTCTGGGATAATGCAGGCTCTGAATAAGGCTTCTAAACCTTCACCTGCCAGTCTTTTGTGCCCCAGACAGTTTTTGTCTCAATGTTGTCTTTCCAAAAGTTAAAACCTAATGTAGACAGCTGAGCAGAATACATTTGTTTAGTATTGGTCAGCATGTTTTTCATTCCTGTCTTATTCATATTTTTGAAATAAAACGTTTCTGGGTTTGTGACATTAAAACCTGAGAAGTATGGAAACTTTTCATAAAATGTTTTTGAGCTGCCCTTTTGCGGCGTTGTACAATGTTCCCATTGATTATAAGTAAAAACATTTCTAGGGTTTGCAGATTTGTACAAGTAATGGTGACCATAATGATTAAAACAATACATTTGTTCATAATCTGATGAACCTTCTAAGTATTCATGTTTAGTGAATTTAGCTGACATTTCTAAGTCTGACATCATATTATTAACAGTTTCAAAGCCCCAATCATCAGGAAAGGTGCTCGATGAAACAAAATCACTCAAAGAAACCGTAAACTGGTGTGGAATTTTCAACAATTCCACCGGGCCATAAATGTCATATTCAGTTGTGTCCCATGCTATACTACCAGGTATAGGAACGGCTGTGATGTTCACTGATGACCGGTCTCTTCGCTCACGATGAGATGACTTGTAAGGTTGCAGGAGCAAGTTGATGTTTCTACTTGCTGTGTCCATTGTACTGTATTTTCCATCTATCATTTGACCCAAACTCAAAACCAGAATGAGCCATAGTAGGAGAAAAAGTACACCTAATCCAATCCAAAATTCAACCCATGGCGAAACCAGATATGTTCTCTCAAGTTGAAGAAGGAGTTCTGTTATTTTTTCTTTAAAAAGTGTTTTTGCTGGCTTTATTTCTGGTTCACTGTGATCATCAGAAAAGTTATCGAAGTTGATAAAATAGCCAGAGGCAGTTCTGTCAATAGTTGGTATTACATCCGGATTTTCTGAGATCACTGGAGTTACTTCCTCCTTTGACATGTTTGTATAGTCAGATGCTACATCATTGTAGCCAGGAGTTTCTTGGCGAACTGATATTTGGGTGTCAAGAGGGACGAGTTCCATGGCTGTGTTGCAAAGTCCTTCTTTTCTTACTGCAGGTTTATCAAAGGTGATAAGTCTTTCAGTTTGAACCTCTTGAATAGTAGCCAGATTTGGTCGTCTGCTACTTCTTGGGAGTCCACTGGGCCTACTACTTATTATCGGCCACATGATGTGGTTTTCTCAGGTCAGTTTATACTGTTCTGTTCTCCTTTTTCCAGCAAGCAGCGGTAGTAACACTGATCTTGTTCCAAGATTTGTAAGACAGGTACTGCTTTTCTATAAGAAGGCCCAAATTCCTTCTTTACCGCAATCTTTTCCCTGACTAGATCCCCAATCTTTGAAATCCAGGCAGGTCTTGCTTGGACAGGTGGTTTTTCTTCAGTGGTCGTTGGGCTTTGTGTTGTTACTCAGACTTCATCTTGTTTCATTTAAGTCCTGTAAAACAGCCAAACGGTCTTTGATATCAAAGGGTTTCTGTTCCACCAATGAAGTTTGACAATCAAGATCCTGAATTAGCATTCTAGTACAAAATAATAATTCATATGGAATGATTCCCCCCAGAGAATTTCTTGGCAGATTATTAAGACTACGTTAGACACAATTTAGATGTTTGACCCACCAGTCACCCGAACCTAATACCCTAGCTGTTATAGATTGCTTTATTCCACGTTTTTTTCTTTCCACTACCGCATTTCCCTCAGGATGGAAGGGACTCGAAAACCGCAATGCAACGCCCAAACTGGCCATGGCCTCTTTGTAAGCTTTGGAGCTAAACACAGGACCCTGGTCAGAATGTAGCGTGCCGATTGCATATGTGCCGATAAAGACTCGGAAATCTTTTATAACAGTTCTGGCGTCAGCCGAGCGATGGGGCCACATCCAAATGAATCGTGTCTTAATATTTGTGGGACCGCATTAGTCTATACTGACGTCTGCATGTAGATATCCAATGCTGTCTAACAGTGGTGTCTGTACTGGGCTGGCTACACTGCAGTCAGGTACCTGGTGGCTTTCAAAGCTATGATCTCTGTAACCGGTATCACAATTAATTCTGAATTTGTAAACTTCTACGTTCATTCCCGGCCACCAGTACATCTCTTCTAATTCTATTAGAGATTTTAAGATCCCTTGATGTGTCAGACCCTCTCCCATTATGTGCTTCGTAAACCAAAGCACCTCTCTGGTTCTTGGTTGGAATTACTCTATCCCCCACTCCAGGAATTCGAGCAAAAGGAACGGAGTTTGCATCAATGATGTATGTATATCCAAGTGGATAATTTGGAGGTAACGCTGCATAGCTGCCTTTCATTGAGGCATTTACTGCTAGCATTGTTTCACCGTCTATTTTCGTTTTTGAACGACTGATTGCAGCTACGGAAGCTGTTTGCACAGCTGCCTTCGCGGCCTCATCAGCCAATGAATTCCCTTCAGCGTGAACGCCATCACGCTGATGACTCAGTGTATGAATCACGTGAGTCTTTTGTAGTTCTTTTTGAGCTATTTGTTCCCATAGCAGTTTATGCTTAATTGTGCCACCTTTAGCGTCTTTGAAACCGTTTTGAACCCAGTTCTACAAATATTCATTGTAAGATTGGACGCAGTAATACGAATCGCACACTATGAGTGTGGAGAATTCGCGATCGGTATTTTCAAGCGCCATCTTGAAAGCCTGTAGTTCAGCTCGCTGAGCTGTACAGTCTCCGAGTGATTGAGTTTTAGTGACCATTGGTCTAAATTTACCTTCACGCCACGCAGCGCTGTAAGCTTGTTTACCCCCAATTGCGGGCTGTGCTGAGCCGTCTGTATATATTATACAGCTGTAATGTTCGAGTGGCAGAATTTCAGTCAGCAGAGGACATTCTAATTCGTATTGTAAGAATTCTTGTGTTTTTAAATACAGGTCAAAAACATATTCAACATCCGTTGCAGCAAGAGAATTAACCCATTGTATCCATCTCAGATGTAAAGCTTTAGCATTTGGAATGCTTGCCTTTGTCACTGCCTCTAAGGCAGGTACAGGTGTAACAATTTTAATGCATTTACCCTGTGCGAGGGCTCTTTCTTTTGCTACAGCAGTCTGAACCGCTGTCAGTATCTTTTCTGTTGAAGTGAATTTCATTTCAGCTTGTGTGTACAAGTGTGACCTGTATGCTATTGGTACCGTCTCACCTTCGTTAAAGGTTAGGTATGTGAATCTGCATCTCCCTGGGATGATTCGGATCACTAGGTTGCGCACGTTGTCGCGTGTTTGTAACTGTGTTTTTGCTAACATGTCTGTTTGCACTGAACGCAACATTTCTGTGTGTTTTTGTGTCCAATTAGTAGTTTTGAAATAAGGTTTGATTAGTTCGTAGAGGGGTTTAACCCTTTTTGCGTAGTTTAGAACATAAGTTCTTCCAAAATTCATGAAACCTAGAATTGACTGTAAGTTTTTCAGCGTTTTTGGAGGTTGGAGCAGGTGGCCAGTCTTGTTCAGCTAGTAGGATGTCATAACCCTTAGAGAGCTCCTCCCAAAAGAGTGCTCTAATTTTTCTTGGTTTGTCCCCCTCCATCCGGAGTGTTACTTCATATAACTTATGTGGTACAATAACCCTGGTATCTGCAGTTTCAACTTGGTTGCTTTCATTCAAGTCCGCTGTCTCCTTCAGGATCTTGCGAGCTATGGTTACCTCTGCTGCGCTGTCTAACATTGTCTGGGCCCACTCCCCATTTTTGAGTTGTGTCCTCAAGATCCTCGGCATGTCTGATCTTTAGACTTGCTACCTTCTTTTTGGTGAATTGAGTTTTCTTATTTTTTGGAACGTGTTGTTCGTCTTTGGACTTCCCTCGTTCTTCTTTTGTTCTGATCGTCCTCTTCTTTCGGACTTCTGCGAGGAAGTCTGAAAGGTACGAGAGGAACATGTATCATTATCTTGATATCTATCAGGTTTTCTCAAATTATCCCTATTTCTAAGGTTGTATCTTTTTTCAGAGGGCTCCTGTTGAGGAGACCTTCCTCTGGACTGTGACGCTTCTGTCTAGGTAGTGTCTGTTTGGTGTTTTCCCACTTCTTTTTTAGGAGTAGTGAGATTATTTTTAATAAAAACTTTTTCAGGATTTTCAGTTAGTTGGGGTTTTACTGGTTTCCCACCCAAACTATCTCTACCTAGTTCTTCATAAGATTTTTCAATAATTCTGTCAAGCTCATACGGTTGCTCAGTAATATCTGTTTCTTTTAGTTTTTGGCGGATCGCCACGGATGCTTCTTCACCTTTAATGTTGGCTAATAGTATAGCTGAGACCTGTTTGAAATCTTTCAGTAATTTCATACCCAGATTTAAGGCCGGTTCTGGGCCGCATTCATTTTGAATCTGTCTCAGAACATCTGGTATTACTGCCATAGTCGGGACACCATGTGTTTTAGTGTAGATTGAAGCAAAGACTGTACCCCAAGTGTCGCAGTCCTCTACGTGTAGGGCAATCCCCATTGGTAAACAGATTGTCAGAATCCTGTGTTTCTCATGAGGTGTACTATCAGGGAATACTGCCTCTATTTGAGTAATTTATTGTGCTAACCAGAACGGAATTTGTTCTTGTTTTGCGGGCAATTTCCCAATGACTGACTGTATAGTCTGTGTTGTGATTTTATTTGTGTTCCCTTGGTGTGGGATCTGCTGTGGAATTCTTACAGGTGGTTGGACTGTTAAAGTCTGCATGACATATTGAACCAACTGCCTGTGTATTTTAATCAGCTGTTTTAGCTGAGCTAACATTTCAGGAGCTGTCATTCTTTCAATGTTAGGATGTGGTGTATAGCTGGCTAGTACCGGCCATGTGGCTCCTGGTCTACCTAGTGGACCAAGCCTGGTAATGTGATTTTGATGTTGTAGGGCGCCATTAAACCAGAGCTGATGCTCTTGGTAAGTTGGTGGAATTTCATCGTCCTCGAAAGGAACGTATTCCGCTGGTGGTTCCTCTAATTTATAGTAGTGGAACTCGTGTGTTACTGCATTTGCTGCAGGAAACAGAATCCATGAATAGAATACCTCTGTCTGCCGATATTCATGTGCCTCTATAACCAATATTACTTTACCACCGCTGCATGATACTCCATTTTCTATAAGTTTTATAGTGATTGTTTTACTTATATTTGCCGGGACGCGTCATTTTGTTGGACATTTGTGTCGTCTAAAACTTTTCGTCGTCACTCATTGTGTTGACCGAAAGTTTGCAGAGCAAGTTTCAAGGAAACAAAGATTAGGTGCACAATATTTTTGAAACACTGTGTCTTTCAACGTTGAACAAACTAAAAACTAATACATAGGATTTTTCCGTCCTACTTAGTTTAAAGCGGATATTTTATCCTTTAACCCACTCCAGACGTCTATTGGAGTATTTATACTAGAAAAAAGGGGTCTGTGTGAAAAGCACGACTGAGTTACTCTAGTATCTAGCGTTAAATTATCGCCTTACCAAACGTTGGGCGCCATGTAGTGTAGCTCTGGAAAATGCCACTCAAGACTACCAACCTCCCCCCAGAACTGCTGCATACTGGGACAAGCCACAAACATAAGAAAGTCATCGGCGTCACGCAGCCCGCACTTTTAGCAAAGGGCCTCCCCTGACCCTTGCAACGCAGCTATTCTCCTAGGTGACCAAAATGGTCTTTGGAGGGAGAATAAATGGTTTCTTCTCAGAAAGCTAGGTTTTGCTGTGCTATACAAAGTACGCATAGATACTTGCCATAACTGCATTATTTGTGGCTTCGGCAAGTTCTCTTCCCACAACGTCACAGGCAGGCGAAGTCTCTGCCCATAATTTCCAGAATTAACCAATACCACACCAACACCTCCTTCTTTCGCTGAGGGCCATTGATCAAATTTCCCAGCAGCTCATTTGTACCACTATTCTCCTCTCCTAGAGCCCAGGCCCAGCTATTTAACTGAGGGATCCCTTGGCCATTGCCCGAAACTTCTACCAACAATAGAGTTTCCCAGCCTGGAGCAGCTGTCCCCCAGTCCAAAATTCTGACTTCTCTAAGCCCAATTGCCATCTTAGCGTCCAAACACTTTAGGGTCCTGGGGAATCCCAGACTGGGGCATGCCTGCTGTAGTATGGCAGAATTGTTGCTTGCCCGATCTGTGCCCTCAGTGGAGCAGCCGCCTGTAAAACATTTAACCTCACCTTTTTGAAATATCTAATATTGCCAAACTTGTACATTAACTTAGACTCTTCCCCCCATCACCTCATTTAACATTTCTTTAATCCAGTAGTTACCCCCAGAGCCACTCAAATCAGCCAGAAAGGTCCTGAAGTTTTTAAGCTGAATGGCCCAGGCATAGAGTTGAAAGTCTCGCAACCAATGCCTCCCTTGTTGTATTTCCTCACCAACCTTTTCCTTGAGATTCTTGAACCTTTGGAGCCCCCTATAAAGGAATGTATTTTCCCCGTCTAGTTTTTCCAACCAGGCTCTTTTATAATGTAGGGGAATGGCATTAAAAAGAAACGTTGGGCATCTTTACTAAGTTTTCTCTCCCATATAGTGTTAATGGTAGATGTTGCAACTCCATAATCACCCATTTTTTTCACTAGTGCCCTATTAAAATGTAGCTCTGCTATTTTGTACAGAGAATAACTGATGCGAATGCCTAGATATTTTAGTTCTCTTTTTACTAGCCAATTTTTCTTTTCCACATTCCACACCATAATTATGTTGTTTACGAATTTGCCTCTTACCTGGATACTTTCTCAAAGTCAGAAATCAGGCGATCCAAACTAGCTAATGTGGGTGGATAGATCTGCAGGGTAAATCATCTGCTTATAAGGAGATTTTCTTTTCCTAAAGGTCACTTTTGAAGAGCTTTATATCAATCTCCTCTCTGATCCTACAGGCTAAGAGCTCGATATACAGTTTGAATAGGAATGGGTAGAGCAGACAGTCCTGCCTAATCCCTCTTGTTATATTGATGCTCGCCTTTAAGTTGCCATTCAACATAATTCTAGCCGAGAGTGCTTTATAGAGCTACCATATTGCCCTACAGAACTTGTCCCCCAAGTTGTAATGTCCCAAGATAGTGTTCAAATATTGCCAGTTCACCCTATCCAAAGCTTTGGTGGTGTCAAGCGTTATGATAGCAAGTGGGGCCTTTTTCACCAGGGCCAGGTCTATTGCCCTCATTAGTTCATGGGTCAAATCGTGCATAAACCTTCCTTTTATGAAGGCATTTTGGTTATCGCAATCACCCCTCCTATTACCTTACTCAATTTATTGGCCAGTAAGGAGCATCCTGATCAGTATATCTGTCCAAAAGAATAGAGGGAATAGAGAATTTAAGAAAATGGTTGTGAAGTTAGTGCAGGAGATTGCTTTCCTAGAAAGGAAACCGTGGGATCAACATCACTTAGTGGAGCCAAATGAGGTCCTCCTTAAGGAGATTCAGGAATGGAAGTCCAGTTTGGCCGCAGTTTTGGAGTCTAAAGTTAGGGCTAGGTGGGAGGCGAGCAAGGTAGCGCATTTAGGTGGGCCTGGGGTGCATTGCTCACAAGTAGTCTTGCCTTGAATGATGAAGGGACCCTCCACAAGTTGGAGGACGCGTTGTGTCCAGTTCCCGAGGTCTCTCCATGCTCTGATGCGTATTCAAGAGTAGGAGTTCAGGTGTGGCTGCAAGGTCTTCTGACACCACACCCCTGAAACCCTATCTGTCATGGTACTACCAATAGTCCTGGAAATCGCTGAGTTTTGTAATTCATGTAAAGGTATTAGAGTAAACCTTGCACGTTTTACAACGTATCTCTGAGCTCTGCTAACACCTCTGTCAAAGTCATCCACACAGACCACAACTCTACAACTTCCATGTACTGCTTAAATCTTGGTAATGCAGGAAAGAGTGCGTTAATGGGAGCAGGGACCAATGCAGAGATCCCTAAATTGGGTAGAGACAGGGCAAGGATGACATGCGTTTTGTTTACACTATTATACGTGTAATACTGATTTTTATCAAACTTTATATTCAGAGTTTTTATCATTTAGCTTTCACAAATTATGTTTATACTCCGATTACTTGTAACACGTTTTACAAGCTCCGAGTTACTGTGCAGCTTACAAACCTTTGCAAAGAAGCAACTGTGGTCCCTTTTCAGTGGCCAAATCAAAAACAAAATTAAATACCGTTGTGAATGACTTCAGCAGGTTAGCCCAATTCAGGCGATATAGCTTCAAAGAATCTAATCTGTAAACTAAAAGCATAAATGGCCCAAATAATAAATCGGAATTTGGAAAGTCACAAATCCACTGCAGCATTGAGAATAGATTTTCCAATTTTTGGTGGATTTACTATCTCAAGGGTACCGCTGGAGAATTTGAGAAACACGAAAAGCCTTACCATTTAACTTTCACTTTTCATACCTATGACGGCTAACTTAAAGAGTACCTGTTGGGGGTACCTCGGTCAAATAAAACTGTTAAAATGGGATTGTTATACACACTTTCAGTGTCATTGTTAAACGTGAACAAGTTTTATATTTCAAAATATTTTTAACTTCGTATTTCTTTCTCAGGTTTACATTATTCACACAGCAAAGACATGGATTTCGGAAAGCACCCAAAAATGTTGAAGCTCGAAAACCTGAGAAGCCAGCTGAGGTTGTTAGAAGTAAAATTACTCCACCATTGCAGGAGACTGTCTTTCAGACCACCTCCAATTCAGTGAAGCACCTATTTAAACCTTTTGTTTTTACTGTTGGGGTAAGACTTTACAGTGTTTTCAACTATTTAATATGTGTCTATTATACAGTACTAAACGTGTATCTGACTTTGTGGCACTCTAATAGTACTAAACCAAACCAAATTTGTTGGAGCTGCTAAGCTCCCCATTTTTTAAAATCTTATTATAACAAAAGAGTTTTGAGGACACTCCTTTCAGGCCTTTCTTTGGCAGAAATGCAATTCTATGTCGGGACAGGACGCGAGGGTTATGCTTTTCCTTCTTCGCTGTAATTTGATTAACATAGCACAGCAGCCTTTAACCCCTCCCATGCTCATGACTGAGCCGCTCCGTCATGAGCATCGGCTGAGCTGTGCTCATGACGGAGCGGTTCCGTCATGGCCCGCTCGGCACGCCTGCGCGGCGCGAATTCCGCGCCTGCGCTGGACGTTCCATTGAGCGGGGCGGGCCATGACGGAACCGCTCCGTCATGAGCACAGCTCAACCGCGGCTCGTGACGGAGCCGCTCCGTCACGAGCATGCAAGCGCTGCTTGCCCCCCCCCGCCCCCCTAGCGCTGCGGCGGAATTGCCGCCGCAGCGAAGGGGTTAAAGCAAAGCAAACTACTTTTCCCAAGAAAATCAGGAAAAAATAAGTTCAACAGTCCTCCTTCAGTGCCCATGACCAGGTCTCAACAAAGTCCACTCTCACCTCCTGCACTGCCTCTTTCATCGCTGCTCAGCAGCCAGTTAAGTGCTTCGAGTCTTTCAACAGCAATGTGGGAATGTATATTTCTTATGTATTGACTCTGTTTGCACGTTTAACAGCGCGCTGCAGCACGTTTTCCCCCCTAGAATCCAGAGGTCACAGGACCGCTCCCTGTGCCTCTTATGTGATTAAGTCCAGTTCTTCTACTTCTACTGTGCACACCTTCAAGAAGAGCCTCCAGACCTGGCTCTTCGGCTGAAACAGAGCTGCCACCCGCCCCCCCCACCCCCCCCCCCCCAGCGCCTTGATTGAGTTCTTAGATAGCAATGCAGTCCCCCGTCCGTAGAGGGCGCCGTGGGTAGGCGAGATGCTCTGGTGTGCTACGTGCGGAAACTGGATTGTTCGAGCCTTATCCCCTCCTGCTTGGACTGAAGTCTTGTGATTCTGCTGGGTCTGTATTCCCCGAATTTTGTTTGTTTGACGCCCCTCTGGGGTCTTTATGGTGCTCTGTACGCTGAACACCCTTAATGGTCTGTAATTGCCTCAAAGGCCCAGGAAGGGACACAGTCCACAAGCAGTGTCAAAACCCACCCTAAGAAAAACAGGGATCTTGTATCCCCTGGGCTTACAGCCATTAGATTGTGTGCCTCTGCCCACCCATTATTGCCTGAGCCACCTCCCGGCCTCAGAATTGGTCATGCTGCTGTGTATACAAAATATCAGCTGTCTGCTATTAAGCATCGTGTGTGTGTGTGTGTGTGTGTGTGTGTGTGTGTGTGTGTGTGTATGTATGTATATATATATATATATATATAAACACCAAATCTTCAATCCTTTGCATAAAGAAGACACGGACCCCAGGCTGCAGTAAGGGAGATTTTATTCACCTCTCAGGCGACGCGTTTCGAGCAACTCGTGCTCTTGATCACACACCATGCACCTGGTCAGCATTCATTTAAATACGTTTTTTTACTTTGCAGTGCTCCACCCCCTGAGTGAATCACATGGTGCATAGACATGGAAAACACATTTCTCTATGCTATTTAATTCGGCACCCACCATCACTGCACTTAATTTACAAAAGGCTGGGAAAATAATATATCTGCATGAATGCAAAAACCCCCCTTGATCTTTTGAAGCATTCCTCACTAAAGCTAATATATGCCGAAATTTAAGGATGTCCTATTATAACCAAAACTCAAAATTAATCATAATAGTGCTTACTCAAACAATGTATATACACATAACAAAAATATATATATATCTATATAAAAATATATACGTGTTCTTCTATATTCACATAATTACATCACTGTACAATTATATACAATATCATTATAATTTGGACAGTCCACCATCCCTGACATGAATGCCTAACTGTTCACAACCGTAAATAGGGCAAGTCATGAAAATGTATACACATAAGATCAAAGGTTCAAGGTTTCCTTACAATAACATATCCCCCAATGCCCATCTTCATACCCTTAGTGACAACAAACTACTAAGTGATGTTAAAATAATTAAATAAACCAACAAAGTACCACTAGGCACCCTTTGTGATTGCAAATAACTAAAAAAGTGAATATACTATATACAGTAATTTTTTGTTTTACATGATTTTTGGGAGAGAGTTTCGACAATCACTTAGCTCGTTATCAGATTCATTCTCATAGTCGATGTGATGTCACACCCAGTCCCCCCACGGTGCCATTTGATGCACAAATAGTATTCATAGTTATCATACATGATGTATATATTTTCTGAGAGCCCTAAGAGACTGAGACATAAATGAAATACACAGATTCACATAAAGATATAATTCCTGTTAACTCAAGATATTACATGAGCTTCTGCCCTTAATGAACTAATGTGAAAAATTGTTATAACATATGGTGTAAATCTTCAGTCGTGTTCAATCCGTTTGGATATTTACTGTCCAGTTCTACTATAAACTCAGTTTCTCTTTTTCTGAGACGTCCCTCTCTGTCACCTCCCCGTACTGAAGGAGCCACCACATCTATGACAAAATGCGTCAACTGAGATAAATCATTGTTGTGGGTTGATTTAAAGTGGCGTGCTACCGGGTAGGTGTTGTCATTGTTAACTATTGCCCGTAAGTGTTGCAGTATTCTGACATGCACCTGCAACTTAGTGCTGCCAACATACCTCAACCCGCAGGTACAGGTCAGAACATATATTGCAAACTCACTGTGGCAGTTGTAATTGCCACGGATAATCTTTCTGGTGGGGCAAAAGGGTGTGCTGTAATGAGTGGTGTTTACACCAAACTTGCACGCCCTACATGAGGAGCACTTATAGAATCCTTTATATTTGAGCCAAGTACTGCCACTACTTGACTCAGGACTAGTTTTGACCAGACTGTTATGCATGCTGAACGATTTCTTGTATGTAATAGTAGGAGAACCCTGCAATATCTCACTGTAGAAGCCATCTGTCATCAAAACAGGCCAATGTCTTCTTACAATCGACCTGATCTGCTTTTCCTGTTTACTATAAGTCAGGATCAGGCGGGGAGTATTATTCTCTGAAGTCACTAACGATGTATCAGACCTGAACAGTGACTCCCTGGGTTTTTCACGGCAGCGTCTCAGTGCACTGTTCAGAATCTTATCGTTGTACCCTCGGGCTTTAAGTCTGCCAATTGTTTTCTTAGCCTCTTGTTCAAATAGTTCAGGGGTACTACTTATTCGTTTCACCCGTACCAGTTCTCCATATGGAACATTATTGATGACATGCTGTGGATGGCTGCTACCGGCATGGAGTATGCTGTTACCGGCAGTCGGTTTACGAAAAAGCGATGTGTTTATACTGTTGTCTTCAATATTTATATGTACATCAAGAAAGTCCGCATGTACTTTACTGATTTGAGAGGTGAAGAAAAGATTCTCACTGTTGGTATTAAGTGCATCAACAAATATCTGCGCACTCACCTCATCACCCTCCCATATACAAAAGACATCATCTATAAACCGTTTCCAGTGTCTCACATGCCTAAAACCTGGTGTGGCCACTAGACCACGCTCCTCCCACCAGCCCACGTGAAGACACGCGTAGCTGGGGGAGAAGCATGATCCCATCGCCACACCACGGACTTGTCTCCATATATTCTTAGCAAACATAAAATAGTTATTATGCAAACACCAATGTATCAATTCACACAACATTTTGTTGTGGGCATAGTATTCACAGGTTCGTAGGTCCAAGTAATGTTTGACAGCCTCTAAGCCCTTAGTGTGATCTATAGATGTATATAATGACTCTATATCTAGAGTAATTAAACATACATATATACATACACACACACACACACACACACACACACACACACACACACACACACGAGAGATATATAGCTTCCACTCTCTCCTTCACGAAGAGAAACGAGCCGCACACCGGCAGTAAGGTTTGGAATCATTTTTTATTTAGTTTCAGACCTGACGCGTTTCAGTCGGTTCACCGACTTTCTTCAGAGGTTACTGCATGGCATCATTATCACCACCACTGCCTTTCTTCCCCATTTTTGTAGCCCTCCAGTGGGCGTTCAGAAATTAGTGGATGTGTAGTGCATCCTGGGATTTGTGGTGCTGTCGCGAACCCTCCAGTGGGCAATGCCGTTTTTTTAAAGTTAATTTATTTCCAAATAGTTGGTTCCTTACTGTTGCTCCTCATAGGAAACCAAACCAGAACAATCCCTGGTAGCGCCTGCTGTCCTTAATTGCTTTCGCAGGCTTCCAGATGGTTCAGTTTCAGGACGAATGCGGCGCACTTGCTGGCGGTGCGAACCTCCGGGCGGAACCAAGCCCGTAAATATAGCTTCCACTCTCTCCTTCACGAAGAGAAACGAGCCTCACACCAGCAGTAAGGTTTGGAATCATTTTTTATTTAGTTTCAGACCTGACGCGTTTCAGTCGGTTCACCGACTTTCTTCAGAGGTTACATGGCATCATTATCACCACCACTGCCTTTCTTCATATATATATATATATATATATTCATATACATTTTTTGGAAAGTGTGCAAGTGTTGTATACTGCGCAGCCAGACGCGCAGTTGAGATGGCCCTGCAGCTACAAGTGACTCCGGGATTCACTGGCACCATGCTACTCGCAGCTTCAAGTTAATCGAGGGATCGATAACCCCGGGAGTCTGCCAAGACTCTCAGAACGGAGGAAACAGACTGAGATAATTGATCTCGACGGGGTAAACTGTCTCGCATTTCACCGCCCCTGTTTCACATCTGACCTGGGAGAAAGGGCGCTGCAGTCAGAGTGGACACAGGACTGGCACCGTGATGTTCGTCGTTCATCGACCACCCCGCCCTCCTGCGTGGGCACAAAACTACATTTTTTCCACCCCCCCACACCAGCTACCTGGCGATGCCGAGACGGTGCATGCTGGGACTTGGAGTCCGCAACATTCAACACGGACTGTCATTGCTGTGCAGAACGCATTAGGGGGAGGGAACTCAGTCCCTACAGACATTTATTCACAGGAGGAGTTCATTGGGGAATGATTCGTTAAGGAGGAAGGCGCTGAAGAAGGCTCTTAAGCCGAAATGCATTCGCCATTTCCTGGACCTCTGAAATAAACGGCTGCCTATTCCCTACTCCCCTTGTGGCCTCTCATCTTTTCTTTGGAAAGTGTGCAAGTGATAGATATATATATATCTATATATCTATATATATCTATCTCCTACTGGCGGTCGCCAGTAGGTAGTTATAGTTAGGATCGTTTTCCATAGGAAATCCATAGGAAATCCGCAACATTTTATTGGAAATAACTTTGGAGCCGAATGAGGGATCTGGCTGTAATTTTCCTTAACTTTGCCTCGCTGCGCTCCGCTCCTTCCCTGAAAGTTTCGGGGGATCCATCAAGCGGGGGCCGAGATAAAAGGGGGGTCCCAAAACGTGTTTTCCCCATGTTAATTTCCATAGGGCGGTTGGACTCACTTTTAGCCCGAACGGCTGAATGGATTTCCACCAAACTTGGCAAAATTGTAGGGACTGGTACCCCGATGTGCCTTTGCTATGTCTCAAGATATATGCTCCAGAGGTTTTTACGAAAATTAACTTTGAAAAATATATATTGGGCTACATTGGGCTATATATATGTTGGAGCCCAAATGTAGCCCAATGTAGCCCAAAGATGGCCACCAGAGACAAAAAAAAATGTAGCCCAAATGTCAGCCAAATGTAGCCCAACTATAGCCCAATGACAGAATGTCCCAGAGTGTTCTAAAGAACAACTAGAGCGCTAACAGTCTTACTTATGACAAAAGTATGGCACACCTAAGTCATCTTGATTGGAATAAAGTGTTAACACTTAAAACATTTAATTTGCAAAGGAACAAAATGAGGGGGTTCATTTTGCCATAGAAGTTATGATTAGTGCTGAAGAAAGAAAAATTAGGGCACATTTTGAGTGACCTCTCAAATCCTCTTATATTTCATTAAAAAAATTCTGATATGCAGTTCCCAAGATGGCCACCAGAGACAAAAGAGCCCAAATGTAGGCCAAATATCAGCCAGATGTAGCCCAACTATAGCCCGTCATGTCATGAGTGATGTAATATGTGACGTCATCATCAGTGCATTGCACGCGCAAGTTATAGTGAGTCCAACTAACTATAACGTGGGAATTTCAATGGTTTTATGCGAGTTAAATTTCCACCTAACTATAACTGGTGTGAAACCTATGGTTTTTTCAGTGAAAAAAAAAAATATATATATATTCAGATTCAGAGATCCTGAAAATAGTCTAGCATGTACGCCTTACTCGCGCATTCGCCAGCAAAACAGGACACGGACCCAGATTCCTTCCTTAAGATGTTTTAATCGCCCAAAGTCAAAGACGCGTTTCGCGGCTCACGACGCTTGTTCACTCGATATATATATATATATTAATAAATACCTTTCTGCCTTGTTCCTCGTGGTCCGCCTTCTTCATTTCACCAGGAGTGGGTTTTTGGAGGATATATATGTATATGTAGCAACCAATCCCGATTTAAGAAAAAAATTCGGACTCCGACACAGGCATAAGCTTCACCATCCAGCCGTTTAGTATATGTGTGTATATATATATAATATTCACTCCCATAGGATGAAGATTATTATGAGCAAGTGGATAACTGTATATAGGGCAGTTAATGAGCTCACGGGCCGTGTGTAGGGTTGACACAGACTTGTTTGCACACCTTAAGCAGGCTTTTTTGGCTAATTCATCCCCTAAGAGGGCCCTTTGGAGCCCTTCACGGAGTTGACCCGTCATGACACTCCCCATATCATGGTTTTCTTGCCAAGATAAACTCTTAAATGCCATAGGTCCTTTGACCAAGATACTAGACATAGCAGAAGAGGCCAAGGCATCAGGCTCCCTCATTGCCCCAGACTTTCCCTCCAGCTGGGCGCAGCATGGTATTTGTTTCATGGGCAATGCTAACTACGCCCTATCCACGGAGCGCGGCTGCTCCCTTTTAATTAAGGTGGACCCCAAGTTGGGGGACCTGGCCTCTTGAGAAACTAGTGCAGTTGCACCAGGGAGCTTATTTAGAAAGCTGTTTGTGAAGGAACTGGAAAGGTTTGTGGCGACCTTTACGACGCTTGATAAGGCATAAGCTAATATCAAGCATGTCTTAACACCCCGGTTTTTCTAGGGAGCTGGTCCTCGACTGGCCGTTTCTCCTATTCTTCCTATTACAGGTGATAAGGCTCCAGGTGCGGTCAATACCAGGCTAGCAAGCATTCAACACTTTCTATCCAACCCAGGGACATCGCTTCTGCGACTGTGGGGGCTACAAAGGACATACCAACAACAATGCTTGGAATGATAAGTATCCTCCCTTCAGCTCAGATAAAGGTGGCGGGTAGCTGGCTTTATTCCTACCAGCCTGGGCTTCCATGCCATGAGATGCATAGATCCTGCAGACGGTGCAAGGGTTCCAAATAGAATTTTACGGTTCCCCTCATCAATAGACCCAACCTCGCCCCATCTGCTGTCTCACTTCAAGATGCAATGCTCACAGACGAGGAGGTCTTACCCTTCTTAAGAAAGGAGCCGCCTGTCAGTCCGTGGAACATTCCAAAAGGTTTCTGAGCAACCTTTTTTAGTCGACAAGTCCGATGGGGGCCAAAGGCTTGTGATCCACCTCAGGGACTTCAATGAGTGGCTCTTATACAGCCACTTCAACATGGAAGGCATTCATCTCAGGGATGTGCTTCTCCCATCCAATTTGATGGTGCTCAGAGACCTGAAAGATGAAACCTCTCGGTTTCAGTTTTTCTCCCTCATCCGCTTTTTCTGCAGTTTGTATGGCGCTCCCAAACCTTCGAGTTCCTCACTTTTACATTTTGCCTGTCGTCTGCTCCCTGGTACTTCACAAAGGTCCTCAAGCCAGCAGTAGAGTTCCTTCGGGTGCAGGGAATCCGGCTTATCATTTACCTAGACAACATGCTCATTGTAGATCAATGCACCAAGAAACTGATCGCACACCCCCAAACAGTGATAAATCTGTTTCAAGAGCTGGGGTTTGCCATCAGTGAAAAGCGAGTGCCCTTCCTGGGGATCATCATAGATACCACCTCATCCCTGAGTCTGCCATTTCAGAAGGTCGCAAAGATCAGGCAAAGAGCTTCGCCAGACTCTGCACGTCTCTCTGGCAAATCGGTCCTCTGGTAGGGCTCCTCTCTTCCGCGATCCAAACGATTTATTTTTCCAGGCCCTTTTCGTTATTGAGCCTTGCACCGGCTGAGAGAACATCATCTCAGGAAGGGCCTCACATATTGTCAGTCGGTCCAGCTGACAGAAGAAGCCAGGGAGGAGATAGTGTGGTGGCTCACTCCTATAGAGGCCTAGAACAGAACGGCAGTCTTTGGCCCCACTCCTGACCTGGTGATAGAATCTGATGCCAGCAGATCCGGCTGGGGGGCCATTTGTGCTCTCCGCTTGAACAACATTTTCAATATAAATTGTCTGGAGCTCCTAGTAGGTTCCTTCGCAGTTCAGTGTCGGACAAAAGATCACATTCATTCCTTGGTCCTGTTAAAGATGGACAATGTCTCAGCAGTGAGATATATCTGTCACTCTAGGGCCACCAGATCACAAGCCCAAGCAACATGGCAAAAGAGTTTTGGAACTTCATCCTGGAAAATCCGGTCTCAGTCACGGCTGGGTACTTCCCAGGCCAGGAGAACCAGCTAGCAGACTGGCTCTCGAGTTACCTTCGGGACTCAAATATTTGGAAACTGGATCCGCACGTATTCCAGGGTTTAGACGACAAATGGAGTAAGTTTTCCATCAACCTGTTGCCTCTTGCCACGATCACCAGTTGCCACGTTTCTTCAGCTGGAGACTTGCTCCTCTGGCGGAGGCTACAGGTGCATTTCTCTCCAAGACTCTGGTCAGGAGATTTCCCCCCTTCTCGATTATCACGCAAGTGTCAGCTTACTTTCTCAGGCAAAAGGCGGAGAGTGTCCTGATAGTATCCAAATGAAAGTCACAAGTGTAGTTTCTGGTTCTTCGGGAAATTTTTTAGGCTTCTCCAATCCGACTCCCCCACTTTCATCAGATTATGCGGAGTTCGGATGGTGAGCTGCACCAGCTAGTGGTAGAGGGCTCTTTACAGCTCGTAGCAGAATGCTCTTTACAGGTCTTGGCGTGGCAGATTACAGGCAACTCTGGAAGCTCCCAGGCCTTTCGAGCCGCGCTGAGTTCCACCTGTCTAGAGCCTGGGCGTACAGCACAAATAAATGCTACCGTTCATCTTGGACGAGATGGGTGTGGTGGTGTCTTCGATGGGGTGTGGATCCCGTGGGCTCTAATGTAGTCCAAGTCCTTAATTTCCTTTCAAGTCTAGCGGAGGATGGATTAGCGTATCGCTCCATTAATTCTTTTCGCTCAGTGATCTCAGCAGGGCATGCTCCCATAAATGGAGCTCCAGTTGGTGAACACCCTGTTGTTCGCATATTGCTCAGTAAGATTGGTCTCTCTCTTCCACCAGAATTGAGTTATGAGGTGCTTTGGAATTAAATCTGGTGCTGAACCTTTTCTTGTCTTGGCTGCTGAACTGGTTTTTGTCTCAGAAGGAGCTTTCAGCCAAGTTGGCAATGTTACTGTGTATTATCTTGTGCAGGAGGCTTTCAGACATATGAGCCTTGGATGTAATGGCCAGGGTGTTTTCCCCTGAGGGGTTAGTTTTAACAGTAAGAAGACGCACCAAGTGCAGTACGCGCACGATTTCTGATGCAGCTTTTGCAGGATCTCCGAAGGTATACGTGGAAAAATGCCTCAAGGCACACGAGGAGATGACTAAGGAAATTTGCTCGCCGGGTGAGAGACAACTTCTCATTGCACTATGAAAGCCGTACAGAGCTGTATCCTCACCTGCTACAGCCCATTGGGTTCGTTGGGTGATGAAAGAAGCTGACATTGACACTAAGGTCTCTGGGGTGCATTCGACAAGAGGAGAAATGGCCTTGAAAGCTTTTTGTCTGGGTGCACGCTTAGAGGATCTCATGTGTGCAGCGGACTGGTCTTCAGAGTCTACCTTTAAGAGATTCTATTTTACACCTGGGGTGGATGCAGCCCAATTGGTGGTAAGTAAGCTTTGAACTAGCATAATCCTTGCCTCTGGTTATGACATAGAATGAAACTTTGCCTAGATTAAGTGAAGTTTCAATTCTATTAAGGACACAGAGGTGAGGATTATCCCACCCGGTGGTGAAGCCAGACGTAAACCCACCCGTAATGAAGTAAGTAGTCTGTTTTCCTTTGAAGATTAACAATGAAATGTTATGTTGTGACGTTGGATTGTTATTACCGTATTGGTTATCTGATCGTAGTGTTACAAGACCTGTTAATATTTTTGTGCAAGGGTTCATAGCAGAAGTGTCACTGACTCAATATGTCTTTACTGAGAATGATGGTTCTAAGCAGGTCGCATGAAGAAAACGATTGGCGTGATTCACGCGAAGGAAGAGAGAGAGCAGGCAGTGACAGAGGACTTTGTTGAGACCTGGTGATGGGCATTGAAGAAGAACTGTTGAAATCTTGTAGTTTTTTCCCTTCTGTTCCTGGGAAAAGTATTTTGCTTTGCATTAATGGCTGATGTGTTATGTTAATTGGATTAAAGCGAAGAAGGAAAAGCATAATCTTTGCCTCCGTGTCCTTAATAGAATTGAAACTTGCCTTCACCTAAGCTAGGCAAATTTTCATTCTTGATGATCTATTGTATGAGAATACTGATAGCTGCTGTTCTATCTGCACCATATCTCAATCACCTTTCTCCCATCTACTCGAGGAATAAGGCAATGCACTACTTTAAGTTTGGAATTGTGATCCTACTTCTTTTCGGTGCGGTGCCCAACCATTGTGCCTGCTTATTTTAGCAGATAATTTGTATCCTCGCTATTACGTTGTTAGGACTTTTATAAAGTGCACTGTTGCCCAGATACTGGTTGTCCTGGTACTAAGATAATATTATCCATGGAACAGTTTTAACCCTGGAGACTGCCGAAGAAAAAAGAAGCACTGTTGTTTGTTTTCTGTAGTGTGTATGGCTCTCTAAGCTACTAAGTTTATTATTCGAAGGAATTCCCGTTCAGGGATTTAAAGTCCAATGCAAATGCTACATTCGATTGATTGAAAAAGCTTTATTCGAGTTATACACTCATAAAAGCACTAACATACATTTTAAAATTCATACATTTTTAAAATACATTATAATTAAAATTCATATTTCATACACATGAAATACATTTTAAACAATTGTGCAAGCTTTGACAAAAAGAATTTTTAAGATTAATGTAAAATTTAGTACATATTGAAAGATAGAGCCCTCCTCCTAATTGACCATGCCCACCCCAAGTATTTTGCTGTTCCCAGCACTATAGGCATTTCGGTGGAGGTACAAATAATTCTCAACCCCTCAACACCACTTGATACCCCAAGGTTTCTGCAGACTGGGGCTAGCCATACTCTCCTTGGGTTTGCATAGGCCTCACACAGAAATAAGAAGTGTGTAATGCTTTCATTTAGGGCACCACATACCGGGCAACACGAGCTATTAGTACTCCTCCACCTGCCCGTCAATGACCTCAATGGGAGAGAACCTGACCTTAACTGGAAAAATAACTTCCTATCTATCGGGACAGGTATACTGTCCCAATACTGTTCTAGTACAGGTCTCGTTTTTATTTCCATGAATCTACCCCCCATTGTTTCTGCATGTGTACTCCTCCAGAGCTTATGTTCTATATAATCCCAATATATGGCCTTAATGATGTTTTTACTTGGGAATACTTCCCCAAACGGATTTTCCCAAAGGTTAGAGAGACCGAGCTCAGCAAGAACAACCCTGAGCGTCTTCAACCATGATATTTTGTGGAATATGTCTGACTTAACTAGGGCTAGAAACCCATCAGCATAGTGTCGGATCTCTGGGGTCGTCCACAGTCGTCTCCAATAAAGGATAGGCCTTAATCGGGCGCGGTCACTAACCAGTCTCCTCCCTAGATCCAAGCCAAGTGGTATTAATGGTGTGCTCTGGGGGAGACTCGTTATTCCCCTCAAGAACCTATTCTCTGATATTTGTAGGGTGGGGAGCCTCTCAAAACCCCATACTTCTGCCCCATACAGGGCTGCACCCAGGGCTTTAGCATCGTAAACCATGAGGACCGGTTTTACAGGTCTAGTTTTTGATTTCACTTGTTCCGCCCGGAGCGCCCCATAAATCTGCTGGTGTCTCAGTACCGCCTTCTCAATATGTCTTGACCAACCTGGCTTGCTTGATATCTCTACCCCTAAGTAAGTAAAAACATTTACTACCTCAAGCTCGATATTATTCAGAGATACCCTTGGTTGGGATCGGCGCCTTTGACCAAAAGCCATCAGCTTTGTTTTGCTAGCATTAACTTCGAGACCATGTTCCCCGCAAAACGTATCAAATATATTCAGGGCGCGCTGAAGTCCTGCAGGGGTTTTGGATACAATAAGGGTATCGTCAGCGAACATCAGGATAGGAACCCTGATGCCCGCTAGCGATGGTGCATCCACACTTGCATCCAACATCCTATCCACGATACCATTGATGAACAGGGAGAAGAGCAGGGGTGCCATTGCACATCCCTGCCGTACACCCCGTCCAACACGAAAATTAACGGTAGATTCCCCATTACTCCCCCACTGGACTTTGGCGAAGTTGCTTTCGTGAAGACGCATTATTAGAGTGAGCAACTCGAGTGGGACCCCTATCTTTTTCAGGACTGCCCAAAGCTTACTCCTTGGCACCAGGTCGAAGGCAGCCCTCAAGTCTACAAATGCGACATAAAGGCTGCCCTCGCCAAGTAGTACAGTCCCCCACCGCAACATGGTAAATCGAAATATTTGATCAACCGTGCTGGTTGCCCGCCTAAAGCCTGCCTGATAAGGGGAGAGGGCATTATTCTCGTCTACCCAGTCCATAAGTTTATTGACCACCATCTTCCCCACCACTTTTTGGATAGTGGCAATCAAACTTATCGGTCTGTAATTGGCCGGCAGTGACCGATCACCCTTCTTGTAGATCGGTATAATTATTGCCCCCTTCCATATTTCTGGGATTTCAGCCCCTTTAGCTAGAGCATTTCCCAGTGAGGTCACATACCTAGCCCACCGTACCTTGTCGTGCTTAAAAATGTCTGAGGGAATCCCATCTAAGCCTGGTGCTTTCCCCCCTTGTAGGGTTGAAATTACCAATTCTGCTTCTTTATTTGAAAACAGGTTTCCCTTGCAAAATACCACAGGAATAGGTTCTATGGCCACAATATCCCTGCTTTCTGCATACTGGGGTTTAAAATACTCAACCCATAATGCCGCATTAACATTATTATTTGGACTATTAGGGGTACCACCTCGGCCCCACTTCACAATTTGCCAAAAAAGTCTAGAATCTCTTGACCCAGAAGCTTCAAGTAACTCTTCCCAATATTCCTCATCCCACTTTTTCTTGGCCTTGCGGATACTAACATTGTAGTGTTTCCTAGCTATACTAATCAAACCCTTGTCTCTGCTTTTAAGTGCCCTACCTAGTTCCAATCTGGTTAACCTGCACTGTTCATTAAACCACCTCGCCATTTTAACTGGGGCTTTTCTATTTACCTTATTTAATCTAGTAAAATGTGGTTTTATAAGAGAAAAGAACGTATCATGTATGGCTGTTATTAAAGAGGAACCAGGTGTTACGGGATTTATTATCTCCATGGCTGCAATTGCTTTATCCACCTCCGAGTCTATGTAGTCCATGGAAGCCACATTTGCCAACACATTTGGCCATTTAACTCTTCGTGTATCATTGGCCATAACCGGTACAACTTCACTACGCGACTCTGGATTGTCAGGCGTGACCCTCCACCAGGAATGGGTGACGCAAAGGGGATTATGATCACTTTCTAGTCTACCCTTAATTTCCATATCACCTACCCCACACCATAAATTAAGGCTACAAATGACATAGTCTATTCTACTTTTACTATGACCATTGTCAAATGTACAGTTGCCTTCCTGGTCGCTCTTTGTCCTTCCATTGAGGGCCCTCAAGCCATATTCCAAACATAACGCGTTCAGTAGCAATATATCTTTTGTCCACCGCTTGACTGGTACAAGATTCAGGTTTGGGACACCCCATTGGACATCTTCCTCCTGCCCTAATGGATGTTCAGTATTTTCCAACGGCTCGAAGGTCCTATTAAAGTCGCCAGCCATAACCACTCTATTTCCCAGGGACTGCGATTCTAGAAAGGAGGATAGAGCCTCTAGGGTGGAGGAATTCCCAGCACTCATACCCCTAGCATAGATATTGTATATGTATATGTCTATCACACCCCCCTTGTCTGGTGATATTCTGAGCAATTGTATATCCTTGCAACCCAGGTCAAGCACTTTTATTTTAACTTGTAAAGTTTGCTTGATCCAAACTGTTAAACCTCCCATAGGTCTGCCCCTTGGGCCTCTACTCGCTGGTATACAAAAATTTAAATAACCTGGGAGGAAAATTGGGTCGCAAGCCCATGTCTCCTGGAATAGACACATTTCAAACCCGTTGACAAAATCTATCCAATTTTGTGACAGCAATCTAGTACACAGCCCTGCGATATTCCACGAGAGAAACCTCCCCGTGCTACATTCCCACTACCCTCCTACCACTCTGAACAACTCTCAAGCTAAAAGCTAGTGACATTTCTAAAAAAGAAACTGTCAGAAAATGGGAATGACTATAGAAATCTGCTGCAATGAATTGGACTACAATTTTTATTCTCAAAAGAGACCTCTCACGTACAGTGTCATAATGCCATGGTATTTGTGTTTACTGAAATTACTGATAGCCTTATGTCGGTAATACTGGGTGTTGGAACATTGCATTGGTATTCCCAACCTCTTTAGAATGAAGGCCTGAAGTCTTTAGGGAGAGAAATCCAAGCATTGTCTGCCAGGTTCGAGGGTGCCCTGCTCCTACCACACATGTGCCTTACTATGGGCACAGCAAAACAATTAGCAACCGAGGAGCGAAATAGGCGTTCAGAAGTGTAGTGAGTGTAGTGGAGTATGATAAAGGCTGTGACTTCAATGTGTAAGTCATGGTGACTGAAGCACAGCTTCTGGAGAACTGCTGGCGAGTCGTCAAATCTTGAGGTTGACTGAGTAATGTGAGCCTTGAGGCTTCGTGGCCTGCTGGTTGGATTTCCTGTGGCCCTTAAACTCTTTTAGCTAATCTGCGGGCCAGAAGAGCTGGGAAAGCAGACAGGGGTCTCGCTGACCCTCTGTACATTAAATGACATAGACTGAGTCACTATCAAGACTGTTCCATGAAAACCAGAAACTCATGCAGGGTTATTTGTTTATGTGTAGCCCCACTTTGGGTGCTGGAAGGCAAGAAACAGCACAACAATATTGTTACATCTCTTTACCACACTACACATTCAACTAGAGATCAGAAAATTACAAGCAGTTGTGGTAATAAGAAGTAAAGCATTTGCACTGGCAATTATTAGGAATGTGAACAAGAAATATCTCCCAAATATTTGAAGTAAGGGATAGTAACCCACCCCCTCCCATATTCTATTCTCTGCTGATTTCTTGACATGCATGTCAGTCCCCATATTTTTCCGCAGGATAGCTAGGAAGAGCGCAACACAAGTGTGCTGAATGTTCATCAGTCGTCCTACCATCCCTCTGCATCAGATGAAGTTGTTTTACTGCTGCTTTAATATGGGGCTTATATATTTCACAGTTTCTTGTTTTTTTTAAATCTGCGACACAACTTTTTCCCATTTTCAGGTTTATGGTTGGAATTATAGCTTGTGAAGTATACATGTGCAAGGTAATGATAAAATAACGCGTCAACTTGACAAAGCTTAGCACCATACAGGTCATTGCTCAGTGAAATAATTAGCAGTACATGCTCATGTATATTTAATCTCTAAGTATATATTAAACATGAATTGCCAAAACCGTCATAACCTGATTAAACCAAAGCCATTGTTTATATTCAACCCAGGACACGGCGTGTCATTAGAAGAGCTTTGTGACAGAAGAATTAATAACACAGAATAAACCTTACTTAAGGCAAAGCAGATTCTCATTGGTTACAGACAGTCCAACAAAGATTTGGTCTGTAGGAGGCTCTTTCATAATTTCATGAACCTTTAACCCAACCTTTTTTTGGTGTATAAATACATGTGCAGTTATAACGAGGCTTGGAAAGTGTGTGGCTGGCCCGAAGTTACCATTTTGTGGGTGTTCCACACATTCGGAGTGCTTCCTCTCTTGCCAATCCCAATGATGGCCAATTTTCTCTCATCTTTAGTAGACCTAAAACCGCTGAAAAAACTTTTACCCTGTCATATTTTCCACTTCTTGAAGTTATAAAATAACTGCAAGTACTAGTTCTTTGAATAGGATTTGCTAAGTATTGTGAACATGGCCCTAGATTTCTTTATCTCCTTTCAAAAAATGTTTATTTTCTTGAGGCCATCTATGCATAACGATTGAGTACAGATGTTTTTTCTGGGACTAACAATCCTCATTACCAACCCTTTTTCTCTCATACTAAGATTATATTTGTAGTATAATGAGTAAATATTTATTGACGGAGGAGAAAAAAATTGCTAGATTTTTTGTCCCCGGAAAACGATTGGCGACCAAATGATTTACATGATCACTTGTTGGTTCCAGAAAGACTTTGAATGAATCATGGGAGCAAAAAGATCAATCGCCACATTTTCAGAAAGGTCGTGTAGAAAAGGCAGAGTATGTCTAGCGTAACTAGTGGTCTCGAGTCAACCCTCCAGAAGTGGAAGTCAGATTTGTCCATGTCTGCAGGAGGACTATTGCAGCAGTGCTAGGTTTTTGTCGTGCAGAGGCATAGCAGTTTGTGGTCTAGAGCAAAGGAGTGAGATAGCTTGTGATAGGGAAGAAAGGAAATATAATGTATTATAATATGTTGGATGTGTAAAGAAAGGGAAGAGGTGAGAATATTTAAATAGATGTTTAGATTTAACTTTATGGGACTTAACAAAATACATATTTGGGGGAGATAAAAAAATGACCTGAACGAAAAAGGGAACATGATTAGGTTAGTAGAAGTGAGTGGTGTACAAAAGGGCAGTGTAAAATGTCCTTGTTTTCAACATGGAAAACTAAGATTCTAGTAAGGAGAATAATTATACATTTTCTTTCTTTATTCTACTCAGCAGCCAACAATAAAATTCATCAAACTACATTTCTCAGAGAAGAACGGAAATGTAGGCAAAAACTTTGTCTGTCTTTACCCAGTTAAGTCCAGAGCAAATCTTAAGCCTATGAGAATTCACACTTCTACTTTATCTTTGTGTAGAATCTGAGTGCCATCCAGCCAAGAAGCAGATAACGTCATTGTTCCTCCTTCCATCATTTGTGCTCCTCTTCCATGCGAAATAACAAATGGGTATACAAAAGCCTTTACATACTCTATAGGGCCTACAAGATCTACACCATAAGCATTACCTCAATGATTGTTGATCGCTGTAACCATTGCAACTATAAAGAGCAATGCATATCAAATGTGTGCCAAAATAATAATTTTATTTCTTGGTTGCGCCCAACAAAAAAATCATCTCAAACACCCAGGTGGGAAGTCGAACCCCGCCTTTGCTGTTGCGTGATCTTATTCACGCATCTGTGTCCTTAAGCTTTCGTACCTTTTAGGATGAAAGATTAATTTGTCTTCTATGTAAGCACTCTTTTTTGAATTATGCTAGTTTGAAGCTTTTTCAGATACAAAGAGGCTACATCAATCATCGGTTTAAAGTAAAACTTCTTCCAGGTTTTATTCCATCAACCAATCCTCCAACCTCATTATGTCCTCCACTCTTCCCCAACCAGCAAATCATTAGCTACCATTGCTGCTCTCATGAATTAGCCTCAAACTGGATATGTTAACCCCGCTTCCTGCTAATACATCTTATCTGCCTGAAGCCTTCCAAACAAACTCCCTTCAAATCCGGATATGTCATAAGAGTGTGATATACCACTACCGTCCAGGACACTAGAACGCAGGTCATTACAACACATTATGTACATGCAGAGTCACTACTTAGGATAAACTATCCCAATGCAACATTGCAGGCAAATTTAGTGATTTTTTTGGGGGGGTGCATAATATATATCAGTGCTGGTAACTATTGTGGTTTAACTGCATTTTTCATTAAACAGGGATTTTTTGATTTGCCTATAACTTTTCCCCCTTTAGACCGATGTGATTGAAATGTGGCAGTTTACCAGCTTACTCAGTTAAGCTTCAGCATGGTAATCCGTTCACTTCTGGAAAAACGTAAGGGGGTGAAAAATTAAGTGTCTTAACATTTTTGCTCCTGTAAGAAATTTTGTTCACTTCTGCAACCCAGACGCTAAACAGATGTACATCACATACAGAACAAAAGCATAACTTTAGTGTGCTTTTATTGATATGAGTCAAGACAGGAATAAACTAAGTTAAAAACTACTCAATGTACATCATATAAAGGACTTATAACGGTACAGTTTGTCAAACACAGCCCCCTGGATTACAGAATAATTATATGGACTATGACACAAACAAGTAAAATCATTAATAAAAACGATCATGGCTGCTTTTAAACCATAAAAGGTAAAGCTAAGTGGATGGCACGTTTTTCAATAAAGAATGCATACAGACGCTGGGCTTCCCCAGCTCCACTTGTTCCCTAACCAACCATTGCTTTTTAAAAGAGTTCTTCACCCAACAGGAGCTTGGGATGGGCCTACACATTTTCCCAGGGTTGGTAAATAGGTTTTCCCTTCCCAAGCTCATAAAGCATTCCCTGACATACTTAAGCCAGGGGATACGATAACTGTGGTCCTGAGAGAGGCAATCACTTAAAATGTCCTTGCTTATGGCAATTTCCTTTCTCAGCCACATTTTCATCCACAGTTTTAGGGGGCGGTTAGACAGCAAATCAGAAAGAAAATCCATCCTCAATTCTGCGTGGGCTACGAAGGAGGTGATGCTCTGCGGTAAACATAATAGTTTTAGGAAGATGTTTTCAACAATTTGGAGTTCCTCGTACTCCGTATAACCCAAGATCTCGCTACCAATGATACCTTAGTGATACACTTGCCCTTCTAAATCTGAAAATGTGTCCAATAGGTCTATTGCCCCATCTAGAGACATGGTTAGTTTCATTCATCAAGAGGGCACTGAGAAAAAGGGTGGTCTCAAAATGAATGTGAAGTATTGACCTCTGAAGGTCAATGAAAAGGCAAGAATTATAAGGCAAGAAATTAAGGTATAGTCTCCCAAGTCATCACTCTGACAGGAGTATGTAGTTGTGTGACTGAGTTGCAGACTGTGGTAACACGGTTTCTTATCCTGGTTGACACATCTAACCAAACATTGGTGAATATGGCAAACTACTTTGATGACTGTAGACAAACATACTCTGCATACTCCTGCCATCTAGTGTTCCGGAGTTGTGCAAGTTTTTTTTTTCTTCGAAGAAGTCTTTCGAGTCACAAGGTCGAGTGACTCCTCTTGGTGGTAATGCGCATGGGCAATGACACCATTGTTAGATAGATTTTTCTCCGCTTTCAGGTTTGGATGTGTGTGCCTTTGCTGCTTATTTAGACTCTGGTCCGATTATCTGGTTCTTTTCTATATCTTCATCAGTATTGTTACCTTTTTCACTTCTCCATCTGTGTCTATTACAGAAAAACTCCACTGGTTCGACTCCGTTAGAATGAGCCTCTTAGGGAAGCGCCCTTCCTTGCCTACCTTACACATTGTTACCAGTCTTCCCGAAACTGCTCCACTGGTAGTGTAACGTACGCCCTTTCGGTTCTACCCGTGTTGCAACACTGAGTATCCGCTCACAGATCTACACTTGGTGCACAACTTGTGCTTGTCCCCTGAGCACAATGAAGTACTCTGCACCAAGTCATTCCGCTACAGAAAGACCCTTCGGATCGTGGAGCTTGCCACCTCAAGATGTCTGACAGAGCCACCGACGACACCCCTGACATATTGGAGGAGCAGCCATCGGTCGATGACAATGGGGCCTTCTCCTTTGTTGAAAGTTCCGGCTCCAACCTCAAGGGTGACTTTGAAATAGAGGACATTAAGCCAGCTCAACAACCTTTAAGGGCAGTTCCCCCTGCACATGGCGACCAGCCCAATCCTGCCAAAATACATTCGGCACTTCTGGTCTCAGAATCCCAGGTACCCAAGCCACCACTAGCCATGGTCTGCACTGAAAAACAGCTATGGGTGCCTCGCCTTCGGACTCCGCTCCAAAAGCACTTGCAAAGCCGTAACCATCTACTTCGGCTTCCTCAGACCGAGACCAGCAATGGGTTGATATTCTGTGCCGAGCCAGCAGTCCGCATCATCTATTTCGACAATGAGCACCCATTCCACCATGAAGCCGAAAGCTTTCTTGTGGAAGACATCGAAGCCGAGCTCCAGGCCCAACACCATACAACAGGTGGGACCAATCCTGCATAGGTTACAGGAAAAATTGGACACTCACCAGATCCAGGTGGATACTGGATGAATCATTGCCACAGCTTCCTCTCCTCCACCAAACTAAAGGGAAGCTTGCCTTTGAAGAGGCTTTAGACATGCCATTCCCTCCTAAGAGGAAGACTAAGGACAAGGCTACCAGCCCTCCACCCCTTCCACCTCCTCCTCCACCACCACCACCACCACCTCCCGCACTACCACACTCTCCTGCACTACCACACTCTCCTGCACCACCATCTTCTACAGAAGAGCCACTAGATGAACCACTACAAGGGTCTCCACAGTCAGATACTGGTGGGGCCACAGGGAGATGAAATCTATGACCGATCCCCCTGCTGACATGCATCCTGATCTTTATCCTGCGCACCCTTTTCCACATCAAGATGCTGCTTCTTAGCAGGAGGTTATAGCAAGGGCTGCTGCATTTTGTAATGTGAAACTCTATAAAGAGACTTTAGAGGATGACTTCCTCTTCTACACGGTTTCCATCACGCATTGGGATACCCAATACCTGCCCTTATTAAAAGGCATGCTTAAGCACACTGATGACATATTTAAAGACCCTCTTAGGTCTAGGGTTGTAATTCCTTACAATAAAGGACAGTTACCACCTGACACCCTAGTTACCACCACAGCACGCAAGCGTGCCAACTCTCATGCCACTGGAGACACCCTGCCGAGATGCTTGGGGGGTGGGGGGGGGGGGGGACGGGGGGAGTGGCAGCTCGGGCTCCTAGCACGCTATCATTGTGCCCACTGGGGTGAAATGAAAGATCTACTCCATTATCTCCTGGAGGAACATAAAAAACGCGGCCAACACTTCGTTTCTAAGGGGAAAATTATTACTAACACCTCCCTGACATTAGATGCTGCTGACACTTAAGTCCGAGGAGTTAACACAAATATTTTACTTCGTCATCACGCCTGACTTAGAACCTCTGGGTTTAAACCTGAGGTTCAACAAGCCGTGTTAAATAAGCCCTTTGATAAGGAACATCTTTTTGGTCCTCAGGTGGACTCCACATTAGTAAAAATAGATGATACTGAGACGGCCAAAGCTATGGGAGCCCTCCAAACACCTGCTACTTGTGGGGGTTTTTCATTGCGCAGGTTACAGAGGAGCCTCAAAAGCCACCTTCTTCTAAGTCCTCCACCTCCCGATAAAAACAGGAAGGTCAGGGATCCTCCTCGAAGGGCTACTATCAAGGCTCCTATAGAGGTGACCACGGCAGACTTAGAGAAATGGATGCCTCCCCGCCACCTTCTCCTGTGGAGCAGCATCCTTCACCAAGCAGTGACTACCCTCTCTTTCCCTCCGATCACATAATACCTGTCTGGGACAGAACTAACCATTTCCTACCCACATGGCAATCCCATCCCATCAGACAGGTGGGTATTAGCCATTATCCAGCATGGCTATTGTGTGGAGCTCATTACCCCACCAACCAACATTCCACCTCTCATTCACAGGCTATCACATGAGCATCAAACATTACTCAAACAAGTAGTTCAAGCTCTTCTCATCGAAACATGCCTTAGAGCCCATCCCTCTTCAAGATCAGGGTTCAGGTTTTATACTCTCTGTACTTCCTAATCCCCAAAAAGGACGGGTCTTTAAGGCCAATCTTAGATCTCAGGCCCTTAAACAAATACATCCTATCAGAACGCTTCCAAATGGTTACCTCACAGTATGCTATTCGGCCTCTTCAACAGGGCAATGTTATGGTTATGCTAGTCCTAAAGGACGCCTACTTCCGCATACCAATACACCCAGCTCATTGCAAATACTTAAGGTTTGTCATAGCATGCAAACATGACCAGTTCAAAGTTCTGCCATTCGGGGTAACCACCGCACCTCGAGTGTTCACCAAATGCCTAGCAGTAGTCACAGATCATATACGCAGACAAAATGTCCACGTATTCCCTTGACTCATCAAAGTCAGCACTCTATCAGTGCCAACAACACAGTCAGACCTGATTTTGTTGTGGAAAGAGCTCTTCGTACATTAGTTGTCAAAAGTCTGCTTATGTTCTACACTGGTAGAACTATAACTTTCAGAAACTCTAAACCACTTTTTATCGCCTTTTCACCACCACGCAAAGGCAACCCTATATCAAAATTGGGTATTGCCAGATGTATAGTAAAATGCATTCAGGCTCGCTATGCTAAGGCCAAAAGACCTTTACCTGTTCCTCCAGAGCACACTCTACTGAAAACAAAAGGGAGCAACCATAGCCCTTTTAGGATATATTCCCATGGCTGACATATGTAAGCAGCTACATGATCTGCACCACACACTTTCACCAAACATTATTGTGTGGATGTCTTAGCATGCCAACAAGCCAACGTAGGACAGGCAGTGCTATGTACCCGTTTCCAAATAATTGCAACACCCACAGGTTTGCAACCGCTTATAGGAAGGGACTACTTTACAGTCTTTGCAGAGTATGTTTATCGACAGCTACACATGACCTCGAAAGGAATATGTTACTTACCCCGTAAGCATCTGTTTGTGGCATGTAGTACTGTAGATTCACATGTGCCCACTCTCCTCCCCGGACACCGTTGGCCATTGCAGGTCATTGCATTTATTAGTTGTCACTATTTATGAATTTAGCATGGTCATTACATTACTTACACATACTTTACACTCCTTTCTCAGCCGCCTGCGGGAAAACAATGTAACAATGGAGTAAATGCGAATTACCACAGAGAAGAGGAGTCAGTCTGCTTCGTTATTCAAAAAACTTCTTCGAAGAAAAGCAACTTGCTCAAGTCCAGACCCAACACTAGATGGCAGGAGTATGCAGAGCATGTGAATCTACATAACTACATACCAGAACGGATGCTTACAGGACCATAATCACATTCCTTTCTCCCACTTCACTACCATTAACAACTAAACTAGCGTTGTTTTAATACCTAAAACATGCAGAAAAAAATGTTCCTGTTTTTAGGCATCCTAATAGTATTCCTTATTTATAGACTATGCTCAAGTAGAAATAACCCTGAATCTTGTTGACTGTAGTGGAGGAAATACAGCAAGTTTGTGCGATGGGAAAAGGAAACGTCTGCACACTCTAAGATTATACAGTGGTTTCACCTTGTTTTTGCAAGGGAATGGAAAGTGGGCACAAAAGAAGAAATCAACTGCCCGTTGCCCAAAACTTGCATGAAACTATTTGTTAGTGAGGTCTGTAAAGGAGCAGGCCATTTGAATAAGACAAGTGCATATTCATGGTCGTGGCAGACAGTTTTTTCTTGTTTGTGGTATGTCTTCATGTTAAGGATTTTCGTCAGGTAGTGCAAGTGAACCTTGGAACTAGACTCCATATCAAGATTTAACAATTAGCAGGCAGAGGGGGACATACCATTTTTCCTGACGAAAGTGACCTACTTTTCATCACCTCTGCACCATACAGCAACCCAGCAGTCCTGAAGAATACATGTTAGTAATGTACCCGTGGTGAAAGGCGAAAATCAGGGATTCCCGCACAGGTTGTACAGAGGGCACGTGGTTGTTACCTGTCCCCTAGAATCCTTTGGATTCCCTCCCTGGCCCTACATTTCAAGCCCAGCCATACTGGCAAGGAACTGGGATTGTTGGCAGCCCAAATTGGCTGCCACCACTAGTCCTGCCAGCTTGGAGAGACCATTCGTGAGGGCAATGCTAGCTGATGTCTGTCACTCCAAGCCACAATCAACCTTCATCTCAATTTAAGGGTTAACATTTCAGGCTGAAGTGACCTTTAACCTGGGTGTAGGAATTTCTGACCAGCCAGGAACCTTATTGTCAACATATCCACATTGTATCCCACAGAGGTAAGTCATTGAAGGTTATTCTAGGATGTAGCGGTTATCTCACAGGTGCTGAGGATCTTGCAGTGTAGTTTATTTTTATTGCTGTCCTTTTTCTTTGCACGAGTCTTTCTTTCGTCGTCTGGCTGATTGACACACCCTTTGTGTTTTTTGTGTTCTCATATGAAACTTTTTTTATTGTTTTTTATTGTTTCTTTTTCATCTAGTTTACAGGTTGTGCATTTGCTTCTGCTTCTATTTGGCAGTATGAAGCTCTGAAATTCAGAGTCCAGAGCTACTTTGATGAGGTACAGGCAGATTGGCTGGATAGCAGGAGGCCAAACAAAGAACTGGATTTCAGAAAACAGGTAATGAAATTACAAACGAATTTGGGTAACGCTATGGATATTTATATTCATCATTTTTAAGCATTCTAAGAATGTTAATCTATAGTTTTCTGTTCCTTTCAATCATTAACCAACCATGCAGGGAATGCATCTTTATAAAAAATGTTGGTCAAACGAATTGTTTGCAATTTTATCTTCTATAATTAGGCATGTATAATATTGAGCATATTCTTTAAAGAATAGAGATCACAGCAGAGCTGCGCACGGCGTAGAAAAATGCTTTACTGGAAATCAGAGCAATTTGGGGGCTTGTGCACAATTCAGATATCCTTCTGAAGATATTGCAGTGCTGTCTTTAAAGCGGTAGTCATGACTGTGCTGGTGTCCAGTGAATAATAGCATACAATCTGACAGAAATTTTGAATTTTGCTTGAGCGCACAATATTTTTACGTTGACGTTGAATTTCGATTTACACAGCTGCATTGGTGTGAAAAAGTGGTTAAGCTGCTTGACTAATTGCATCAGATGTAAATTAATTAAAAAAGAATACAATTTGACGATAATTGTCTTTGAACCAGTGTGGTAAAGGAACATTGCGCTAACTATAACACGGCTCATATTGTTAGCAAACAAGTTTGTGTTTCTTTAACATACGCTAAACCTGTACAACTAACGAAGCCATATCACTTCAAACACACTGCATTAATGATACCTGGAAGCTAATTTTTCAAATTTGTGACTATTTGTACAGAGCTTTTTTTTAAAATTAAATTAAATATATTCATGCATAGGGTTGTAGCTATCAGTAGTTCTTGAATGTGCATTTGCACCGGTATTGTAGTGTAGCTCCTATTTTCCCAATAGGCTCTGCGCATTGGAATAGTACCTACGGCAGTAAAGGCCTAGGCCAGACGTTAACTAGGTCTACTACTGTCGATACTAGACTTAATTTTTGGGTTTGCCAGCTAAGCTCAGAGTTCGCTAGAAACTTTCTCGAATGTTCAAGGAAGGATTACCTCCCCTGATTAGACAAGAAGGGATTTAGTTTCTGACAACCATAGAACATGACAACTTTGCTCTCCCCTAATCAAGAGTCAATCTCAAGAGTCGTGTGAGCACAAGGCAATTATTTTACTCAGTCAGTACGTGCATTCTTAGTCTCATCAGAATGTAGAGAAAAGGAAGAGACGGGCGTGTTCAATAAAAAGGTGTTATTTATTGATCAGTCTCTTTTCTCATACATGAGAAATGGATCGATATTATTGCAATACTTATAGTTAAGTAAAGTGCATACATTAAAAGCAATAGTATAAAATAATACTGTAAAAACATTGATATGGTTTCTGAGCCATATGATGTTTTAAATGATTAAAATATATTTACATACACATATACATTTGACTAAACGTACTCAACTGGTGTTTCTAAATACGCCTACCCCGTGTACCTGACCTAAGTCTAATGCGTGGGCGGGAATAGAAAGTTACAGTTTAAGTTAAGTTTGTTTTTGCCAAGTGAATAACTAAAGAATTCTCTGTGAGGAGTTATTCAGTTCTGTACCTGGAAGTTAGGATGAATGAGGAATGGTATCTCTTTCTCTGCTCTCGATATTCCAGGCTGCCTGCGAGGGCTGCCCAGGAGCGCCGGTGCTGGGTCTCTCGGCTTGAGATAGCAGCGCGTCTCTCAGCGCGTCAGGAAGGCGGGGCTGCTGCCAGCGGGGTCTGCTTCTGCTCTCGGCTTCGGCAAGGGTGGCTGCTCCGTATTGTCACCACGCGTGTGTTTGCATAGGGCAAGGTCGGCAATATTTATACCTTAAAGGTGCCGGGATTGACGTAAGGATGGACATAGGTACGTCAATAAAGATGTCATACGACTTGCTCGTTAGCACATTCTTTTGCAAAAGTTCTCTGTGAAATCAAAACAATGGCCGCACGGATTATCCAGGTTGTCATAGGTTTGATTTGTTATGAGAACGTCGTATGCCTTATCAGGGGCTGGAGGAATGTCGCTTGTCTAATTAGATCTCAAGCGTTATGACCTAATCAGATAACACGTTCCTGTGCCGTAGTGTGACTGCGTCAGATAACGGTATCTGCATCATGGGGGCTGTTCTTGCCTCATGGGCTGACTGCTAGTTAACTTGATAGTTAGTTTAACCAGAATAGGGTCAGGAATAGGGGGATCGATTCAGAACCTATAGAAATACACGACACCCACTCCACGCTAACTATGGTCATATCTACTAATCTATGCATAGTATAACATAGTACAACATACTATAGAGTATAGTGTATACCTTACCACCCCAAAATACATAAATGCATTTCGAAATTTTCAAATATACTGAAAAATTGCAGTCATATATATTGTATGCACTTAAGCTATGAATTAAATGCAAAAGTAAACACGCATTGTTATGCATTATTGCTTTTTGGTATATGAGAAATACACATGAAATGGCTCTTAATATGGCTATACAGAAAGGAAGTTCGAGACCATTTCATCACATAATAAAATATTTGTGAACATACCAGCGGGCAGCTAAAGTCTATATAAAGTATCTAAAAATAGAAATCTTAGTTCTCTAGGAATAGTTTCTTACTTTAAGCAGAAGATCAGTGTCCCGGAAAAAAAAATATATAGAAAAATATTTTAGGGGCTTGCTGAAAAAATCGCTGTCCGTGAACTGGATTGTAATTGTTCATGTGACTTTATTTTTAAAGTTGAAGGCCGAATTCAGGGAACGCCGTGTGCGAGTTTACTCAAAAGTCTCTATTTCTGTTCCGGAGAGAACATCATATCATTCAGGCTTTCGAAAAAACTGTCAACAGCTTCATGGGAAAGTTCCACTAAGTCGGATATAGGGGTAACCATGCATTCGTGCGCATGATTGTCTCCATTGACATTCTGATTTGCATCACTGACAGAAGGTCGTACCTGTTCGATGCTGCTTTCATCTTGAACTTCACTACTCTTCAATCGTAGTGGTGAAGATTCCAGGAATGCCGTCATCAGGATTGGCAGCCTTTGAGGGCAGCACAAAGCGTGAACCTTGGTAGGAACCAACAGTGTATCTGCATCCACTGGCGCATCCGATTGTAGCGTCAGACAGGTGTCTAACACGCATTCTTCTCCGCATAGCAGACACCTTAGTACAGGTAAAACACACCTTTGCCACATTGGTCGAAATGATAGAAACCAAGTCATATTTAGGTCTCTAAGCCGGGAGAGTCCCAGGATTTTTGATATCCGGTCCCGGTATCCAATGGCTAGGATCGTATCTTCCATTGTCGCGAGAGTTTGATCTGTGACATGGGTTGCCATAACGAAAAATAAGGACTAGGAATATGATTCCTGCAATTAGTCCCAGGATCAGGGGAAGTCCGCCAAAAATCGAATGGACGAAATCTGGAAAAATACCCAGTATGGCTTTGAATGGTGTTAATGCCATCGAAAATACTGTCTTAAATACCTTTGAGACCCCAGTGGTATCAGAAATATTTAAGATTTCGCTCAGGATTTCCGCGAAATGTACGGGGGAATTAGTTGATAATAATGTATGTATCTCTGCAGTCGTCCTTGCGACTTGTAGATCATACGTTTCTTTTGATGACGTGAGCCTTGTAGGCGTCTGAAGAAGCACTGTTTTCATTCTGCTTAAAGTGTCTATTCGAATAGAAGTAATTTTCAAACTGGGCCATGCCCTTGCCTCCCTGTCTGGAAAGGAGCTGGGGAACAAAGAACGTCCACAGCACTTGACCTTCGCCGTTGTAGTTACTAGATAAGGAGTCCCGGGCATAAGACTACAACATCTGCGGTCTACAATAAGAATGTAACTCCCATTATAGAGTCTTTGAAAGAATGGTTCTATTTCAGTTGCAGGTGCGCCTTGCTGGTGACATGAAAGGTTGTATGAATTCCCTTCACAGGCTCCGTGCAAACTAATACCGTTACACAGAAGCGTGCCACTTAGTGACATAGCACAATTGTTGCCACTAAGAAACACTTTCTGTCCTTTATTACTGACACATGCATTTGAATAGGGTAGGTTCCAAGTTGTTTTAAGGTACCCCTTTCCCAATTTCTCGTACATGCCAGCCTGTATATATTTTTGGCAGTATTGAAACCTGAAGGTTGAGATTGGAATATTTAAGATTCCGTGGATTATCCATTCACTGACAGGTCGTTCTGACATTGTCATTGGTAATCTTTCTAGTTTTTCAATGCTCAAGATTGTATAATCAGCACCCTTTTGCGCCATACCGATTTGTCTATCAGTAAGGTTAAAGATTTGGAATAGTGACGTTGTGTTGATTAAACGCCAAGGCACATAGCCTGAACGCAGATTTTGTAACGTCCAGCCAAGCTGTACAATAGAACGCAATTGTGACTGTCCATGTTGTAATAACAGTAAGTCTTGCGATAATATATCGATTGCTGAAGACACAATGCTGTCCAATGAAAATATTCTGGAGGACAGAGTCATTAACCCATTGTCCACTACAGAAAGTGATTTTTCCAAATTAATACGATCAATTTCACGTATTCTCTCTGCTGTTTCAATTTGAGTAACCTTCCAGGCCTCATTGTATGCTGCATATACAGAGGCTGCTATGAAACGCTTTTGACGCTGTTTGCGTGGTCCCATTATGAAATCACGCAAGTCAGCACCATCAGTAAGTAAAGTTAGGTGTTGCTTAATTTCAGGCAGTGTGGAAGTCTGTAGCCATTGAAGGCATAATTTGCCCACACTGTAGGTTGTTATAATCCCTGGGTGATGTCTTTGGGGATATCTAGGGTCTGGCCTGGTCATTTTGAAACCCTGTGTTTTATTCAGGAATCTGTCTTGACAGTGATTTGTATCTGTGGGCCAGATCAACCATTGTTTCCAATCAGGATGTGTTCTGTTTTGGTTAAGTATATGGTTTACGTCTATTTCTTCATCTGTATCAGAGTTATTGCTAAACATTGTTGGCTTTGGAATAGACGGGTTATTTAAATCTTTGATTTTGGCTAAGCCAAGACAGGTGGTTTGTTGAACAGTGTCATTTAAAAATATCATTTGTTCTGGGATCATGCAGGCTCTAAACAAAGCTTCTAAACCCTGTACTTGCCATTCTTTTGTACCCCAAACACTTTTCAAATCAACATTTTTGTCCCAATAATCAAATCCAAAAGTATTCATTTTTTCAAAGAATGAATCTGAATATATCAATTTTGTGTTGGTTATCATGGTTTTCATCCCTGTCTTGTTTGACAATTTGTAATAAAATGTTTCAGCATTACTTGTGTTAAAACCTTGAAAGTATGAATATTTGTCATAAACGGTTCTTGAACTCCCTTTTGGAGGTGTTGCACAATGTTCCCATTGATTATAATTTAAAACATTTCTAGGTTGTGCAGATTTATGTAAAAAATGGTTACCATAATGGTTATAGCAATACATACTATCATAATTTGTAGAACCTTGTAAATAATCATGTTTTGTAAATTTAGCAGACATTACTAAATCAGACATCATGTTGTTAATACTCTCGAAGGCCCAATCATCAGCAAATGAGTTTGGTTTTGCAAAGTCACTCAAGGAGATCTTGATTTGGTGTGGATATTTCAGGATCTCGACCGGACCATAAATTTCATAGTCAGTGTTGTCCCAGGCTACCCCACCAGGTATTGGAATTGCTGTGAAGTTGGCTGAAGAAAGTTCTGAAGAAAGTTCTCTTTTCTCGACGTGCGAAGATGTGTGTGGTTTGAGGACCAAGTTGATGTTCTGACTTGCTGTGTCCATTTTAGCATATTTTCCCTCAATGAAGCGTCCCAAAGTAAATACCATGATGAGCCAAAGTATGAGGATAAATGCACCAAAACCCACCCAAAATTCAATCCATGGAGAAACCAGATATGTTTCTTTCAGTTGTTTCAAAAGTTCCTTAGCTTTGTCTTTAAAGGATTTTGATGATGGCTGTGTCTTTGGTTCACTGAAACCTTCAGAGGAATCATCGAAGTTGATGAAGTAACCAGATGCAGTTCTGTCAATTGTTCCAATTGCTTCAGGATTTTTGTTTCTTGCATTTTCACTTGGTACTTCAGTATAGATTGGTGTGTCTCTGCTAAATGTTTTTATTTGGGTTTTCAGAGGTCTTAGTTCTATTGCATTGTTGCATAGTCCTTGTTGTTCTTCTGTAGGCGTTTCGAATGTGATGAGCCTCTTTGTTAGGACCTCTGTACTGGTAGCAAACCTTGGTGTTCTGCTACTTATTGGGAGTCCACTTGGCCTACTGTTTGTTATCGGCCACATGTTGTGGTTTTACCAGGTCGATGGATACAACTCGGTTCTCCTTTTTTCTTCCAGCAAGTGGCGGTAGTACAACTGATCTTGTCCCGTTGACAGACAAGACAGGAACTGCTTTTCTGTAAGAAGGCCCAAATTCCTTCTTTACCGCGATCTTCTCCCTGACTAGATCCCCGACTTTTGGAATCCAGACAGGTCTTGCTGGGACAGGTGGTGATTCTTCAGTGGTTGTTGGCTGTTGTTTCAACTGTATGTTGCTCAGGTCTTTTCTTGTTTTGTTTAAGTCCTGCAAAATAGCCAAACGGTCTTTGACATCAAAGGTTTTTTCTATTACCACTGAAGTCTGACTATCAAGGTCAGAGATCAACATCCTAGTTCCGAATAATAATTCGTACGGACTGAATCCCTTCAGAGAATTTCTTGGCAAGTTATTTAGACTACGTTGGACACTTATTAGATGTTTGACCCACCCAGCTCCCGAACCTAATATCCTTTCCATTATAGATTGCTTTCTGCCTTGGTTTTTTCTTTACACCATCCCATACCCTCAGGAAGGAAGTGAGAAGATTCTCGCTGGGCTGTGCTCATTTGGCCATGTTTCCCCCCAGGCTGGTGTGCCTGAGTGAAAACAATGGTCGAACGTAGCATGCTCTTAGCGTATATGCCATTTAGACTCGCAAATCTTTGTATAACAGTCCGGACGTCAGCCGAGTGCTGAGGATCTACATTATAAGTGGAAACTAGCCTGTATATGTTAATCGCAAGCCATTCTTTTTACTGGTGATGTTATCTGCAGTCAGATTCCACCGTATTTTATTTTTTCTCTCCCCACTGCGATTTCTGTTGCAGTTTGGGCAGTTTTTTACAAACATGGTATGATGTAGGCTCATGCCTGGCCACCAGTACCGTGATTGTAAATCTTCCAGAGAATCTTTTAGTTTGAGGTGTCCAAGACCCTCACCCATATGTGCGTCTGCGATTAACAAGCTTCTCCTGTCCATGTTTGGAATCACTCTATCCCCCACTCCAGGGATTCGAGCAAAAGGGACGGAGTTTGCATCGATTATGTATGTATAATTGAGTGGATAGTTGATCGGTAACGCTGAGCAGTCGCCTTTTGATGACGTTTTCACCGCCAGCAATGTTTCACCGTCAATGTATTTTAATGTACGCTTTTTTCGAACTACGGGAGCCGATTTAGTGGCTGCCGCTGCGGCTGTTTCAGCCAATGAATTCCCTACAACGTGAACGCCATCACGTTGATGACTCAGTGAGTGAGTCACGTGAGTCTTTGGTAGTTCTTTTTGTAAAAGAGCTATTTGTTCCCAGAGCAGTCTCTGCTTTATTGGTGCATCTGTGTCATCTTTGTAACCGTTCTGAATCCATGTCTGCAAATCGCTGTTATATGATTTGACGCAGTAATATGAATCTGACACTATAAGTGTCGGGAATTCGCGATCCGCATTATCTAGCGCCATTTTCAATGCGATTATTTCAGTTTGTTTTTCTGAATTAGTTTCTACTGAGTGTGATTTTGTTAATAGAGGTTTTAATATACCTCCGCGCCACACTTCTTTTGTAATCTCACATGTGGGGTTGTATGCTTGTTCTCCCCAAACGGAGGGTTGAGCATGTCCGTCTGTGTAGATTACACAGGCGTAATGTCGTAGAGGCAGAATGTCGATTGGCAGAGGATACGTCCTTTCATATTTTAGATTTTTCAATTCTTTTAGTTCTGGATCAAAGTAGTAGTCTACTTTGTCCGTTGTGATTGAATTCACCCATTGTATCCATTCCGGATTCAATGTTGTTGTTGGTAAATTACACGGTGTTGTTAGTGCCTCAAAGGCTGATTCTGCTGTTCTGACTGTGATATGTCTACCGTCAGCTATGTCTTTTTCTCTAGCTATTGCGGTTTGAACTGCACGAATGATTTTTTCTGTATTACTGAATTTCTGTTCAGCTTCTGTGTACATGTGTGATTTGAATGCAATTGGTACCTTATCTCCCTCATTAGAAGTTAGGTATGTGAATCCGCATCTCCCTGGGATGACTCGGATCACAAGGTTGCGTGTATTATCACGTGTTTCTAATTTTGTTTTAATTAGCATGTCTGTTTGTAAGGATCTCAACATTTCTGTGTGTATTTGAGTCCAACTGGATCTTTTAAAGTCTGGTTTAATTAGATCATAAAGGGGTTTGACCCTTTCTGCGTAATTTGCAATGTAAGTTCTTCCGAAATTTAGGAAGCCTAGAATTGACTGTAGGTTTTTTAGTGTTTTAGGAGCTTGGATTACAGCACATTTCTCTGGGAAATTGTCTGCCAGGCTTTTGCCTTCACTTGATAACTCATATCCTAAGAATAGGACTGTCAGATGGGCAATCCTGGATTTTTTGAAGTTGAATTTGTAACCCTCTGCAGCGAAACCAAGTATTATGGTGTTCACTCTTTTCAAGTGAGTCTCCAAGTCATCATCTGTTAAGTAAATGTCATCAACATAAGATAATGCTTCATCATCATATAGTTGTAGTAATTCTGTTACTCTCGCTGAGAATACCCCCGGGCTGTTCTTGTACCCCTGGGCTAACCGACAGAATTGTTTTTGAGTGCCATTTACTGAGAATGCAGTTAAATATCTGCTCTCTGGTGCTATGTTTTGACAAAAGAATCCATTGGAGATGTCCAAGGTTGTTTTGTATTTTTTGCGCACTATGTTATTCATTAGTGCAGCACTGTGTGAGTTTTGCACTGCAAAAGTTTTGCAACATGTGTTAAGGTGTCGGTAATCCAAAACTAGACGATATGAATTGTCTGGTTTGGAGACCGGAAACAAAGGATTGTTCATTTGTGAGGTGCAAGTTTCAATCACCCCCTGGTATTCTAGCTGATCTAGTATTTCATTTACCTGTTTTTTAGCTTCTTGCTTAATTGGGTACTGCCTTTGTGCAGTTGGTTGTGATTTTAACTGGATTTTGTGAGGAGGAGAATCCTCATCCCATCCTACATGATTTTTATATAAAGCAGGTGCTAAGGCCACTGCCCACTTTCTAGCAAGTGTATATTTTTTATGAATCGGGATTTGATTCGAGAAGGCAGGCATAATTACTTCTTCGCCATGAGGGCACTCCCTGACAAACTCTGGTGGCCAGTCTTTCTCAGCTAGAAGGATGTCATAGCCCTTGGAGAGGTTATCCCAAAATAGTCCCCTTATTTTCCTAGTCTTATCTCCCTCTATACGTAATGTTATCTCGTATATCTTGTGGGGCTTGCTAACTCTGGTGTCTGCAGTTTCCACTTGAAGGTATTCATTCGTGTCCACTGTCTCCAGATGATTCATAAGGACTTTGCGAGCTATGCTCACCTCTGCTGCGCTGTCTAGCATTGTCTGAGCCCACTCTCCGTTTTTCAGTTGTGTCCTCAGTATTCTCGGCATTGTTAACTACCTTGATACTGGCTACCTTCTTTTTTGGAAATTGTAATTTCTTTTTCAGTTGAGCAGGTTCCTTGTCTTTGGACTTGGCGTGCTCTTCTGATCGTCCTCTTCTTTCCGATTTCTGCGAGGAATTCTGAAAAGATTGAGAGGGACGTGTATCAATGTCTTGATATCTATCAGGTTTTTTAATATTATCCCTATTTCTAAGGTTATATCTATTCCCAGAGGGGTCACTCTGCGGTGACCTCTGTCTTTGGTTTGGAGATTTCTCTCTTCGCCTAGGAGACCTTCCTCTGGACTGGAATTTCTTTTCTTTGGGATTGGATTGTTTGTTTCCATCCCAGTTCTTTTTTGGTGAATTATTATTAAAAAATATTTTTTCTGGACTAGTAGTCAGTTGCGGTTTTACTGGTATTCCACCTAGACTATCTCTGCCTAGTTCTTCATAGGATTTTTCTATGATTCTGGCAATTTCAGCTGGTTGGTCTGCTATATCTGTCTCTTTTAACCTCTGGCGGATCGCCACGTTTGCTGCTTCACCTTTTATGTTGGCTAGTAATATAGCCGAGACCTGCTTGAAGTCTTTCAGTAATTTCATACCAAGAGTTAAAGCAGGTTCTGGACCGTATTCATCTTGAATTTGTTTTAGCACATCTGGTATCACCGAAATGGATGGAGCACCGTGCGTTTTTGTATAGATGGAAGCAAAGACTGTACCCCAAGTGTCACAGTCCTCAATGTGTGGTGCGATTCCCATTGGGAGACATATAGTCAGAATCCTGTGTTTTTCTAATGGGGTGGTGTCAGGAAACACCGCCTCTATTTGGGTGATTTTCTGTGCCAACCAGAATGGTATTTGTTCCCGTTTAGCTGGAACTTTACCTAGGCAGGATTGGATGTTCTGTGGTGTAATTTTATTTGTGTTCCCCTGGTGAGGGGTCAGCTGTGGTATTTTATTCGCTGGCTGAATTGTTGAAGTCCGCATTACATACTGAACTAATTGTCTATGAATTTTTAGTAATTGTTTCAGCTGTGTTAATAGTTCAGCTGCAGGCATCCTATCGATGTCTGGATGTGGTGTGTATCCGGCTAGGACCGGCCACGTTGCTCCTGGTCTTCCTAAAGGACCGAGCCTTGTAATGTGATTGTTATGTTTTAGGGCGCCATCAAATAAGAGCAAATGCTCTTGGAATTTGAGTGGTACTTCCACCTCCTCGAAAGGAGTGTACTCATTAGGAGGTTCCTCTACTTTGTAATAGTGGAAGTACTTTGTTACAGCATTAGCTGCTGGAAAATGTATCCATGAATAGTATACCTCTGTCTGCCGATATTCGTGTGCCTCGATTACGAATATGACTGTGCCACCTCTAGGTGTCAGTCCATTTTCTATAAGTTTTAAGGTTATAGATCTCCTTTTGGCGACCTGGATGAGTATTATATCCGGGTCTGCTTCGAGTGCTGTAGTATCAGCTGCTGCTATTTCAGCTGCTAATCTAACTGCTTCTCTTTCTTCATCACTGTCTCCCATTTTACTGACAGGATGGTATTATGTTTATTTGCAGATCAGGTTTCTTTATGGAAACAGAGATTAGATGCACAATATTTTGGAACACTGTTTATCCTTCAACGTTGACTTGACCAAAAACCATACATAGGAGTTCCCTCCTGCGAGGTTTTGGAGGATATAACCTTTCACCCACTCCAGACGTCTTTGGAGTATTTGGGAAAAGGGGTCTGAGTGAGAAAGCACGACTGAGTTACTCTAAATGTCTTATGTTAGTTTTATCGCCCTTTCCAAACACGTTGGGCGCCATGTAGTGTAGCTCCTATTTTCCCAATAGGCTCTGCGCATTGGAATAGTACCTACGGCAGTAAAGGCCTAGGCCAGACGTTAACTAGGTCTACTACTGTCGATACTAGACTTAATTTTTGGGTTTGCCAGCTAAGCTCAGAGTTCGCTAGAAACTTTCTCGAATGTTCAAGGAAGGATTACCTCCCCTGATTAGACAAGAAGGGATTTAGTTTCTGACAACCATAGAACATGACAACTTTGCTCTCCCCTAATCAAGAGTCAATCTCAAGAGTCGTGTGAGCACAAGGCAATTATTTTACTCAGTCAGTACGTGCATTCTTAGTCTCATCAGAATGTAGAGAAAAGGAAGAGACGGGCGTGTTCAATAAAAAGGTGTTATTTATTGATCAGTCTCTTTTCTCATACATGAGAAATGGATCGATATTATTGCAATACTTATAGTTAAGTAAAGTGCATACATTAAAAGCAATAGTATAAAATAATACTGTAAAAACATTGATATGGTTTCTGAGCCATATGATGTTTTAAATGATTAAAATATATTTACATACACATATACATTTGACTAAACGTACTCAACTGGTGTTTCTAAATACGCCTACCCCGTGTACCTGACCTAAGTCTAATGCGTGGGCGGGAATAGAAAGTTACAGTTTAAGTTAAGTTTGTTTTTGCCAAGTGAATAACTAAAGAATTCTCTGTGAGGGGTTATTCAGTTCTGTACCTGGAAGTTAGGATGAATGAGGAATGGTATCTCTTTCTCTGCTCTCGATATTCCAGGCTGCCTGCGAGGGCTGCCCAGGAGCGCCGGTGCTGGGTCTCTCGGCTTGAGATAGCAACGCGTCTCTCAGCGCGTCAGGAAGGCGGGGCTGCTGCCAGCGGGGTCTGCTTCTGCTCTCGGCTTCGGCAAGGGTGGCTGCTCCGTCTTGTCACCACGCGTGTGTTTGCATAGGGCAAGGTCGGCAATATTTATACCTTAAAGGTGCCGGGATTGACGTAAGGATGGACATAGGTACGTCAATAAAGATGTCATACGACTTGCTCGTTAGCACATTCTTTTGCAAAAGTTCTCTGTGAAATCAAAACAATGGCCGCACGGATTATCCAGGTTGTCATAGGTTTGATTTGTTATGAGAACGTCGTATGCCTTATCAGGGGCTGGAGGAATGTCGCTTGTCTAATTAGATCTCAAGCGTTATGACCTAATCAGATAACACGTTCCTGTGCCGTAGTGTGACTGCGTCAGATAACGGTATCTGCATCATGGGGGCTGTTCTTGCCTCATGGGCTGACTGCTAGTTAACTTGATAGTTAGTTTAACCAGAATAGGGTCAGGAATAGGGGGATCGATTCAGAACCTATAGAAATACACGACAGTATACCCAGGCGTGAGGAACCCACTACACCACAGGATATTTTCTTTGATGCGTTAGGGTCAGTGCCACCATTTATGTGGCACTTTTTTTTTTTTTTTTTTTTTTTTTGCATTTGTATGGCGCTCAGCTACCCAACAAGGGTTTCCCGGCGCCTGTGACTTTGGATTGAACGAAGGGAGGTGCTGTGTGGAATTTTAGCACAGTTGTTTCTGGAAAAGCCAAGTTTTAACAGATTTCCTGAATTTAGTGTAGCTTTCTTCTTTCCGGATGAACTGGGGGAGGGAATTCCACAGAACCGGCCCTTGAACCGAAACCTGTTACAGCACTGTTACAGCTGAACTCATAATTATCATTCTCCTTCTGTTTTAGTTGTCTTTTGTACACTAAAGTCCTAGTGCGACCTGATAGACCCACTATATTATATTAGTTGTGGGCTTATCCGCCCAATTTCACAAATAGTGGTATGGCTCAGATCCATGAGCACTTCAAGAAAGTTTATGGTAGGTACCCAGTTAAATGTGTGTGTGTGTGTGTAATATGTGTTTCTCCTCCAGATCTACAGATTTGTAAAACAATGTCCCTAGTGATATGTGTACAGTCGGATAATGGGCATTATATATTTTAATTAAATCTCAATCAATTTAACATATTAAACACATTCCTATTCATCAGAGATAAAATGTGAAGCTCAAAGGGATGGTATTATAAAATGATTTACTCGAAATGACCAACAAAAAGAGAGACTGGGGTTTTTCTTATTAGGGTCAATGTAAGGTAAATGATAAGCATACAGCGACATGATGCTTCCCCCAATGATGTCTGCTTTTACAAAAGTAATCTTGTTAATGTTTATGAACTGTAAACAGGATGCACGATTTCGAATGCCTCTTAAGATTTCATCTGCTGCCTTCTTGTTTGACTTGTTGATGCCTCGAAATGCAACAGCCCATATGACATGCACTGGGTGCATAAGACGGCAAGCCAGATCGAAAAAAGAATCATTCATGGACAACGTGCTGCTGCAGCTCATATCCGCTTGTTAGAAATCATTGAGTTCACTTTCAGTCCCCAGAGACAAGTTAAATTAATAGCCAATCGGAATTAATTAGCATGAGCACTACTTGACAATATGCACAACTTTGGAGCAAGGACTTTTCCACAACTGTTCTATCAAATGGTCTGTTGTTCAACCGCACTTTTCCATACCCCACTAGGTATTTTTTGAGCACTCACTACTTTGCTGGTTGCGGGATTCGTATACTGAGTGTGTAAAATAGTTTGCTGTATTTATTTCACTCCACTAGAAACAACTACAAAATGCATTTTGAAAATCTATCATTTTTCATGAATCTATTAATGAATAATTGTTGTTCATTTGTAGGTGAACAAGTGGTGGAACAGCCTTACTGAAGGGCAACAGACAGTGGCAGGTTTGTTTAAACTTACTGTGTTGAAGGATTGGCTCCTAACAAGTAACAACAGGTTTAGCCTCTGGTTCTACATTTATGATTGGGGCTTTGGTTCTACATTTAGGATTAGGGTAAACTTGTAGCTGCAGGGAATTCGCATATAGCTATACCTGTCTTCACAAACTCTTCCAACAATTTGAACATTTCCCACAAGTCATGGTTTTGTGTGAAATATTGTTTATATGGTTTTGTTGCAAATAAGTGTACTACTACAACTTTTATGTCTAGGATAGATCAGGAGAAGCCAATTTCTGATAATGATATTGCAAACCTGGTATATACACCAAATACTAATTCTCCTGAACGCAGTGATCACATTGATTTCATGCCATATTTTAAAAAGTACCTGGTTTACTTTGGCTAATTGCACCCAATCAGGTTCAAATATATTTGTGTTATTTTTATCCAGAGTTTGACTACTCTTCTATTATAGTGACATTACCCTTGTTAAGTCCTCAGTAAGTAGACATACATGCATCTTCTTAATTTGTAATGGTTGGCTTTGTGAAGCTACAAAGTAGCTAGCAACACAAAGTATTAAGTACAACAGTTCTAATTCTAGTTTTGTGTTTCCAAAGGCTGTCTGCCACTTTGAACTCTGTAGACGCCACCCGTACCCCCTTTTCTGAGCAAACACAGAAGACTATTGGCTAGATGCAACTCAAATTCCACAGTAGCACTCAATGTTTCTCCCTGTACATTGGTTCAGATGTCCTGTAAACCTTCCTGTAGAAGACAAACTGTGCCATTTGTAGATATTTAAAATATGAATGTTTTCCGAAAAAGGGAGGACGCTCATGGTACCAGAGTCTAAAGACTTTCACAGCAGAGTTCGCTTTTTATACTCTCTTCAAATATGTATCTGATTGCTCCGGGAGAGGAGTGAATAGATGTCTATTGTACACATATAGAGGCAACAGTTTATTGGTAGAGAGTTTATTCAGATCCCCACTTCATTCATTCTTGGCTCATTTGAACCATTCTCAGTACCTGTGAAATGAATATCGCTCTTGTTCATATGACATTTTCATAAGTTATTTAGTGAAAGTGCATGCACTGATCTATTTTATTGCAACCAACGTAATAAACATTTTAAGAAGCTGTGCCTGCTCAAATGTTCTTGAAATTAATAAACTTGACCTTAAATTAATGTCCCAAAGTCTTACTCATGCAGTCATGCAGTCTCATCAAGCATTCTGATTATGATCAGAAAATAATGCCCTCCTGTCTTCATCCTCAAACGGATGGGAAGAAGGCTTGTGGAGGCTCAAGCTTGGTTCGGGCCCAGTGAAAACAAGAGAAGGGCTCAAGCAAGAGACCTATTTAGCAGCACCACACCTCAACTTTCTAATAACATTTACCTGCCTAGCACTAAGGACTTTTCATAAATGTCACTTTTACTGTCTAGAGAGTTGGAGTTGAAAGTTAAAGGGTCCCATTCACAAATCTATCTTCTAATGATCGGTGTTGTTCAACAGATGTCTTTCAATGACTACACTCAGAGGTCCTGTGGTGTGTTTTACTGTTTATTTGTCCTTACTGTACCAGAGCTTAAAACATATTGTTCCAAGTACAGTCCTAGTTGCTGAACAGTATCATACTTCTGTAATATCCCTTTCTGGAAATGGTTTCTGATCAACAAGGATTTGCTATAGGAATGCCTTGAGACATAAGACTTACAATTCCCTCAGCTGTATCCTTTCTGATTCTTTGTTGTACTATTGACCTTTTTGCAATCTGAAATTCAACCATGCACTCTGAGCTCAAATTAACCTATTAAGCAAAGTGGAAGAAACCTAGAAAAGTCACTTGGCATTGTTCCGAGCTTGACCCCAGAGCCTCCACTTGCAAGACCACTCACCCCAGCCCTGGCAAAGAGATGGTACCGAGTTTTAGATTGTATTTTATTTGTTCCTTTTCCCACATACCAGGGTTTTGATCCAAATGTGCCTTCTGTTTTATACATGATTTCCCTAGATTTTATCCTTGTCGAAAATATAATTTTCATCCAAAGGTCCAGCTATTTCAGATTCAATTGAAAATTCAACTGGAATAAATACCTGTTAGGTTACCTTCATGGGAATGTATTTTCCTTATCTCAAGAGAGTATTTGCTTTAAATAATACCGTAGCCCCATTGACATGAAGCTAGAGGAGCTCTGGTTCTAGGGAAACCTAAAATGATAGGCTTCATGCTTGAGTGTAGTTCTCAGATCAAAGCTGAGAATGAAATAACCATTCCCTGGTCCATCTCATCAGATTTCCTTAATAACAACGAACTCCTCTGCTATCGAGCAGCTCATGGCAGTTCCCATGCTCTGGTTGGAGAAGGACGGAAAGGTTATTACCTACTAGAATTGACAGCAAGTTTTTGCCTTAAGATCATTTTCTCTTCTTAAAGAGAAAGTGGTTGAAAATGATAGTCAGTGCTACTGTCATGCTCTTTCTACAGAAGTGTATTAGGACCATGGTTCCACCTACTCCGCTATCTGGCGGTGTAGTTCTGGGAGCGCAAAGAGGACAAAGTTTTTTGGCACTATGACCATGTGCAATACGTTTTTCCAATATATCATTATTGCATCCAGCATGTTTGCCTGTGGCTAAGGCTCCTAACAAGGGCTCTACATTATTTTGTATGTTGCTCAGGAATAGAGTGCTAAACCCAGATGGGTGATGGGAGTACAATCCATAACAGTACTCCTTTTGACATAGATGCCACTCCATGGCCTCATGTAACTGTGCAAACTTGGATTCAGTCTTATACAATACAGTCTTGTGAGTTTCATTGGATGTTTAACTCTTATCATGCATCTTAACCTCACAGCTATGCTCCAGGAGTAAGACAAAATGACCCTCTTTTGTTAATGCTATCACTTGCATCTATATGGTTAATGTTTGGGATTCGGAAGGGCATAGACAGGGTGGGTTGGGAGGGGTGGTGGGTATCAGTGTCATGCTTTAAAGTGCCCCTAACAAGATGCTGACATGATCAGGTCTGCCAACTTGTGAAACCAGCATTGGCATGGCCAGAAGGTCTCGCTTTTGGGACCTTATAATTGTTAACCCAGAGCTATTTTAAGCTATGTTGTAGACTCCGCAGTTATACTCAAAGTACAGCCCGGGAGCCGCCTGCGACCCTCCTAACCTTTAGATGCGGCCCCCTGGTCAACAGCAGTACTGGGCTGCTGTTTACTCGAATCCGCCATAACATTAAAAACAAGCATTGGCATAGCGAATAGGTCTCGCCTTTCAGACCTTATAAGTGTTAAGTTATGCAGCACAATATTCTTGGTGAAACAACATCAACTGTTGCATGACTAAACACTTATAAGGTCCGAAAGGCGAGACCTATTGGCCATGCCAATGCTTGTTTCTTTAGACTGCTTAGTAAAATTATCCATTAACCATGCAGAAGTTAATTAATTTGATTTTCTTTTACAGGCATCATAGCAGTAAATGTCTTAGTATTCTGTCTCTGGAAAGTGCCGTCCATGCAGCGCACAATGATTAAATACTTCACTTCTAACCCGGCCTCCAGTAAGTAATTGCATACTGGGTTTGTACGTTCATACTGAATCTGTTTTGGTGCATAGATTGTCAGAGTTTCTGCAAAAGTAAAATAATTTGGTGTGCTCTGGTGCAACAGACTGACATGGAAAGATCACCACTAACAACTTTCAACATGTACCAGCTCCTTAAATGTACAGTGACTGCTCAAGGGACTGTCTGTGGCTAGGTCTAATTGTTTTGACTCTCTGAATGTAGGCCAGACTCAGCTAGCTCTGTTGAATAGATCCTTACGGCACCCTGCCTTGCCAACGCTAGATGGAATTTGTATGTAACATAGGTGTAGAGCACCCCCAAAGAACGTAACCTGAGTAGGGCATGTGTCTGGTGGCAGAGTCTGCAGCATTGTAGAAGGTGATGGTAACAGAATCCAGGTATTGGGATAAAGTTACACCCGCTACAAAGTATTTCCCATGCAAAGAATATCAGTTGTATCTGGGATCAGTTGATCTGAAGGTGCTTAGTTTTGCAACGGTGCTGCTACTAAAGTATTGTCTTAGTCATGTATTGTCTACTTTCACCATGACTTCAGTATCATATTTTGGTGTCATGTGGCTGGCACTGGTTTGAGAAAGCGAAGGTTGCATTTTTGTGAGTAGTAGAAAAGGTAATTGCTTATAGGGTCTTTCCTCTTTGTGCCTTGTGTTCTAAATGTTTTAAAAGGCTGATTATGCCTCTAAAGATATTTCATTGCAGAAGTTGAGGGTTCTGTGGGATGTAGTACCTAGAGAAGAAGGCAAGGTGATGGCTGACTTAGTCCTTTTTTGGGCGTTCCTGGCCTGACTGCAGAGGCCAGTCATTACTAACATGACATCCCATATTGGCATTAAGTAGCTGGATTTCTATAGAATATTGTTTTCCCTTTGGTAGTTAAAGTGGTTTCTACTACTTCTAGTAGTGGAATCGGTCACCTCAATACAGTTATTTCCTAGCTTCAACAGACTAGCAGTTGTTTATTGTAAATAGGAATAGATGCAGGGACACTAATTTTCCTGGGTGTGGGAGAGATGGCTTCTGCTTTTGGGGTACCTCCTATGGAACCAAATTCAGTACTTGTTGAGATTGATAACCATGTCCAATCCAGATGACTCCACTCAACACACTACTCACCATGTCCTCCAAAATTGTTAAACAAGGGATGTTTTGGAGATTAAACATGTCATACACGTTGCTTCTTCAGTTCATTCTGGGAGTTCAAATTCTAGATTAATTTACATGCTAACTTTGATTACCTCCTATTCTGGCTAAGGCCTTACAATATCATGTAAGTTAATTTTTTGTTTTCTGTCTTGTAGAAACTCTTTGCCTACCAATGATTCTGTCAACATTCAGTCATTTCTCCCTGTTTCACATGGGAGCGAATATGTATGTTTTGTGGAGTTTTTCTTCAAGTATAGTATCCATATTGGGAAGTGAGCAGTTCATGGCGGTTTATTTGTCAGCAGGTAAAAAAGCTTTTAAATTTTTTTTTCTATGCATGTAGCGTGCATAATATACATTTGTAATGTCATTGTATCATATTAAATGTGTGTATGTGTGGCACAGTATTGTTCTCATTGGGTTTTAAAATTGGTAATGTTGACAAAGCGCTTCATGACTCTTACCAGAACTTGAAGATATTAAGTAATCTATTTCTGTTTAAGGCATCATACTTATTTATTTCTAAATAGTTTTCTTCGCATTACATTTTCATACTGATTAACATGAACGTTTGTTTTGCATTCATTCCCCGGCAAGAGAATGTCATCTACTGCAGAACATCCATTGACTTCTGCTTTACTGTGGTAAAACGTAGACCAGGATTAGTTTCGAAAACATTTATTACTTTCTCTTTAGGAAGTTTGAACCTTCTTTAGAGATTTTTTTAATTTTTTTATTGTCATACCTTTTCAGAGCAATATAAAGTTAGAGAAATTGAGAGAAGCAGGACCACAATATATACAAGTGAATAAAATACGTTTGTGATAACAACAATGATAACTAAATGTATGTGGGAATTAAAAAAATGCAAATCCAATTTGAAACAGCCATGCAGCCTCATAGATTTGAAGAGGCTTGCTATGCTTTCCATTCAGTATTGCCTCTACGCCTGTTATGACAACAAATGGATAATATTTTTTAAAGTAATTGTAATGCGCATAAATCCTGATTCCAGGGGTAGATAGATGTGCCAAGCTGATCAGTTTACACTTTTTCCATAGTTAGTCTAGCCATTGCTAAATGACAGGATCAAAAGGTTGGAGATTTATAGAAATCTTGAAATCCCACCCCAAAATATTATAGCTCTTAATTTAGGCCAAGCGTTCCTTATGAATGTTGATAGTTGTCTGAAAAACCTACTTCCAGAAAGTATTCAGTAAATTACAGGTAACCTGCATATGGAGAATAGTTGCCCGCTTGCTTACATTCAGGGCAAGCCAGCTGTTCTGTTCCAAAGTACAATATTTGACCATTCTCTCAGGAAATGCATATATTCTGTAGCTGGATGTTAGCCGGTTTCAAGTGCTGACACAGATTGCAGAGATAAAGAAATGGTGTTTGAAGTTGCTGGCTCCCTGGGTTCCTCTGACCACCTCTCACGGAGTAGTTTCAAGTGATCTTCTTAAAACCGAATCAGATTTCATCAGCATACGGAGATGCATTACAAAGGGCAAAGAAGCATAACTGTTGTATTCTCCATCAGCAAGTGATCCTGATTCCTCCTAATGAAGGACACCAGATGAAGATATTTGAAAAGAGTTGTGCTTGGGGAACAAGAAACTAGATTGCAGATCTTCAAAAGTGGTGAGTCTGTGGCTGTCTTAGAGTCCAGATGGCATCCCGATCTTATTTTGGGAGACTTACTTTAAAACGTGTGCTGTTACTATTTGTCTGTCCTCTTACTTTGATTTCTTTCCTTTATTATACTCCGGAAAACATCAGGTTTTTTCTGTTGCGTTTTCTTTTCCGTATTGTTGAAGTAGCTAATGGAGAGCTTGATCGCTGCAGGTGCAAGGGAATTTGTCTGAAGTGAATGACACATATACCTGCACCTTCTGCCTGGAAGAGTGGTCTAAAGCTGAAACCAGATTAGTTTGGATAGGGACTGGATAGAACCTGAAAGCTGGAGAGGGTGGGCATCTGAAGGATAAGCACGAAATAGTTAATTCATAAACAGGACAGCAGAAGCTAAAACTAAGGTGAAGCAACATACACCTCACTAAAGGGAGAATAACATAAGCAAAAGGTAAGTATCAGCCACAGTAACTGTTGACTAACTACCATGAAACATTGTTTGTATACTTTGTTGAAAATGATTTCTCTGTAACCAAAACATGTCGCAAAATGGCATCTAGAAGTTATTTTGACAAGAGTCTTGAGAGACATCCAGCAGCTTATAGGGAAGAAATGAGTCTCTGTAATGGAGGCACCAAGCTTTGTAATTTTGCAGCACCATCAGCTTATATCTAAATAAGGTTCTTAAAACAAGTACAATTGAGGACCACGGGTTTGCAGCAAGTTGAACAGGATGCAGAGGTTAGGTTTAAGCATATTTTTGGCCCGTGATTAAAAGTTTGATATTACTGGTGGGGCACAAACTCTACACGCTTAAATACTGTTACTGCGCTGTAGCTGTCTGCTACTTTGGTGCAATTACGAGGCAAACTTCTCAAAATTGGGGATATCTTTGTGAACAGTGAGTTTCGCTGTGGTCTTATGCATTGTATTCCCTTTTCCAGAGGTTTTACAGGCGAGTTTCATGGGATTATATAGCTGGCAACTCATCAGTGGTATGCAGAGCCTAAGTAGGAATGACAAATCTTGCAAGTTGTTTGTCCTCTCCTGTCCTTGTTGGTGTGGTTCCTTTTGTGAGATCTTGTTTTTGGCGAATTCAGTGGTCATATTTAAATACTGATCGGTATTAATTGGATAGCACATCATGCATCCATGATAAAAAAAAAATGTGTTTAAAAAAAATAACTTGCAGAGCACACACCAGAAACAGAACTTTAATTTGTCTTTGATTTTAAATAGGTTTTATCATCCAACTAACTCAAGAGTGAAAGCTGAGACGCCTATAATTTGATTAGAGCCACATGGTACCTTACTCCCTCTGTCTCTCTTACAATGGGTACACCAGTCACTGATCACAGAACCAGCATCCATGAGCATTCAAGCAGAGTAAATTGAGAAATGTGGCAAGTCATGATAGTGTTTGCCCTGACTGTCTCCCACTCTTCTTTTTCCTGGTAGTTCAGCGTGGCTTGGGCCGGTTGTTCTGCATTGTGGTAGCACACTTGATCAATGATGTCTGTGGTGCATTATCATATTACAAAAATTATTCAACACCATAGCATTGGCAAAATATATGTCCACAATAGACCTGAAGGATGTACATTTTCACATCCCATAAACACAAGAAGTATCCACACTTCGCATTTTCTTTTTCCTTCCTCTTTTTTTGCTTAACTAAGGTTAAAATAGTGTCTTTCTTAACTTACATGTAATGTATTCCTTTCCCTTTTACCACTGTAGTTTTTATTATGACCCTCTCCCTTGCTTTTGAATACAGTTAAATGTGAAACCATTGTTTTTAAGTTTATAAAACACTTTGGATAATAATAGACCGTAATATCTGTGTTTGTAACAAAACGTTTGGCGCAGAAAATAACTTGTAGAACTTTGAAAAGAGATAAGTCTGATCCCAATAGGAAACTGCAGAAGGATCTGCATTCGCCGCATGATGGTGCTCCTCATTAAATGAGTCTCCAACATTAACATGTCCAGTCTATGACCCTATTAATGGTTGGTGGGGGATGATTATATGAGTGAGATTTGGGGCTTTTTTTCTCTTGAGTCCCACTGTGGGGTTTGCCTACTGGTTCTCCATTTTAAATCCATGAAGGGAGTCATAACTTGTCCCCCTAACTCCACCCGAGTATGTGCTGTGTGTATGTGGATACATGCGACTGGCTTGCAACCAACATTTCTTGGAAGGATCTTTTGTGTTCCGGAGTAAAGTACAGACCAGTACATACCAGTTCCAGCAGGTATCCGTATGATCTGAGGCTGAGTGCAACAATGTGACAGACTTTACCCGGATAGTTTGGCCAAGTGACACATACATCATAGAAAGCCCACAGCAGAAACGGACTATGTGGAAGTGTTAAGGTGTAAGTTTCTCTCCCAAATGGTCACATTGTGATGTTGCTTCATGATAGATAAATGCACTCTGTATGGATTGCATCCTCCTAAAGGTTTGGGCGTTATTGTTGTCACCAAGACTGCATACATGAGCTCATTTTGGCTACCCATTATTCACCGTTTGCCTCACTGAAGGTCTGCACATCTATGAGTAGAAAGGAGAGAGGCCAGAAACCGAATACAAGATGGTCTTCCTTTCAGGAGTTATGGCCACATCAATAGGACTGTGGAAAAGATTCAAGCTGCAGAGCCATGCTGAAAAGGTGATAGAATGATAAGCTATGTGTGTTTAGAACCTTCCTTTAGTGTCTAGAACTTCTGATGCTATGTGACCCTGCTGCAGTAAGTTGCTTAGTTGATGACCAAGACAGGAGATGGCCCAGCCCAACCGATGTTCCAGTTTCAAGAAGCCCACTCGTTGAAGCACTGCAGGTGTGAGGCCAGTCGGTGGCTCTGAGTGAGGCACCTTTTGCAGGTGCCGCCTCCCCACCACACCTCTGTCAGTCCCGGCATCCGTCAGCTTGTGTCTAGAGTGTGCATTTACACAGTGCATCCCTGTGAAAGCCAGCATGTGTGGTTGCCTAAAACCTTTGTGAGTACCTGCACTCCTCCAGTCGTGCAGCCATGTTTGACACTTCATGTGGCATCCTGTGTGGTAGCCCATAAACCCCTGGAGTCCCTTGCTACCAAACCAGAAGGTGATCATGTAAGTTGGTGTTTCCAAAATGATGACCCTTGGCAGCACAGAGATGGTTTCTCCCCTGCACTTCACCAACAATCACGGAGGCCAGAGTGATTCTGTCTTTAGCTGCAACTGTGACCTGCCTTCACTCCCTTTTCGTTAAGAGCATGAACGCTGGCACTGCTGCACATCGACTGACACTGCCCGGCCTGCCCTCTGCTGCTGAGCCACTGTGTGCGCTTTCCCCATCTCTATATAGCTGTTGGGCATTGATGGCCACAGAGTCTTTGAACTGCCCCAAACTCCTGGTAGCTCTTGACTCCTGTAACGTATTATGCTTATTGATGATATCTACTGTTTGTTTAGAGACTGCAGACCGTGTTCCTGGTAAAACTTGTATAATCGTCATCCCGTTTTCCAGTGCATATCTTTCCATCCCCTATGCTTAATGTAGAAGGTGGTAGAACTGTAGGTACTGTGAGAACCTCAAATATGTTGATGCTGTTGAACCGCATGTTACTGTGCTTGTTTGCTTAAAACCATAACCGCTATGTCCTTTTTATATATAAATAAAAGTTTGGTCAGTCTATTTATTGTGACTGATACTTGCACTGTCTGATCTAGACGTTCTTATCCGACACTGGCCTCCAAGAATAAGCTTAGTATATCCGACCTTACTTCCTCGTGGAAAGTAAAAAGCTTAAGAGGAAGCCCCCTGTCATTTTAGTGAGCTTGCATTAGTGTTTACTTACTGCATTTCTGGCAACAGTGGCAATACTTCCAGCAAGGATTGTATTGCTACCCATGACATGCCCAGGGTCTGGAGAACAGGCCTGCCATGATGATAAATCATTATAAATCGCAAGTTTTCAGCTGTGCTAACTAATTGTGACTTGATTGTGTATGAATTTGCAATGATTGTAGGAGATAAAAACCTAAGCCAAGTTTAAATTAAACTATTTTTGTAAATATTACTAATACATCCCTGTTTGAGACCTAAATGGCGTACTGGTGTCCTTCCATTTTTTGTGACCAGTCGTTCTTTGCTACTTAAAAAAAAAATGTTGATGTGCAGCATGTGCAGTTTTTATTGATATAAACATGGGTATATCGATTAGCCGCATCTGTAGCTAAAAATATACAATCAGTGAAGAAATTAATGTTTTAATTTTATAATGTAGATCTTCTTTTATTGTAGGTGTTATCTCAAGTTTTGCCAGCTACGTTGCTAAAACGGCCACAGGACGATTTGGTCCATCACTTGGTGCGGTAAGTATTTCATTCTGTTTGTTTTATTTGACTATTTATTCTTGGTGTCATATTAACACACTTAAATATAGATTTTGGATGAATAAGCGGATATGTGTCCTGTATATTAAATTATAATTTATTTAATACGCTGAAGACTACACAAACACTGTAAATCTGCATTGCATTCATTTCTTTAGTCGGATTATTTTGAGAGCAAATTGGAAGGGAGGGCTTGTTGATGAAATTGGACATGGTGGCACAATGCCTTATCATTCAGTATTCAAGCACAATGACCATATCCCATATCTGTGCACATTTCATTGTGCCTAAATAGGAGGTTACAGCAAAGGTCTTCCAGTCTCAGAGAGTGTACATACAGACAAAGAGACAAGCAGTTTTCTTTACTCAACATGAAGCATGTTCAAATGAGAAGCACTGTACATATCTGTCCTCACCAATGCATTCCAACAAGACAGTCACCGGCAGGTATACCTCAGATCTAGTGCTATTTTAGTCCAGAAGATCTATTGCATATCTGTTGCAGAGTTTGCTATCTCAAACTTTTTTCTTCTGGTCATCTTGACGCCCTTTTGTAGTCAGAACTCCTCCTGACTCTCTACTTACTTGTGGAGTTTCCTTGGCACCTACTCACGGGAACCAGGTATTTTAATTATGCACAACTAATACTAGGAGGAGCTGCATTGGTCTATTTGAGAATGTTGAAAGACAGTATCATTGCTATCTTGTATATCAATAAGCAGATGGTGGATTATTCAGTCCAGTGCTTTTCCTTTTGTTAATGAAAATAGGATCATATTTGTTGGCATTGGTTTTAATGGCAAAGTCAAACTAGTAGTTTGAAAACTGCCTTTCCAGGCTGCAGTGACAGGCTGGGAGCCATTTTGGACTTTGTCACACACAGGGTGGCACAATCCATGCTCCAACCCTGGATGGACATTTCAACTTGCATGCCCTGGGTACCCTTGGTACCATATACTAAGGACTTATAAGTAAGGCAGCTTATGCAATTTGAGGGTAGCCAGTTCAACATTTCGTAATGGGTTAGAACACTGGAACTGAGGTCTGGTTCACAGGCCTCCATGTCATCTGAGTCGAAAAAACAGCAGCATTTGTTCAAAACATTGGGGCGATCATACAAAAAAGGCATTTCCTTATATTGCCCACCTCCAGACGAAAGGTGATGGGCAACTAACTCTTTTCCTGGTAGTTCTCATCATCTAAGTGGAAGAATGTGGAAAGCTATCTGCATTGGCATGGTCAGTTGCAGGTCTGTGTTCCACTCTGAAATCCATACCGGGTAGGGAAATGGACCGTAGTTTGGGGTTCTCTCCTCTAATCTGCATCAGCCACCTGAGAGGTCTTTGGTTAGTCTGAACTGAGTCCTAAAAAAGTAGGGTCTCTGCTACTTCAGGGAATAAACCACAACAAGACACTCCAACGTTGCTCTCTAGGAAGGAGTTGCCTCCTGATAAAGGCAACTGGTTGATCCTGACCCTAGTCATTCAGCTGTGACAACACTACCCCAATCGCATGTTCTGAAGCATCAGATTGGACAACAAACTATTTGTTAAAATCAGGTGCCTGTACGACAGATGCTGGGCACAAAGCTTCCTTTAGGGTGTCTACGACCTTTTGGTGTCAGTCCAAATGATTTCCTGGGCTGTTTCTTAGAGTGGAATGGAATGGAACGGAAGGAATTTAATGGAAGAGCATTTATAGAGGGCATGGCTACCCGGAGGCCTCCCAGCGCTATGTCACGGACACAGGGGGCCATAGGGACTAGGGAAAGAGCAAGGTCTTTAGTTGCTTCCGGAAAGCCATGTGGTCCGAAATTACACGGAGGTGGAGAGGTAGGGAATTTCAGAGTTTGAAGGCATTATATGAGAAAAGTCTGCCACCACTCCTGGATCTCTTGATCTTAGGGATCTCTGCCAGATGTAGATCATCTGATCCAAGGTTCCGACTGGTTTTGTAGGGACGAATCAAAGTGGAGATCGTGGGTGGGCTGAGTCCTTGCCATGCTTTGTGTACCAGGCACAGAGCCTTAAACCTGATCCACTCCTGAACCGGGAGCCAGTGGAGGGTGTGAAGGGCCGGTCTGGCCGACAGCCTGTTGGAGGTTCCCGTCAGCAGTCTTGCTGCGCTGTTTTGAATGGTTTGCAGTTTCCTGACTGCAGAGATGGGAGCACCTAGGTACAGTGCGTTCCCATAGTCCAATCTGGAGAGTATTAGTGATTGGACCAGTACTTTCTTCGCCGCCGGGGAAAGGAGGGGCAGGACCTTTCGTGCCATTCTAAGTAGGCCGTAGCAGAGGGCTGCTGTTTTCCTGGCTTGGGTCCTGAGACTGAGATCCTGGTCCAGCCATACCCCGAGGCTCTTAATTTCTGATTTTGGGGTAGAGGCTGGACCCATGCTAGAGGGCCACATCAGACTGGGATTAAAACTGATAGTGTTACCCAAAATCATAATCTCTGTTTTTCCTCCATTGAGTTTGAGCTGGGAGTCGTCCATCAAGTTTGAGATGTCATTTAGACAGGAGTAGAGGGTATGAATTTCCTGTTCGGGTTGATTGAGCCCGACCACTAGCTGAGTATCATCAGCGTAGGTGACTATACGAATACCATGTGGATCTATTCTGGCTGCTAGCGGGGACATGTAAACATTGAAAAGGGTTGGGCTGAGCGAGGAGCCCTGAGGCACCCCGCACCGGAGGTTTGTAGGTTTGGAGATGGTATTTTCATCAAAACCTGATAGGTTCTTCCCTCTAGAAAAGAGGATAGCCATCGGAGCGCCGTGCCATCCACTCCTATGTTCCTGAGTCGCCCGGTCAGAATTGAGTGATTCACCGTATCGAAAGCGGCGCTCAGGTCAAGGAGTAGAATGGCCGCCGGACCTCCCGAGTCCAGGATTTTCCTGCTCTCCTCTACCACTGCCAGTAGAGCCGTTTTGGTACTTTGGCGTGGTCGGAAACCGGTTTGGGAGGGATGGGAGGGAGAGGTTAGATCTGTCAAAAGTAACACTATTTTACCATAAACTTTGACACATTTTCTGTAATACCCAGTCAGACCAAGAAAGGCTTTGCATTGGGTCTGTGTCGTAAGAGCTTTCTATGCCAGAATTGTCTATTTATATCCCTGGTCCTCTCTGAACCCTTTCCATTCAACTGGCATACATTATTTGCCATGGGTATTAGTTGATCTAAATTTCAAAGATGAGGAAACATGATAGCAAGTTTCCTGATCCTTGTTCTAATATAAGAATGCATAATTTATATATAAAGTAGTTTAATCGTTTTTTTTCCCATTTAGTGCTTTTTCGTGTAGGCGTATGTTTCCATTTAGTCTGTGTACTGAGTTGAGTACTTGGTGTAAATTGATGAATATTTGTATGTGGTAGGCTCAGGTTTCATTGGGACTGGAAATAGCATTTATTCACCTATAGCGTTTTTCATGCAAATTGAAGAATAAACATTTGTTTTTAAATCTGCGGGCATTTTTTAGATTTCTTGGGACTTTTTCACCTTAGAAATTGATAATTCATATCTATTGTTCCCCATATTGGAATTTGGACATGTTGGTCTTATTCTACCCCAAAGGTTATCTCTTTACTTTTAAATTTGTTGTGCTGTTTTAGTAAGTTTTTCTAACATGTATGCACTGCTTAAATACTTTACATTGTACCTTTCTATTCAGCTTGACTGCTTTGTGTCTCATCACCAGGAATTGAACACAGGTGTATTTTATGTAATTTGTGTGATAACTAGTGGGTGGTAGCCATATTCTTTGAGGTGGACACTTGTGCACTCCAAATAATAACCCACTTTCGTACAGCTATGCTTTCATCAAGTAAGTTGTTTTGTAGGAGCAGTTATCGCTCGGCCTGGCAATAAGGCACTAGTATGAAGATTTAGGTGCCATTATTTTAGACTGAGGTCAGTGGAGAAGGAATTACTGTGCAGTGTACAGTCTTTAATGCATAAATCATTTGGTAAGGTCAGTATTCATGTGGCAGTTTAAATAGTATTTTCTTTTGACATTATATTCACAGCCCTGTTTTTCGTTTTGCGAATCGGCTTTTGCTTCAGTCGACTTTCTGCCACTTAAGGGTGCTGGTTAGAGAAACAAGTAACCTGTATCTGCAGAGCCTTTGTGTGCTTGAAGGTGCTTGGCCATGACCCCTTGTGATCAATGAAACAGTTGTTTCTCCCCTTCCACAGATTAGGATTGGCCAGATAAAATAATAGAGGAAAGCAGAGACTAACTAGAGAGCTACAAGGTGAAACCACTTTTGTCCAAAGCACTACTTTTTGCAACGCCTAGACCGAAACAATGTCACCTAAACATTTAGAATGACCCAAGTAGAGAGAACTCTTGATTAGATTCCCCAGCTTTGTGACAATAAAATTAGTACAAGATGGCAGATCCATCACATATTATAGGAATTGGTAGCAGATAACTCTTGGGATGAAGCGATCATGCAGTCACGCCACTACCTACCATCTGCCTCCATGTACAGTAGTAAACAAATGTGCAATCACGATGTACATGGCAGTCCGACTGCTAAGACTGATTGTGCTACACATGTATATGCACACACATATGGTATCCATATAACTGCCGGTATTTAGACATGCCACAAGAGATAAAGGTGAAGCTGCAGAAAAACAGTCGTATCAGAACAGCGATGTGCGCGCCGATGGTGTAGCTCCCGGGTCACCGAACACGGTGACCCGGGAGCTACAGCATCGGCGCGCACATCGCTGTTCTGATCGCAAGAATTATAAAAAGGGATTGATAGCGAACATCTCTCTACCCTTCCCTCCGTTTCAATTTACCGACTTGGATGGTAGATTGGGGTTATCCGCTCTACTACTGGTTATTTGAAAAAGCTCCTGGGATCTCTGTCAGATTACACATCTACGGCAGTGTTCGTCTTTACTTCTATATTTTCACTTGAACTGGTCAAGGGCCCCACCGGGTCGGAAGTATCACCGGCAGAGCGACCTTCGGCGTATACGCAGTCATTTTGAGCCCTGAAGATTCGCGTAAGCGATGAAACACGTGTCGGCTGGCTGCTAAGTACATGAAAATTAAAGAATGGAAGACTACTTATTGTATTTTGGATACAACTGTTTTTCTGCAGCTTCACCTTTATCTCTTGTTGCATGTCTAAATACCGACAGTTATATGGATACCATATGTGTGTGCATAGGGTTTGCTTTTCCTTGAATCCATGTGTTTTACCAGCTTGCTGGTTTAACCTATCGAGTGGTTATTGGGTTTTTCCACTCACCTTGTTGTACCACCCAATTGTTCTTTTATGCATCTATTATTGGCAGTGCGCCCATTGCTCCGCTGACACTAAAAACCTGTCTGCAATAACTCATGGGCTACACATGTTCCCAGAAGTCTCATAGGAAGTTTGGTTCTGGGACCAAGAAGAAGAGAGAGATTCCTGGGACATGATTGCTTCTAAGACTCCTCTTGGTCTGGATCCACCTGCCATGCAGATGTGTGTGGTTTCAGTTGTCGAACGTTGGCTACAGGCCATCCTATTACAGCTCTTTATATGCATCTTTTCCTGCAGTTGACTTCTATATTCTGGCCACTCCTTTTCTTTTCTTCTCATCCCTCTGCACTCATTCTCTTTGTGTTGGCCTTCTGCAGATATAGAATAGGAGGTTTCATTATTCTTCCTGTCCTCTGCCCCGCTTCTCTTCCTTGGGCAGGGATGGCAGAGGTCGGTGCTGTCCATAAGTAAGCACCCATCCTGATATGCTATCCTGCACGTGCCTGTATGATTTATTTAGAAGTGAATTTCGAGTTTCCAGCCGTGTGCTTTCTAATCTGTCACCCTCACTGACTCAACGGTGTACAGATATTTATTTTAGTCGCATTCATGACTTCCGGCTGCTGCCGAGAGAGTGTCCCTGTTTTAATTCCTATACTAACAGTCTTCATTTTCTGATCAGCTGGCCCATGCTCCATATGGCCCTGACCAGTGGTGGCAGGGGTAGTAGAGAATACGTCTAGTTTACCAGACGGCCAGTAGGTTTAGGCAAATGTTATGTTATGTTATGTTGGGTTGGGTTGGGTTGATATGGGCCATTAACATGGTTCACCTAGCCCCTGCTCAGCTGCCCTTCCAAAGTGAGACCTCTTGGGAAATTGGGACTTTCTAACAAGTGACTGACCCATCAAAGGCCCCAAGGTTGCTAAAAGGCTCCTGCTACTTGTTGGTAAATGTCTCTTTCCTGTTGAGTCATTACCCACGCCTTAGTGGTACACTGGCCTTTGGCAAAACAGGAAGCTATTTGACATGTGACTGACTGCTCTATCCAACGCCACCTAGTAGGAAATCTATGTCATGTGGATGACTCGGTACCAGCACAACCTAGTAGTCACTTGTTACCGTTTGTTAAATTCTTAACTGCTTCCCTATTTCTACCAGCCTCCTTGACACTAAGGTGTGGCAGTCTTTGTGTGGTGTTCTTTACAACCCATTGTAATGCGGCTATTGAAATCACTTTGTCTCCGGCAAAACTACAGCATACTGGCCAAACATACAAAATGTTCTACTCATGCCAGTGGGTAACCAGCAATTGTTAAGCCAATGTGTCTGCCGTTAACGTGCTAATACACGTAAAGGGAGGTATAGAGAAATGCCAGTTTCATGTGTTTTCATATACATGTCTGACCTGTTGAGCTTGACAGTGTTTGTTCAATGCACTTTCTGTTAAAGTTTGCCTGACGCAACCATCAGTCACCACATATTGATTTCAGTGTCACCCCATGAACAGTGACTGTTCAGGAAAAGATATTTATTGATTCAGCTGGGACAGCAGAGTGACAAACTACTTTTAATGCCTATGTATAGGACTGACCAATCCCATTCCTTTAGTTCTGCGCACTGTTTTACTAACTGCTTTCGCCAATTGAACAGAATTATATCAATAGATAGTTAAATGTTAGACCTTTTGTGCTTTGTAGATTTTTCTCCTGGATGTGGTCCACTGGGAATGTGATAGGGAGTCAGAGGACTTGGAGATACCTTTTTAAATGCTTTGATTACTGTATGAACACTGTCACTATGATGAAACCAACATGCGGTAAAACAGATAAATATATATGAATATATACATATGATTGTTAATATGCTTTCTCTTTTTCAGTCAGGGGCCATTATGACTGTCCTTGCAGCAGTATGTACAAAGATGCCAGAAGCGAAACTAGCAATAATTCTTCTTCCTATGTTCACGTTTACAGCTGGAAGTGTGAGTTCTCGATTGGATTACTCTGTTTAATGTTTCGAAATGCAACAAATATGTCTTAAATGAACATGACAGACTAATCTACTGAGGACAGACAGCAGTTAGTCCTGGTGTCTGTACTTAGCCTATTTAGAAATTACGTCTCCAGTTTTTTCTTTAAGTTTATACAAAATTATGCCTTTTGTCTGTTCAAAAATGTTTAGGGTCTGCTTACCGCGCTATGTACACCATCCAGCTAGGAGGTAAAAAGAGTAAATCCTTTTAGTTTATTGTTTGCTTATTTCTATGCTCTACTGAGAACTTTGCCGTATGACAAAATTAGCATTGATTGTCATACGCATCTTAATCTGTGCTGCAAAAAAGCATCTCTGAACTATTCTTCATGAAGCCATTTTATAATCCTTCTGTAGGGTTTTTCCATTGACTTTGATCAGACATGTTTGGAAATTTCATACAAGCCCAGGTACAACATTGTGTGTGTGTTTGCATACACATATATATTCTCTCCTTCTTCCTCTCTCTCTGTCTTGCCCCCAAGGAAAAAGAAAACACTGTCGCTCTGACATCTGGGGGGGGGGGGTGCTATCTTGCTCTGCTAGTTGCCTTGTCAGTACTAAAAAAAGGCAGTCTTGCTTCAAAGACTATAAAGACATTTTGCAGCATGAGCATAGGGCTAAGAAAACCCCCAGGTGCTGGGTATAATGCCCCCTAGGTCGACACCACAACCCCCAGTCTTTCTCACAGTCCTGTCTGTGATCAGCTATAATTATTATGTTGATCCTGGATGGAGGTTTTTACTTCTTTGGAAACTAAGATTTCCTAAGCGCTTAATCATTGTGTTTTTTTACCAGAGCATCACAGGTATCCGTAAGAGTCCTGTGTTGTGTAATGTTAAAGCACTGGAAAGAAAATATAATGTATTCTCTCCAGATATTAATTTGCATGGGGGGGATCTTTGTATACCTGTACTCTAATGTTTTCAGATGTCAAAAGAGTATAGTGTAATGGATACTTCTAACAGCAGAATCCTCACCTTGTGAATACCACCAGGCTCCAGACTGGATCCAGAGAATTTTCTCAGTAATTCCTTTGTGTGCTGATATGTGGCATTGTGGAGCTCCACATCTTCATCCTGCCCCTGAAGCGACATTGAGGCCACATATAACTGACACCCTTGCATGCTGATGTCGGTTCCTTTCTTTCCGCGCCCCCAACGCGCATCGGGAGCTTGCTCCCTTGCTTTCTGTCACTGAGAGGAACATTGCTCTAAATCTTTTCATAGTGAGCAAGGGATATGTCTCCTAAAACTTTTGAATTCAAATCCTGCAAGGACTGTCACATACAGGTCATTGTGACAGATCTTCAGCAAGTTTGTATCTACTCTCTGGTTTCCTCACACAACCCGAAGTGAATGCGACAACTGCGTCAGGATGAACGTGATGGCCACCTGCAACTGCAAGGCGAAGCTGTAATGTAGCAGAACACTGCTGGAAGGTGCTTAAGGGCCAATATCATTCAAAGTCGAGGATGCAGATGCATTTGTGCTCACTGGGTTGTTCTTGAGAGACATCCTCTTCCCATTCCAAGTCATCAGGCAAGTCAAAGTCCAAGAAGAAGCACAAGAAGTAAAAACATGACTCGCCTTCCTCACGCCACTCTCGTCAAGAGAAGTTGCATGGATGCCAGAGTGCCACCTGATCTTGGTCGTCATCCCCTACAGCAGAGCAACTTCCTCAACTGGTTGCTACTCTGCCTTAATTGTAGGGCCTTTGACAATACTGCAGAAGGTCGAAGCTTTTAAAGAGGGCATATTGCATTATTTAGTCACCCTACCTGTTCTGTCTGACACGCCTCAGGCCCCCATGGGACAGAGGAGGCCTCCAGTCAGATTACTACCAGCAGATCTTCCGAGATGCCTCCTGAGCCTCTTAACCCTGCTACAGGGTCCGTCCGACTCCAGGGCTATGCAGCGCTGAGATCTTTGCTGGTCCCCATGTGTTGACACCACTACTGAAGCCACAGCCCCTTTGGGAAGAACCAACTGTCCTCCCGACTCTAAAAATGAATCGACCTCGACCGAACTTGCAGCAAACTAACTGGGGATGAATTGTAAATTCTTACATGAAGTGTATAGTTTATCTGATTCAAATCAGATTCAAGTTGCTGAATAATTACTACCAATTTTGAAAAACTGAAGTACCATTCCGAAACAACACTTGTATCACTATCTGAATAACTAGTGTGCATTCTGCAGATTTAGTATTTCAGGTGTAACAAAAGACTGCATCGGTCAAACACAATTTACAATTGTAATCTTTTTGTTTCTGGCCCTATCCGAAAAGAAATGTAAACTATTATGGAATATCTCATCAAAATCTTAGTGTGTTGGGGCTGATTTTGGTATTCTGTTTCATTTCAGGCGTTGAAGGCTATCATGGCACTGGATACCGCAGGTTTAATTCTTGGTTGGAGGTTATTTGATCATGCAGCACATCTTGGTGGAGCTATTTTTGGAATGTAAGTGCGATTTTATTTTGTTAGAAATATAGTAAATAGGCACTGTTCTATAAATCTTATTTACATCATGAGCATTAGTATTTTCTGTTTGACTTGTTATTTGCTTGGAAATTATGAATTTAAATACTAGTGATAATAATCCACAATCTTAAAAATATGCATGTGCCCATAAAATGTGTGGGTCCTTTGTCACAATGAATCTAAGAATGCAGCATACTAACCCCACCAAGTGCTAATGAATAGTTTTAACTGCAGATTCCTCACCTTTAGAATACTCTAAGGAGCCAGACTTGATGTGGTGACGTTTTCCAGTTATGCCAGTACATGGCGCCTTGAGGCTCCACAGTGACTCTGTACCGCCTTACAAGTGACTGAGCAGAGTTGCGTATAAGCTGAAAAGTAACATCAGTTTCTTTGTGTGCGTGCCCTTAAGCACATATTCAGAGCTCCACTAACAAGTTGACAGTCTTCCAATGATTTCAGAATCTCTCAATGACGGTGTGCAAGGGAAAATGTCCAGTCTAAAAATGCAGGATTCAAACCGTGCCAAGGCTGCAGGAGGCAGATGTCTGATGTACAGCAGTGCAACACTTTTTTGTGGTGCTTGGGCTCCTGTCACAAGTTTGTTGTGTGATAAGTGTGCCCTGATGCACTCAAAAGTAATCCAGGAACTGAAGGTAAAGCTGTACTCCTCTAGACATAAAAAGAGGTAGTGGTTGATGCACAAATTCTACTCCGAGTCACAGGCCTGCTTGCTGTCTCTGTCACAAGACTATTCCTGTGAAAAGCCTTGCTCAAGGACGAAGTCTTCCATAAGTCCAAATCAAAGATGCGCCACAGGTGGAAAAAAAGCTAAGCGGGACTCAGTGCCATCCTGCCACTCGAAGACTGGTAAGAAGACCCAAGAGTGTCAAGCTATACATCTAAACCCTCCGGCGCTATCCAATCCATCAATTAAAATCTTTATTTGGTTGAAAATGTAACCATACAAGAAACAATATAATGAAACATAATGCAGTACATTTGATAAGGCCCCAGCAAACGGATACATTAGTGAAAAACAGATATCAATTTAGAATGACCCTACAAATCAGTTGCTCAGCATACTAAATATCTCATTTTAAGAATATTTAAAAGAATATAATTATAAGGTGCAATCTTATTGTGATAAAGGACAGTGCAGTGACTAAAGGTACACAACATAACCCTACAGACCAAGTCAGAGATCCTCAACTTAATTGAAAAAAAATATGCAGATCTGCACTGCTAAAGACCAGCATGCTTTAGAATGGGAAACAGTCGCTCTCTTAGAACTGTATAGAATTTTCAAAATAGCTTGAAATTAATTGGGCAACGCGGTGAACAAGCATACTATGTGCTTATCAAAATATTGACCTGGTGTCGGAAACTAATCCAGGTAGTGTAAAGACTGAAGCCTGATTCGTATCAAAAGATATCTGTGTTGTAAGTATGTTACCCAAGTAAGGTATGAAACTGTTCCAAATAAAGGTTGAATTAATTGGTAATTTGTAAGAGTTTGCTTCTGACATTCACAGTTGGGTCTAGCATTATTGCAAAAATTATAAAGATGAACCTTAACACTGCTCTTGCAAGGGAAATGTATTTTGTGTTGCTGACTGAACAACTTGGGCATGTACCATCTGTGGCATATGTCCTTTGTGTATTCCAGTCAAGGAATTTTCAGAATTTTTTTTAGTTTAGGGCATTCCTGCAGAACCAGCCTATCAAGACCAGTTTCATGCTTAGTCCAAATGGACAACCACAGAAGCAATGGGCACAATTTAATATAATCAGTCATATAACCGAATCCTAGTTCAGCATGGCAAACATAAGTCGAAGTAATCAAGTAACCTCCTCAACAATCCATTTTCCAATATCTACAAGTCGGGATATTCCTACACACCCAAAAAACCTGCACTATAAAAGTTGCAATGAATGTGTAGACATTTAAGCTTTCTATACTGCCTTCAGCTCATTTAGCGGTTTGATCCCCAACTTGAAGGCAATACCGAAAAGTCCCTTGGTGCTCCTTGCAAACTCCTAGCTCCTAATCAATCCTAGTGCTTTCCATTTACAAACTTCACTTAAATTAAAAAAATAAATAAAGAAAAGTAGGTACTGATCCAATCTTAGAATTGTTCAAATAGTAACCCTTGTTTTTCAACCTAGTCATGGCCAATGGAGAGACCTAGATCTCGCATAAACGATCAAGTAGCTTTTAAAACCCTACTCGGGTTCTGGCAATGAGCACCACATCGCCGGCCTAGAGTAATACTAGGAAAGGGCAGGAGCCTACTCGAGGCAAGTCGAAATTCAAATCCATAAACACAAAAGGAGAGGATGTGGCGTACGTAACAACTAGAGCTGTCGACATTGGAACTGGGGAATCAGGTTAGAGTCTCGGCTCAGCATCCTGTGATTTTGAGCAAATCACTTAATCTCCCCCTTACCTACAAAAACATGAACTTGTCCTTGTGTAATGTAACTGGTGCTCATGTAAACCGCTCCAATACCTTCGGGTCGAGTTTGCACTATATATAAAATTGCACAAAAAAAGTTACAAATTGCCCAGCTTGGATATGGTATACTTGCTAATCAGTGAGAATAGGTTAAGACATTGTTTGATAGTACAGATGCCCGAACAAAAAACATTCAATATGCATGAAAGATCATGATTAACCTAGGCCCATGTTTCAAGGTGATCTAAGACAACCCTGGTCATAATTTTAGCTGTACTATCAATTAAAGATATGACCAGTAACATTTAGAGTCAGATGTATCCCCCTTCTTAAAAATGAATACAATCGTAGCGTATACCAATATCGTGGAGGGCCTTGCTTAGAAATTGTCTTGAATACATTGGTCAGCAAAGGGGCCCATTGATCAATGTCACCCTTAAATAGATCCACCAGCACCCCATCTGCGCCTGGTGCCTTACCACCAGGGCACCTGTTTAGAGCCACAATCGCATCTAGTAAACAGTAACCATACTTCCGTGGTCCCTATCCATATCCTCCCCCTTGACGTCAGAAAGATCTGTACTGATGGAGGAGACAAAATATAAGTTGGAGAAATGGATCACCCATTTACTAGAGGGAAGCAGGGTGTTGATAACCAATTCTGGGATCCCTGAAAAGAGGGCGATTGACAGCCTTAAAAAAGGCACAGTTGTCTCTGCACAAGCTGGCTGTCAATAGAGATTTGAACGTTCCATTCTAGTAGCCTTTTTTTCTGCGTTCAAGCTCCTTTTTATATATAATCCTGTATTGGCTCACATCATCAGTACTCCTAGATACTGGTTTTAATTCCCTAAGCTTTCATTATATGCCTTGGAACAACGTGATTCAAACTATCTGTTCAACTTTCCCCCCAGCACCCAGGGAAGGGTCAATTGGATTCTCCCTAATGGATCTTTACAGTCTAGCATAGGAACATAAGAGGTGTATCGGATTCCAAAGTGAAGAAGGAAGCAATAATGCAACTGAGGGATACAGACATATTTTCACTACAAGAACCATGCGCCTTTCACTCAACCCCCTGGAATGATTTCACAGTTTACGTATCCCGGCTAGTGAATCAAAGGGAGGGGGGCATGCCTTAGGGAATTTGTTTATGTAAAAAATTAACTGGCAGTAACCACAACAGTACTCCGTAAGGGAAATAGAGACATTATTATTATTATTTTGGTAACCCAAGTCAACAAAGCACACCCGAATATGACACCACCACTCACAATAGGGAGTATCTACCTGCACCCAACCAAGGGCAAAAGGGGGTTAACACTAGCGTCTCTACTCCCAGCATTAAGAAGACTAAAACTATCCCATCCAGAAGCAGTGTGGGTAATTATGGGATATTTTAACGCCAACCTAATGAGCGCAGGGTGAAATGACACACTCCAGGATCTTAGTGATGAAATATGAGCAATACCACCCATTCATAAACCATTCTAAAGGCGCGAAAAGCAGGATAAAGTACTAGGTGATACATTTAATCAACTGAGCCTTCGTATATTAAGTGGCAGGCTTTGCAACAGCTACACCAGCTGCTTACACCCACATCTCGTGCTTTAGGATGGCCACTTTGGATTACATCTGGGTGTATGTAGCCCACTTTCATCACATAGGGAATTTTAAAGTAGTTCCAAGCCTGGCAAGTGACTACGTAATGCTAAAATGTGACATCTTGGCCCTAAGAACTCGACACCCTAAAATGAGGTACATTGGGAGGCAAGGGAATTTGGAACTCATTAAAAGAATAAAGTAGAATACAGATGTCCAAGCAGGATTGGGTGCCCAAGTGGAGTGATTCCTAGAAGAGCTGCCGAGAAGGAATACTGGCCAAAAAATAAATCTAGGCCTATGGGGGATCGCTGGACTACTTTCTGACCAACAGTGATGATTCAGGACAGCACAAGTTCATGACCAACAGAAGCATCCTCAAGGGGCAAATAGCTGTCCTAAAAACAGACTTAAATAAAGCGCTCAATGCCCTGATTCGTGACAAGAAAGGAAACCTATGACTGCGGAGCAAAGTTGCAATTATATGTACAAGATATAGGAAAGCTCTATACACCAGAAAAAGGAGGAGGAATCCTTCAGATGGGACTAATCACACAAGATAATGAAGTCAAAATATAGAAGGAAATTTTGGATATAGATAAACAGTGTCTCAGCCCCAAAACATGAGCAGCAAGCATCTAATGTTCCCCCACTGAATGGGAGAGCTACATTGGAATTTTATACACGGATCCGTCTGCAGCCGGTTCCCAGGTCATTGAGCCCCTGCCCGGCAAACACAGGAGTCCAACACTTACAACCCAGGATCAAATGGAAAAAGAAATTAACGCAATGCGTACAAATGGCACCCCAGGTCCAAGCGGCATCCCAGCTGCAGTATTTAAATGATCACCCAAAAGATTGATCTCTGTAATGACCCCAATATTTCAAGCATGCATGCTAGGGACATCAATACCAGATCCATGAGAGGTTCGCTCCTGGTACCTTTACACAAGAAAGGGTCAGGGAAACTATCGACTGATTGCTACTATAAAAAGAGGGTTGTGGTTTATCCAGGTGAGTGCGATCCAAGTAGTGGATGCCTACAAATACCTTGGGGTACGGTTGGATAGCAGGGAACGCTCAGCTCCGCATATTCTTGCCTAACAGGCAGAAGGAAATTCATTAACGTGGGCATTCCATAATCTACAAAATTCAGAGGTGAACCCCGACATGCGGCCCCTCCTGAAGGTGATGGCCACCAAGCTCCTCTCAGCAATTTCGTACGGAGCGACGACATTCAGAGATAAGTTGGCAAATTAGTCTGACAGGGCACAATCAACCTGTTACAGAAGAATTTTCTCACTACCAGACTGTACTTCAAATGCCCACATTTGTCTAAAATGCTCTTTGTCTTGGCAACATCTGATATTGAAGGCAACGTTTTTAGCTTATTTACTCAAATCTAAACAGGCAAAGAATGACACATTAAAACAAACCAATTTGGGAAGTAATAAAGACCCCTTAAACAGGATGGTACAGATACTTGAATACTATAATGAACACCCTGGCCGCATGAGAGATCTAGGCAAATGATCTTCTGGCACCCCTAACATCGAAACTAAAAACGTAATCTCAAGGAAGCAGGATATGTGGGCATTGAAAGAAAAGCCCACAGCAACCAGGCCGTAATACTGTATGAGCCATGGGTTCTCCCAAGCTATCTCTCGCTACCTCTTGCCAAGGAAATCCCCTTAAACGCCTACTGGCGTGGCCGGGGAAACGTTGTCTATGACAATAGGCAATGCAGATTTTGTGCGTGGGCAGACACATTCTTGTCTCACATTCTCTGCATCTGTGAATCGTTGCCTACCGTCGTATTTTCGTCTGTCAGATTCCTTCTGACAGTGGTGACTTTTTCTCCCGCTAAGAAAGTTCTGACTATGTCCAATATTGCGGACAATAAACATCAGGACTTGCCATGATGCCATACAACCTCGACCTCCGCTGGAAGACAGATATCATCACTGCTACAGATGGTCTGTTCTGACTGGTATGCCAAGTATCATGCACATCATCCGGCCCTCCGTAATGGATCGTCTACTAGAAGCCTGCAAGGCAAATCACCCAGCCAGCTGCTTGATTTGTGAGGCTCCTCAAAAAGAAAAGCGTGTTTTTCAGATGACACAATCTGTGTTGGAGGCCAGATAATACTGTTGCTTGACGTGCTGGTAAATACCTTGCACTTTACTGGCCTCTAGGAATGGCTCTCCCTGTTAAATGGAAACTTTCCACCTTGGGCACCTGACAAACTGCCCTTTAGTAAATGCAGGTCTTGTAGATTTGCAGCTCTTCACCAGCAACATTCGGACAGCGCAAGCTTGTTTGAGGACTATGGGCTTCTGGTTTTTTCTACAGGAATAGCCCTTTTTTTAAACTTTTAAACAGTATTTATGGTTTTACTAAAAACGTAAGTTATTTATTAACCCAGAATGAATCTTTTTAGATGTCCCAAAATGAATTTAATTAATCGCTGAATAAAGATTTTCTCTCTGGCTATCTAACAACTGCCTCAGACTCCAGTTCTTCGTCCAGGCAATCGAGAAGCAGGTTCGGGTTCCTTGACACCAGTGCAACAAGCACATTGGTCTTATCAACACATTTCCATCGCAACTGAAGCCCCTTGTTTCCCTCTACCATCAGGTGGGTGGATTAACACAAGGCTCTGTATCCTTTAAAACATCCATTAGGAGATCGTTAAGAGATTATGGCCACTAAACAGATTACCAGGGCCAGCATAATTCCCCCAAAAATGTGTTGTAGTTCATGTGAAAAAAGTCTCAAATCAATAATGCTGGGGGTTATCTCTCCCTGTAAAACTTGGTTTTCGAACCGGGAAACTAGAATAAGAATCAAAAGCAAACTGCAACCAGAAAGCGGTCAATATCAAATTTAGGGTTTCACCTATAGGAGTGTGTTAGAAATGATCAACAGGCTCGCCAATAATATCTAAAACACCAGATGAGCTACCATTTGGAAAAATACAATGATGAATATTAAAATAGCCCATCCAGACTACTGAGGGTGAGCATGCACAAAAATTAGGGAGTTTCTCCAGCTCCCCCTCTTCCCAAGGAATTACTAATATCAATATTGTTTGGGTCAAATTTGTTGTAAAAATGAATTAATACAAATTCCTTAGATCTGCAATAAAATGTAAACAATTGTAAATGCGGTGGGGGTGAGGAGGCTGGGGCGGGTCAGGTAGGGTGAAGGGGAGGTGGGGGTGGTGGGCATATACGTGGAGCAATACCGGAGTTCTCAGAAGATGGGTTGCTATACATTTCTTTCTAGTGTAGCTATAGATGTAGTGGACGGAGTAAAACTTGCACAGTCCTTTTAAATACAAAGCAGAGGCCCCTTATTAGGGTGTATGCATGCATTCGAATTCAGAATACATTTGTCAATCTCGCTCAAGCAACCAATAACCGATCCAAAGACTCATTATCAATCCCTCCAAACTGTTAGTTCTCATGGATAGAACCTAGAGCAGGCTGTCCACCATTCACCATCCTTTCTGCGTTAGCAAATACTGCAATTCCATTCGTAGTAAGTTTAGATGCAGGTTTCCCCATCCCCTTTTTAGCTGGTGGTGGTGAACAGGGTGAGTCAGAACTCGATTTTGCTCCAGCGACTTCTGCTATAGCCATGGATAGTGGTGCCTTTAAAACAAGGGGACTGGCCCTTTCCCCACTAATTGAGGGACATCCAGGGGCTTAAAGCAAAGTGGATGTAGTAGCAGGGTTGAGATTGACGTTGTTACCAGAGACCTCAGACTCTGCTCTCTTGGTAATGCCCAGTCTTTCTTCTACAGAATCAATCTCTTGGTTAATTGCTCTCACGTTGCAATAGTTAAGGAGTTAGCAATAGAGCCAGTTAAAAGATGCTCCTTACTGGTGATGGTTGCAGATTTCCTCTTCACTACTGTGCAAGTATAGGCTCAAAGCAGTGCTTCAAGTCTGGCAGCAAAACAAAGAGGGGTGGCCCAGCCACTTTTCAGCTCTGATGGGCGCAAACAGGCCCACTCTTGGCCCTGGCACAGCCTGGTCACATTCTGCTGGGAAACAAGATGTGTTAGAAGTGCTCAAGCTTCCACTGCTATCTAGCCTGCTTTGACTGACGGGCGAAGTTCTTTTACTCACCCCACTGGGCAAGGAGAGTATTTTAGCCAGAGCTCCTGAGCATTTGGCACCCGATCTGGCTACCACTTTGAGAGAACCTCCTGTCTAAGCAAACAGGGCAGAACAGGGACATGCACCCGAATTGCCACAAACTACACCTCCATGTGTGGAGATTGGGCCTTGGTAACTAAATGTTTTTGACTTGCTGACCGAGTTTCCTCAAAATCCATCTACACTTGGAGAAATGTATTGACTGGTGGGGTGTCCGACACAACAACCCTCTGCAAACCACACTTTCAGATGTTTTGTTATTTGATTTTTATTACCCCAGCTAGGCTGTCAGGTGGGCACAATAAACAGCTATTTGTAATTTATTTTGCCTTTTTTGTGTTTGCCTGGGCAACTATCTCTGTTCGCGATGTGTTTTAAAAAAGATTTAATTAACATTTTTTCCGAAGCCATTTGCTAAGACGCCATGGGATATGAATTTACTTTTAGCATTTCTCAGGTGCACCCCCTTTTAGCCAATGGCCAGCTGCTCTTTATGAATATTGATGCTGAAAGCTGTCGTCTTCATTGGTGTCATATCTGCAGGTCACGTGAGTGAAGTCCAGGTACATTCTTTGTAACCACCCTACGTGACCTTTTTTCCAGACAAATTGGCACTGACTTGGCCTTTTTACCAAAGGTTGTGACTCCGTTTCATGTTGTTCAATCAATTACTCTGCCAAAATGTTCTGCTCCAGCCCAACCCTTGAAAGAGCTTTACCCTAAAATGGTGCTGAGCTTTTATATTAACTGCATAAAGAACCATTGTGTGGATGACCATCTGTTTGTGAGGTTTTCTGGAGGAAAGGATTGAACAGTGGTGCGGAATAGGACCCTTTCAAGGTTTATAGTCCTGTTAATGGAATTCTGTTATGCAGTTGCCAAGAAACAAACTCCTGGAGGTATGCACCCCCATTCGGCCAGAGCCAACGCCACCACGACTGCATTGGCCTGAGGGATATTGGTTTTAGACTCCTGCCTGCCTACAGCACGGGGATCTGTGCACACATTCACAAAGTACTATTGCCTTGACAGTCAGTTCTGACAAGAAGGCCATTTTGAACCTCCGCCCAGTTAGGCCACTCCCAAGACCCACTACAGTTTTGGGGGGTACGTTCTGGCACCTTTTTTAAATATGAGGATTCTGTAGTTAGACATATCCATTAAAACATAAAGTTGCTTACTTTTGGTATTGCTGTTTCAGCTGGATACCCTGTCTAATAGCAGATTTCTCTCTGCACTCTTTCCACCCTTTCGGTGGAGCGGCATCTAAAAAGGCCCCTTGTAAAAGATAAGGAAACTGTCATTAATAATTTGTTGACCTATCTTGTGTTTGGGGGCGCGGAAGGAGAAAGAATAAAGAAGCTGATAGCAGTGTGCCAGGGTGGCTCTTCTATATAGCACCGCTCTGTCACTTACAGGGCCGTATAGAATCTCCATGGAGCCACACAGCGCCACCTACTCGTGCAGGGCAGCATTGCTGGAAAACTTCTCTGGTTCCAGTATGGTACAGTGTGATATGTGTAAAAAAAAAAACTTTAAGTCCCGTGTTTAGGGTAAGTACTTTTATCTTTTTTTCCAAAAGAGAACAAAATCAAAGTTACGATCAGTGCTTGAAATTTGGTTTTACATCCCTTTAAGTTCAAGAAAATTTTATTGATGATAATAAAAGAGAAAACCAGGTGTCAAAACAGAGTACAATATGATGTTAATATAAAAACTCTGAGCAAAATAAAGCGATCAGACAAAAACAAGCAGTATAATAAAGTAATCGGAGTTCAAAATGGAAGAGGGAAAAAGGCATTGAAATAACACATGAACATGAAATATGACAAGCATGAAAACAAGATAATGAATCGAACAAAATGATACAATGGAAAATAAGTGGAATGTATCGGAGCTAAGGTGGTTTAGAAACTTCCTGCTGGGAAGGCAGAGGGTGAAACAAGCGTGCACTACATGAGTCCAAATAAAGCGTAACGGGAGTCCATAAGATCATACGTTTAGTTGCCATACAAGCCGGGTAAACATAAGCAGTATCGAGGCGGTGGTTGTGGCAGACATTAAACCACCACGCCTTGAAGGAAATCTTGGAGAAGTCTTTCCAATTAACTGTAATTTGTTGGAAGGCAACGGCAAGTAACAGATCAACAATCTGAGGCTGTAAATTAACATCACCCCAACAAGGGGAAAGGCTTCCCATAAAAACATGTGTGTGGGAGAAAGGGATAGTAGTGTGGAAAATCAGGTTAATTTGAGCCCAAACTTGTAGCCAAAAAGTACGAACATGGGTGCATGAAAATAACATGTGAAATAAGTCAGCTTGTGGTGACAAACAAGACCAGCATGTGTGGGGAGTGCTGGAAAAACGTTTGTGAAGGTCATAGGGTGTGAGGAGGAGTCTATTGTAAATAAAAAATAGAGTCTGAATGAGTGTTGCTGCTCTGGAGGATTTGCGAAGTTTGGTCCAGAGTTTGTCCCAGAAGGAAACCGACCAAGAGACGGATAAATCATGCTCCCAGGACTCCTCCACCTTAGATTTAGGTCTCGGAATCTCACCAGCGTGAAGGTATCTGTAAATAGCAGCAGCTCTTGGTGAAGTACGTAAAAAGGAATGGAGAGTGGAAAAGGGAGTGGAAGAAGGAGGAGGAGGGCAAGGCCGGGAGAGGGCAGTATATTTCATGAGGACAGCATCTTTAAGCAATTGGTATTTGCGTGCAAAGGAAGTGGGTAGGTCATAGAGGGAGCGGAGGGTGTCGAAAGACAAGAAAGAGGAGTGAGAAAAAAGTTGGGAGATCCACCGAAGACCTCGAGAGTGCCAAGATTTCCAAAAAAAGGGCCTGGCACGTATGAGTAAAGACGTATTATGCCATATGGGGGAGGAGAGGAAAGCAGCAATGGTAGGAGGAGGTAAGTGCGTGGAAGAAAGGAGTAGTTTAGTGGTAAATCGATGAATCGGAGTGGAGATAGAAGTAGGTTTACGGGAGAAGGAAAGGAATTCAGCAAAGGAGAAGGGAGAAAGAAGGAGGCGTTCAAATTTAGTCCATAGAGGGCACGAGGACGCAGGATCTTGTAGCCACAAAGAGGCTTGCCTCAATTGGAACGCCTTGTGGTAGGCTGGGAAGTCAGGAAAATTAACCCCACCTTCAGTTTTAGGGCGAATCAGACGTACTAGAGACATTCTTGGTTTCTTTTTACCCCAGAGAAAGGACACTAGAATAGAATTGATCTTTTTGAAAAATTTGGAGGGGATAGGGACCGGGATGTTGGATAGGGTGTAGAGAACAATGGGAGACAACATCATTTTTATAGTGTCAAGGCGGCCCCACCAAGATAGGTAAAGGGGATGCCACTTAGAAGTGAGATCTGTTAATTTCTGAATGCATTTAGACATGCACAGAGAAACAGTGTCTGAGATGGCGGGGGTGATATGCATTCCCAAGTACTTAATATTAGAAGGTTTCCACGCAAAATTAGAGGTAGCAAAATCGGGTTTAAAAGTGAATTTAGTCAAGGGAAGGATCTCGCATTTGTCATGGTTAAGTTTATAGCCAGATATTTGTGAATAAGCACGGACTTCACTGAGAAATGCAGGAATGGAAACGGAAGGGTTGGAAACAAAGAGCAAAATATCATCTGCATAAGCAGCTAACTTGATGTGGGAATCTGACAGTTGGAAACCGTGGATGGAGGGATGTTGACGGAGCTTGGAGAGGAAGGGTTCTAAGGCCAGGTTAAAGAGAAAGGGAGATAGGGGACAACCTTGGCGGACGCCTCTGTTTAAATCAAAAAAGGAGGATATTTGGCCATTAGCACAAACCGCTGCTCGCGGATGAGAATAAAGTAGCGAAATTAAGGAGATAAAAATAGGACCAAAACCAAACCAGCGTAGGGTGTGAAAGAGATAGGTCCATTCGACCCTGTCAAACGCCTTTTCGGCATCCAGGGCAATGGCCGCTAGGGAATGGGGCAGAAGGCGAGATTGAGAAAGAACGTTGAAGAGGAGTCTGGTGTTGTCAGTGATGTAACGACCCTTGACAAATCCCGACTGTTCCTCGCCCAAGAGATCTGGAAGAAGAAGGTCGAGACGTGCTGCAAGAGACTTTGCAAAAATTTTATAATCAATATTGACCAGAGAGATTGGCCTATAATTCTTGCAGTGTTGAGGATCCTTCCCCTCCTTGGGTATGAGGCAGATGTGGGCATCTGAGAAAGAACCTGAGGAGGAACCCAGGGAGAGGAACGTGCCAATAAGGGAATGGAGTCTAGGGATAAGGAGGCTGGAAAAATGAAGAAAAAATTCTACTGTGAAGCCGTCCGGCCCAGGGGCCTTGTCTTTCTGGAGGGTTTGAAGTGCTTTAAGAAGTTCGTGTTGGGAGACATCAAGTTCTAAGTGAGAAAGGTCAAGTGGAAAGTGAGAGGGTTTTTGAATGGAGGAAAAAAACGTGTCTAGAGAGTGGGAGGAGGGATGAGTTTCAGAAGAATACAGTGTCTGGTAGAAGGTAGAGAATTCAGTAAGGATGTCGGCATCCGTGTGTTTAAGATTCAAATTGGCATCGTAGATAGATTCAATATTCAATTTATTGTGTTTCACCTTGAGATAGTTAGCTAAGATCTTGCCTGCCTTATTTTTGCCGCCATAGAACTTGGCACTAGATTTTAGTAAGTACAAAGATGCATCTTCCGTAGATTGTTTGTTAAATTTCATCTTAGCATTAACCAGGGCGGTTAAAGTTTGCTGTGAACGGGAAGTAAAATAAGAATGTTCCAATTTCTTAATATCCAAAAGGATAGCCTTGGTAAAATCGCGAGCAGCCCTACGCTTCTTAGAGACAAAGCGGATAATAAAATCTCTTGCTGCCGCTTTATAGGCATCCCAAATGGTATGTTTGGGGACAGGGGAGGTGTCATTAATGGAGAAAAACTCGTTGGAAAAGGAGGTGAAGGAGGAAGTGAACTTAGGGTCCAAGAGGAGGGAGTTGTTGAAACGCCAGCGTTTGGGACCTGTTGATTTAGGTAAAATGTCCAAGTGAACTAATGTGGGGGCATGGTCAGAGAGTAAAATCGGACCAATTTCCGCTTGAGTGAGAGTTTGGGCAATGTTGTGGGTAACAAAAACATAATCAATTCGGGATTGTGAATGGTGGCACGGAGAATAGAAAGTAAATTCCTGAAGGTCAGGATTGCAAAGGCGCCAAGCATCCGTGAGTTTGTGTTGGGAAATAGCTTGAGAAAAGGATTTATGAGATTTGTTAGGGATGAAATGCGTTTTGGAGTTCCTATCTAGAAATGGGTCTATGGGCTGATTACAATCTCCCGCTAATATGAAGTTATCAATGAATCTGGTGATGTACTGGGAGAACGATTGCCAAAAAGTGGGATCACCTGTGGTAGGGGCATAAACATTAAGGAGAGAAGTTGGAACATTCTTGACAGAGAGTTTAGTATAAATCCATCTGCCTTCAGCATCTGACTCCTGAGCAAGCAAGGAGTGAGAAAGAGCCTTGTGACATAAAATAGCAACACCATTACGTTTGCCATCCCCAGGAGAATAATAAACATCGCCCACCCAACTTCTTTTCAATTTAACAGATTCTTCAGCAGATAAGTGCGTTTCTTGCAAAAAAGCGATATCCACATTCAGACGAGCAAGGTGAGATAAAATTCTCTGCCGTTTGATGGGGGAATTAACGCCCCTTACATTCCATGTAATAACTTTCAGAGACATAGCAAATAAGGAAGGAAAGAAAAGTCATGAGAAGGAAAGAAGATGCAATAAGAACCCCGGAAAAGAAAAAAACCAGAAAAAAGGAGAGGGTCATTGAAAGGCAAAACAGTGGGAGGATAGAAAAAAGGGTGATGGAGAATACAAGAGAGCAGAAGAAGGAGAGAAAAAAGCAGTTGAAAAGAGAAACATGGGAAGGTAGACCATAAAGTAGCGAGAATGACAATGAGGAGATAATAAAAGAAGAGTTGTCGAGAAAGAAGAGAGAGAGACACCTGTGGAAGAAAGGAAATTATTGAACTGGAAGGAGAAAAAGTCAAAATAAGGAAAGTGAACATTCGGGAGAAAGGGGAAAACATACTTACGGAGGGTAGAGACGGGAAGGAATGATCACCGGGGAAAGGAGACGAGAAGAAGGAGTGGGAGGGGAGCGCCAGGCAGAGGAAGCAAGCGTCCAATGCAAGCGAACCAACAAGTCGAGGGGAAGACGCCATATATATGATAAACCTGCGAGAAAGAGGAAGGAAAAACGTAAATGAGGGAAACTACTGGAGAAAGAAGAAAACAGCACAGCGTTAGAAGGTAAAAAGGAGTAAAGGAAGAACAGGAAGAAGAGAGAAATGAGATAAAACAGCGGTGCAAAATAAGACATCATAGCAAAACAGTAGGGAAGGGTACCGTACCATCTAATAAGGATGCATGAGAGGGAAAAAAAGAGTTAGAGGGAAACACGGAGATGGAAGACAGCAAAGTGCCTAGAAAAGGCAAACTACGAAACAGCAAACATCAACCATAAAACATGCGGAGTGAGTAAGACAATGAAGTCATATTAACAGGGTTCACGGAGGAAAAGCAGATGAGGTGCCAGAGAGATCCATGTCAAACGACTGTGCAGCATTCAAAAAACTTCTAAGACGAACAGGATCCTCATAGGTCGTGGTCTTGTTGTTGTGGGTGACTCTGAACAGGCAAGGATGAAAAAGGCCGTATCTGGCACCAATCGCACGCAGCTCTGGACGCATATCTAAAAAGGCTTTGCGACGACCGGCTGTGGCTTTGGCATAATCCTGTGCAAAGAAGAGGTTGGATCCTGACCATTGGAGTCGAGGTAGAGCACGGGCCGCTGAGATGACTTTAAGAAGATCAGTGTATTCGAGGAAGTACATGATGACGCCCCTCGGCCGGGAAGAAGGAGAAGGGTTGGAGGGGAGACGGCCTAGGCGATGTGCTCGCTGGATGTTGAGCATGGTACCCTCAGGCAGGTGAAGAAGTTTGGGCAAAAATGACTTGAAGAAAGCGATGGGATCGGTCCCTTCGCAATTTTCTGCTAGGCCGTAAAGACGGAGATTGTTGCGTCTGTTTCGGTTCTCCAACTCTTCAACTTGCTTCTGAAGAGAAGAAATTTGAGACTGCATATGAGAGACTTTGGAAGAAGATTCCTGGAGAGAAGTCAGAGAATGTTCCACCGTGGTCATCCTGGCATCCATCTGAGACCAACTATCGGTAAGAACCTGCAATTTTGAGTTAGTGTCTTCCATAAAGGGTTTAAGGGCACGGATTTCCTCCAACAGGAGTTCCATGGAGACAGAAGAGGCTGATCCAGGTGGTGACGGAGGCGTGTTTTTGAGGCGCTTCACCGCAGCTTTCCCTGAAGATTGAGCGGGTCGCTCCATGCTAGACTGCGACATCTCGTCGAGCACCTGAGAAGTTTCGAGGCGCGCCAGGGCTGAGAAAACTTTGGAGTTTTTGATGAAGACGTGTCGCGTAGTTTTGGGAGTGCGAGTACTTGCCTTTCCTTCCATAAAAAGGAGGTATTGGGAAGGAGAAAGTAAGGGCAAGAACAGTCACTGTGCGCCAATATACGGGCGGAAAAACACGTTGGAGCTGCTGACCAAAAGATGGAAGGTAGGTTCAGAAGGGAAAAAAGCTGTTCATGCGTAAACCAGGAATGACCAGGAATGAAGCAACAAAATGGGACCAGAAGCAAGTCACTGGTAAAAAGTAGCACAGCAATGAAGGAGGAAGAAAATCACCTCAGCCTGTAAGTAATGAAGTGCGGCACATTTTAGATTTGAAAAAGTCCTTCAGGAGAGGAGCCTCATATAGGACAAAGAGCACGGTGGAAAAAGGTACAGAGAAAATGAGCCTAAAAGCTCAGAGTAGCACCCATCCATGAAAAGAAAAACGCTCTTGACATAGAGGAGGCTGCGCAGATATGTGCTTGCAGGTCAAATGAAGGAAAGAAGCACCAGTTCTCTAAGATGGCCGCCTGGGTTGAAGAGATGTGAGGGAAGCTTGGTAGGAGCTGAGGCCACAAAGAAATGATGAAAAGAGAAAAAAAAAATTCGGTATCCTAGTGCTGGGATACGAAAATCATCTCACCAGGTGGGGCGCTGTAACTGAGGAGCTCCATGGTGCTTTCGTCAGGCCAGGGTCACAGGCGCCGCAGTGCGCGATATCCGGAGACAAGATGGCGGACGCGACTTCCAGTCAGCCGCGTCCGCTACAAAGTAGCGAAAGGAAGCATTGCGGCGGTCGGGAAAGCCGTCTTCAGAATCCCGCTGGTGCCTGAAGGCTCCGATGCAGGCTGAGCCGCTTAGCAGGTGAAAAGAAGTCGGAAGGCAAGGCGAAAACCCCTGCGGACCCGGAGCGCTCACATAAGAGCCGCCGTCCTCGCCGGGCGCTAAGCCACGCCCCTGGTTTTACATCCCTGATTTGCACATCTTGCCCCTTTTGCCACAGCCTGAGGGAATGTAAACGCATTCACCGCAGAGAACCAGACTGCTTAGGATCAGGATCGATATGGCCGGAGTTTCCAATTTCTAAAGTAGTTTTACCAATAAAACGAACCGTTTTTGTGGTCATCGTAGGTTTTATTTCACTAGGGATTCCTCATGTACTTTGTGCATTTACCAAATGACAAATTACTCCAGGCACCAGTGTTGTTTAGGAATGAAAGACTGCCTGGCAGCCCTGCACAGACACGCCTTTCAATACTTCATGGGGGCATGGGCAGTGAAATAATGCTAAGTATTGTTCTTTGATGGGGGAAGGAGTCGCAGTGTGCTGCCTAGACAATTTCTGTAGTTACGTTTTTCTTCCAAAACTCAAACATTCTGTGGCTTGGTGAAGCTCGTGCTCCTAGCAGAATGGGGACGCTGAGGGACACTTCAGGTATCTGTCCTCTTTAGAGGTCTATTGCTCTGTTTATGGCAATATGACAACTTTCTGGTCTTTGTGTGGTTCCCACTTTGGTTTGCAGCTGTCAAATAGCCCTGTTGAATCTCCTCCTTGTCCCTCTCTGATGTGTTAGGCAGCCTTTTCCATCAACTAGAGTGCACTGGAGCAATGGGTTCAGCACTGAGCAGTTATCTCCTGAGAGTGCAGCACTACAAGATATGTAGACACTGAGAAGGTCCCAATGCAATCCCACTGCCAAGCCTCTGTTGCCATATGAGCCAAATCTGTATCCATAGCAATGGCCCAAGCTGAGGTTTCTGCTGCTTGGGGCTCTCGCTAACATGCTTCCATAAACCAGAATTCAGGTATGTGGAATGAGCTCCTTTGGTGAAAAAACTGAAATGTTATGAATAGCAGGATGCAGTGACGAAGCGCATCCATCTCTGAGCTCACAGTGACATTCCCCCCAAAGAAATGGTGTCTGTGTTGAAGGAAGCATTAGTCTAACCGTGTGGTAAGCTGGTGTAAATTCTCTTTCCCTTTAAAACAGCCCCGCTAATGCTACTATTGAGTAAATACTTAGGTCTTTTGGTCTTAAATTCATTACTTGGTACATATTTTCATGAGTTCGAGGAAGGGAGTTACTATACTTGCTGTCTCTGGCAGTTGGTATTGTTGACAAGGGTATGATGAAGGAACACAGATCCATGAATAAAGTTGATTCACAGATGTAGGCCGATATTAGAAATTATTGGGAAGACTGTAAAGATGCTATATTTTTTATGATGGTGATATAATAAAAATAATCTACATCCACCCATAAATCCTACTCTGCTAAATTTATGAAATTCAGTTCCTCGTTGTAAAATGTATGCTCTGCACAGACTTAAGGTGGTCAGAAAAAATGTCATGGTGTCAGATGATTGATGATGAGTTCAGGAATCCCATAATCGCCAAGCACTGTACCAGCAAGCTTAATTCTGTGAAAGTCATTTCTTGTACAAGGGCAACCTCATGTATTGGTGGAGTTTTTGATCTATCATATTGGCATCTTAGAGTAGATTATTTGCCTGTCATGCTTGTACGATCACAATTGTGATGGACATTAAAATAGCATCAAATAGTGAAGTGAACATTCTTATTCAGTATTTTACTGTGAATAATCATATATTGTATTTATTGTGTGCAGATGGTACGTGACCTATGGACATGAACTGATATGGAAGAACCGAGAACCACTTGTGAAAATGTGGCATGAATGGAGGACTAAAACCCCAGGAAAATGAGACTCTTAGCGTTGCCATTGTAATTTGACACATCTTTCTTGTATTTTGAGGGGGTTTATCTGCTGTACAGAACAAATTGGACTTCCTGCTTTTATGTATGTGTAAATTAATTTAATAAACTCTTGGAAAACCACATTTTATTAAACTTGGAAAACGGACACAGTATTGCACGCATTTGATCTCTGCAAAGTAAATAGGTAGAAGGTAAGTATTATGCAAAAGAGTTGAAAAAAATGGATTACATAATAACTCCTTCAGTTTCTGTGTACTGTTTTTATTTTCGCCATTTAGGAAAGTCGTAGATGTAAAAAAGAAAATGTCTAAACATTATGGTGAATAGATTGAAGTGCGTGATATAATAATTGTATTGTCACATATTTGACACATTTCACAAACTTGGGACATAAATAATAGAGGTTTTGCAGCATGCATCCTTTTTTCCGTTATGGGCATTGGCGACCACCATTTGGTGGTTAGCCCATCCGTTGTGTGACAATGGACAGCACCCCGGAAGTTCCTGTGCATGGACGCCATCTTCAGATTCTTTTTTCTGCCATTGGCTCTGCAATTAACATGGAAGACCTCTGAAGAATCCCAGGGAATAACAGGAAAAAAAAAAGAAAAACACAGAAGAACAACAAAAGCCACGGGAATAATGTGCGAACAGAGAAGGGGAGCCTTCTCAACCCCGACAGTGGACCCTGCCGGTGAAACCCACATGGCCAGAGAATGAATAGCAGAGTCAGCAGAGGGTCATGGAAAATACCGTTTTTGAATTCTGCTCCAACTGCAACCATAAGCTCTCGCAGAGGGACCCACACAAGGTCTGCAGTTTGTGCCTACCAAAAAAAAAACAAGGACGAAGATTGCGAAGCATGCACTGAGTTTGTGTGGAAAACTCTCAAGGTACGATGCTGACAGAGACTAGCACACCACGCCATGGATAGCACACACAGGATGCAGGAATCCATGAAAGACCTTGGCCTATCCAGCGAAGAGAAGGAGAATGTCTAGAGTCCATACCAGTGCAGGGAGGGGAGTCCGACATCGAAGACACCGCAGCCGACACCGAAAGGATAGCAGCGATGAGCAAGGCAGCAAAAGACGCTGAAAGAAAACTGCAGAAGGTAACGAAACTGCCAAAAGGTGTGGATGCGAAGTCCTTGGAAGCAGCCTCAGCGTCGAAACACCTGGCGGCTGAAGGACATCACAAACATAAGGAGCCGCAGGAGTCCTGACCAAAGGACTCCAATGAGGGTAAATGTTCGACAAAATTCTTGATGCAAACGAGTTCTCAAGAGGGAACAAAGGAGAAATGCAAAGGTACATCCCAGGGGAACCACCAATACCAAAAAGGTAGGCGCTGCCTACTTTCAATGCCAAACAAGGAGCACTCAAGGTAGAGTGGAAAAACCAATGACTTAGTGCCGAAAATATGGACCTTCTCCGTGGTAAGAATTTCAACAAATCCCTGAGAGTTTCTCATCCCAATAAGGCAGTCTGAATTCACAGAGGCGGCAGATGAGCAGCCAGGCATGGAGGTGCCGGAAATCTGGGAGCCACAGTGGAAGCCACATGAGGAAGAACATGAGGAGTTCTACTAACTCGAGGTTGAAGAGGCAGCAACATCCAAGAAACCTAGGGGCCAGATGTAGGAGCCTAAATACCGGTCGGTAACGGGCGATTTCGGCCGTTACCGACCGGTATTTAAGAATTGGCATGTAGGGGCCCTATTTTACCGAATCGGTAAAATTACCGAATCGGTAAATTTACCGAATCGGTAAAATACCGATTCGGTATTTTTACCGAATCAGTAACTTCCCGATGTAGGTGGGACTCTTCTGAGTCCCAAAGGCCTTACAGATTCAGTATTTCACCACCCAATCCAATTGGGTGGTAAAATACCGAATCCAGGTGTGCATGCACATTTGTGCATGCACACCTATGCCATGTGACATGGCACACATGCCTGTATTTGGGGTGCTAGAGGGTGTCAAAGTGACACCCCCTGCACCCTTGCAGGAATCGGTATTTACCGATTCGGTAATTACCGAATCGGTATTTCCCATTGATTCCTATGGGCTTCACAGCCCATAGGAATCAATAGGAAATACCGATTCGGTATTTACCGAATCGGTAAATACCGAATTTTAAAGAATCGGTAATTCAATTACCAATTCTTCCTAAATCTCCCTCATTCATATTTACCGATTCATAAATACCGAATCGGTCAAATTCGGTATTTATGAATCGGTAAATACGATTTTCCTACTTCTGTCCCTAGCCAGTCCGAGGATACATTGGCACGACCTTGACATCAAGCCAAAATGCATCATTGGGAACATCCCTGCGTTTTCCATCATTGTGATGGCCTCAGGGAAGAGAAACCATGCCCCCACATCAATTGGGCCACCACCAGAGAAGGAGAGCAAAAGACTGGACCTGGTGGGCAGAAAGATGGAGAGATGCCTCCACAAAATGGAGGGTAGCCAACTCCCACACGCTCCTTAACTGCTATGGGCACCAACAGTGGGACGAGATCGAAGGGCTGATACAACACCTTCCAGGGGAGTTCGGCAAGAGAGCCAAGGCCTCATTCCAGGAGGGTAAAACAATCGCCAACTCTTGCCTCAAATATGCCTGAATGTAGCAGACATGGCCAGCAGACAGATGTGCACCTGCACCACACTCAGGAGGAACGCCTGGCTCAAACGCTCAGGGTTCAACCCAGAGAGCCAGGCTTCAGTCATCAATATGCCTTTCAAAGGTGAAGCCCTGTTTGATCAAGCAGTAGATGAGGTGCCACAACGAATAAAAAAGTACAATGACACTACAAAGGCCATGGGGCACTGCAGTTAAAAAGATCTTTGCGAGAAGAACAACTACCAGAAGACTGACAGGCATGGTGGGCTTTTTAACTGACCAACAACGACAGAAACACACCAAAGCGTCACTCATCAGGCAACTGTGGCGCGGTGGAGAAGCAGACCAGGACTATTGGGGTTGTTTGCACTCGTTAGGGTTTATTGACAGTCACTTTTCACAAAATCCTGACCGAGGGCTGTGCGAACCTTCAACGTTTCTGGAAAGACTCACCTTCATCTACGTTGAGCCCAGCTGCCTGTTTGCTCCCCCTTGCTGAGTCCTCCCGCCGCCGCATCGCTACCACCTGCGGCCGCAGTTGGGAGGGACTCGGTATCCCAGGGGCCTTTGCACTGGCGCTCCTGAAAGCGCGTCACCATCTTGCGCCTGGAGGCGCTACAAAGGCGGGGCTCGCCCGACCAGGAGTGCATCACTTTTCACAAAATCCTGACCGAGGGCTGTGCGAACTTCAACGTTTCTGGAAAGACTCACCTTCATCTACGTTGAGCCCAGCTGCCTGTTTGCTCCCCCTTGCTGAGTCCTCCCGCCGCCGCATCGCTACCACCTGCGGCCGCAGTTGGGAGGGACTCGGTATCCCAGGGGCCTTTGTACTGGCGCTCTTGAAAGCGCGTCACCATCTTGCGCCCGGAGGCGCTACAAAGGTGGGGCTCGCCCGACCAGGAGTGCATCACTTTTCACAAAATCCTGACCGAGGGCTGTGCAAACCTTCAACGTTTCTGGAAAGACTCACCTTCATCTACGTTGAGCCCAGCTGCCTGTTTGCTCCCCCTTGCTGAGTCCTCCCGCCGCCGCATCGCTACCACCTGCGGCCGCAGTTTGGAGGGACTCGGTATCCCAGGGGCCTTTGCACTGGCGCTCCTGAAAGCGCGTCACCATCTTGCGCCCGGAGGCGCTACAAAGGCGGGGCTCGCCCGCAACGCGGGACGCGAGCGGGACACCCGGACGAAGCCCGGACCAAGGGCGGGCCCGTCTAAGCCCGTCCAAGACCACCCAGGACCGGACCGGCCCACCCCTCTAACAACTGCTTCGAAAATAGTAAGGACCCTGAACATTAAGTTTGTAACTCACGTTGTACTTTAACTACACCGTTAAATATCGTGGCTCTGTGAGATTTATTTCCGGTCAGGGGTCAATACCTGATTCGTTTGAACTATCCAATCTCTGTTGCAGAAAGAGAACACTCAAAGACTAAGTACGGCATAACGTCTATTGTCCTTTGTCATGTCGGCTAAGGCTACTCCCAACTTCTTAACTTCGCAGGGGAGGGCAACCGTCAAAGGACCATTAGACGCCTATATAACGAAGAGGGTGGCTGCTATAGATCAGGAGATTGCCCTGGTAGAGAGACGTTTGTCCTTTGGCCCACAGCCAATCACACCTTCTCTTCCAGAGGATAGTACAAGGTTTTCACCTTCACACACACAGATAGGTAAATCACCAGAATTAGATGTCCCGCTCATTTTTCAGGTTGCATTGGCCTTCACACATTTCAATCACCAGCCCTCACTTTAGTGAAGCACCTTTGGAACTGTCCTCAGACCTTTCCTCAATTGAACCTTCACTACTATTACTACCTGCACCAACCCCCAAGAGGTCACCTGAAAAGCAACAACTTGCTAAACAACCTGTAAAGGAAAATTTGAAAAGAAAAAGGGGCCCGTCCCTGAAGGGGAGAATAGCGAAAGTCCCTAGAATTTCGAAAAAATCCATCACAGGGAAACTTCCACGTATTAATAAGAGTAAAGTTCAACAACATCTCGAGAACATAAATGCTCAACATGCACCGGTACAGCTGGATGGGACATTTCCGTGCACTCTGGAAAATATAGAGCATTTAATGAAAACATTAGTTCTCTCATTGGTAGAAAGGGTTAAAATATTGGGTTCTGACCTGGCTAACCTATCTGTGGTATCTACTGAAAACACCAAGCTACTGAGTGAAAACACCAAACTTTTGAGTGAAAATACTACTCTTTTGAAAGAACTAACACTCAAAATGAAAGCTGATAGCTTAAAGGACCCCCTACTTAAAGAAGGCGAGCGACCTGACAAAACGACTCCTCCAATTAACGCAACTAGGGTAAATCCCGCATTACACCATAAGGCGAAGGAAAATTTAACTATCGAGAAGGCCAAAGACCCTGTCCCACCAAAGCAACCGAGGCTAGACCAGTTAAAACCAGATAAAGATCCCACATCCGTCAATCATCCAGGGGCTACGGGTCTTAAACCTTCCGGAAATCAGGATCAGGTTGAGGGCCCACCTAACTCTGTTCATAAGATTACACCATCTTATAGAGCTAAAACAACTAGAGAACCAATTAGAGAACGACCCCCCAGAGAAACATCAACACCCGCAATCATATAGACTTACCTCCCGATTCTGCCCCTTTTGTAATTCTACTTGCAGGTGTACCTGAGCTCACTGACGGCACACGGGAAGGATATTATGATTTAAAAAACAAGGTCATGCACTGGCTTAGAAATAACAGACCATTACCCCCCCACCTGGATGGGGTGATAGTGAACGTGAGGCGCTTGTGGTGGGTAGGACAAAGGCCAAAGGACATCCCAGGCGATGTGATTGCCATCAACTTTAAAGATTTTAGGGTGGTAACTCACATCACCGATTGGTTTGACATGCGTGGAGCTAATGGTATCTCCACAAGGGACCTGAGTTATTTCTATCCCCAGCACTTAGTAGCACCCCAGCACGATGGATACTCTTTTGATAACTCCTCTCGGCCCCCCTTTGTTCCGCCCTTACTAGATATAAACATCGAACCAAGGAGACCCCATTGGCACATCCCGAGGCCAAGACCACGCAGAAGAAATCCTAGTGCCTGGGGGGGGCACGGTAACTTTGTCTCGCGGCCTGCATATGTGTCCCATTGGCATATTTCGCTGGCTAATAGATATGATGCTTTGTCAGGTCTTGAAGATCTGGACTGACAAGCAACGCTCCCTGAGCATGATGAGAATTCCTTTCTACATAAAACATCAATATCCATCCACAACCGGTCAGAAGAAGAGCCTACACCCAATGACCTAGTGAGCTCAAGGGCATCTGAAATAGCCTTAAACACCTGGGGAGGGTTTTTGCCATCTCCACAAACAGGAGTACTCCCAGCGTCAAAATACCCTGAAAGGAGTCACCAACAATTATCCCTAAAAGCACATAATCAACTTTCACCCGTGATTATGGATATATTGCATACTGACTCCCCGCATATCCTAGACCTAACTGGGAACCCTGAATCTAACCGTCAGGGACCTAGTAACAGCCCTCATACCTTACTTTCATGGAATGTAGCTGGCCTAGGAAATAAAATCACCCATAAACCCTGGCTAGAGACTATACAAAATCATGCCATACTATGCTTTCAAGAGACCTGGCTCTTGGAGGAAATTCATATACTAGGCTATCAGACCTTTCATTCACCTGCCTTTCCTTCAACTCAGGGCCGTAACAGGGGGGTCTCTGTATCTATGTCTCGACTACGGGGGATGTGAAAGTCCGCAATCTTCATTCCAGTCAGTTTTTCCAAATACTTTCTTTTAAGTGGGGCACTTCACACAGTATTCTTTTGGAGAACTTTTATAATAATATGCTAACCAACGAAATGGAACCTACCATGGCAGAAATTTTGAGCTGTATTAATTCACTGGGAGAAGAAGCTACAGGGGAAAATTTGATCGTATGGGTGGGGGACTTCAATTGCACTGTTTGCCCGTCAAATGAACTAGGTTTGTGTGGCCTGTCAGATTACGGGGAGGAGGGTCCCATACATTTCGCCCACACCAAGATGGGGTCTCTTTTCAACGACATTGTATTTCATTTTGATTTTTCATTTGTCAATCATGTATGCTCACCACCAGTTCCCTTTGCACCGACTTTTAATGGCAGGGGTTGTAATTCGACGATAGATTTTGCCCTAATCACACCAACTACATCTGGGTTTATAACCCATTGGGAAATAGGGAAGGGGCCACTGAGTGACCACTATCCATTGATTTTCGGTGTAAATTTGATAGGGCATAGGCCAAGGAGGGCAGGCATATGCACCTATCCTCACGAGGTTAATTTAACCAATGGATATGTTGTTAAATGGGAAAAGATTATACCAGCAATCTTTCTTAAAAATCTTTTTTCTTCGTGCATCGCCGATATCTCGGCATGCCTAGATGAAAATAATGATCCTATTACCATAATGGCTGCCTTTTCAAATATACAGCATTCCATTAAAAATGCGCTGGTTAGAATACCTAAAGGGAACATTAAAAAACTACATGGGTGGTTCGATAACAAATGTACCACTGCGCTCAAAGAACTAAAAAGAGCTTTACGCTCAAGCCCAAAAAACTTAGAACTAATACGCCAGACTAGGAGACTATATAAACTTAATATCAAAGAAAGGAAACCGATTTTGAAAAGGGAGGCTTGGGAGTCGCTGTTGGAGGCTTCAAGCCAAAGGAATAGCTCTGCTTTCTGGAGGGTGGTAAGACCTTTGTACCAGTCAGGGGATCATGATAACACCTTGGATGTAGCCATTACTGGCAAACTGTGGGCAAGTCATTTTAGTAAACTGTACAATCATCTTACCCCTGGGGAAACCCTATCATCAGACGGGGTGGGCCTACCGACAGAAAATTCAGCCCAAATTAGATCTACAGATAGACCTTTAGAGCATGCGTCTGTCAACCCATATCCTATTGACTTGTCCTTCACCGTCCAGGAAGTCCACGATGCGATCAGGGAAAGTGCTCCAGGTAAAGCTCCTGGACCGGATTGCACCCCGGTGGACGTCTATAAAGCAGAGCCAGACTTCTGGGCCCCCCTACTCACAAATGTACTTAATATGGGAAATCAATGCGGGTTTATTGCCACCTGGTCGGATGCCATTGTGGTTCCTATTTTTAAAAAAGGTAACCGAGATGACCCCACCTGCTACCGGCCAATATCTCTTTTGGATGGTCTTATGAAGGTGGCAGGAAGAATAATTTTAAAAAGAATTCAACTCTGGGAGGAAGAGCATAATGTAATCTCCAAATTTCAATACGGGTTCAGAAAGGGTTTAGGGACCATAGAACAATGCCTAAACCTGTCCCTACTTATTTCTAAGTACTCACATGCCAAACGCGGAGGCCTTTTTGTAACCTTCATCGATCTTAGCTCTGCGTTTGATTGTGTTGACCACGCTTTTCTGTGGTCATCGCTAGGCGAAATAGGGATCGATGATTGTATTATTATGTTTATCAGGGATCTTTATAAAGATGCAGGGGCCAGAGTTAGGTATGGTAAACAAGGGGAATGCTCGGAGAAATTTGACATTAGAAGAGGGGTGAGATAAGGCTGTATTTTAGCACCGTTGCTTTTTACTTTTTATATTAATTCTATTGGCCAGACTCTCTCAACCCTGCCTTATGACTATCCCACTGTTAATGGCTCCCCGGTGCCCATCTTATTATATGCCGACGATGCGGCTATCATGTCTAGGACCAAAATTGGTCTACAGCGCGCAGTTAACAGGTTCACAAGTTACATGAGGGACAGAAACTGAGAGTAAACATCTCTAAAACTTTCACGATGTCCTGTACCCAGAAGACTATTAGAACCCCCTGTACCATATTCCTAGATAATCACAAAATAGCTATAACAGATAAATTCTGTTATCTTGGAATCTTGTTTGATAGATGGGGCCGGTGGAAGGCGGCTATAGCTGCCAGGAAGCTGACCTACAGTCGAACCATAGGTGCGCTGCGCGCCTTTGCCGGTAAAATTGGTGGTAAACCGATTAAAGAATTAATCCAGATCTACCGAGCAAAGTGCGTAGCTACGGCTACCTATGGTGCAGGCATCAGGGGCATCGAGAAAGTTCACTCCCTACAAAGTTGTGAAAATCAATTTATCTGTTACCTACTGGGCGTGGCAAAAAACTCCTCCACATTTATGTCACACATTGAGGTAGGAGTCAATTATCTTAGCGATACCAACAAGATGTCCCCCATCCTGCTTTGGCACAAGGTTTGGTCTACACAGGAATGTGTTTTTAATAGAGATCTCATTAAAGACTGTTTGGCTTTAGACGGTGTAACCAATATTAAGTGGTTATCTCATGTGAGATCTATGTTTTCCGAACTAGGACATCCAGAATTTTTTGATAATCCAACAACTCTAGAAGGGATAACTAGGCTGGCACTGAAAAAAATGATAACCATCCACCTAGAAACTGTTAGATGGAATATTGAAAAAGCTAAAAACACAGTGCTAAGCTACCAGACAATAACACCAACTGAGGGATTACAATCTTACCTCGTCCTGGTACAAAATCCCTATCCTCGAATGCTGTTGACCCGGTTACGTCTTGGCACCTTCTTCCGCCTGGTCACTTTGCCTAACCTTAATGAATGGTCCTCCCCGAAACTAATATGTCCCTGTGACAGTACTTCGTCACAGTCCAATATTCACATTATGTTTTTCTGCAAGCTATATACGTGTCCCAGGAAACAATTCCTGTTGCCCTTCCTCAAACGTTGGGGGGTTAGAAAATGTAGATCAGCATACACGAAAATGTTACAGCTAGAAGAAAATCATGTTGTTTATGCTGTCTCTTGTTTTCTAAAATCCGGTATAACATTTAGAAACTCAATGTATTAACTGTCCCTCTTGCTGCAGCCCACCCAGGCCCTTAAATGAAATGCTTGTTTTTTAATTATTGTTCTTATGAATTTTTTATGAAAAATGTTTTTAAGCATTTAGTAAGCTTTTCTCACTTGCATTGACTATGTACATGTCATTTTTATTATTGTATGTATAAATGTCATATGAATGCTTTTATGATTTTAATTCAAAATCGAATAAAGCTTACTTTGATTTGATTTGACAGTCACAAACAAAACAAAAGAAGTCAATGGCTCAGTGCGATGTAGGGACACGAGTTAAAAAAAAACACAAGCAAGGGATTCTGGTTGATGTAGTTTGTCCCTCTCTATTTCTCTTCTTCTCTCATGGGGCTCCACACAGTATGGTCTTCTGGACTTGAGCACTGTTCGGCTTGTGCAGAGATCGGGAAGGGGAAAGAAAACAAGAACAAGCGTCAGGTGGGGGTCTGATACGGGTTATGACGCAGGAAGCCAGGGAAGTGAGGGGGGGAGATCAGGTAACACCGAACCTTCACCAGTGAGCGTGCGGTTTCTGCTAAACGACCTTCTGCGGGCCGTTATGCCACAACCTACTGGGTTCCTCCCTCGTCACCCCGTCCTTTGCCCTCCTCCGACCCGCGACCCCAAGGAAGGTGCAAGCAACCCCGTACCTTGTGCAGCCACGACCCCCTGTGGCCGTGGTTGGCGTGCTCGCGTTGCCAGGTGGGGTCTGGCTGCCCGGCTGTGCCGGTTGAGGAAAATGATATTTTGCCTGACCAAAAAAAATGTCCACTACATACACCCTATGTTACATTCATGTGCATGGCACCCATGCATATTTCTCGTAGTGGCCTGAATCACTAGGCCTCTGCAAACATGTCCTGCAAGTCAAGTCATCAAAGTCTCCCAAACGGTAAGCTAAAATAAAGGCCCATGTATTTTGCATTCTGCATTGTGCATTTTAAATAAATATCGTACTGAGCCCTTTATTTTATTGTGGTTGAACCACTTTCTGAACTTCTGCCAAGACAGTGTTATGAATAACAGTTATCTGTTTTGCTGTACAGAGTGGCATCCCTGCCCGGTGAGGAAATGTAAACAGAACCCGTTCGCGACAGATAAGGCCTAGCTCTCTGTCTCAGCCCCCATGCAATGAACGGAGAAATATATGCTTTTCTGATTCTTAGTGGTGAACAACCTTTTGCTTCAGACAATACATCCCCTATCATATCAGATTGTACAAGATGTGCTTTTCGCCCTGACACAAGAGATGTCTCTGCTAGGCCGAAAGTCAGCTCTCTTCCCAGTTACACGTCAGTTGCACGCCATGCTCAAAGTTGCACAATTAGGGCAGAGTTCCAGCTGGTCATGCAAACTCCTCCCCTAAGTACCCACCCACCTATGACATCTACCTATCATCTACCTATGACTCATCAAGTGTACGCCCACATGCTCTTATCTCTTTCTTTCTTGCTCGGCCTGGAGCGCTCCTCCCTATGTACAAGGAGAAAATTGTATATATGCTGTTCATTGTTATTGAATGTTAGATTACTCTTCCTGAACCTCAGTGGTGATGGAACATATTCTCCCTTTGACTCGAGTTATTGGAATAAAGCCCATTTTAACTTGGACACCACGGATCCTGTCTCTCATTTGATGCATGATATTTGGTTAATGCCTAGAAATTCTGCCAGGGTAATATTTTATTTACCACATTAATTGGCGCCCGAACAGGGACATGTCCTTTTCCCCACTCGGCGGAGTTTGTAGGTCTAGTCTTTGCCCCCTTCCACAGCCGTGACGGACTTTAAAGTGTACACGCCATTGGGATTACCCGCTACTCCCTCAGGCCCAGGAGGAGGACGGACTGCGACCAGGCATCCATGTGAGGCGGTGAGGAAAGCGGATCGTCTCAACCCAGAGCCCAGCCCATGAGAGAGCAAGGTCCGAGGTCTCCAGAGGTCCACCTGTTCCAAGGCGCATGCGTAGAAGTCCGAGGCCTTCAAGTTTCAAGATTCTGCTTCCCGGTGAGTATCACTATGGGGAATGCATCAAGATTAAAGACGTGCCCATGGTAAACGTGGGCGCGGTCAAGACGTGTCTCATTTCTGAGACCGGTATGGTTGTACTGTATTTCAGTGCATAAAGTTTTTCAAGTACATGTTTAGCTCTCTGTATCAGTTTAGGTTGTAACTGTTTTAGTGTTTAATATTTGTTTGTGTGTGAATGATTGTTGATTGTTTCAGTCTATTTTTGTGAATATTGGTTTCAAACATGCCACTGTTTTCAAAGTTACGTCAGATAGGGACCAGAAAAGGTATACTAGAAGAACCAGTTAACATCCCGCCTAGAGACACACCTGGTCATTATATGTATAATAAGCATGGGCTAGACGCCATTTTGTTTTTAGATTTATGGGTAGACTACACCAAGGACCTGGAGGAAAAGTATAGATGGCCAATCTCGGGTACATGGGATCCTGAATGTATTATGAGGGTGGAGGAAGCACTATGGAAAAAGAAGTCAAGACCCTCTCAGAAAGATGCCATCGAATTGTGGCGCAAAGAGTCACATAGGAGAACAGAGAAAGAATTGAATAAAGCAGATAGAACTAGACAAGCTGGGGAAAAAGCCAGAGAAAAGGAACTGCGGGAGGAGGGGGAACGTGTCAAAACAGAACAGACTGATAGGGAAAGAAACGCCGTTGTTAATGGTATTTATCCCGTTCTGTCAGAAGAACTAGCTAAAGTGACCACCTCAGAAAGATCCAGTAGGTCTCGAACGCCACCACCTGTACCATATAGAGTACATAGAATAAAGCCGACAGCATCTGAAGCATTCATTTCCTCGTATCTAGACGAGTCCCTTCCAGACTACGTTAATGCAGGTTTTCCTCCACCCCCAGCAGCAGATCAGCTCCAGCAACTTCAGCAGCAGCTAGCAAAAGATGACGTAGGTCCAGGGGCAGTGGGAGGGGTGCCTACTGTAGATGCAGCCATTCCATTTTGTGTATATGATACAGAACCAGGAAAGGGTTCAATGGTCGTGATTTCACGTAGACTAAGACAAGCTGTTGCATATCTAGAGACATTACCAGACATGAAAGATCACCTAGATAGCATGTATCGTTTTATTAGAACGGGGGAGGGACCAGATAGTATAGCACAAGCCATGGGGCAGAGAAAAGTAGGGGTTAAGAACCATGTCTTACGTTTTATTATTAACTGCCTGATCAGGGAACAGGACGAAGGGGACTGAGATGTAAAAGCAGGATTGATAGAATGGAGTGATCACATAGATGCCGGTAGACATGAGAAACAGGGACAGATAGATGCCATGTACAAGAAAATACGAAAGGAAATAATAGAAAGGCACAGAAAAGAGTCTGAGGAAAATGGTGAGTTATCAACAGAAGAAGTAGATGAACCAAAAGACAAGATTAATTATGTAGGAAAAGCGCGACAGTTTGACAGACCCAAGTGCCTTGATTACCGTAAACAGGGGCCAGCTATAAAAGAAAGGTATTCCCTTGAAGCATTATTCCAGGCTACTGAAAAAGCACTGAAACAATGGATAGGGAGTGAGAGACCTCCCACCCAACACGAAATAGAGTTGGCCCGGTCAGCCACCCAGTGGGTGTCCAATGCCAATATATATAGCAGTGATATAGTGGCTCAGACTTTCTTAAGCCTTCCACCGAACGAACAGCGTTTGGCTGGTATTTACATGGTTCAACACTTGATAACGTTGTATAAAAGTCAGCATTCTGATCCTGGCACTTGCATAAAATACTTGACGACATTTTACTAGATAGATGGACAGGTTTAGGTACTGAATTAATTAATGTAATCCTGGATCAACGACATAAGTACATAGATTCTCTGACTACATACATGCCTCCAGTCTTACACCATGACAGACATAACGTACACATAGACAGACAGAACCCCCTACGAGAGGTTCATCCCGTTAAGAATGCGGCCAATGAGTTACAACGAGTGTATGTTTACACCCCCTTAACGAAATTAGAGATTCTTGAAATGAAAAAGATGTTGCCTTGTCATGATAAAGACCCAGGGGGATTTCACCGTGAATTAAAAGACATCCTCCGCATAGGAGATTATACATACGCTGACATTCTGAAGCTATTAAAAGTACTGTTACCTGCAGGGATTTATGAAAAACTTAAGGAAAAAGACTGGGAAGTGGGTGAGAAAAAGTTAAGTTGGGATGCGTTGGAAACAGAAGAGAAGGGCAGGGCCCCAGGAGTTGGTCTTGGAGAAAGAGCTAGAGAACTACCTGAATTTCTGATACAAGTTTTGCCAAGATTATTGATTACTAAAAAGGAAGATTGGGATGCTATTTCAGCATGTAAACAAAAGCAAGACGAGGACACTAGTGATTTCTATTCTAGATTTGAGAAATGTTTTACTATTAATAGTGGCCTTAAGCCTGGTAGCGAGTCATTTCCACATCTTTTTGTGAGCAAATTAGTAGAGAATTCCTTACCCCAGATCAAGAATAGAGTACTGAAGGTTGAGAGTACTTGGCAAGCAAACAGCCCTTCACAAATGTTACAGATGCTACAGTATCATCAGAATAGGATTAGAGAAGAGCAGGATCATGAAAAGAGACGCATGAAAGAGACAAAAATGAAGGTGCTCGTTGCCCAGACGGTACCGGCGACTTCAAACAAACATAACACGACACCTGTCAAAGGGAACTGTAATTATTGCAAACAACCAGGTCACTTTGTAAAGGACTGCACTGCTCTGAAACACAATATAGCTACAGGCAAGACAAAAGAGCGACAGTACACTCCTAGACAGAATAACACGCAACAGAACACGCAACAGACAGTAGCGAATTATCCTCCACCACCGCCTGTTCATGCCACACCACAAATGTATCAGCACACACAGTCTGACTATCCAGAATATCAACAGTTCTCATGAAACCGCCTCGAGAGGGAAGTAGGCTTGCCCCTTATTGAGGTTCCTGTAGATCAAGAGGGTCCGTATGTACATAGTCGTGTTCTAGGTCAGGATCGAAAGTTTCTGATGACACAGGGGCGATCAGAACTACCATCAGTCATGACGAGGTTCCAGGGGCACCTCTCTCAGGCTCACAGAATGTTTCCCTGGGATTTTCAGGAAAGCCTATTGTTAATGAAGTATCAAAACCAGTCTCCCTAGGGGTTGGTCCACTGTCACGTACCACTGACTTGCTACTTACTAAGTCATGTCCAGAAAACTTACTTGGTATGAAGACATTAAAAGATCTAGGAGCAGTTATCTGCTGTTCTCCAGAGGGAGTACGCCTGTTCTTACGTGATTTTAAGGGACATTATGTACTGACTGATTTTGACCACAGACTCAAGAACGTACCACAGATCCTGTGGGCACAAGGACCGACTGATGTAGGTTACATGGACATTACGCCTCACCATGTCACACTCAAAGCAGGAGTAGTACTTCCACGTATTAGACAATACAAGTTACCACCTGACGCCGAAACAGCATTACTGAAAATAGTTGACGAATTTATTGCACGGGGGGTAGTGGTAGAGACAGTCTCAAATGTATGTAACTCGCCTGTCATTCCTATCCTTAAAAGATCTGATCCTAGTGTATTGCCAGTGTACCGATTGATTATTGACCTGCGAGAATTGAACAAATGTGTAGTACCACAATATCCAGTGGTGCCAGACATTTCTTCATTATTGACTGCTATTGATTCAGAGGCTACTTACTTTACTGTTATCGACTTGAAGAACGCTTTCTTTAGTGTTCCCATTCACCCAGACAGCCAGTACCTGTTTGGATTTTCATTAAGAGGTCGTAGCTTTGTCTTTACACGAGCTCCTCAAGGTTTTACAGAAAGCCCTAGTATTTACAGTCAGGCACTAAAAAGACAGCTAGACAGCATTCACATGCCTTCCAACACTGCGTTACTACAGTATGTGGACGATATCCTGATTACGGCACGTTCAGAAAAAGAATGTGAAAATGCATCACTGACAGTCTTACATTTTCTGGCTGACAAGGGGCACAAGGTGTCCCCTTCGAAGTTGCAATTCTCTGAAAAGCAAGTAGTGTACCTAGGACACTTGCTTTCCAAGGAGGGGAGACAGCTAACACAAGCACGTATACAGCTCATTGCTAACCTTTCACAGCCCAAGACACAAAAGGAAGTACGTGCCTTTATTGGCCTCACTTCATACTGTAGGCAATGGATTCCCCAGTATGCCTTTCTAGCCAAACCACTCATACAGTTAACTACACAGGAGGCAGGGGGGACTGTCCTCCCTTGGACACAAGAACACACCTTGGCATTTGAGGAATTAAAAAGAGCTTTATGTCAAGCGCCAGTGTTAGCGACTCCATGTTACAGCAAACCTTTCATGCTTTTTGTAACTGAAAGAGAAGGAACAGCGTTATCTGTTCTCACACAAGATCAAGCAGGAAAACACAAGCCTTGTGCTTATTTTTCTAGCACACTAGACCCAGTGGCCCAGGCTCTGCCTGCATGCCTGAAATCAGTTGCAGCAACAGCCCTAGCCATAAGACAAAGTGACTCCATAGTGCTGGGTCACCCTCTGACAGTACAGGTCCCACATGCAGTGGAGGTACTCTTAAACAGAACACAAACACAACACTTGACTGTAGCAAGACTGACAGGATATGAACTGACATTATTTCAACCACACATAGAGATCAGACGTTGTAATATTCTGAATCCTGCAACACTTTTGCCCTCAAGTACAGTAAATGCACCATCACATGACTGTGTGGAACTAATGAATATAGTGACAAAGCCAAGACAAGACCTGACAGATATTGCACTTTCAGGCCCAGACTTAACGCTCTATGTAGATGGATCATGCATGAGAACGAGTGCAGGAGAGTTAGTAGCGGCCTATGCTGTGACCACTGATAAAGAAGTCATAGAGACACAGAAAATAGACACATTGTCAGCACAAGCAGCAGAGCTCATCGCTCTGACACAAGCCTGCATAAGAGCTAAGCACTTGAAAGTAAACATTTATACTGATTCGCAATATGCCTTTGGCGTTGTTCATGATTTCGGGGTACTATGGAGGGAGAGAGGTTTCCTGACCTCCCATGGGACCAAGATTCAGCATGGCCAGCTTATTCAAACCCTGTTAGAAGCCATACATTTACCTACAGCCATTGCTATCCTGAAGTGCAAAGCTCACACCAAAGTTACAGACACCATTTCCCAGGGTAATGACCTGGCAGATCGAACAGCCAAACTTACAGCCCAGACACCAACAGACACGACAAGGACAGAGGTACCATTACTGACAACATGTATGACAGTCAGGGATCCCACTCAAGACGTACTCGACATACAGACACATGCCACTGCAGATGAGATAAAGAAATGGACTGAACAAGGAGGGGTCCAGACTGACCAAGGTTGGATGACTAAGGGAAAAGGCACATGGTTTCTCCCAGATTCCATGGTACAAATAATCATTAACACAGCCCATAGTCAAGCACACTTAGGAGAAAAAGCAATGTTATACAGCTTACAGAACATCTGGTTTAACAAGCACATGCGTGCCGCAGCGAAGCAGAATGTACGAACATGTATGATCTGTTGTCAGTTCAATCCAGGTAAAGGCATCCCGGTGGAACAAGGCGGATTTCATCCTCCTGACCACCCTTTTGAGGTTCTCCGGATGGATTATATCCAAATGGACAGATGTAGAGGTTACAAATACGTCTTGGTGGTAGTGTGTGCACTATCTAGATGGACAGAAGCTTATCCAGTTCCAGATTATACTGCTGTAACAACAGCCAGACAGTTAGTGCGCGAGTATTTCCCCAGGTATGGATTACCTCGGGTGATCTATTCAGACAATGGCCAGCCATTCTCCTCTGAATTAATGAAACAAGTGTCCCTTCTGTTAGGTTACACATGGAAGTTCCATTGTGTCAGACACCCGGAAGCAGCAGGCCTTGTAGAGAGACATAATCAAACCCTCAAGACAAAATTAGCAAAGGTCTGTGCAGAGAAAGGCGTGGATTGGATGGTAGCCCTGCCGGTTGCCCTCTTTTACATGCGTATGGTAGCACATTCCAGAACAGGCCTATCTCCGTATGAAGTGGTTTTCGGTAGACCGCCAAATATGTGGGGTACGCCTATGCCCAGAAAGATAACTGATGTTGACAGTAACATGCTGACAGATTACCTGGCTTCCTTGATGTCTGCACTACTCTCTTGTCGTTCACAGGTTGCTGCCGCCTTCCCTGACAACACACAGGTCAAGGAACACGCCATAGTCCCAGGGGACTTTGTGTGCATCCGGAATTTTGACCGATCAAGCCCCCTTGAGCCGCGCTGGAAGACCCCGAAGTTGGTGCTTCTTACCACGAGGACCGCACTGAAAGTGGAGGGACGCAAGGGCTGGATCCATGCCCATCACGTTAAGCGCTATTTTGGACAATGTGGAACATTCGAAAAGAACATTGACTTTAATGACACAACAGACTTTGTGCCGCCTTTGCTTGAAAAGACCCCTCAGCAAGAGTATAGGTCCAAGCTTAGATCTAGTAAGTCAGACGTAGTTTAATTGTTTAAGCCCACCCGGTGGTGAATCGGTTAGACCAGTTTCTGACATGTATAAGATCACATATGAGAATAGCAAGATGAGAGATTGCAAGACACTGCAGATACTGCAAGACATTACGCAGCAGATGGATTGTTACCTTGATTATTATTTGATTCTGTGCATTGTTATAATCGGTGTTAGTTTATTGCTACATGTTTTCTTTTTCATTTCCTCACATATACATTCATCCAGTATGCATACGTGACCAGCAATGCAACTGAGTGCTTGGTATGTGGCCAACTACCCCCTTATCAGAAAACAAAGGGAGTTCTGCCGAAATAGATTCTAAAAAAAACAAAAAAAGATTCTTAGGAAAACATGCCCGTTGGATAACATGGCAAATCGCACCTCCGCACAAGACATGCTTTTTCCTCCACTTCCACAGCTCAGATCCTTTTCAAATTTGGCATCACAGTAGTCCAAGCGATGCCCTACATCCTCACCAAAAAGCAGCCGAATCCCTCCACTGGAACGGGTACGAATTTCCGCTCAAAAACACGCCCCCCCGAAAACGCCAAACAACGCCAAAATCCCTCAACACCTTGTTAAGCAGCATGTTAAAACAAAACATCTTCAAAACGTTACCTCCAAGCACTTGTAAGAGATCCAGCTCTCTCCTGCCTAACGTAATGACAACATACTCTGCACAAACCATGACCACATGGCGCTATTCACAAGCCATATTTACAAGAAACTCAGCAAGTTATAATAATGACATGCTCTTCATAAACCATATTTTCAAGGAGCTATTTACAGGGAACTTCAGTCTCAGAAGGACTTTCTTCTTTCAAAACGTCACGCCATACCTATTTCATTTGCGGTCAGACAGCTTATGTACATCTGCCCTTAGACTAGGGTGGAACTTGTTATATAGCAGACAGAAACAGCGTGGGAGCAATATACAGATTTCAACAAAGGTTTCTTTTTCTTTGTTGGCCCCGTCCAAAATAGTAAACTGCTACGCAAATTAACAAGAACCCTTGAAGCAGTAGTGAATGTGACTGCATCTGCCCTGGCGACTTGATCCAGGAGCAGTTTGCCATGATACTATCACTGTCTGCAGTGTGGCCTGGCGAAATGATTCTGTATGATCAGCTATACGGTCTCATGAATATAGATGTATCCTGAAGGGTTATGTAGTTGACAAGGAGGGAATGAGGAAAATGATATTTTGCCTGGCCAAAAAAAATGTCCACTACATACACCCTATGTTACATTCATGTGCATGGCACCCATGCATATTTCTCGTAGTGGCCTGAATCACTAGGCCTCTGCAAACATGTCCGGCAAGTCAAGTCATCAAAGTCTCCCAAACGGTAAGCTAAAATAAAGGCCCATGTATTTTGCATTCTGCATTGTGCATTTTAAATAAATATCGTACTGAGCCCTTTATTTTATTGTGGTTGAACCACTTTCTGAACTTCTGCCAAGACAGTGTTATGAATAACAGTTATCTGTTTTGCTGTACAGAGTGGCATCCCTGCCCGGTGAGGAAATGTAAACAGAACCCGTTCGCGACAGATAAGGCCTAGCTCTCTGTCTCAGCCCCCATGCAATGAACGGAGAAATATATGCTTTTCTGATTCTTAGTGGTGAACAACCTTTTGCTTCAGACAATACATCCCCTATCATATCAGATTGTACAAGATGTGCTTTTCGCCCTGACACAAGAGATGACTCTGCTAGGCCGAAAGTCAGCTCTCTTCCCAGTTACACGTCAGTTGCACGCCATGCTCAAAGTTGCACAATTAGGGCAGAGTTCCAGCTGGTCATGCAAACTCCTCCCCTAAGTACCCACCCACCTATGACATCTACCTATCATCTACCTATGACTCATCAAGTGTACGCCCACATGCTCTTATCTCTTTCTTTCTTGCTCGGCCTGGAGCGCTCCTCCCTATGTACAAGGAGAAAATTGTATATATGCTGTTCATTGTTATTGAATGTTAGATTACTCTTCCTGAACCTCAGTGGTGATGGAACATATTCTCCCTTTGACTCGAGTTATTGGAATAAAGCCCATTTTAACTTGGACACCACGGATCCTGTCTCTCATTTGATGCATGATATTTGGTTAATGCCTAGAAATTCTGCCAGGGTAATATTTTATTTACCACACGGTCCTCCAGCGTCTTCGGCTTCCTCCGTCGGCGTCGAGCCCTTCAGTTCCTCGAAGTCCGTCTTGGTGCTCTCCCACGGCGGTATCAGGAAGGTTTTCACCGGTGTCTCCTCCTCGCTCGCGTTGTGGTGTGGTCCCAAAGATCGCCGGAAACTCCTCGCCTCTTCCGTGAAGTAGCTGCTCTACGTACCAAGTGACTCTGTCACCTGGTATGCCGATGTGAACTCCTTAAAGGGCCAGTCCTCTCCATGCCCGGTCTGTGAATACAGAAGGGGAGACGGGGATAGAAAGGGTGGGAACTGTCCCGAAACATCGTCCATTGAATGTACTTCCTCACAAACCCCCACACCAGATTGTTCACGATCGGGGAACAAAGGAAGGCGAGACAGAAAATCGGCATTCCCATTGTCCTCACCCTTCCGATGATGGACTGTGAATGAATAAGGCTGAAGGGAAAGGAACCACCTAAGGACTCTGGGATTGTTCCCCTTGTTGCGACTCATCCAGAGAAGGGGTGCATGATCAGTGAACAGTCTGAAATGAGCACCTTCCAAGTAGTATTTCAGTTTCTTCACTGCCCACTTGATTGCAAGACACTCTTTCTCTATGATAGGGTAGCGTTGTTCCCGAGGAAACAGTTTGCGACTTATAAAGATCACAGGATGTTCTATGCCCTCTGGGGAAGATTGAGACAGAACAGCGCCCAACCCGTTTTCTGATGCGTCTGTATGTAACAAAAAGGGCTTGGAAAAGTCAGGAAGCGGAGAACTGGTGCTGAGGTTATTGCTCTTTTGAGATCTGCAAAAGCTTGTCTTGCCCTGGGGTTAGGTTGTTGGAGATCCTTATTTGTCACATGTTTCTGTAGTAAGTCTGTTAGAGGTGTAGCCAAATCAGAATATTGGGGTATGAAGCGTCTATAGTAGCCAAGAAGCCCCAAGAACGCCCTCACTTCTTTTTTTGTGGATGGAAAGGGGTCTTCTACTATAGCTTTTACTTTCTCTGACTGTGGCTCAATGCAACCATTTCCTAGAAGATAACCCAAGTATTTTACTAACACAACTAACACACCATCAGTGGCAACACCCAACAAGAAACTCTTTCACGGAAGGCCAAGAGGAAGAGGCCAACTTCCAAAAGGGGGAGAATCTACAAACAAGTGAATCATTCGCCACACAACCCCCCCACAAAGCACCAATGGGGGCAAAATAGGAGGGTTCTTTCAAGAATCGATGTTAATCACATCAGACAACTGTATTTTAAACATAATAAAACATGGATACTGCATAGAACTCACCAAACCACTGCCACATGTAATTCAAGAGTAAATACCTCAGGGGTACAGGAACTCGCACAACTGTGAAGAGAAGTCATAGAGCTCATAAAAAACGAGCCATATAGAAGGTTCTCCCAAGGGAGGCAGGCAATGGCATCTACTCACTGTATTTCTTAGTACCAAAGCAAGACTGAACACTGAGACAAGTCCAGGACCTCAAGTATCTACACCAGTTCATTCAAATTCAACACTCCAAAATAAGAGCGCTACAAGAGGTAATATCACTCTTAAGGAAAAAGGATTACATAGCATCCTTTGATCCAAAAGGACACCTACTTGCATGTACCAATAAACCAGAGACACAAGAAGTATCCCAGATTCTTCCTGTACAGGGTACACTACCAATTCAGAGTGCTACCATCCGGCATAAAATCTGCACCAAGAGTATTTACAAAATATCTAACAGCAGTGGCAGCGCACCTGAGAAAACAAGGCATCCATGTCTATACTTAGCCGACTGGCTAGTTAAAGAAAGGTTGAAACAGAAATGCTGCCAACACATAACAGTAATTGCAATATTACAAAGAATCAGGTTACCCATAACCCACAGATTTCTTCCGCACAACTGGAATAGGTGAAAGGGCTCCTGTGAGCCACCCTAGATTCAAGAACTGTGCAGGCATAAAAAGCCCCCAAGAGAGGAAGCAATTGCAGATCAGACTCTTCTTTAACAGTGACGACTGTCATGAAATCGATGGGCATGATGTCACCATGGCCTCCCCTCATACCACAGTACCTACCTCACCAGCCATTCATTTAGCAACGGGAACCTCAAATAATCTGAACAGGCAAGAGAGTTGTTTTGGTATCGTCATTGGCTGCGATGACAGTGCCAATGGAGAGTGCAAGTTGCAGAGGCCTCCTGGCCAGGGCCCTGGCACTTATTATTCTACAAATTAAGCACTGGCTGTTAGCTCTTAAGGTAAAGTGTGATGAACTCTCAATTCTACAACACACAGACTCTGGAAGAGAAGACTCCTCTTGCGCCCAAAAATGATTTGGAAGCCATACTTGCCAAATTGTATTAACCTTTGGCACCTAAGGGAAATCAACCTCAAAATTCTCCAAAGGATATCTCTTTGTAAGAAATCTGGGAAATGAAGACTGCTCAAAGTCCTTTGATTCATTTAGAACTATAGACTTCACCACCTCATGAAAAGGAAGATTATCTGACTGTGGAGGATGATATTGAATAAAGAAACCCCCTCATCCTGTTGAGGTTTCTCTTGAAGTTTCAAAATATCCCTTATATGTGGTACTACCTCCAGCAACTGACGCCCTTGAATATATGTCCCTTTAGGGCCATCATCTGTGTCCTCATCAGGGTTCAGCTTTTGTTGTTTATCTTGAGGCTCAGCTAATGCCAAATCCACAGCCTCTTTAATAAGGGGCTCAACATCCCCCCCATTGAAAATAATAACTAGCTCTTCACTCTCTGTTACACCCAAAGGCTCCATTACCCTTTCCACTGCCTCCTCCATCAACATAAGTGGCAGACTCACCGCTGTGTCCCCTCTGCCACAGTGAGGCAACTTGAATACAGGACCAGATATGACCAATTAACCCCATAATTATTGGGAGGTATCTGTAAATATGACCACCATAGGGCCTCCCTTTCCTCTTCCTACCTTTTTTTTTACCCTGATGCTCGCTGCAACCAGCAAGGACCAGGACTGAAAGGCAAGAACCTTGAACCAGAAAAAATCACACCTCAACTGCTAACACTGTACCCAAGACTTCATACAAAGTTCTACTCAAGAATCAGGTCTTGGCCTTTGCAGAATCTTAAAATGTGAACAGATGACCGGTTCTGGGAAAGGCAGCAACCGTATCTGCCATCAATTAGGAGAGAAGGGGCCTTAAATTTAATTCCAACTTAACCAGGACAGTTGGGCCTACCTTGCTGCTCCTCCCAAACCACCGTCCGTCCCTGGTGAAATGGGGCAGCCTTTACTGTAGAAGCAGTCTCATCAGGTGAGGCCTGCTTACAACTCACTGAGTCTCAGAGGGTTTAGGAGCCCGCCACTGACACTACTGAACCCTGAGGTTGTCTGTCAGATACCGAGGCTGCCTAGACTTCATTTCACCTCACTCCTCTTTCTTCCACTGCCCTACACTTTTCGACTCTTTATTTCACTTGTGGGAGTTCTTTTTCACTCCTGCTTTCTCCCTTTATCATTGTTTTCCCATATTTCTCTTCACCCTATTGTCCCCCTGTTCTGCCTTAGTGTCACTTATCCCCACTAAGATTTTAAAGAAAAAGTCCTGGTGCTCACAAATGAACGCCAGTGCCTAGCACCTGCACCACTTTCACAAATTAAGCACTGTTTGAGGCTGGCTTGCTTCCACTGCCTCGACTCTTTGAATGGCCTCCACGAGAGAGCTTAGGCTGTGTCGTGGGATTTGGCCTACTCCTAGGCTCTAGCTGTGGGTCAGAATGAGAGCAGGCGCACAGCCAAGCGAAGCCATTCTTACAGCACACCAAACCCAACCGTGATTGCATGGAGGCACCCCGTAGGGAAGGAATAAACAGCACCTGCCAGGAGACCATCAGTGCTGACTGGCTGATTACTGAACTACTGGAGAAAATGAAGCATGGGTAAACAATTAGGTTAAGAACAAATTAAACTACATCTACCACAAAGCATTGCAGGTGAATTATGCAACATGTTATAGTGAAAACCACAGCTGTGCTATGTGGACGGTGCACTGATCTCTAGAGAAGGTGTGTGTTAACCCACTCAGCTATCTTATTGCTGTTACATAACACTGAGCTGCACGGATAAGTCTGCCTGTTTCCAGGCCTTGTCTTGACACAAGGGGGCGACACTGTTTTATTAGGTCTCGCCTGACCCAGCGCATGCGCTGATTTGGGGAGACTTTTAGTGGGGGCTCAAAAAATGCTACCATGGCCAGCCTAGAGCTACAGTGCATGTGCGCGGGCGCGCGCTTAGGAGCAGAGGCGCCATATGGCAAACCTCGTAATGCTCATTATGCAGCCGCGATCTATTTCGCTGTACCCCTTAGATGTTCTCAGTGAGCCGCGCGGTGTAAACATCCAGCCCTTGAAGCCCTTAAAGCATGGCCAGGCTGTCACCTCTCTGTATGGGTTTCCCCGTGGCTGCATTCCAATGTTGTGAGGCCCTTCAGCATGTCTGCGCCTGCTTCGCAACACCCTGCAGATATCGCCGTATGTTTACAGTCTACACACTGTATGCACTGTTATTATGTAGCCACTACCCCCTCCCACGCAGCCCTCCTCTGTAGCAACCCCTTCCTTGCCTAGCCTTTCCTCACGACCAACGCATAAACATACAACACCCACAACTACACACACAACCACACACACACACAACCACACACATGCAACCAGACACACAACCAGACGCACAACCACACACAACCACACACACAACACACATACACAATCACACATACACAACCACACACACAACCACAACCACGCCCACACACACACAACCACACACACACGCACACAACCACACACACATGCAACCACACACCCAACCACACACACACAACACGCACACACAACTACACACACCACCCACACAACCACACAAACACAACCACATGCACTCTACCACACACACAGAACCACAACCACACACACAACCACACACACAACTACACACAACCACACACACCATACACACACACCTACAACCACAACGACACCCACACAGAACCAACCACACACACAACCACACTACACATGCAACCACATACACAACCACACACACACAACCACACACACACAACCACACAATCCCCACACACAACCACACCTCAACACACACACAAACACCCACACACAACCACACCCACAACCACAGCCATACACATAACCACACACCCACAACCACACCCAAACACACACACCCACACAACCACACACTCACACAACCATAACCACACACACAACCACACACACACAAACACACACACAACCACCACGCATACACACACCACACACACAAAAACACACACAAAAACACACACAACCACACACAAAAACACACACAACCACACACATACAACCACATCCACACACACAACCAGACGCACACAACCACACACACACCCACACACACAACCACACACACAACACCAAACACACAACCACACCCCCAGACACACACCGACACAACCACACACACACACACCCACACACACACACACCCACACACACCACCACACACACCACCACACACACACACCACCACACACACACCACCACACATACCACCACACACACCCACACACACAAACACACACACAACCACACACCCACAACCACACACACAAACACACACACAACCACCCACCCACAACCACACACACACCCACACACACAACACACCACCATACACCACCGCACACAACCACACACACACACAACCACACACACACACACAACCACACACACAACCACAATTACACACACAACCACACCCCCAGACACACACTGACACAACCACACACACACAACCACACACACACAACCACACACACGCACAACCACCCACCCACACGCACAACCACACTGAACCACACAACCACACTGAACCACACCCACACAACCACACCCACACAACCACAACCACAACCACACACACAAGCACAACCACTCATGCTCAACCACGCACACACAACCGCGCACACACAACCACACACACATCCACACACACACAGCCACACACACACACTACCACACACACACAACCAACCATACACCCACACACCCACACACACACAACCACTCACACACACCCACACTACCACACAACCACACACACACACTACCACACACACACAACCAACCATACACCCACAACCACACACACATGCACAACCACACACACACATGCAACCACACACACATGCAACCACACACACACATGCAACCACACACAACCACACACACATGCAACCACACCGAACCACACCAACAGCCACATCCACACAACCACACACACAACCACACACACACAGAACCACAACCACACCCACACACAACCACACACCCACAACCACACAGAACCAACCACACACCCACAAACCACACACACACAACCACACACACATGCACAACCACACACCCACACACAACCACTCACAACCGCAATTACACACACAACCAGTCACGCACACCCACAACCACACCCACACTACCACGCACACACTACCACGCACACACTACCACACACACACACACAATCACACACACACACACAATCACACACACACACACACAACCACACACACAACCACACACCCATGCACAACCACATGCACAACCAAACACCCACACAACCACACACATGCAACCACACACACACATGCAACCACACACACATGCAACCACACACACCCATCGAACCACACACAACCACACCGAACCACACTAACAGCCACAACCACACACACAACCACACTCACACAACCACAACACGCCCACACAACCACACACACACAACCAAACAACCACACACACACCAAAAAACACAACCACACACTCAACCACACACACACCCACAACCACACACACAACCACAACTACAACCACACCCACACCACACAGAACCAACCACACACACAACCCCACCCACACAACCACAAGCACAACCACTCCCACACACACACTCCCACACACAACCACACACACAAAACCACACACACAATCACACACACACACACAATCAGTTTCACTATTATGGCCGCGTTCGCTGTGAAAGTGTTGGTGTTTCTAGTTTTATTCAGCATTCACTCTTGTTTCCTAGTGCTTGACAATCCAATCTCTACAATATTTAGACAGCCTGCACGTCTCCTGTCAACCATACCACTCCATGCATTTTCTCTGATACACATAGATATCAGTGGTACAAACAAAGGTAACCAGGTTTCTTATCCTTCCTTCAAGCAATAACCAGATTGCTAAACTGCATTTGTGCTTAGTTTTAAACAGCAAACAGTTATTCTAATTGGTTTGTTTCACAGAGGTTGTGTCTTAGGAGATGGGCAGTGGCACTCGCATGGCACTATACGCTAGTGTGTCCAAAAGAGTTGTTTAAAAAATACAGTTTTATGAAAAATTGACTCTTTTAAAAATTCTGATTCCACCAGAATCAGAGTCCTCCACACACCCTGTTTTTTGGTTGTCAGCTGTGAAAAGGAGACCTATGTTGCCCCCATTTTTATTATTCTGTATCCTCGGTTCAATACTGGGGTGCTTTTTTAACTTGTCTCTAGTTCATTGCGAATCTTACCGTTACTAATTCAAATTGTGTTAGCTTTGGCTTATTTGCAATGGAAACTTTATCTCAATAAGTTGCTGTAACAGGCTGCAAGTCCATTATGGAAGCCCATTCATTTGCTTATTGTTTTTCACATAAGGTTGCAAGACCATAAAGTGAAGTTTTCAGGATTTTGAATAGTTTCTTATTTGAACATGTTACTCTCTCCTGCGCAACCCACTCCTGTACTAAGGTTACGAGTGACCTGGCACCCGCCTTTCAGAGATTCTTGCATCCACCCAGTCTGGCCTGGCACACACCGGGTGATGATCTCCATACCTCCTTCTAGTCCCCAGCTCACTACTGTTTGCAGTCTGTCACTCACCCCTCACCTCCCTGGCACTCACCCTTCACACCTCAAGCCTGGCAGTCACTGCTCGCACCTGGCACCCACCCTTCTCCCTTTCTGGCAATCAGCATGGACTCTCTGTGACACTCAACTGTCACCTCCCTGACACTCGCCCTCAACCCTCCTGGTACTCACACTTCCATCCCTGGCACATATCCTTCACCTCCCTGACACTCACGCATGTCCTTCCTGGCATTCACTACTCGCCCCCTTGGCACTCACCCTTCACCTCCATGGCACTAGCCCTTCATCCCCCTGGCCTGGCAGCTACCCTTCACCCCTTGCACTCCCCTCCCTGGCACTCACCCTTGACCCTCCTGACTCCTACGTCGCACCTCCATGGTACTCAACCTTCATCTTCCTGGCACTCACCCTTCATCCCCCTGACCTGGCACTCAACCTTCACCTCCGTGGCACTAGCCCTTCACCCCCCTGGCCTGGCAGCTACCCCTCACCCCTGGCACTCATACTTCCCCTTCTCGACACTCACCCTTCCCCTCCCTGGCACTCACCCTTGACCCTCCTGACTCTTACGTCTCAACTCCCTGGCACTCACTCCTCACCTCTCTGGCACTCACCCTTCACCCCCCATAGCCTGACAGTCACCCTTGTCCCTCCTGGCATTCACTCCTCACATCCCTGTCACTCACCCTTGACCCTCCTGGCACTAGCCCAGTTTCCCCCAAGAACAGAAAATAACAAGCATTGGCATAGCCAATAGGTCTTGCCTTTGCGACCTTATAAGTGTTTAGCCATGCAACAGTGATTTTGTTGCACCAAGGATATTGTGCTGCATAACTAAATACTTAGAACGTCCCAAAAGCGAGACCTATTGGCTATTCCAATGCTTGGTTTTTTATTACATCAGAGTAGACCGGTTGCATCTCCCCGTTCTTTGAGGGGACGAGCGAGGGAGCCTGCACCTCTTTTTAAGGGGAGGAGGTCACACCGCACACACTATCCAGCAGAGCCCTGCAGCCCCCACTCCAGAGTGTGTGCCCTTTGCAAACACTCCAAGAGGCTGGTGATGGGAACGGTGTCCTCAGGGCCCCCAATCCTACTGTTTTAATACAACCACAGAAAGAAGCTAAATATACACTTCAATTTAGGAGTTCATAAATCAGCGGCCGATGGAACCGGAAAAAACACCGGGAAAGGTAAATATTAGTCGATTTCCACGGAGGAGCCGTGGTGAATGCGGCTCGGCTGAGAGATGCTGGTGGGGGTGCAGGGAGACGACCCCTGGCGCATCAAACGTGACAGAGGTAGTGTGTGCCATGGCGAGACCAACAGGCTCAAGGGAACCTTAATGGAATGAGGGGCGTCTGCCTAGCGCCCAGAAACTTGTGCACAGCACCATGCAACTAAAACCTCAACAATCAAACAGCAGGTTTAACGTGCCCAGGAGTAGGAGGCCAGGTGTCTTTCTTATTCCACCTAATAGACCGATGGACAAGCAGCTTGGTTGCATGAGCGCCCGATGGATATAGCACCCAATGCATGTAGCGCCCATATATATGAGCAGCCTGAGTCTCACTCATACGATTGCATAGACTGCCTTATGAAGCTTGACTGGCGAGTGCCCTGTCTCGAGGATTGTTTCTTAGAGCGCTATATATTAAAGAAAGCCACACAGATAAATGAACCATTAAAGGGACAAGGATTGTGAGAGCAACATGCCCAAATATAAGAGCAGGCCTCTGGCCTATCCAGGAAACTTGGAACTTAAGGTGCGGGCACCCACGTCACGCCCGGCATATAACGCAGTATGACCTACATTAATACATGCATTTATGATATATTAAATAGGGGTGAAATTACCATGCACAGATGTACTACCCCACCCTTCATCTCCCTTACGCGATTCAATTGGTTGCTCTAAGCAGCAAGGCCAAAGGAACCTTGAAGTGTGCGCCCACCAACAACACTACTGGCACTAGCTAGTATAAAAATATCAATTCACACTTCCATTGCCAAATATGTTCAGCAGACCCCGGGTCTCTTTCGTATCATTGGCTTGCCTGCGGTATGACACAGAGATGAGGGAAGCAATGCTGGTGCACACCCGAGGCTCTGAGCGCCAGATAAAAACAAGCGCGCACGTGGGAGCAGGGGGAGGGGAGGGAGCCTGCGCGATTCCTTCACGGGAGCGAGCAGAAAAGCGCATAATTGCTACCATATGACGCCACTGCAAGCTCCCGCGAGGGAATCGCCAAATGTGCATTTGTTGCCATTGGAAGCAATGGAACGCGTGCGTGCACGTTTTTGCCTGCAAAAGCCTAGCGATGGCTAAAGGTCTTTTTGCCTATGTAGCGCATGCGAGACCTGATTATGTAACAAGTATTATGTGCTAGTCTTGATTTACCTACTGTACTGCGACACCTGCATTTAAAAACTATCCTACCTACAGGGCTCGGTTTTATAATGTTACAATTATCACGAAAAATTGGAAAGAATTGTTAAAGAATCTGAAACAAAATATCGTGAAATTATTTCTTCTATGGTATCGTGAAATTATTTCTTCTATGGTGCAGAAAGCTAGATTCTATGCACTCGCTGTCTCGCAGCCAGCCACCTGTTTCATTTTAGTCTTAAAAATGTAAAGTGTTTGACATGTTTTATTTTGAACCTGTATTTAATAGCACTCGAGTAACAGGATACTGGGTTGTGAATCTATGAACCAAAGAACATTTATGAAGTTAGATTGCCATCTAGTGGAAAAACCCTTTGACAACAATCTGCGAGTCAGACCACATTCTGAGTTAGAGCTACCGTATCGCGGTAAACAAAGAAGAGAGTTTGTGAATGAAAGTTAACAAATGACGATTGTGTCTCGTGCGGTTAAAACTGGACATTCTGTCACTTAGCGTGCGCACATAGATTCTCCGTTCCTTTCCTGAAGAAACCGCTAATGATTGTTGTCAATTTTAATATGTCACACACCAGAAATTACTGGGGTGCAATGTTGGCCCGTTGCAGATCTGGACATCGGTGACACTGCACTAATGAAAGTTAAGGCCCTGCTCGTAATATTTCAGGGGCAGAAAAGATCAGGGCCAGGCTGCTGCGAACCGTGCTTCATCACTCCCTCCCACTGGGTCCACCCCTACCCTGGACATTCGCACTATGGATCCCGGATATAAAACAGCTGCTGGGGCGTGCACGCTGGTGCCAAAGGAGATGCAGTGAGGTAGGATAATGGACATTACTACAAGGGAGATACACATATCTGGCCGTGGCCTAGTGAGAATCCTTTAATATATAAATCGAATGATCTGTGCAGGTTGGTTGTAAAGATAAACAGTTTGTTGAAAATATAATTTATTTAATAACGATTTAGAAACTTAAACCCATATAAAAAAATACAAACATTCTATCACAGCGGCGCCAGCAGAACACTAAATGGAAACCCTAATGACGTCACATACCCTGCAATGTGATATCACGAGGTCCCAGGTAACTGGAAAGGGGAGGCCTCCACTGCAGCAGAGAGAAAAGGAAAGACGACTGTTGGGGGAGTATGTCGGGAGCCGGGTAGGATGGGAGACTTCTTCAAAGGGCTGTAGGTTGATAATATTAGTGCCTTAATAAGTGGAACTCGTTAATAAATGGGATCGTACCCATATTTCGCCTGCTCCCCTTAGAACTTGGACCAAATGGTATCACCCATAAAGTCGTGATGTATGATGACATGTTGAAAAGGTCTCTATTGTGACGTGTTCTCGGTATAAAAGGCTGGTAACTAGGGAGCGCCAGCATTGGACACTAGGACACCGGCCGGGGGGATGGAGAGGCCTAAACTGCAGGGACCGAGCAGGCAACAGAACGGAAGGTGGGCAGGGGTGGGCGCAAGGAGACAAGGTGAGCAATCAAACCAAATGAACTCGAAATCAAACTGAAAACTGACTTGATATCCCCCTTTAACTTAACCCTTAATTTCTTCGCAACCCCTTCTTCCATCCATTCCTCCAACTTCAAGCCCCTCCAACGTTGTCCATTGCTTCTCCAATCCATATTCTTTTCCCCTTTCTTGTCTTCAGTCCCCTACACTAATTCTTTATCTCCCCGTTCCCTTGGTTCAATACATCTTCCTCCTCACAAATATCCAGTTCCCTTCCTACAACTTCCCTCCTCTCATTTGATTCGATTCCCTTACCACTACCCCCTACCCTTTCCGTCTACAGTACTCCCATTTCCTAATCTAACCAATTGATAACCAAGCCGTCTGTTTCAATCTCTTTTACTTCACTTGCATTCCCAACGCATCTATTACCGAATCTACTAATTTACTTCCATGCCTTTTACCTTCCCTTTCCTATTCCTTCACTCCTCTACCCTTTCTTGTCTTTCCTTCCTACTTTACTCCATTTCCCATTCCATCTTCTGTTCTCTCTACTCCTTCTGCCATCTCCTTCACTCTTTCTACTATAAACACTACCTTTACATTTTTCTCTCCACCCCTTCCAAGCTCCGTTCTGACCAGTGCCTTCCACAACAGTCCATTCTCTTGCATACCGTTCTCCATTCATTTTTACTCCACTTCACTTCCCTTATCTTAACCCTCACCTTCCCTTCCGTTCCCTTATCATCCCTTCCAACACCCTTCAGTCTCCTTGCCAGAGTCCTTCTATTCTCTTATGTTCCCTTTTCACTTTATATCACCTCGGTGTCTGTTCTCGTCTACATCTTAAACCACCGCCACCTCCGCTCATCAATGTCCTTTCCTGTCCTCTCCTCCTTCCTCTCCCTCCTCTTCTCCCCATCCCAACCCAACCCATCCTCTCCTCTCAACCTATTCTATCCATCTCTTCCCTTTCCCTTCCTTCCCCATTCCATCACATTGCACTTCTCTGATGTCCCCAACTCCCCTCTCTCTCTCACCACTCATCTCTCCTTTCCCATTAACCTACTCTTTAATCAACGCCACTCCCCCTTCCTTTCTTTTCCTTTTCTTCCCTTTTGGTTCTCTTCCCTTCACTGCCTTTCATTCCGAAAACCCTTCCCATTTTCAATTCCTTCCCTTCTCATTAAATTTCCTCGATGTTCCTTCCATTCTATACCCTAACCCACCACCCCACCTCTCCTCACCTCTCTTCTTCCCTCCCCTCCGTATTTTCCGAACACCTTTGTTTCCCTCTTTTACCTTCCCTTCCCAACCCTCACACATTCCCTTCCCATAACAACACCATTTCTATCCCATAATTTTCTTTCCTTCACAGTGTTCCACTTCCCTTCCTTTCCAAACACTTTTCTGTTCCCTTCTGCTAACCCCTATCAATTCCTTTTCTTAAACACCTCTTTCATCCTTCTCTTTCTACTCGTCCAACTTCCCCAACCTTCCTTCTCCAACTCCACACCCCATCACTCCTCCACCTAACCTTTCTTCTCCTCCACATCCACATCCACACCCTCATTCTCCTACTCCTCCACCCCTACCTTCCTTCTCCTACTCCAAACCCTAACCCTCCTCTTACCCTCCTCCGCTCCTCCCCTAACCCGCCTTTTGCCCATCCATACCTCCTTCTCTTCCTCCCCCTCCTAGTCTACCTAATCTATCTTCTCCTTTTCCTCCACAGCCTAACCCTTCTCCTCCTCCCCACCCCACCCTAACCTTCCTCCTAACCCTACCCTCCCACCCCTGCTCTATAATCTATACCCTACGTCTCTTCCAAAACCTAACCCTCCTTCTCCTCCTCTAAATCCTAACCCTGCTCCTCCTCTCCACACCCTAACTCTCCTCCCCAAGGCTCCTTCTCTTCTTCCTCCTCTACCTCTTTCTCCTCTCCCTCCTCCATGCCCTAACTTATTATTATTATTATTATTTAGCGATTTATAGAGCGCCTGGTGACCCGGAGGCATCCCCGCGCTGTAGCATTTGTGGAGGCCAGAGGGGAGAGGGGACTTTATTTTGGGAACAGCAGCGTTTTCAATTTTTTCCGGAAAAGGAGATGGCTGGGTTCCTGCCTCAGGGGGCAAGGAAGTGAGTTCCATCCTGAGGATGCTTTTACAGAAAAGCGTCTACCGCCGGTGCGTGCCTTCCTGTATCTGGGGACGTTGGCCAGACGCTCATTGTTCGAGCGTAGGGATCTGGGGGCCTTGTAGGGGGTAACCAGGTCTCTCAGGATAGCAGGGCCGAGACCGTTGATAAGTTTGTGTGCGGTGCACAGGGCCTTGAATTCTACCCTTTGTCGTATTGGAAGCCAGTGGAGGGCCTTGATCGCTGGTCTGGCTGAGACTCTGGAAGGGAGATTCATAAGGAGCCGGGCAGCTGCGTTTTGCGTACGCTGAAGTCTAGCCATAGTGGCTTCAGGAGATCCTAGATAGACCGTGTTACTGTAGTCTAGCCGCGCAAGGATCAGGCCTTGGACTAAGAGTTTCCTAGATAGGGGCGGAAGTAGTGGGAGGATCCTGCGGATGGAGCGCATGAGACCAAAACAGGTGCCTGCTGTTTTGGTTGCTTGGGTTTTCAGAGAGAGCTCGGGTTCCAGCCAGACTCCTAGGGTCTTAATTACTTGTTTCGGGGTGGGTACTTCCCCGAAGACGTCTGGCCAGACCGAAGAGGGGATGGTGGTCCATTGCTTGCCCAAAAGCATGACTTCTGTCTTTGATCCGTTTAGCTTGAGCGATGACTCGCACATCCAGTGGTGAATTTGTTGGAGGCAGTTCGGCAGATTGTCTGGGTGATTGTCCAGATGTGAGAGTGAGACGACCAATTGCGTGTCGTCCGCATAGCTCACTATCTTAATCCCGAAGGGGGCGACGACATCCTCGAGGGGGGCCATGTAGGCGTTGAATAAAGTGGGGCTTAGGGATGACCCCTGGGGGACTCCGCTCGCAAGGGGGAGGGAGGCAGAGTGGGAGTTGCCATCCCATACCTGGAACGAGCGCCCTGAAAGGAAGGATTCTATCCATGTGAGCGCCGAACCTGCGAGCCCTGCCACGGCCAGCCGATGGAGTAGGACACGGTGGTTCACCGTGTCGAAGGCTGCGCTGAGGTCCAGGAGGATCACTGCCACTGACCCTCCTGAATCCAGGATGCACCTTGCCTCCTCGATGACAGCGAGAAGGGCGGTATCTGTGCCGTGGCCCGGGCGGAATCCAGTTTGTGACTGCCGCAGAAGGTTGTTTGATTCAAGGAACTGTGACAGTTGCCCATTGACCAGTTTCTCGGTCATTTTGCTGACTCATGGGAGGAGTGAGATTGGCCGGTAGTTCGCCATGTCGGCGGGGTCCAAATGAGGTTTTTTTAGGAGTGCCTTGACTACTGCACTCTTCCAGCTTGGGGGGACAGAGCCTTGAGATAGCGAGATGTTTATCATCTCCGTGATCGTAGGCACGATGACAGGGGCTACTGTTTTCAGGAATCTAATGGGGGCAGGATCTAGGGGGGAGCCGCTTTTCATTTTGGCCATGGTTGTGCTTACTTCGTCCAGTGTTACTGCTCTGAAAGCGGTCAGCTGAGGATGCATGATGTTTCCTGAGAGGTTGGAAGATGCATCATTGTCCATGTGGTTCAGCAGGCAGGGATGGGGGAGGGAGACTAGAATACGTGCGATTTTGGAGTTGAAGTAGGTAGCCAATTTGTCACTTCTGTCCGCCGGGGGAGTGATGGATGAGGGGGGAGCTGGTATTTTCAATAGCTCTTTGGCGATGAGAAAGGATTCTCTTGCCGAGTTGGTGGAGTTTTTTATTCTAGTGTCGTAGTGTGAGGCTTTAGTGAGCTTCAGGGTTGATTTGTAGATTCTCACCGACCTCTGATAGGCTTCCTTGCTGGCGTGCAGCCAGTCTTTCCTGCATAGTCGCTCTGCTTTTTTGCAGTCTTTGCGGAGAGTCCGGAGTTCCGGGGTGTACCATGGGGCAGATCCTAATTTCCCGTTTTTATCCTCACGGGTTTTTAAGGGGAGGATGGAGTCGAGTGACATGGAGATCCACTCCCTGAATTTGCTATCTGCGGTGACCGGATCTTCCGAAGGGGTAGGGGTGGTAGAGTTCAGGGTTCTGGCCCATTCCTGTGCGGAGAGTCTGGCCCATGCCCTGTTCCTGGTATAGGTGGTGGGTTTGTGGAGTTTCTTGAAGGCTCCTGGTAGGCGGAGAGAGACCATGAAGTGGTCCGTCCACGGGAGGGGTAGGGACTCTTTGGCTTGGAGGGTGGGGATGTTGGTAAACACTGGATCGAGTAAATGACCTTTAGTGTGTGTGGCTCCAGAGTTGATGAGGTGGAGACCGTAGGCAGCCAGTTCTGCAATCAAGTCGACTGCCCCTGTATCTAGGGGGTCATCGAAGTGGATGTTGAGGTCTCCTAGTATCGCGAAGTTAGATGTGGAGTGGGCCTGAGACGCTATGGCTTCTAAGAGAGCGCTGGCAAAAGGACCAGAGTGGCCAGGGGGACGATAAACTAGGAGGCCGGACAGTGAGCTAGTCGGCGCTAACTGGATGGAAAAATAGAGGCTTTCGGAGTCCAGGATATGAGCGTCGTTGGTTCTGCAAGAGAGGTAGTCCCGGTAGATGATGGCCAGTCCTCCTCCTCTGCCTGAAGGACGAGGTTGGGATTGGATAAGGAAGCCCGGAGGGAGGGCTCGAACAACGTCTGAGTCCGAGTGGTCGGTAAGCCATGTTTCAGAGAGGAACAAAATGTCGATCTCGTTGTCTTCTATTAGGTGATTAATGAACAGCGCGTGCATAGGGAGTGAGCGACAGTTCAGAGTGGCCAGTTTAAGAGCCGAAGGAATGGCGGGTCGACTGTGGAGTTGTAGCTGAACTGGGCAGCAGAGTGTGCAGCTGGTAAATGGTCCGTCAAGATCATGGACATAGTTACATGAGCTATCATTGCTGGGTCTGAGACTGAGGAGGTCCCGACGCGAGAAGCTTACCCTAGGGGAAGCTAGGTCCGGCATGGGTTCTGGCCCTGAGCCCTGCCGTGCGCGGGCGGGCGCAGACGGGCTTGCCCTAGGCGCGCCTTCGGCGCGCAAACGGCGCTCCCGCTGCGCACGTCCGCTGCGCTGGTATGGCCGACACATTTGAGGCGTGGGATGTGGGTGTGGCCTCGTTGTGGGCGTGTCTACGCCTTCGAGCCGCGATGGCGGTTTGAGGGGTTTCCCTGTATCAGCGCTACGTTCCGCTGTGTCAGGGGGTGTCAGGAGGGCTGCTCGGCGCGTTAGGCAAGCGCGTCTGAAACAGGTGAGTAGGTTTTTAAAAGCAGTGCAAGTGACAAGTACGTTTTAAAACACAGAGCAAAATACAGTCCTCCGGCTTTCCGCCTTAGAGGTAAACAAAAGAATAAAGTGCATCAAAACAAACAAATCACATCATCGCTACATAAGGGGGGAGCAAAATTAAAGCAATGTTGAAATATCCCCAGCAAAGCAAACAATGAATCCCCGCAAAGCTACACAGGGTGAGGATCGCTGGGCTCAGGAACAAAATTATCGGGTCCTCAAACTGTACATATTCTCAAGTTGGGTGCATTGTTAAAAACAGTCCAGCGAGTCAAATAATCCTAGCACAAATACACAAAGGGAGGTCATGGGCCATAGATTAGAAAAAAAAGGGGGCTAGGAAGGCAATTGAATAGGAGGTTGTATCGAGGTTGACACAAAAATCACTACAAGATTGGTAGTGTAAGATAACTATAGGGGGGAGGAAAAACCACAAAACATATAAGACATATTGTGACTGGCGCTTGTTAAAAGCATCAAAAGTAAAACCATAAAAGCATATGAGGGGCAGATAGAAAAATTAACAGGACATGTAGGATAAAATAGGTAAAGGGGGACGAAGTTCAGGATTAAGCCACAAGGTGGAGCTCCAGGCTAAAGGAAGGGAGCAGTTTAGAATTCAAAGGAAAAATAGATCAGGAGTGTGACTTGGAGTCCAAGACGGGCAGTGACCTGTTCGAGTATTTAGGACGAGTCAGTAGTAGGCTAAAAACGGGGAAAACAAGTCTGAGTATTTCGTTTGGAGGATGTCCCGGGTGGCGGCCAAGTTAGGGTCAGGCGACCCAAGAGAGAGCAGGTGAGCAGGCACTTGCGTGGAGGGGCTCCTGGGAATGATGGTAGGGTTCACTGGCTGTGGTGGCGGTCTGGAGGTGCGGGGGCCCTTAGTTTCCAATTTGTGCTCACCCGGAAAAAAGTCTGATTACTTTGCTTGTAGAGTGTCCCGGGTGGCGGCCATGTTAGGTCAGGCAGCCCTCGAGGGAGAGAGAAAGTGAGGAGGCACTTGCGTGGAGGGGCCCCTGGGGATGATGGCAGGGTTCACTGGTTGAGGTGGCTGTCTGGAGGTGCGGGGCCTTTAGTTTCCAAATTGTGCTCACCTGGAAAGAGTTCGATTACTTTGCTTGTAGAATGTCCCGGGTGGCGGCCATGTTAGGTCAGGCAACCCTCGGGAGACAGAAAGTAAGCAGGCACTTGCGTGGAGGGGCCCCTGTGAAAGAAGCTAGGGTTCACTGGCTGTGGCGGCGGACTGGAGGTGCGGGGCCCTTAGTGTCCAAAATTGTGCTCACCTGAAACAGGTCCGATTATTTTTGCTGGTAGAGTGTCCCGGGTGACGGCCATGTTAGGTCAGGCACCCTCGAGAGCTAGAGAAAGTGAGCAGGCATTTGCGTGGGGGGGCCCTGGGAAAGAAGCTAGGGTTCACTGGCTGTGGCGGCGGACTGGAGGTGCGGGGCCCTTAGTGTCCAAAATTGTGCTCACCTGAAACAAGTCCGATTATTTTGCTAGTAGAGTGTCCCGGGTGGCGGCCATGTTGGGTCAGGCACCCTCGAGAGCTAGAGAAAGTGAGCAGGCATTTGCGAGGGGGGGCCCTGGGAAAGAAGCTAGAGCTCACTGGTTGTGGTGGTGGACTGGAGGTGCGGGGGCCCTTACTTTCCAGTTTGGGCTCACCTGGAGCTTTATTGAAGCAGTAGTTGTGGGCGGTCGGCCATCTTGGGGGCAGGCGACCCTGCCGGTGAGGAGCGTCGGTACCGGTGAGAGGTCTGTTACCTTCCGCCTCTCGATGATGCCGTTCTGCAGGGATTGGGAGAGGAGGAAGCGTCCCTTTGGAGCCCTTGCCAGCTGGCACCTCCGGACTTCGGTGGAAATCACTCCTGCTGACCCTGGATCATAGGACCGGTGGAGCCGCCATTGGATGGCTCTCCGCTACCTCAGACCCGGTAGGTGAGGGGCACTCACTGTTTGCGAGGGCGTCCCATCTGCAGGGGGTGCGGGGCTGAGCTCAGGCGCAGGGACCAGGCGTGGATCAGACTCGAGTGAGATGGGGTCCGTCTGGTCGGTCACGCTGTCCTTCCCATGGTTATTCAGGATCCCGGGGGAGCCGTCTTCAGTGTGAAGGAAGGGAGGGTTGCAGTGGGGTCGCTCCGGTCGGGGAATGCACAGAAAGTGATCCCTTGATCCGGAGCTCGTCCAATTCACTCCCTCCTTGCGGCCATCTTGAATGCATATTCCTCCTCCTCCCTATCCTCCTTCATACCCTAACCCCCCTCCGTAACCTAACTCTCCTCCCCTAACCCTCCTCTTCTTCCCAAACCTTTCTCCTCTCTCTTCTCCATGCTCTAACCTCCTCCTTCTCCCCATCTTCCTTCATGCCCTCAACCTCCCCCTCCTCCATAACCTCTCCTCTCCTCTCCTCTCCCACCCTAATCCTCCTCCTCCTGTTCTGTCATACCCTCCTAACCCTCCTCTTTCTCCTCCTCCATACCCTAACCCTCTTACTCCACTTAACTCTCAGTCTCCTCTTCCTACACCATACCCTGACCCTCCTTCTTCTCCTCCTCTTCCTTTTTCTCTTTCTCCTTCGCCTCACCTCCCTTCCTCCTCTTTGCACTAACAATGCTTCTCCTCCACACTCTAACACTCCCCTAACCCTCCTGCTCCTTCCTTTCTATAACCTAACCCTCCACCTCCTGCTCTTCCTCCTCTTCCACACCCCTCCTCCTCTTTCTCCCCAACACCTAACCCTCCTTTTCCTTCATAGCCTGACCCCCAAAACCCACCTAACCCTCCTCCCCCTAATCTTCCTCCTCCCACTCACCTCCCCTCTTCCTCCAACTAAATCTAACAATCCTCCTCCATATCCTCCTCCTCTCCCAAACCTTCTGCTCTTCTTCCTCCCCCTCCTCTATATACACTAGCCCTCCTTCTCCACACTGAACCCTCCTCATCCCCTATCCCTCCTACTCACCCTCCATACCCTAATCCTCCTCCCCTTCCATACCCTAAATCCTCCTCCCCTCCTCCATACCATAAATGTTCTTCTCATCTTCCATACACAAACCCGCTTCCATATCCTAACCCTTGTATTCACTCTAACTCTCCTACTCCTCTTATTCCATACCCTAACCCTTCTCTCCTCCACATCCCAACCTTTATCTTCCACTAAACCTCCTTCTAATACTCCTCCTTCATACCTCAATCCCATTCCCCCTCCTTATCCTAACCTGCTTTCTCCCCCTTTTCCATACTTTAGTGCTTCCTTTCCTCCTCCACCTCATCATCTCCTCCTTCTTCCTCCGTACCCAAATCCTTCTCCTCCTCCTCCTCTTCTCATCTTCCTTCTCCATACCATAACTCTAACCCTCCCCCTCTTCCTCCTCCAAACCCTAATCCTCCTTTGCCTCCTCTAAACCCTAATCCTCTTGTCCCTAACCCTCTTCCTCCTTCTGTTCCTCCATACCCCAACTCTCCTTCTCTTCCTAGCCCTACGCCTCCTCTTATCTATCTCTTTAACCTCCTCCTTCTCCTCTTCACCTTAACCCTCTTCCTTCACATCCTAACCTTCCTCTTCTCAACCCTCCATTTCCTTCTCCTCTATACCCTAACACAACTTCTTCTCTTCCTCCACCTACTCCTCCTACCCCTAACCCTACTTCTCCTCCACACCCTAACACTTACTCTCCTTCACCTCTCCCTCCTCTTCCTCAATGCCCTAACCCACTTCTTTCTCCTCCATAATCTAACCCTCCTTCCCCTCCTCCCCTCACATACTTCTTCCACCTCCTCCTGCTATTCTTCCTTCTCATCCACACCCTCCTCCTCACGAATCCTCGTTCTTTTCCTCCTCTGCCATACTCTACTCCTCTTCCTCCCTCTAACCCTCCTTGTCCTCCTCCGAACCTTCCTGTTCATCCTTCTCCATGCCCTAACACTCCTTCTACTCCTTCTCCTCTTTTCCTCCACAACCTAAACCTCCTCTTCCCCTTAATAATCCTTCTCATCCTCTTCCTACATACCTTCCATCCCCTCCTCCTCCATACCCTAACCATCCTTTTCTTCCTCTGCATCCTAACAGTATTTCTAATCCTCCATACCTTCCTCCTCCTTTTGCTCCTCCATAAACTAACCTCCTTCTCTTCCTCTTTCCCATGCTTCCTCCTCAATTTCCTAAACCTCCTCTTTCTCTTCCTCCTCCTTATCCTAACCCTCCTCCACACCTTAGCCCTCCTCCTCCTGCTAACTCTCCTCTCTACTTTAACCCTTCTTCTCTTCCTCTTCCTCCTCCCCTCCTCCTTCTCCTTCTCCTCCTCCCCTAACCCTGCGTCTCCTCCACACTCTTAACACTCCTCTTCCTAACTGCCATCCTCCTCTTCCATACCCTAACTCTCCTCCTCTTCCACACTCTACCTCTCACCCTCTCTCTAGCCCTTCTACTCCTCACTGTCTTCCTCCATATCCTAACCATTCTCCTCATTCTCCTCCTCCTATTCAATCAGGGGGTATTTGTAAAAACGCAGCTTGTCACCCCGGAGGTCTATAGGCGCTGGGGTTCTGAATGCCTTAGTCGAAGAGTCATGTCTTGTGCCCCTCCTTGAAGTTATAGAGCAAAGGTGAGGTTCACAGGTGGCAGTCATTCCAGGACTTGGCAGCGAGGTAGGAAAAGGAATGATCTCTGCTGGATGCGGGGAATGTGTACCAGGGTGAGAGTGGTGGAGCGAAACTCCCTGGTGAGTCAGTTGAAACTTCAAGCAGTGGTTGATGTAGGTGGGTCCAATGTTGTGGAGGGCTTTGTAGGCATGAGTCAGAAGCTTGAAGCAGCATCTCTAGTGGGCGAGAAGCCAGTGGAGGGTTATGAGGTGTGTGGTGTTGCTGCTTCTTCTAGGGAGGCTGAGGATGAGTCTGACAGCAGTGTTCTGAATGGTAAAGATGTGTTTGAGGAGCTGTTTGGTGGTTCTGGCTTAGAGTGTGTTGCCATAGTCAAGAAGACTGGAGACAAGGGCTTGGGTGACAGTTTTTCTGGTGGAGAGGGGGATCCATTGCAAAATCTTGTGGAGCATGTGGAAGTAGGAAGAGGATATGTTATTGACCTGTTTCTTCATGGTCCGTTGGCTTTCCAGGACGATGACAAGGTTGCATGTGTGTGAGAGGGGGTAGCTGTCAGGCCGAGCGTGCGGGCCACCAGGTGTCATCCCAGGGTGAGGTGTTGTTTCCAAAGATGAGCACCTCAGTTTTGTCCGTGTTAAGCCTCAAGCAGTTTGACCTCATGCGATTGGAGACATTGGACATGGTGTTCCAGAAGTTGGACCTTGTGGTGACAGGGTCTTCCGTGAGGGAGATGAGCTGAGTGTCATCGGTGTATGAGATGATGTTGTGTCTGTGGGTTCAGATGATGTCGGCTAGCAGCATCATGTAGGTGTTGAAAATGCTGGGGCTGAGGGATTAGCTCTAGGGCATGCCTAGGATGATGCTTTTGGGTTAGGAGGTGAACGGTTTTGGTCAGATCCTTTGTGTTTGTCCAGTGAGGAACAGGAGATCCACTTAAGGGCAATGCCCCAATGTCAATAGGGTGGAGTCTGGTGATGAGAGTGTAGTGGGAGATGGTTGTCAAAGGCTGCCGAGAGGTCGAGGACGATCAGGGCTGTGGTCTCAACTTGGTCGAGGAGCTGTCTAATGTCATCAATTGCTGCAATCATGGCGTTCTTGGGGCTGTGGTTGGATCTTCTTCCCCCCACTTCCCACTCATCCTGCTTCTCTTCCTCCTCATCTACACCCTAACCCTCCTCCTCCCCAACCCTCCTCCTCCACCTCCTCCATAGCCTGCTCCTCCTCCCCTAATTATCCGTCACCTCCTCCTTCTCTGAACCTTCCTTCTCCTCTTCCATACCCTAACTCTCCTCTTCCATACCATAATATTCCTTCCACTCTTCCTCTTCCTCACCCTAACATTCCTCCTTCCCTCTTCCTCCTCCTCCTTTCCCTGACCCTGCTTTATCTCCACACCCTAACACTCCTCCTCCCCTAACTGCGCCTCTATACCATATATCATTCTCTTCTTCCTTATCCTCCACACCCTAACCGTCATCCTCTCTCTAACCCTCCTTTTCCTCCTATTCTCTGACTTCCCTCTCTTCCTGCTGTTCTTCCTCCTCCCCGTACGCCTCCTCCTCCCCAACTTTCCTTGTCCTCCTCCTTTTCCTTATAACCTCCCTTCTCCTCCTCCATATCCTAACCCTCCTCCATACTCTAACACTTCTTCTTCTACGTCTCCTCACTCTAACCCTCCTCCTCCCCATATCCTAAGCTGCCTCCTCCTATCCATCGTCCCCCACTTTCCCTCCTCCTGCTGTTCTTTCTCCTCATCTCCATCCTAACCCTCATCCTCTCCAACCCTTCACGTCCCCTTTCTCCTTAGCCTTCTCCTCCCCTAACTCTCATTCTCCCCTAACTCTCCTTCTCCTCCAAGCCGTCCTTCTTCTTCTCCATACCCTAACCCTCCTCCTCCATACCTAACACTCATTCTATTCCTCTTGCTCACCCTAACCCTTCCCCTCCTCCACACCCTAACCCTCCTCCTCCACCCCTCTTCCTACTCCAAATCCTATTTCTCCTCTCCCTGACCCTGCTCCAGACCCAAACACTCCTCCCCTAACTGTCCTTCTCCTCCCCATTCCCTAAATTTCCTCCTCCTCCTCTTCTCCCCCACTGCCCTCTCCTCCTGATTTTCTACCTCCTCATCTACACCCTAGCCCCTCCTCCCCCTAACCTTCCTCTTCCTCCTCCTCTTCCTCCTGTTTCCCCTTTCTTCCTCTTGTTCCCCCTATCATCCTTTTTCCTTCTCCATATCCTAACCCCCTCCTCCTAACCTAACACTCCTTCTGCTCCTCATCCTCACCCTAATGGTTCTTCTCCCAATACCCAATGCCTCCTCCTCCTATTCATCTTCCCCCACTTTCCCTCATCCTGCTCTTCATCCTCCTCATCCACACCCTAACTCTCATCCTCCCCAACCCTCCTTTACTTCCTCCTCCTCCATTCCCTTCTGCTCCTCCCCTAACCCATCTCCTCCTTCTCCAAATTTCGTTCTCCTCTATACACTAGCACTCCTCCTCTTCCCTATACCATAATCCTTATAATTCCATACCCTATTCCTCCTTCCTTCTTCTCATCCTCCTCCATACCGTAACCCTTCTCCTCAATCCTCTAACCTTCCTCCTCCCCCTAATCCTCCATCTCCCACTCCTCCTCCCCACCCAAAACGTCTTCTCTCTTCTCCCTCCTACCCCACATCACCGACTTTTTCTCTTCCTTCACACATTAACCCCACTCCTCCCCTTAAGCCTCCTTCTCATCTTCCTCCATACCCTAACATTTCTTCTTCTACACTGCCCAATCCTCTTCTTTTTCCTTATCTTAACCCTCTTCCTCCTCCGATTTGTCTGTCTTCACACCCTAACCCTCCACCTAACCCTCCTCATTCTAATCCTCCTTCTCCACACCTTAATCCTCCTCCTCCCCTTAACGTTCCTTTTCCTACTCTTCTCCTTACCACAACCCTTTTCATCTTCCTCTTCTTCCTCCTGCATGGTCAAACCCTCTTCTTTCACCCCCTAACTCTTCTCTTAAACCTCCTCCTTTTCCACACCCTAACCCTCATCTTCACCCTAACCCTAACCTTCCTCCTTCCCTTTACCACCCTTGTCATCCTCTTCCTAACCCTCCTTCAACTCCTCATCCTCTTCTTTTATACACTAACCCTCTTTCACCTCCACGTCCTTCTCCATACCGAACCCATCTTCTCCTCCACACCCTAGCCCTTCTCTTCCCCAGCCATCCTTCTCCTTCTCCTCCACACTCCAATCCTCCTTCTAATCCTCCATAACCTAACCATCCTTTATACCCTAACCCTCCTTCTCCTCTTCCACACGCAAAGCCTCACCTTCTCCTAATCCTCCTTTTCCTCTTCCTGCATACTTTTCTCCTCCTTCCATCCCGTTCCTTCTTCTTCTACTCTTCCTCCTCCCCTAACCCTCCTCCTCTCCTTAACCACTGTTTCCTCCTCCATACCCTTAAACTCCTTCTACATATTCTGCTCCTCTTCTTCCTTGATACCCAAACCCACTTCCTCCTCCCCTAACCCGCCATCTCCTCCTCCTCCACACCCAAAACTACCCGCGGCTTCTCCATCTCACCATAACCCTGTTCCTCTTCCAAACACAAACCCTCCCCCTCATCTTTATATAACCTTCCTCCTCTTCCTAACTCTTCTTCTCCTTTTTCACACCTTAATCCACCTCCTCCTCCACACCCTAACCTTCCTTCTCTTCCTCACTCTAACCTTTCTTCTACTCTTCCGCATCCCTTCTTGCCCTCTTCTTCTTCCTCCTTCTCACCCTAAACCTCCTCCTCACCTTAACACTCCTTCTCGTCCTCCTGCATACTCCAACCCTTCTGCTCTTCTTCCTCCTTCATACCGTAATCTTGCTCCTCCTCCCTATAACCCTACTTGTGACGCCTCTCCAAACCCCAACACTCTTTCTCCTCAATATTCTAACCTTCCTTCTCCCTAACCTTCCTTCTCCTTTTCCACCTCTGTACCCTATCGCTCTTTCTCCTCCTCCAAACCCTAACTCTTGTCCTCCTTACCCCAATCTTCCTTTTCCTCCTCCATATTCTAACCCTATTCCTCCCCTAACGCTACTTCTCCTTGTCCTCCTCCTCTTCTTCTTCAATCCCCTAAGCATCCCTCTCTTCCATACTCTAAGCCTCCTCTTCCATACCCAAGCCTCATTCTCCTCTTCATATCGTAACCCTCCGCCTTCATGCCCCAAACCTCTTCCCCATAACCTGAACCTACTTTTCCTCCTACTCCTTCAAACCCTAAACCTCCTTCTCCTCCACACCTTAAACCTCCTCCTCCCCTTAACAATACTTCTCATGTTTACTACATAACCTAAACTTTATTTTCCTCCTCCTCCTCTTCCTCCATACTCTAACCTTCCTTTTCTTGCTCTACACACTAACCCACCCCCAACCCTATCTCCCCTCCTCCTTCTTCTGCCATTCTGTAACACTCAACCTCTTTGTTAGATTGGGGGTCTCTAGTTGGCACAGGTAGGTACTTGTGACTAAATAGGGTCCCTTGCCTCTAGTCAGGGTAAGGGGGTATGCTCCTAAAATAACCCCTGCTCACCCCCTTGGTAGCTTGGCATGAGCAGACATGCTTATCTCAGAGGCAGTGTGTAAAGCATTTGTGAACACATACAGTAATCAAGTGACAACACTACAGATGGACACCACGCAAATTGTATATTAAAAATAAGTATTCTTTATATAGACTTAACACAAGACCACAAACGACAAAAATCCACAATACTGTACTTAAAATGGTAGGTTTAGCTTAGTTCTCTTTAGTTCTTAAAATGCAACACTTTTAATCAATGTACCTTAAGATGCGACACGCAGGGCAACGAAAGTGTTGCAACGATGAAAATGCGGCAATATCCGGTGCAAAGAAATAAAGATGTCAAGTTCTTCCTGATGTGGCACGCTTCTCCGATGTTGCGAGAAGTCTTGGCTAGATGTGTCAGCTGCAGCGGCGACACCCTTGTTCAGAGATGCGACAACAGCGGCTTTGGCGGCGACACTCTTCTCCCTCGAAGGAAGATGCTTCCGCTCGATGCGATAGCTGGTGCGGCGACACCCTTGTTCAGAGATGCGACAGCAGTAGCTCCGACGGTGACATGCTGCTCTGTGGATGCGAGGCGCTATTCTCGATGCAGTGCAATGCGTCAGCCACAGCGGCAACATACTTGTTCAGAGATGCGACGGCAGCAGCTGCGATGGCCACACGCTTTTTTTTCAGTGCGAGACGCTTCTCTGATTCGGTGCAATGCGTCAGCTACAGCGGCGACACCCTTGTTCAGAGATGCGACGGCAGCGGCTGTGACGGCGACATGCTTCTTCGGTGCGAGGCGCTTCTCTCAATGCGGAGCAATGCGTCGGCTACAGCGGCGACACCCTTGTTCAGAGATGCGACGGCAGCGGCTGCAATGGCGACACGCTTCTTCCTCTTGAGTCGCACTTCCAGCTCCTTGCGACACGCAGTCCCTCAGAAGGCCCAAAACAGCAGTAGGCTCTTCCAAAGAACTCTTAGGGAGCTGGGGGTTGAAGTCTGATGTCCCTGAGACTTCAGCAGGAGGCAAGCTCTTTTCTCAAGCCCTTGGAGATCCTTCACAAGTTGAATAAAGTGCAAACAAAGTCCTTTCTCCTTTCTTGGGCAGTCAGGCAACCACTGCAGGCCACTCCCCCAAGAGGCACTTCAGCTTAAGGATAGTCTCTCCTCAGTTTCTTCAGGTTCCTGTCCTCTGCAAAGGTTTCTTCTTGTAGTCCAAAAGTGATCGAAATTCTTGGGATCGGGGTCCCAATACTTATACCCCAAAATCCTTTGTCCTCTGAGGGCAGAGGGGCCTTTGCCTAGTCCAAACCAGTTCTGGAACACTCTGTTTACATGACACCTTCTTTCCTTTCACAGTGCAGGGCAGAAACATTAGAAGCCCCACAGGAGGTGGAGCCAGCATTGTGGAGGAAAGGCACAGACCTGAAGCACTCTGTTGGCATGGCTCCTTCTCTCCTTTTACAGTGCAGGGCAGAGACATCAGATGCACCACAGGAGGTATAGCCAGCATTGCGGAGGGAAGGCACAGCCCTGGAGCACTTTGTTGACATGATTCCTTTTCTCCTTTCACAGTGCAGGGCAGAGACATCAGACACACCACAAGGGGTGGAGCCGGCATTGTGGAAGACAGGCGCAGCCCTATTCATGTCCCAGGTGCAACTCCTCCCACCCATCTTGATGCAGATATCTCTGTTCACCACTGGGCTGACTCAAACTGTCTCCTGGAATCCCCCAGCCCTGTCACTCAAACTCCAGACAAGGAATACACGACCCAGCAGAGGCAGGCTTGGATAGTTAGAAAAGAAAATACCTACTTCCTAAGAGTGGTATTTTCAAACACAGAATGCTAAAACCAACGTCACTAAAAGATGTATTTTATCATTCTGAGTTCAGGCACACTAAACTCTAATTTCTACCATGTTCCCTGAGTCAGTTTGAATTATAAAATGTAATAATCTTACTGCCCATCCTAGCCTATGGAGAACAGTTAGCCTTGCAATAGTGAAAAACGAAAATGGCTGTAATTCACTATTAGGACATGCCACACACACCAGGGCATGTCCTACCTTATACTTACAATGCACCCTGCCCTTGGCCCTACCATATGGGTGTCTAACATGAAGAAAATGGAAGGTTTAGGGACTGGCAAGTGGGTGCACTTGCCCAGTCAGCATGGCAGTACCAGATTGCACACAGGCTCTGCAATGGCAGGCCTTAGATACACTTTTACAGGATGCTTCTGTGGGTGGCACAACCAGTGCTGCAAGCCCACTAGCAGCATTTGGTTTACAAGCCCTGGGTACACCCAGTGCACTGTACTAGGGTCTGACAAGTAAACCAAACGAGCCAATCATGGAATCACTAATCCATACATCAATTTACAATAGGGAGAGCATATGCACTTTAGCACTGATCAGCAGTGGTAAATTGCCCAGAGTCATAAAAACAGGTCAGACAAAAATACAGGAGGAAGGCAAAAAGCTCAGGGATGACCCTGCAAAAAAGGCCAAGTCCAACACTCTTCCTCTCTCCTTCTTTTTCACTGCCATATCATAAACCACCTCTTCATCCTCCTTCTCTTTCTCTTCTTCCTCTTCCTTCTTGTTCGCCTCTTCCTCTTCTTTCTCTTTCTCCTCTTCCTCCTGTTCTTCTTCTACAGACCCTAGCCTTCCTTCTACTCATCACCTCATCCCTTAACCCTCCTCCATACCCTAACCCTCTCATTCTTCTCTTCCATACTTAACCCACCTTCTCATTTTCCTCATCCTCATCCACCTCCTCTTCCTCCCCCTCCCCAACCCATATTGTACTCCTGCATATCCTAATACCCTTCTTTTCCTCCCATTCCGCTTGTTCCTCTTCCTTCCCCTAATCCTTATCCTCCCCTAACCCTTCTTCTCCTCCTCTTCCTCCTCCATACCTTTCTCCTCCTCTTACCCTCCTTCTCCTCTGCTCCCCTTTACCTCCCCTTCACCTCCTCCTCTACATCCTGCCTTCCCCCTCTAACACTCTGTCTCCTCCTCCATATACTCTTCCTCCTCACCTTAACCCTCCTTCTTTCACACCTTAACCTCCCCTCTTCCTCACACCCTAACTCCCCTCCTCATCCATACATTAACTCCCCTCTTCTTTTTTCTACACCTGCAAACCCAAACCGTCTTCCTCCTCCAGTCCCTTAGCCTCCTCCTCCTCAATACCCTAACCCTCCTTCTCGTCCTCTCTTCTTTCCCCGCACCCTAATCCTCCTCTTCCTCCTCGTCATAACCTAACCTTCTTCGTCCATACTCTAACCCTTCTTCTCCTCCTGTACAACCTAACCCCCTTTCTATTCCTACTCCTCTCACTACCTAAAAGGGATTTGGACAGGAAAAGAAAAGAGAAGCTTTGATGGATGGCAAGTGAATAGAAGGGAAGGAGATCGCGATGGAAAGGGTTCAGGGAAGGGGATATTATAGACTATATTAGGAAATAGGATGAGAGTGAGTTAAAGAGAAGTTGCCTGTTGAGGAAATGGAAGGGGTTTGGGAAGGTAATGGGTGGCGAGAGACAAGAAGGGAAGAAAATGAGAGGAAAGGGAAAGGAGAGGATAGAATTAAGGAAGAGAAAGGAATGGAAAGAGAGTTGATTTGGGGATGGTAAGAGTTGCAAAGGACAAGATAGAGAAAGCAAGAAGGTTAAAGTGCTTTAATGATAGAGGATAGGAAAGGAAAGGAGATTGAATAGGCAAAGGGAAGGGCAATGGAGGGGAATGAAGGCAAGGGAAGGCAGAGCAATTGAATGGTATGGAAATGTATTGGGAAGATGAGGAAATAGGCTTTGCTGGGATATGGGACTGGAGTAAAGGAGAAGAAAGAAAGGGAAGTGAAGCGTAATGAAGGGATGTGGTTTGGGAAGGAAAGATAGAAGGAAAGAGGAGCGGAGATGTACTATAATGAAAGGCAGGTGGTCGGATTACAAATGGGAGGGAAGCAAAGGACAGGAAATTAAAAGCGAAGAGAGTAGAACTCAGGAAATGAAGAGACAAGAATGGAGTTGAAGGAAAAGGAGGGAAGCAGATGGGAAGAAATGGAAGAGAAGTTGGTTGGGGATGGAGGACACAGGAAGGGGAGATCAGAGGAAATAAAAAGTAGAGAGGAGAATTGGGGAAGAGCCAGGAAGAGAAGGGATGAGTAGGGCAGACACAGGAAGGGAATTCAGTTGAAGGTAAAGGAATGTGGGGTGTTGGGAAGGAAAGAAGGGATGGCTAGGGTAGTGAAAGGAAGGTTAGGAGAGAAGGGAAGAGAAGAGGCCGGAGAAGGTATAGGAAAGAAAGGAAAGCCAGGAAAGGAAACTGAAGTGTAATGAAGGGAAGAAGAGGACAGCAACTGGAAAAAGAGGAGAGTAGAGTAGGGGAAAAAGAGGCAGACATGGACACAAAGGGGAGGGATTTTAACTGGAGGGGATGGAAGGGAAGGGGATTTGGAATGGAAGGCAGGGGAAAGGATAGGATAAGAGAAGATTGAAATTAGGAAACTGGAAGGGAATGGAAAAAAGAGGGAAGGGAATGGTAAAGGAAGAGGGAAGGGAATGGAAAAGGAAAAGAGAAGGGAGAATTGAAGTGTAATGAAGGGAAGGGGAAATTTTGGGGAGTGGAAGGGGCAGGGGTGGGGATAGAAGAACACGAGAGAAAGAGCAAAGAATGTAGAACGAGAGAAGGAAAGAAACGGGAATGAAGATGAAGAGAAGCAGAGAGGTAGGGCTGGAGGGGAAGGGGGTTGGGGATAGAAGACACATGGAGGGGAAGAGGAATGGGAGGGATAGGGAGGGGAGGAGGAAGAGAAGGAGGAGGAAGATGTGAAATGTAATGAAGGGAAGTGGGTTATACAAGGAACTGAAGGAGAAGAGAGTAAACAAAAAGAGGATAGTAGAATTGGGGAAGAGAAGGTACGGTAATGAACAAGGATGAAGGGCCTGGAAGAGAAGGGGATTGAGAAGGAAAGATAGAGAAATGGAAAGGAATGGTAGACATGGGGATGGATTTCAAGGAATGGGGTTTGGGAAGGAAAGACAGTGGAAGGGTGGAGATTGGAGAGCAACGAGAAGAGAGAAAAAAGAGAACATACAGAAGACAGAGAAAAAAAAGGAAGAGGAAAAGGAAAGCAAGGTAAGTGGACTGTTGAGAAGGGAATGGGCTTGGAAGGGATCGAGAGGATAGAAAACTAAAAATGGGTGTGGGCGGGAAGGGAAGGGCGTTGCAAATGGAAGGCAAATGAATCTAAGTGAATGGTAGAGATATGGGGATGGAAGGGAATGGAAAAGGAAGAGGGAAGGGAATGGAAAAGGAAGAGGGGAGGGAAAGAGAAAGGGGAATTGAAGTGTAATAAAGGGAAGGGGAAATGTTGGGGGTGGAAGGGGCAGGGGTGGGGGTGGGGATAGAAGAACACGAGACCAAGAGCAAAGAATGTAGAACGAGGGAAGGAAAGAAACAGGAATGAAGATGAAGGGAAGCAGAGAGGAAGGGTTGGAGGGGAAGGGGGTTGGAAATAGACGACACATGGAGGGGAAGAGGAATGGGAGGGATAGGGAGGGGAGGAGGAAGAGAAGGAGGAGGAGGAAGACGTGAAATGTAATGAAGGGAAGTGGGTTATACAAGGAAGAGAAGGAGAAGAGAGGAAACAAAAATAGGATAATAGAATTGGGGAAGAGAAGGGACGGTAATGAACAAGGATGAAGGGCCTGGAAGAGAAAGGGGTTTGGGAAGGAAAGATAGAGAAATGGAAAGGAATGGTAGACATGGGGATGGATTTCAAGGAAAGGGGTTTGGGAAGGAAAGACAGTGGAAGGGTGGAGATTGGAGAGCAACGAGAAGAGAGAAAAAAGAGAAGATACAGAAGACAGAGAAAAAAAGGAGGAAAAGGAAAGCAAGGGAAGTGGACTGTTGAGAAGGGAATGGGCTTGGAAAGGATGGAGAGGATAAAAAACTAAAAAAGGGTGTGGGCGGGAAGGGAAGGGCGTTGCAAATGGAAGGCAAGTGAATCTAAGTGAATGGTAGAGATATGGGGATGGAAGGGAATAGAAGGGAGTTGGGAAGAAAAGATGGTAGAGGGGAGGGGCGGTGGAGGGGCGGTGAAGTGGAAGTGTAATTAAGGGTTGTGGGTTGGGAAGGAAAGACTGGTGAAGAGAAGAGGAGAGGAGATGTAGTGTAATGAAAGGTGGGTGTTGTGATAGGAAGGGAAGGAAAGAACAGCAAATGAAAAGCAAGGAGACTAGAACTTGGGAAGTGAATAGACCGGAATGGAGTTGAATGAAAAGGGGTAAGCAGAGGCAAAGGAATGGAAAGGAAATGGATTGGGAGGGGAAGACACAGGAAGGGAAGGAGACATGGAAGGAAATTAAAAGAGGAGAAGAGAATTGGGGAAGAGATGGGAAGGGATGGGATGAGAAAGGTAGACGGGATAAGGAAAGGGAAGAGAAGGGAATTCAATGGAAGAAAAAGAAATGAAAGAGGAGAGGGAAGGGAAATGACTTATAGAAAAGGCTGGTGTAGGTAAATGAAAAGAAAGAAAGGAAAATTGAGTGTAATGAAGAGGAACTGAAAAATGTAGACTGGGGAAAGTAGACAGAAATGAACAAAAAGGGGAGGAACACAGACAGGATGGGATGGAAGGGGATTTGGAATGAAAGACAAGGAAAGGGATAAGAGAGGGAATGAAAAGAGAATTGGAGAGGGGAAGGAAATGGCATGTGGGCTGGGAAGGAAATGCAGGGGAATGGGAAGGGTAGTGGACAAAGACCAAGGAGTGTAGAACTGGGAACAGAAAAGAACAGGACTAGAGAAGAAGTAAATGCAGGGAAGCAGAGTGGAAGGGAAGGGGGTTGAGAATTTAAGACCTGGTAAAAGGAGAGGAAGGGGACATGAGATGAAATTAAAAGAAGAGAGGAGGTTTGTGGAAGGGACAGGAAAAAAAGCAACAGGGATAGTGGACATGGGAACGGGATAGTGAAGGAAACAGAAAGAGAATGAGAGGAGAAACTAGAAGAAATGAGACAAGACTGCAGAAAGTAAAGGATGGAAAAAACAAGGTAAGTGAAGTATAATGAACAGAAGATGTTTGAGTATGGATTGGATGGAAATGGAATGGAAAGAAGACAGAAACTGAAAACAGGCAAGTAGAGTGAGGAAGGGAAGGGACAGGAATGGATAAAATGGTAAGGAGACAGAAAGGAGGGGAAGATGGGGAAAGGGGTTGGGAATGAAATACAAGGGAAGGGGCTGGAGAGGGAAAGGGGAAAGGGAGGTAGGAAACCAAAGTACACTAGAATAAAATTGAGAAAGGGAAGAGAGGTGGATGGAGAAGGGAAGGGATGTAGACAGGAGTGGGTGGAATAGAAGGGAAACAGATGGGAATCGAAGACACATGAAGGAAAGGTAGGGAAGTACAGGGAAGAGAAGGGACATGAATAGAAACAAAAAGAAGATAATTAGGAACTGGCATGGAAGAGATGGAAAGGGTAGACTGGGGAAAGTGAAAATAATTCAATGGAAGGGTTGGGTAGGAAGAAAAGGGAGGGTTAAAGTAGGGTAACGTAGGGTGGGGAAGAAGAGGGAAGGAGAGAAGAAGTGAAATTAAGTGCCATAAAGACACAGGTGTGGAGAAGCAAATGGAAGGGAAGGAAAGGGATAGAAATGGGCAAGAAGTTAAAGGAGGCAGAGGGAAAAGGATAGAAGGGGTGGGGAGGACTAGGAGAGGAGAGGAGAAGAGACTGCAGAAGGGATAGGAAAGAAAGAGAAATATAATGAAGGGAGGAGGTTGGGAAGGGAACAGATGAGATGGAAAGTGAGCAAGAGGACAGGAAATAAACTGGTGAGTACAATTAAGAAAGGGAAGGCATACACATAGGATGGGCAAAGCAAAGGGACCAGGGGAAAGGATTAGTTGCAATGAAGGGGATTATAATGGGAGATGGGAAGGGTGGGGAAGGGGACATGAAAGGAAAGAAACGATTGGGCAGGGGACAGGAATAGTACAGAATGTTAGGCTAGCAAAGGGAAAGGAATTTAAGGGAAGGGAAGAAGGGGTAGGTCGGGTAGGGTGAGAGAGGAGAGAGAGGAGAAGAAAAGAGAAAAGGAGCAGTGAAGAGGGGGGACTTTGTTGGTAATGGAAGGGGCTGGGAAGGAAAGATATAGGGAAGGAGAGGGGAGGGAAGGGGCCGATAGATATAGGGAAGAAGAAAGGTAAGGGTAAAGTTAAGGAGAGAGGTAAGACAATTGGAGGAAGAGAATTGAGGAAGGGAAGAGAATTGGGGAAGGGAAGATAATTGGGGAAGGGATAGGAAAATGGAATGGGAAAAAGCAAGGGAAAGAGGAGTAAAGTGGAGAAAGCAAAAGAAAGAGGGAAGGCAAGGGGGCAGGTGAAGGGATGTGGTAGGGGATGGAAGGGAAGGGCAGGGAATAGGAAAGGGAGGGAAAGAATGGGAAGGGAAAGTTGGAAAGGGAACATAATTGGGAAAGGGAAGGGAAAGAAACTTGAAGAAAGGAAAAAGAATAGGAGAAGGGAAAGGAAGAGGATGAGAACTGTGTAAGGCAAAGAGAAATAGGGAAAGTAAGGGAAGGAAGGAGTTGAAAGGGAAGGAGTGGGAAGGTGAAGGGGTGTGGAAATAAGAGAATTGGGGAAGGGAAAGAAAAATGGTAGAAGGGGAAGAGAATTGGGGAAAAAGGAAGAGAATTGGAGAAGGGAAGGGAAAGGGGAAAGAAAAAGAAAATAGGAAAGGGGGAGGGAAGGGAAGGCAAAAAGAGGGAAGGCTATGAGACGTGAACTGGAGAAGAAAAGTTAATGGATTTAAAGGGGTAAGGGCAAAAAAGGGAAGGGAAGGGAAGGGAATTTGAGAAGGAAAGAGAATGGGATTAAAGGGATGAAAATTGAATGTGTGGAAGACAGAAAGGGGAGGGGTCAAATGGAATGACTGTGTTAAGGAAGAGACAGGAAAGGAAATGAAGATAAAAGAGGAGAGAAATAAGTGAAGCAGATGCTATATACGTGAAAGATGGAAGAGAGGAAAGGGAAGAGGGTGTGAAGAGAGGTGTTGAGAAGAGAAGGTGTGTTTATGGAAGGAAAGAAATAGGAGGTGTAAGCAAAGGGTATGGTATGGAAAGGGCGAAAGGAAGTATATGGCATAAAAGAATGGCCCTGCAAGGGTAGAGAAGTGTAGTAAGGGGACTGGAAATGATGGGGAAGGTGAAAGAGAACAGTGCCTGCAGAGGGTAGGTAAATTAGGGACTCAGAGTGGAACGGAAGGTAAAGGAACAAAGGAATGGGGGTGTAAAGATGAAGGAAATGACCGGGGTTCAGCTTAGAAGAAACAGGAAAGAAAACAGAGTAGGGAAGGCATTAGGGGAGATGAAGGAATGGGAGTAGAATACATTGAAGGGAAGTGGTAGAGAAAAGATGGGGAGCCAGGGAAGAAGAGGAAGGGGTTGTGATGGAAAAGCGGACAGAATAAGAAAAAAGAAAGTGGGAGAGAAAGGCTGGGGATGTGAGGGGGTAAAATGAAGACTTTCAAATGATAAGATTGCAAATGAGGTGAGTGCATGCAAAGGTAAGAGAAAACAGAAAGGGGAATGAAACAAATGTAAGAGGGGAAGTGAAAAAGGTGAGGTAGGATAGCTGGAGGATTTTATAAGGTGTTGTGTGAAAATGAGAATGGACGGGAGACAAAGGAAGGTAAGAGTCTCAAAGAAAAGTGAAGGATAACGTAGGAAGAGTAAAGGGTTCATTAGGAGGAGATGTGGATTGAAAGAATGGGAGTGGAAGAATGTGTGGTAAAGTAATTAAGGATTAAAGTAAATGGGGATTTCAAGTCGGTTTCAAGTCTGTTTTCATTTGGTTTGTCCACTCACCTTGGTTGCCTTGATACCACCCCTGCCCCCTTCCTATCATCAGCCTGCTGAGTCCATGCAGTCAACAGCAGGGGCCCTCCCCATCTGGTGTCTTCATGTCAAATGTTGCAACTCCCAGGTTACCCACCTTTTATACCGAGGGCACGCCACAATGGAGACATGTCATTTTTTTATTTGATTTTTGGGTTTTATAGAGCGCTCATATGCCCTAAGGTGTCTTGGCACAGGAAAGAATGCCAGAATAACAGCAGAATAACAGCAGTGTGAAGATCTATTATTTACAGTAGCGCCAGGTTTTTAACTTTTTCCTACTAATAAGAAGGGTGGGAAACCTTTTTTGGGTCAAGAGGAAGTTCATTCTAGAAGAGCATGATGTTTTTCAAAAAGCTTCTGCCACCTCAGATAGCCACTCTGTGACGTGGCATGACAATTGTTTTGCCAGGCTAGAACAAAGGGGTCTATTGGGGATATACCAGCAGAATTCCTTTTTCAGGTGTTCAGGACCCATGTCATTCAATGCCCTTAAGCAATTCATAGAGATTTTAAAACGGTTTGCTTTTTCACTGGAAGACAGTGGAGATCATTCAGAGCCGGGGTAACGGAGTGAAATTTAGGTAACTTTTTAAGCATTCTAGCTGCAGGCTTTTGTACAGTTTCCAATTTCCACATAATATTCACTTGACGGCTGAGGTATAGGCAATTGCAATAGTCAATACGTGAAAGCACTAAAGCATGGGTACTCACTAACTTTCTCTCAGGGGCCAAATTTACAGTTTAGTTTGTGGCCGAGGGCTGCACCGGTGGGGGCGGGGGCGGGGCTAGAGCAAAATAAAATTGTGGCTATTAGGTTGAACACAGGCCCCTGCAGCGGATGCTTTCGTCCACTGAGCCACCAGACCTGGCATACACACATCTCTCTATATCCCTCTCTCTCCATATGTCTCCCTCCATATGTCTCCCTCCCTCCGTCTGTCTCACTCTCACTCTGTCTCCCTCCCTCTCTGTCTCCCTCCCTCCCTCTCTCCCTCTGTCTGTCTCCCTCCCTCTGTCTGTCTGCGTCCGTCTCCCTCTGTCTCCCTGCGTCCGTCTCTCTCTGTCTCTCTCCCTCCTCCCTCTGTCTCCCTCCTCCCTTTGTCTCCCTCCTCCCTCTGTCTTTCTCCTCCCTCTGTCTTTCTCCCTCGGTCTCCCTCCCTCTGTCTCTCTCCCTCCCCCCCTCCCTCTCTCTGTCTGTTTCTCTGTCTGCCTCTCTGTCTCCCTCTTTGTCTGTCTATCTTTCTACCTCTCGTCTGTCTCTCCGTCTGTTTGTCGCTGTCTATGCCTCTATCTGTCTCTATCTCTGTCCCTGACACTACCTGTCTCTGTCTGTATCTGTCTCTGTCTGTGTGGCTGTCTGGCTGGCTCTGCCTCTATCTGTCTCTGCCTCTATCTGTCCCTGACTCTATCTGTCTCTGCCTCTATCTCTGTCTGTCTCAGTCGGTCTCTGCCCCTGCTTCTACCTGTATCTCTGTCCCTGTCTCTGTCTGTCTGTCCCTGTCTCTTTCTGTTTGTCCGTGTCTATCTGTCTCTGTCTCCATCTCTGTCTGTCTCTGCCTGTCTTTGCCTCTATCAATCTCTGCCTCTATCTGTCTCTGCCTCTACCTATCTCTGTCTCTAGCTGTCTCTGCCTCTATCTATCTCTGTCTGTCCCTGCCTCTATCTGTCTCTGCCTCTATCTGTCTCTGCCTCTATCTGTCTCTGCCTCTACCTGTCTCTATCTGTCTCTCCCTGTCTCTATCTATCTCTATCTGTCTCTATCTGTCTCTATCCCGGTATCTGCCTCTATCTGCCTCTATCTATCTCTCTCTGTCTTTATCTGCCTCTGCCTCTATCTGCCTCTGCCTCTATCTGTGTCTGCCTCTATCTGTCTCTGCCTCCATCTGTCTCTGTCTGTCCCTGTCTCTATCTGGCTCTGTCTCTAGCTGTCCCTGTCTCTGTCTGTCCCTGTCTCTGTCTGTCCCTGTCTCTGTCTGTCCCTGTCTCTGTCTGTCCCTGTCTGTCCCTGTCTCTATCTGTCTCTGTCTGTCTCTGTCTCTATCTGTCTCTGTGTCTTTATCTGTCTTTCTGTCTCTATCAGTCTCTCTGCCTCTATCTGCCTCTCTGTCCAAACAGGAAGCTCCGCAAAACGCCCTTTAAAGTCAGCTGGGAAACGGCTTACAGCTGAGTTTTAAAGGGCCTTTTGGGAAGCTTTCTGAAGGGCCCTGATTTCACAGAGGCTGGCAGTAAAGACAGAGGATGGCTGCAGGAGCATACATAGTGAATACCTATTTAATACGTATTCACTACGTATGCTCCGGTGGTCATGTTCTGTGTTTATTGCCGGCCCTGGAAACTGCAAGGCAAGGTCCGCGGGCCGCCAGGGAAGGTGTGTCGGGCCGCTGGCGGCTCGCGGGCCGTACTAGGAGTATCAGTGTACTAAAGCAATGACCACTGTTTTCAAAAGATCAAGAGTTATCAGATTTTTAATTTTCATCTTGGTTTGTAAAACGAAAAAAGAAGACGAGATGACTGCATTAACCTGGTTTTTATATGTTAATTTATTGTCCAAGAGGTTCCTGACTTTATTCTTGGGGATGGAAAGGGTCCACATATCTTTAGGCCAGCATGATGGGGTCCAAAAGGATGTGTTATGCCCGAACAGCTTCGCCTCAGTCTTAGATGAGTTTAATTTAAGACAATTTTTTTTCCCATCCAGTCGCTAACTGCAGAAATACAGTTGCAAAAACAATTATCAATACCTTGATTGGAATTGGAAAGAGAAACTATTATCTGAGTATTATCTCCATATGAAACCAGTGAAAACCCAAAAAATCTAATAAGTGCTGCCAGCGGATCAAGTTAATAGAGGAGTAGGGCAAGCATAAATAGGATTTGGGGAGCGAATGGCAGCGATGCAACAACATTTCTTGCGCCTGCGTGAAAAATCCTCATGACACCATGGATGCATGGTATTTACAATTCAGGGCTCTATGGCGCAAGGTCCCAAGGATGCGTCAGAAATTCTGACATATCTGTGGGAAGGATGCAACAAGATATCTGGCCCAAAAGTGGCGCATTGCTATAGTTGGTCATAAAACTGGCTCAACAACAGCAATGCGTCTAAAAACTGAGGCGATGTGTCAGTTTTGACTGACGCAAGTAGCCTACTGTATGGGGCCAATGTACTAGAGTGTCAAAAGATGAAAAACTCACATTGCACTCTATTACATAGGTCCTGGATGTCATGCATTCAAGTGGGCATAGTGTACTTATATGTGCCTCTATGCCTATGTATGTGTGACATAAGTCATTAATGGTGTGTAACGCCTGAGTTACTGTGTTACCTACCTTATGTGTTCACTTACCTGTTGAGGGAATGTGACCTGATTGCAGATTACACTGTTTCAAGTCACTTCATCTGGTCAAATTCCTCTGAAACAGCCAATGCATTATCTCTTCACATGGGTTTTAGAGGCATAAGAATTTCGATGCATCTCAGGCTCAGTGGCCTACCTCCAGAAGAAGCGTCACTTTGGGAAAAACTCATAAATACCACTGTGTCAGTTTTACAGGGGATTTTAGGTGGACTTGATAGAGCAAGATTTCGCATCGCGACTTGCTCGAGTCAAGAACCTCGAAAATTTGTTATAATCCCGTAATTTCAATTGTTTGTTTTACTAAATTTATGTATTTTGAATGTGCGTGTGTATCATAGTGATGCTTGCCTATGTGTTTTACTAATATGAATAACCCTTGTCTTTAAAACATGGAAGCTGCTCGAAATTTTATTCTGCGCATGCGTTAGGCATAATCACGTGACACGACGCAGTCACATTTGGAGGGAAAGGGTGCGCATGCGTAACAGCCAATAAAATGGCCGCGCTTTCTAATAGCGAGGTGAAGCTTGCACCGTTGCTTTTGTGATTCTGGCTGTTGCACTAATAAATAATTGCATAGTATATTTTATAAGGATAATTCACAAGTACACACTCATGTTATGTAGTTTATTCATTTATTTCTATGTTTTAATTTATTTTCGTTTACTTTTCATGTACCATGGTAAACGGGGGGTCCAACTGGGTCGAGAGCCATCTTGAGGGTCCTTTCTGTGCATGACCGCGCAGCCCAGGCAGCCGTAGCCTTGAACGGTGGAACTCAGCCAGCTGGCCGCCACGGTCAAGATGCTCATGTGAACGCCACCTCTGACCCAGCAAGATGGAGTTAACTGTCCTCAAACTGATACAATGACATTTTTCCTATTGTATTCCGTGCAACTTCTCATGGGAACCCCAATCTTGCTAGGCGGTACCTTAACATGCAAAATAAGTCTTACAATAGTCTGTTCTGATTGGTGTGTTAACCCATCCTACCTTAGGACCAATCGAAATTGGGGATTCTGACACTTTGCAACATTGGGGGGTGGTACACTGACCCAAAAGAGTATATCTAGCCTAGGGTTAGCTAGAGAAATTGTCCGACTTGTCCGAATAGCTGACCTGTCACTGACCCAACGCACTCAATAGGTGACTGAATATACAGAGCGCTGAGGAGCACTCTGTCCGAATTTGACCATAGACTAAGGTTTTACTAAACCTTAAGTGCTGGCGGAGCACTTTGCTGGGGGTTCTGACTGATAGCTGCAGAGAGGGTGGAGCGCAGGCGTTGCTTCCGAACTGCGGGTGCTGGTCGTATCCTGGTGGTCCTGTCCTGATCCTAATCTGGGTTTCCTGTCCTGTCCTGAGGTGTCCATACTGCACCTGCTGTCCCATTGATGACTGCTATTCCTTGGGGTATTTCCTGTCCTTAACTGACCCGTGGCCAGGGTTGGTTTTCACCCCAGTCTAGGTAAATATCTTGCCGAAAACTCTAAACTGCACCTTTCTATTTTTCCGTCTTTGCTTCAATAAAGACATACCTTTGCATATGATAATTTTCCATGCTTTTCCGCAACCATTGCATATCATAAAGTTATTCGCAATTATTTTCATAGCGTGTTCCTATGTTACCCTACCTTTTAGAAATCATTTTCTACATTGCAGGTTGAAATTTCCTGATGTGTTCTATAATTTTCTCTTAACATTTAACTGAAGTACTTTACTAGAGTTATATCATGTTTCACATTACACCCTTACTATAGCTGTTAGGATTCCTAATTTCCCATTCATATTCATGAAAATTGTTTCCATAGATAAAAATTCCGATTATTGACTGGGGTTTTCCCTGTAAATGTTATGATTTTCCAAAACTGAATTTTAGATAAAGAATCTTAAAACTTCCCAGTTGTCCGTGGTCATTTGATGAAACATTGAAATCATTTTTATGTTGGGTTTTGTATTTTGCTGCCTTTCCTTTTACAGCTAGCTCCCTGACCCATCGTGGTCATAGGTACCCGTATCGGTGGATGGTAAGTCGGGTACACTAGAAATAGCAGGAAGGGACTCACAATTATTGGTAGTAGATTGTATGGTCATCTGATCAATGTATATGGTGAAATGAAATATATGGGCCCGAAACCTAAGTGGTGAAAATATTGGTCGGGTGACCTGCGATCTCTATCAGTAATTTTCTGGTAGCATCGAGGATGGTTAGGGAATAGCTAAAGGTTAGGTAGGACTAGTTAAGATTAACTAAGTTGGATGCTGCTAATGAGAGTAGACAATTCGAGTGATTTGATCACTCACTTGAAGTGTTTGCTTTAAAAATTATGAAATGTATAAAATCGTTATTCTTGTTATTATACTGTTATATGTATTAATCCATTCATTTGTAAAACGTTTTATGTGTTGTCGGAAATCCCCGGGGAATTGAATAGCGAGTGGTGAATAGAATCCACTTGCTTTGAGGTCACTGGCTTTCAAGGAAAGTTGGTGCGGGTTAGGCAGAACTGGAAGCACTAACTAGGGTTTTCTGAATGCATGATTGAATAAATGTTAGTAACGAGGTTCATTGGCAAAATTCCTATTGTGGCATAACCTAGTGAGGGTCACACCGGAAGAGTAGCAGGTTCATCGGAGCTTGGGTGAAAGCAAAGGGGCTCGCTGGTGAAACTTTAGGCTTAGATATATCCCAGAAAGGTGGAAGAGTCTAGGGAAGTAGCAGGTGCTCCAATGCTAGTGTGAAGGGTAGGCAGAAGAGATCTACCCGTAGTGTGTGAAAAGTAAATGGAAGTAGTTTACTTGCAGTGAAGCAAAACACTTTCCTGTCTAGACACTTGAGCACAGTGGCGAATGTGTATTCGTTGTTAAATAACCGAACACTAGCACTTTAGAAAGAAAGAAAGTTTCCGTTACCTTGTGAAGGAGGGAGTCAGGCGCGAAGCTGCTCTGACGTCACTCTGTGCCGCGCTGGGATTGGTAGTCACAGCGGGTTTGTAGCAGAGCTGGAATTGTAAAGGAGGGGCGAGTGCCGGAGCGTGAGAACTGTCTCACGAAAAGGCCGCGCACCCATTGGTTGAAATTATTTGAAATCGTGCATTTCATTGGCCGCACGGAATTAATAGACGCACTTGGATTGGAAGTGGTTTTGTAAACAAAGTCACTCGTAAAAATCGTATGTGGCATTCATATAGACCGCATACCAGACCTGATCCACGGCATATGGGATTTGAGAACGATCAGTGGAAAGGTGTTAAAAACGACATTATGTACGGAAATAAGAGAAAATTGTCTCTTGTAAACAAGGTGAAGAATTACTTCAAAAAGGACAAGCCGATTAAAACTAGAGAAGGTGTTGTCATACCGCCACCCAACACTCCCGTGTCTTTCATGATGTTCGATAAAGGGTACAACACATGTGTATGGTTGGAGAACTGGGTGGAATACACGAAAGATGACGGAGTATTGGCTTTTCCGTTAGAGGGTACCTTTAACAGTAGGATTCTATTCAATCTGAGAACCCGAATGAATGACTTACATCCCAGACCTAGGTTAACACAGTATGAAGCACTAGAGGAATGGGAGATTGAGGCTTTTGAGAGAGATAAGCCCCGAATGGATAAAGGGTTAACTAAATTTTATCCAAAATTGAAGCAGGAAGCCCGAGCCAAAAAGATGAAACAGTGGAGACAGAATATGATTGTAGAAGGATTGTTTCCCATGATGCCGGCATGTGGTCCTCCTGGGGGGGAGAAGAAAACAGAAAAGTGCAAACATTGGGTACCCATTGGAGAGTCGGATGATGAATTATTAGATGACCTGTTTACGAGAAGTCCGCCTCCTTATAATGAAAGAAATAGACCTTCCAGTGAGGGGGATAATTCCCGAAGATTTCATCTCCAGGATGAGGCTCGATCAGCCAGTGCAGGAGGGGGTTGCCCCATACCTCCTTATACCGAGAGCTTAGGTCCTGTAGATACAAGAGATATCTATCCAAGAATACCAGCTGGTGGGGATGCCAGATACTCCTGTGAAAGCGATTTTTCCCCGAGACCTCCCTACGAGGGTGAGGCGAGACCATCAGGTTCAGGAATGCCGTTTTTCCAGCCTTTGTATGAAAGAGAACCAAGGTCCCTCGGTACAGGAAGTTTGTTCCCAAGACCTAATTATGGTGAAGGACCTAGTGAGACTCATCCCACTGCCCCGAGTTATGCTCCCACTCTGACCCCACAGGTGTTACATGACAAATCTGTAGAGAGATTATTGGAAGAAAAGGAGCGAGAAATTCTAGCATAACAGAGAGCTGAGATAATTCAGAAAATTTCCCAGTTAAATACCAGTCCTGAAGCATTGACAATCCCAGTAACTATCGGACCAGTGGTTCCATTGTATGGGGACCGACATGAAAGTCCGAAACCTCCAGTCATTTCCCCAGTCATAGCCCAGCCAAGACCAGAACCCTTAATAGTAGATGAACAGACAAGCGAGGGCGAGTCTGAAGTCTCACTAATGGATCTGCCCAAAAGAAATACAGGGAAAAGAATGCAGAAAAGGCATAATCCTTTCAATGCGAGGGAGATTCAAATGGAATCGACTTCGGGTACTAGAAGTGTCACCTTAGTTACACCTGAGGAAATCGAAAGATGGAGCCAAGAATTATAAAAACAAACTCTTCAGTCGAAACCTCTAGATCTCTACAAACTGAGAGTAGAAATAGAAGAACTTATGGCAGGAAATGTAGGATTAGACCGATTAAATACCTACTCTAAAGAAGAGCTGTTGTTTATTTGCAAAAGTCTTACCCGAAATGCCCGAGTACTTCATGAAAAATTGACAGATACTGCTGCTAGCATGGGAATAGATAGTTCAAAATCGAAACCCTTGCAGAAACCATACAGAGCAGAATTTTCAGACAAAGATTTGGAAAACCTGAATATATCAGGGAAAAAGGCACAGGTCAAGGAACTATTGACAGTGTTACAGAAATGGGGAGACGTAGAAAGATGGAAAGCCAGATGGGCTAGGAAAAAAGATGAGGCCAGGTCTAAGCAGGTAACTCCCGAATTCGTTCTAAAGGAAGTTGACAAACCAGAACAGTTATGCCCTATGCGCGAAGTACCAGGAGGAAAATATGTACATGTTCCATGGTCCAGAAAGGATATTGTGTCCTTTACCAATGACTTCCCGAAATTACGAGAAAAGCCCGTCGATTGGTACCGGCAGGTAGAAAGATTTGTAAAAGTGCAAAAATGCTTGTGGAAGGACCTGGATGGGTTCTTCGACATAGTGGTCCCTGTAGATCTGTGGACTGAGTGTAAAATCGCCATAGGTTGGCCTAGTGAGGAATACCCGAGGGACTCAGCAACAGGAGAACCCTCTAAGGAAGTGATGAAAAAATATGATCAGGTAATTCAGCATCTGAAGCTAAAAGTGCCCGCAAAGGAAACTGATTGGACCAAGATAGATAGAACCACGCAGGAAAGGGACGAGACTGTGCATTCCTTTTATGAAAGGCTGTTGCAGGTGTTCAAAACGTACAGTGGTATAGATAACATCAAAATGAAGGACATGACGCATTTCATTTACAGGTTTGTAAACGGTTTAAGACCAGAAATTTGTCAGTGGATAAAAGATAACAAAATCTGTTGGCAGTCCAAGAAAATGGACGAGGTCCTACGGTACGCAAAGTACTGTGAGGACGAAATGGCAGAAAAGAAAAAGGCCCTGAAGGAGAAAGTGATGTGGGCTCAAGTAAAGCTTGCAGAACAGCAGGAAAAACAATTGAATAAGTTAAACAAAAATACACAGAACCAAGGCCCTGGGGGTGGGGGAGGAGGAAAGCCCAGAGCAAAAATGAGCAGAGAGGAAGCCAAAAAGAAATTTCCCTGCCACCAGTGCGGGGAAATTGGACATTGGAGAGACGAGTGTCCGTATTTACAGTTCGATAATACCCAAACCCCTGATTTAACTCCACAGACGCAGAATGAAAAGCCAAGAAAGACCCAGCGGCAGGTAAAAACGATTCAAATACCCCGAGCGCCAAAGCCAACTTTTAAGGGAAAATTACCGCAGGGAGATGATATAGAGATCTGGGGGGGCACTGAGAACAGAAATGCAGCAACTTCGCAATATTTATTGAATGACACTTTTTTCTGTGACGACGAGTACTGACGGGGCCTGAGAGGGGAGGACAAGGAGTGTGTACTTGGCGCCTCCTTGCCGGTAGACCAGTTCGGGCCATACATTGAAGGAAAGGTTGATGGAAATGATGTCACCTTTCTATTGGACACTGGTGCTACCCGTTCTACTGTAAGAACAGCAGACGTTCCAAACCTACCCCTCTCGGGAGAAGCAATCCAAGTAGTGGGTGTATCTAATCAATTGATTAGTACCCCCGTTACCGAGCCCATGGAGATATCAATAGGGAACTTCAAAGAAATGCACAGATTTGTCGTCTGTGATACCAGTCCAGTGAACTTACTGGGACGTGATTTGCTGTGCAAAATGAACTGCACTATCTTTTGCACACCAAAGGGCGTTGAGATTCAAACCCCAGATGAAGATGGTATTTACAAGCTAATGCTAGTCAGACCTGACTCAAAAATTAAGCGAATGACTATACAAGACTTACCTGAAGACCTCCAACAGACAGTAAAGCCAGAAGTATGGGACTTTACAGGAAAGGATGTAGGATTAATGGCCAATGTAGACCCAATACAAATAGCCATAAAAGAAGATGCAGCCTACCCCAATACTAAGCCTTACAGAATGAGTGCCGAAGTGAGAGCAGGAGTTGCCATTGAGATACAGAAATTGCTAGAAGCAAACATCATACAAGAAGTGATGAGTAGCCCGTGTAATTCCCCAATAATTGGAATCAAGAAACCTAGTGGCAAGTACAGAGTAGTGCAGGACCTGAGAAAGGTAAACAAAATTGTGGTTCCTTGCTGTCCTATTGTCCCAAACCCAGCTGTGATTCTGTATCAGATTACCTGGGATGCTGAATGGTTCACTGTGATTGACCTATGTCATGCATTCTTTTCGATCCCATTGCACCCAGATAGCAAATTTCTTTTCTCATTTGCTTTCAACAGTCATGTGTACGTTTGGAACAGGGTCCCCCAGGGGTACACAGAGAGCCCCTCTATCTTTAATCAGATCTTGAAAAAATGTCTGGAAACTTTAGTCTTACCTAGAAAATCTGTTTTGGTGCAATACATTGACGACCTATTGGTGGCATCCAAAAGTCATAGGGATTGCGTGATTGACACCATTGCCCTACTGAATCACCTAAGTGGAAAGGGACATAAAGTGGCCCCTGAGAAATTGCAGTTCTGTTCAAAATCAGTGAAATATCTGGGGCACCAGATAGAAAAGGGAATCAGAAAAGTGACCTCAGAGAGAGTCTGAATAATTCAGAAGATGCAGTTACCCCATACGCAAAAATAAGTCAGAATGTTCCTTGGAGTTGTAGGTTACTGCAGGCAATGGATTGTGGGATTCGCAGTCCATGCCAAGCCTTTAATAAAAATGACAAAGAAAGGAGAAATTGGATGATGAAAGCTTAACAGCATTTACTAAATTACGGGATTGTCTGTGTACAGCCCCTGCTTTGGGAATGCCAGATTATTCCAAGGAGTTTGCTTTATTCTGTGACACACGAGACAATTGTGCATTGTCGGTCCTAACTCAGGAACATGGCTTGACTAGACGCCCCGTGGCATAGTTCTCTGCCACGTTGGATCCAGTGGCTGCTGGATTACATGGATGTTTGAAAGCAGTGGCTGCAACATGCACAAGTTTAGAACAGAGTGAATCTATTGTCATGGGACATCCTGTAACTGTGTTTGTTCCACACGCAGTTGTGATTTTACTAACCAGAACCAAGACTCAGTATCTCACCCCTAGTCGGCTGACTAAATACGAGAGGATTCTCGTGGGTGCTGCAAATGTGGCCATCACTCGGTGTAATATACTGAACCCCGCCACACTACTCCCTGACTCAATGGTTTTAGAAGACCAGGGAGAGAACGAGCATGACTGCATTGACCTGACAGAATTCAGTACTAAACCCCGCCCAGACATTAAAGAAACACCCTTGCCTGTACATGATGAAGAATGGTTTGTGGATGGTTCGTGGATGGTTCATGCATGAGACACGAACTTGTAGGCCTAAGTGCTGCCTACGCTGTGGTTGCGTTAGACAAAGTTAAAGAAGCATCCTGTTTATTTGGAGTAAAGTCTGCACAAGTAGCCGAACTAATTGCCTTGATAAGAGCCTGCAAATTGGGAAAAGACAAAAGGATAACAGTATATACTGACAGCCAGTACTGTTATGGGGTTGTGCATGACTTTGGCCAATTATGGCTACAAAGAGAATTCCTGACTTCATCAGGTACTCCCATTCGAAATGGAAAAGTTATCCAAGACCTTCTAGAGGCAATCCAATTACCAAAAGAATTGGCAGTGGTCAAATGTGTTGCTCATAAAAAGGGCCTTGACCCCGTGTCATTGGGTAATGATTTTGCTGATCGGGTAGCAAAACAATGTGCTATGGATCGCATGTCAATGAATATCAGACTGGGTGGGACTGGAAACAGCTGCCAACTTATGGTGTTTGAAGAAGTGCCTAACTGGGATGAAGTGAGAGAATGGCAGCATGCTGTGCCCTGGGAAGAGAAAGAGAAGTGGAAGGGACTTGGTTGTCGACCAAGACGTGAGGATGGTGTCATTGTGGGCCCAGATGGTATGCCTGTGTTACCTAGGAACCTGCTTGCCCCTATGGCCAGACTGATACATGAAGGATCACACATTGGTAGGGATGCCATGGTTCTGGTATTTCAACAGACCTGGTATAACCCGAAATTCAGGAAGGTAGCAGAATCCTTGTGCCAGAGGTGCATGACTTGTCAACAGTTCAACGCTGGCAAGAGAACAGTAGTTGAACTGGGGAAAATTGGAAAGTCAGGGGGTCCCTTTGTAAGAATACAAATTGACTTCATCACCATGCCACGCTGCGAGGGAAAAAGATATGTCCTTGTAGTAGTCTGCCTATTTTCAAAATGGGTGGAAGCTTACCCTGTCCCACAGAGTAATGCCTTAACAGTAGCCAAATTGTTACTACGAGAATTGATACCTAGGTTCGGGGTGCCAGTCACTATTGAATCAGATAGAGGCGGACATTTTCAGAATGAGGTGATGGACCAACTCTGTAAAGCGTTTGGAATCACACAAAAGTTGCACTGTGCACATCGTCCAGAAGCTTCTGGAGTGGTAGAGCAGATAAATGGCACTATTAAATCGAGGTTAGCCAAAATGTGTGACTCAACTGGAATGAATTGGATTACTGCCTTGCCTCTTGTTCTGATGGGACTCCGAAGTATTCCAGATCGGAGAACAGGCCTGAGCCCCCATGAAATTTTGATGGGAAGAGTGATGAGACAAGCATGGGTATCAGGAAACAAACTGTTAAGCATTTCTGATGATTTGGTACTTGAGTACTGCAGGAAACTGGGTGACCAAGTGCGTTCTATCTCTCGCCAGATTGGGGAAGACGCCGTCGCCAACCCGACAACTCCAGTTCACAAATTGGTTCCAGGTGACTGGGTTAGAATAAAGAAGCACACTCGTTTGAGTTGCCTTGCACCGAGGTGGGGAGAAAAACGCCAAGTAATACTGGTGACCACGACAGCAGTGAAGTGTGCAGGCATTCCCAGGTGGATCCATGCCAGCCATACTCAAAAGGTAATTCCAGACAAGGAGCCTGGAGCTGAAGGTTGTCCAGCTGAGGGGTCTGCGGATGTCGGTCCTGAAGTAGCTGATGACGAACAGCCGAGCGCCAGTCCAGCTGAGGGTCCTGCAGACGTTGGTCCGGGAGTAGCTGATGACGAGCAACCGAGCACCAGCCAAGATGATTGGATACCTATAATCGATTTCATTGAAGACCCAATCAGAACAAGAGAGCGAATCTACGAAGATAGAGAGTGGAATAGAGAGGTCGAGACAGGCACAGGCGAAGACCCTCAGATCATTGAGATTCACATCAAATCCGAGGACGAAGAGGGAGGTCAGACAGGGACAGAACAAGTGATCGATACTCCTCCACTGACTCCTGATATTGAAAAGGGACAGACTAGAACTAGTTCAAAAGTTCGAGCGGAAGAAAATCAAGAGATCGAAGTGCTTGAACAGGATCAGACAGAGCTAGAAGAACGTGTTCAGGACACAGAAACAAAGACATTCGAAAGCAAAATTCAAAACTCACCTGAACAAGGCCAGCTTAGTAACCAGGCGGAAGAAATAGATACAAGACCTAGGATTAGTCAGATAGGGAGGGAAGAGACAGAGACAGAAGTGCCACAAACAAATGAAAATAAAAGAGCATTAGAAGAAAGCCGAAATACAGTGCCAACTAAAAGACTCAAGAAAAAGAAAAATATCGAACCAAGATACATTAAGAGACTAAGATTGAGAATAAAAACAGTAGAAGAGAAACTTGCTGACAGAAGAAAAAGCATACGAATAGCAGAGCAAGCTGGAGAAAGCTCCAAAAGAAGGAGTGATCGAATAAAAAGACTGAATGAGAAATACCAGGATCCTGAATGGACATATCTGATTCTGGAAAATTTAGAGGATCTTGATATTACTGACGAAAGCGACGGGGAACCGATTACTGATTACTCTGCAGAGGAAGAGGACGAACCGCCGTGAAATTGCTCAGCATAAAGGTACCTGGGCAAGGACACAAAGAGGGGTTGAAAACTTCTTCTGAGCCAAAATGTCTGATTCAAGCGTGAGTGGTAGACCTATCCGCAGTTGTTGCAAAACATGCTGCAAGTTATTTATATGTAGTATAGTTATAGTAATATTAGTTTGGATAGGACTAACAGTTTTCATTCCTTTTATGGTAAGCAAAAATACTAATATTGACCCTACTCAGACTATCGACCCTGAAGAACTGACAACACGAAGTGTAGAAAGACGTGAAAAAGCACTCAGACAGACAAAACGAGATTTAGAAGCATCAGATGAGGAAGGACTACATTACCACGGAGTTAGAAACCAGACACACTTAAATGTTTTCGCAAACTTGTTAGTGCACTATGTAGAAACTATGGAAATAGAAGACTGCTATGTCTGCATGAAGCTACCTACTTCTGTAGCTGAAGGCGTGACATATCATCACCTACCTCTGACCTATGGAATTTCCTGTAGCATTTTAGCAAGCTTATTTTATAAAAGAGGACCGTTACAGTATTACTATTCTAATTCAGACGTGATATTTTCAGAACTTCCTATACGTGGAAATCTGAATCCTGTACATACCAAAAGTGACGTTAAACGTTATATGGGAGAATACTTTCTGACTATAGGTACCATAGATTTAAATGAAGCACACAGAGACAACTTGACCTTTTCATTACATGAACAAGAAAAAATATTTTTGAACATGGCAGAGAAGAGAAGGGAGAGTTTCCAAAGAAAGGCAAATGACAAAAGACAGAAAACTCCAAAATGAGCTGAGGACATGGAAAGCACCTCAAATGGCGGGGCAGGGCCTGCTTTGTTGCTGGATTTCGAAAAGAGAGGGAAACTCTGTCTTCATCGCGAGAAGACTAGTTATTATAATAATATTTTCATTGGTTCCAGTCAATGTGAACACAATTACAAGGTAATTGGAGGTTAGGGTTTCAAAAATGGGTCAGAACCTGTGTTTTCCGGAATTTATTATGTATGTGGAAACAAGGCTTATTTCAAATTGCCGGATCACTGGTATGGAAGCTGCTATTTTGACATTGTTTTCCCGAAAATATACCACGTGAATGAAATTGCTGGAAGCAACGAAAACACTAATGGCTTAGCGCGTAGTAAAAGAGAAAGTGTAGGTGAAATAATGGGTAGTATTTTTAGTGCACTGATACCTGGAGTGGGAGTGGTTCTAAACACTCACAGAATTTGCAAATTATCCACAATAGTGGATGTGTTGTCTACTGACACGGCTCATGGATTTCTGCTGGTCAATACTGAAATGGTTGCGATCAGATCAATGGTTTTGCAGAACAGACTTGCTCTTGACACCTTATTAGCAAAAGAGGGCGGAGTCTGCCGGATGTTGAAGGCGCAACATTGTTGCACTTACATTCCGGACAAAAGTGTACAGCTCAAAAGGTATGTGAAAAACATTACTAATTTGGAAAAGGAACTCAAACCACTCGAGGTTGACAGTGCCTGGAAGAGACTGGTTGATGGTCTTTCCAATGTAGGTCATTGGTTTGCTAGCTTAGGTAAAAGCTTATTGTTTAAGGTACTGATGCCAATTGGAGTGATAGGTCTTATCCTATTTCTCATATTCGTCTGTTGCAAATGTCGCAAACACACAAAGAAATACCAAGTGAATGCGAGAGGAGTGAAACGGAGTGCGGATGAGCTTGAATTAGAAGAAATGAATAATCAGATTTATAAAAAGGTGAAAAATTCTCACCCTACCAAAAATGAGAAAGAGAAACTGAATCGCCTGTTGGAAGAGATAGAAATGTACAAGGTGTGAAAGAAAGTTGGCATCTGGTTCCATTATTTTGTGATGATAGTAAATATCATCAAAGAGGGGATTGATAGAGCAAGATTTCGCATCGCGACTTGCTCGAGTCAAGAACCTCGAAAATTTGTTATAATCCCGTAATTTCAATTGTTTGTTTTACTAAATTTATGTATTTTGAATGTGCGTGTGTATCATAGTGATGCTTGCCTATGTGTTTTACTAATACGAATAACCCTTGTCTTTAAAACATGGAAGCTGCTCGAAATTTTATTCTGCGCATGCGTTAGGCATAATCACGTGACACGACGCAGTCACATTTGGAGGGAAAGGGTGCGCATGCGTAACAGCCAATAAAATGGCCGCGCTTTCTAATAGCGAGGTGAAGCTTGCACCGTTGCTTTTGTGATTCTGTCTTTTGCACTAATAAATAATTGCATAGTATATTTTATAATGATAATTCACAAGTACACACTCATGTTATGTAGTTTATTCATTTATTTCTATGTTTTAATTTGTTTTCGTTTACTTTTCATGTATCATGGTAAACGGGGGCTCCAACTGGGTCGAGAGCCATCTTGAGGGTCCTTTCTGCGCATGACCGCGCAGCCCAGGCAGCCGTAGCCTTGAACGGTGGAACTCAGCCAGCTGGCCGCCACAGTCAAGATGCTCATGTGAACGCCACCTCTGACCCAGCAAGATGGAGGTAACTGTCCTCAAACTGATACAATGACATTTTTCCTATTGTATTCCGTGCAACTTCTCATGGGAACCCCAATCTTGCTAGGCGGTACCTTAACATGCAAAATAAGTCTTACAATAGTCTGTTCTGATTGGTGTGTTAACCCATCCTACCTTAGGACCAATCGAAATTGGGGATTCTGACACTTTGCAACATTGGGGGGTGGTACACTGACCCAAAAGAGTATATCTAGCCTAGGTTTAGCTAGAGAAATTGTCCGACTTGTCCGAATAGCTGACCTGTCCTTGACCCAACGCACTCAATAGGTGACTGAATATACAGAGCGCTGCGGAGCACTCTGTCCGAATTTGACCATAGACTAAGGTTTTACTAAACCTTAAGTGCTGGCGGAGCACTTTGCTGGGGAGTTCGCTAACCCAATCGGGGTTCTGACTGATAGCTGCAGAGAGGGTGGAGCGCAGGCGTTGCTTCCGAACTGTGGGTGCTGGTCGTATCCTGGTGGTCCTGTCCTGATCCTAATCTGGGTTTCCTGTCCTGTCCTGAGGTGTCCATACTGCACCTGCTGTCCCATTGATGACTGCTATTCCTTGGGGTATTTCCTGTCCTTAGCTGACCCGTGGCCAGGGTTGGTTTTCACCCCAGTCTAGGTAAATATCTTGCCGAAAACTCTAAACTGCACCTTTCTATTTTTCCGTCTTTGCTTCAATAAAGACATACCTTTGCATATGATAATTTTCCATGCTTTTCCGCAACCATTGTATATCATAAAGTTATTTGCAATTATTTTCATAGCGTGTTCCTATGTACCCTACCTTTTAGAAATCATTTTCTACATTGCAGGTTGAAATTTCCTGATGTGTTCTATAATTTTCTCTTAACATTTAACTGAAGTACTTTACTAGAGTTATATCATGTTTCACATTACACCCTTACTATAGCTGTTAGGATTCCTAATTTCCCATTCATATTCATGAAAATTGTTTCCATAGATAAAAATTCCGATTATTGACTGGGGTTTTCCCTGTAAATGTTATGATTTTCCAAAACTGAATTTTAGATAAAGAATCTTAAAACTTCCCAGTTGTCCGTGGTCATTTGATGAAACATTGAAATCATTTTTATGTTGGGTTTTGTATTTTGCTGCCTTTCCTTTTACATCTAGCTCCTTGACCCATCGTGGTCATAGGTACCCGTATCGGTGGATGGTAAGTCGGGTACACTAGAAATAGCAGGAAGGGACTCACAATTATTGGTAGTAGATTGTATGGTCATCTGATCAATGTATATGGTGAAATGAAATACATGGGCCCGAAACCTAAGTGGTGAAAATATTGGTCGGGTGACCTGCGATCTCTATCAGACTCACCTACCTTGCATATATTAAAACCAACATGCCACCGCCGATTCCAACAAAGGAAAAAAACGACTCAGGCTGACAAAAAGTCACGCAGCAGCCTAGATGTGTCACCTTGTAAATATGGAGCAATTACAGCGCTGCTTCCTCATTAAAAAAAATGAAGCCCCTTGTAAATATGCCCCTAATTTTTTAACAAGATCCTGCTAGTATGTCACTAATATGTTCTAGCCATGACCCTGAAAAGAAGAACCATTGCCACCCGACATACTTCCTGAACAGTAGTCTCTTTTCTCTCTGCTGCAGTGTATGCCTCCCTTCTGCACATACCCAGGGCCTTGTGACATCACCTTACAAGGTTTTTGATATCACAATCAAATATGGAGAGCAATGGAGAGTATTTTCAAAAGAAATACATGAGCATATAAGAAATATAATGGTATGCAAACCACACAAGTATAAATATATGCGAAAAATGCAACTCACTGTTGTAGGAGAGTAGGATCTGTTTACTATGGTTACCCCAACTTTTTGCTGGTGTTTCACTGTTTTTCGACTTTAGTCTAGCTGGGGCCATGCTATTCAGGACCCCAGCCTAGCTGTTTCCTCTCTAAATTGATTGCATGTACTTTAGGTACACTCCAGATTGGTTACTGAGTTACCCCTGTGAGTCCCTAGTATATGGTACCTTAGGTACTAAGGGCATAGGTACCCCAGAGGCCTACCAGGAGCTGAAGCATGTATTATGCCACCCCTGGGAAGCCGTCCAAAATGGCACCACAGGTCCGCTACTACAGCCTGGGTAAGGTGGTGCATGCACCCCTTACTAAGATATAGGTTACCTATATCTACCTTTAATCACTGACACATATACACCTATAAGTCACTCCTATGGCAGGCCTTATCAATCCTGAAGGCAGAGTGCTTGGTTTTGTGTGAGACGGTGCCCATGCCCTCTGCAGCTTTCGGAATCTATTCTCTGATGCTGTTCTGGGATGCAGCCGGAGCATATACTCTTAAGTGCATTATAACCTCGATCTAAATGCTAACTTTGGAATGGCTGCATGGAAACATGTTGTGTTTGGTGTCAAACACTTTGGAATCCTACCCCCCCGCCAGTTCTGGCAGCGGGAGTACAATTCCACCCTTCTATAGGGAGAAGACATGTACACACTAACCGAACTGCTAATAGCCCCAGCATCTCAAAATGGATGCTGCAGCCACAGACATGAGTCTGTCCTCCTGCTGCTGGGTGAAACTCCGGCAGGGGAGGCCTAGACAATAGGTTTCCTGTTACAGGGAGGTGTAACAACCTCCCAGACAGGCTTTAGTGTATTGGGGCTGGGTGGGTGCATTCATAAAATGCTTCTCAGACAGTGCCTGGGGCGCACTTGTTGTCCCTGTGCATATCCCAGTTCAAACTGGTTGCAGGGACACTCAGCCCCTGCTCTGGTAGGAAACTGGACAAAGAGAATGGGTTTAACCACCCCTCTTCCCTGACCCCCCATAGGTGGGTCTCCAGAGTAAGTCCAACCTCTAAACTTAGTATAAGTGTAGGAACCCTGTCCCTAGGACTTCAGATTACACCTGGATGAAACTCTGCAACATATATCCTGGAACTTCGACATTCTATTTCGACTAGAGGATGGAAGAATCTCCCTTGGGGTCAAGGAGTGACTCCCCTGTTCAAACAGGCACAAAAGAAGCATCTTGCCAGTCTGTATTTCTAAGGCTCCCACCAGATTCCGAAGGATTTGTGACTCAGGACATGGACTTCAAGACTTCTCAGAGGCTGATACGAGATCTCAGCAAAGCTGAGACCCGCGGCCCTCACAAGAGACGTGGAGCCGGAACTCCTGGACACCGTGCACATTTGCAAGTGCATCAACTTCCCGAGCTTTCCTGAAGTTGTGCATTGGACTACTTGTAGTCCAAGCCCCTTGCACCATATGCACCAAAGATTGTGGGCCTACACTCTACGAGTGTTCCGTTTGCCTGCTTCTTGCATTCCCGCTTGAGGCTCCTTTGCGATCCCTGGTCTGTCAACTGGTGTGTCCCCACAAAGGTAACTCTTCTGTCGCGTGATTTTTTGCGTTTTCGCAAGCCGCTATTAGCGCAACGTTTGTGAAGTTACCCTAGCAGTCGTACATAGGCGCGGCCATCTTGTTTGCGTGACGTATTTCCGTTTCCGGGCGCTATGTGTAATCTCGCAAAGTGTGCGGCTCGCTAGTACATGTTCGCGTGTGATCGCGGGGGAAATCTCGCGCGAACTTACCCACACGGTCCTGAACGGGCTCGGCCATCTTGTTTTTCATTCATTGCTATGGTTCTGGGCATGCTTTCTGTATCCTCTGTCAATCTCTGCCATCCTTTGCTTGTTTGAAGTTTTTTTTGATCTATTTTACTTATTATCTATCCCTCTATTTTTCTAGCTCTATATTTTTGTGTTTTCTGCTACTTTTGGTTAATTTTAAACTACTTTTTTAAACTCTTTTCTTTTCTTCTTCCCTATTCTATTTCTTCTTTATTATTTACCTTCCTTTCTGCCCAGACCATGGTAAAGGGAGCCGGGAAGCAGCCTGAGAAGGGGAAGGGCCCCGCACCCCGTGCCCGGCTTCCGTGCGGGCGTTTGAGGGGGGAGCAAGTCATAGCCCGGGAGATTTTTAGCGCGGAGGAGGTGGCCGCACTAGTGTTTTATGTCCAGCGCCGCCTCCCCAGGACCATCATGGCAGGCGGCAAGATCGCTAGTGGCTACAGGCTCCGTAAGCGGTGGGAGAAGGTTTGCCGGGCCATGTTTCAACACTCTCGGGTCCGGCGCACCTACAACCAGGCCACCCACCATTGGACGGATCTCCTGGACCGGGAACGCGACTTGCTGGACGTGCTCGGCATCGAGATCCCCGGGCTTGGTGAGTAGTAGTAGCTATTTCTAGATATTTCATCACTACTCTGTTTTCTCCTGCTCTGTGTGTTATTATATTGCAATTTTTTGTTTTTTACCAAGAGCAATAATGCTGCCGATTACATTGTAGGTAAATTATATTTCAAAATCTTCTGTGCATTTCAGGTGCACTGCTCTCCTTCTCAGTAGCGTTGCTACTATGCTTATTTGTTTTCGATTTTGTGTTCATTTCATTGGCCTGAGAAATTATGTATGAGTGTAGAAAAAGAACTGCGTAATGCTAGACACTAAGGGTCAGATTTTCAATTACCGGCGCATCCCGGCAAAGTAGCAGGGATGCGCCAGTAATTGTGCGCCACGCCACCACCACCCATGGTGCACCGTATTTACAATGCGGCGCACCATGAGCCCAAAACGTCACCGAAGCGTTACGCATCTGTGCCGTAAAGGTGGCGCATTGCTGGAGTTGCGTCGCAATGATGGCACAGCTCCAGCAATGCTCTGGGGTGCCCTATCTCCCCAATGTTGCGTGAAGCCGTACGTCTGCTTCAAGCAGGCGCAGGGTTTGAGTCACGCATCATTGTCCTAAAAGTGACTGATTGAAATCTTGTAGATTTCCCTCAGCCACTTTTAGGATGCGTTCCTGCGCAGGAACGCCCTCCCTTGTGCCGGAACGCCCCCTGATGGCGCAGGGCTTTACAACATGATGCATCTCCCATATGCGTCACGTTGTTAATATACGCCGCACCATGGCGCCTCTTTTGTTCTGCCGCTGCGTCACAAAAGTCACGCAATAATGGAGCCCTGCCCCTACAGCCTCAAGTCCAGTCCTTACTTTGTACACCTGGCAATAAGAAGAAATAGTGGTGGTGGATTGATAGTTTGAGTATTTAAATGACAGGTTAATGTAGTAGGAAACTTTAAGGTGTTGTCGCTGATCTGCAATCACGATGGAGTTTGTATGTCACTTCACGTGCTGCGGACTGCTGCCTGCCAGTCCTAGGCGAACCTTTTTATTATTTTGTTTAGTGAGTTACATAACTTTCCAAGTCGACGGTCCGCAAATCAAGCAATACTAATATCATAGTAGACCACATGAGATAGGTCAATATATCCCGTGGAATAGTTGTCTATTTGCTATTTCGCCAAAATATTTTGTTATTGTTCTTTTGAAATGTTTGATTTGGTTGACAACAATCATCCATGTTTTCGGGTCTTTCTTTCTTTCATGTTGTACATCAGCTCCCCCCAGGGGCAAGAGGACAGAGGAGGAGGGGTTATCGGCTGCTGTTGCTGTTCAAGGCCATGATCGGTCAGGCGAGGGCTCCTTTGCTGGCCCCGGTAAGTTTTAATTTTGATATAGAGTACCTATTTTTTCCGAGCGTTCCTCATTCGATTTTTTCTAAATCGTCTTTGATCTTCTTGTAGACTGTATCTAAATTCTTATCCTGCCTCTACTATGACTCCCTGTGGTATTACTAGATTATTCTTATTAGTCTGTCTGTGTAGCTAACTAAGATTGCACATTTGGCAAAAGGTGTTAAGCGAAACTCCCATTCTAGTCAGCAATAGCTCTATGCACTGAGTGCAGTCCTCTGTGATTGTCCATAATGTCTTTTCAAGTCTTCTAAATGTTTATGCTTTGACAATTACCAACAATAAAAAGGTGAATGACCACCAAGAAAGAATAAGATACTACTTTACTTTTGGTTTGGATAGGAGGACAATCCATACTACTATTGTTGCAGGGACAAATCTGCACAAACAGAACTATGGACACTATATAGTGCATTGTTTATCAATTATAATAGGCGCAGGTAGACTTTCCACATACCTCTGTGATATCAGACTTTGAAGATCCCCCAATCTCCTTACTGACTAGATAGTGTGGCAGAGTCATTTAGCTCCCGAATTCATCGATGATTGATCCCCAATGATGATTATCCAACGCAGGACAAGAGTACGGAGTCAGAGTCCAGAAGTGTCAGAGGCACGGACTCATGCTTGCAAATTGCAAAACCTTTTGCTCATTCACTCTTGACCAAAAACCACAGAGTCTATTTAAGTTTTAAAGCTTTATTAAAAGTAAAAATATTTATTAAAATCAAGCTTCTCATAAAACAAACGGTTGATTAAAAATGGGAAAGTGCTTAGTGATTTATTTCACACATTTATTGTGGGCGAGCCGAGCCCTCACCTGGTTTGAACTTTAATTTTTCTTTTTGGTGCTGAATCGTTGGTCACTCCGTCCTAGTGATGATGATTTGTACTTAGAAGTGAAGCTTCTGTCTGATATGAGAAAAATGGTGCGTGTTAAAAAGCAAGCATTCATCAGTTGTGCCAAAAGGTGTAGCAAGACAACACCCTTCCCTGGATAAAGGGACATTTTTACTTTAGAGTAGACAGTCACGCCCCCTCGCCCAGCCAGTCAGCAAGAAATCTTGGAGTCCGGTGGGACGACAAGCTGTCCTTTGTCTCACATATCCAGCAAGTGGCAGGTTGCTGCATGAGCAAACTGAGAAATCTTCGTAAGATTCTTCGACTTTTACCAGCTAGCTGCCGGAAAACTGTAATCCATGCCACAGTTACATCAAGGCTGGATTACGCCAACGGCTTGTATCTGGGCTTACCGAAGTATCTTATACAACAACTCCAATTGGTCCAAAATGCGGCTGCGAGACTTTTAATGAGGATTCCTTACAAGCACTCTATCTCTCCGCATCTCCTTTCCCTTCATTGGTTACCAGTGGCAAGCAGAATAAAATTTAAAGCACTCACCTTGGCTTATAGATCTCTGTTCGGCAACTGCCCAAATTACCTGAAAGCCAGACTACCAAGATACACCCAAGCCCGGTCCCTTAGATCCAACAACAGTGTACGTATTGCAGCCCCTAGAGCAAAAAGAGCCAGGCTAGGTGGACGCACCTTCTCGGCCAATGTAGCGTCATTATGGAACTCGCTACCCCCTGCTCTCCAACAGGCCCCATCCGAAGCGTGTTTCAAGCGTTTACTGAAAACCTGGCTGTTCGCCCAACCACGCTAGACACCACGATAGACTTCAGCTCTCTACCTAAACGGTCACAACACTGTTGCTATAGCGCCGGGACACCTCCTCGTGAGGTAGCTGTTCGCGCTCTATAAAACGCTGTATTATTATTATTATTATTATTATTATTATTATTAGATTGGTTTCTGTATTCACATTTCTTTATTCCTAGACAAAATACTAGTGAGTGGTGTATGTCTATGACATCTAACATTCTTAAATGTACTTTGTAGGTGGAACATCTGGTGCTGGGCCCAGCGTGGAGGTGGAGGAGGACAGTTCTGGGGAGGAGGCAGTGCAAGTGCCGGACGAAACTGCTGTGCGGGTTGCCACGGTAGTGGCGGGCAGTGGTAAGCTCTTATATTCCTTACTTATTGAGATTGCAGACTGCATAGTGTGCTCTCTGCACGGGTGTAGTATATATGTTCTACAGTTAAGTTACTATACTGTTAAGCAGACTTTCAAATTTAGAACAAAGTTTTTTATCAACCAGGTAGTAGCCTCCTCTAAATTTACTTCAACTCAGCGGTGATTTTTTTTTTCGAGAATCCAAATCTGATCTGAGATGAACTTGATGGATGGGATGAACGAAAAGCGAAAGAAGGATGTAAGTAAGTGTGGAAGGACGAGCAATTTTTTAAAAGTAATGATGACTGACAAAGAAGAATGATACATGTTTGATTGGTGCCCGAGGTGGCTGTAAAGGAATATGATGCATTGCTGGGTGAAGGATAAAGCAAGGATGGGTGGAAGGAGAACAGCCTGGGTGGGTGAAACAGAAACTGTATGTGTGCGCAATATGTGCTTTGGTTGAAATTCAAATGCAAGTCAAGCACGGATGTATGGCTTGCGGTTTCCCAAATAAAATGAAAAGGTTGTTTTCCCGTGAGAAAACGTAAGGTTTGTCCAGATGAGAGACATGAAGAAGAATGATTGACATATAGTTTGAATGGATGGATGCCTGGATCATGGTACTATCTGACTCTTAGATAGGATATGTGTATCTAGAGAGAGTAGACGGTCACTGGATGAACTAAGTGTTACTTTGAAGAGCATGTAACACCGCACCCGCACGTCCGTCCCAGTGTAGGAAAGGCAAGGAAAAGAAGTTGTAATTTTGTCCGAATACTACCATGAATAGTAGCAGTAGTTTGTATTGCAAGCATAGCATATATCCGGCTATTACGATGGCCACTCACTACCTCTGTTAATAAGTTTAGTAGAACTCGGTCATTCATGTGTGGATGTATCACTGTTCACTCAATAAAAAGCAAAGCACCTAAAGTCATCCCATATGTAAGCAAATACATACCATGTGCAGTGATAGATAATCAGATTATTTATCTTCTTCATTTTCCTTTTCTAGCATTCATTGGCACTGTAGGGGGAAAGTTACATTAATTAAGCAGTAGCCCTTGTAACAGAGTATTCTCAGTGCCACCCGTAATAGAAAAGTAAGAGCATCACCACCTGCATGTACTGGACTGGTACAGTAACGCAAGTCTGTCTTACTCATCATGGCGGGCGTTTTTCTCGGGTGCAAGTTGACTGCGATGGCATTATGCCGGCTTGCAGAAGTTAACGTACCAATTTTGCTAAACAAGAGAGAAGAAGAAGAATAAGACTGGTGTACTGTCATAGTCAACTCTAATGGAGTGAGTCCTTAGTGCTCGTAGAATTGATTCCTTAAACTCCCACTAATGTTAGAGCAAGGATGAAGAAGTGGGAGGTTAGATAGATACTGGCCACAATAGTTATGTACTGCGCTTGCAAGTTGCTAGTTCTACTGTGACACAACTTTCTGCTGAATCATTTTGTGTTAATCTTAAAGAGCATTGGTTACAGACTATGTCTTTCTTTCTTCATATAGATGCTCCTTCCAAACCAACACGGAAAGAGCTGGCTAAAAGGGCCCAGCAACGGAGGCTGGAGGCCACTGTCGCCGAATATCGGCGGCTGGTGGTCCAGGAGGAGGAGGACACGCAGAGTACGTTGACAACATCCACGGCGACACTTGCATCCTCCTCCGCGCTCCCTGGGTCAGCCAGTCAGCGCAGCAGGTCTCCAGTGGTACGGAGCCGGGGTACCGCAGCCACCCGCCACCGCCGAGCAGCAAAGAAATCAGCTGCCCCCCACAGCAGGTACAAGGCACGCGTGCACCACCTTTCACTGAGGGTGTCCTACCTCGAGCAGGAGCTCCTCAACACCAAAACCCTGCTCGAGACCCTCCGCAAGGAGCATGCCGACCTGGCCTGAAAAGTCAACAGCAGCCAGCAGTAGGAGGAGACTGTCCCTTGCCCCTTTTTTAAAGACTTCTGGGTCGTGGGAATTGGGAGTTGGGTTTTCTACTTTTTTGGACTTAGTTTTCACGGACATTCGTTGGGGTTTGGGAGAGGGGGTGGGTTGGGTCTTGCGGGAGATTATTTATGTTAGGGATATATAAATATATTTTAAACTTTATCTTAGCATACGTGTTTTTTACTGCTTTTGAGGCTGGTGGGTGGGGGTTTAACAGTAAGTTTGTTTTCCTGAAACTTAGGTGGCATCTTGATTCAAGTTGTGTAAGTACTAGTAATTTCCCAAATGTTTTCAAAACTAAGTGCCTGTCACAGCGTAAGTGAATTCAATAGTCCTAGGACCGTCAGTCTCTCTTCTCTCCTAATACTCCATTATACTACCTCCCCCCAAACGCTTATCTTACCTGTAATTTGTGTTTGGAAATAGGGCTAGGCACAGGGCTGGCTGCACAGGAAATGGCGATTAAGGTTGGCAATCCTGGGCGGATGAAATGTCATCATTGCTGTGGTACTTGTGGTGTTACACAGAGGCAGTTGCAGCATCTGAAAAAAAAGAAAATGAAACCTTGTTTGTCCTTACCGTAGCATTAGAACGGTACGATAGAGAATATAGCAGGCGACAGTACACTAGAACAGTGCCACAATGTAGCCGAACAAATGGTAAAGTATTGAAAGTACTTGCGTTGAATTTCTTTGACATTGGCTACTACTACAAGAAATAGTACTGAAGGTGAAGGACACAGCAGCATAATAATTTTCCACGTCTAGGAGGATGTTCTTGATGACCAATCAAGCTGATGGCGCACATGAAAATCTGCTTTCATTTGCCAGTAGTGACTCAGTGTCAAGCTGAGTAAGAATATATCCTCGGATTCCTTCACCAGCCTGTTGCTATGACCTTATCCTCCCCAGCAAGTGTGTGGAATTATTGCTGTCATTTAGTCACACATCAATCAAAACCACACAGCCCGGGGGAAGAGGGTTAGGGTTTGGAAAATGGATGGGAATGGGGTTTTTTGGGAAAGTTTTGTTGAGAGAAGAAAAAAAAAGCACAGCATGGACAAACAATAATTGAAGATAAACAAATCTTTGGGTACAAAGCTATCCATAAATCGTGTAAGTGACCTAAAGGAAGTGCATGCACTACTGCATGCATGGTTACTGAAAAGTAAGTAGTACTTTCGACAACCGTGAATGAAAGAATGCAACAGTACAGGGCTGCAGTAATAATTATGCGTTTTCACTTGCCTATCTCTGCACTCAGAGAAACACTTCTTACATTAAATTAGGTTTAAAAAATAGCAGAAGTAAAACCTATAGAATGGCTGTAGGGATGAAGTTAGAAGCAGAGAACAAAGAAATGCAGAGTCACAGTCATAGAAGTTCGCAGCAATAACATTACTTAAAAGATAATTAGAAAAGAACAGATACTGTATCTGTATGTTTTTGTAGTTGTCCTGTTGAATTTGGTAAGTTGCATGCATCCAACCATTCCTCTTATTAGCGGGACTCCTCCATTCCATCTGATGCTCCGTCCATCAATGTTGGTGACCAGAAGACACCCTGCCCACTGCCTGCCTGGCGGATGCTGAATTGCGGCTCGCTAATGTGAAGCCTGACTTCATCCTTTTATTCCCATTGCACGGGCTGAAACCCGGCCTGTAATTATTGATGGAAAAACAGGAAGTGATATTAGAACACCACTGACAAATAAATATAAGGTATGTACGCTGTGTAGTGCAAAAAGTCACACTTTGATTTCCTAATAGACAGTACAAAGTACAATATTTATGAAAGTGCCTACTCTGTCTGAGTCTCCTTTTGAAGGATAAATAAGTATGGGCGTGATAGAGATCGCAGGTCACCCGGCCAATAGTTTTTCACCATACACGTACCAGGCCCATATTCTTCCAATTCATCACCTACATTAATCGGGTGACCTACCAATTTTACTACCAGTAACCCTGGTTCCTTCCTATTCATTTCTAGTGTACCTGACTTACCAATCCACTGTTACAGTTACCTAAGGTCCACAATGGATCAGGGAGCTAGCTGTAAAAGAAAGGCAGGCAAAATACAAAACCCAACTTATTTCTATTTCGCATTAAATGATCACAAACAACAGGGAAGTTTTAAAAGTTTATCTAGAAATCAGATTCGGAAATAATCAAGTTTACAGTTAGAAGGCAATCAATAATCAAGATAACAAAAAAAATATAACCATAGAGGAACAGTGTCAGGGCAACCATTCATGAGTCTATAAGAAAGTTATAACAATGCGATCTACTAGTAGATTTTAGAAACGTGGATTACGAACTAGACTTTACTGTTGGGAACAATACTGCAAGGTATGGACTGGAAATCCTATTCATCCATAGGAGGGGAAAAATGGAACACGCTATAGTTCTAGTATCTTTACGCAAAATCAGATTTCAGGAGAAATTTATGTACCACAGTTATGTTTCATAAACAGTATGGAGAGAATGTGTTCTAAAAAGGTAGGGGAACATAGGAACATGCTAAGGAAAATATACTAAATGACTTTTATAATAGGTTGCGGAAAGCATGGAAATTAACATATGCAAAGAAATGTCTTTATTTAAGCAAAGACAGAAATATAGAAGGTGCAGTGAAGAGTTTTCGCACTATATTTACCTAGAAAGGTGTGCAGACCAACCCTGGCCACGGATCAGTCAAGGACAGGAAATACCCCAGAGGAAGGACAGTCATCTATGGGACAGCAGGTGCAGATTGGACACCCCAGGACAACACAGGAAAACCAGATTAGGATCAGGACAGGACCACCAAGGCACGACCAGCACCCGCAGTTTGGAAGCAACGCCTGCGCTCCACCCTCTCTGCAGTTATCAGTCAGAACCCCGATTGGGTTAGCGAACTCCCCAGCAAAGTACTCCGCCAGCACTTAAGGTTTAGTAAAACCTTTAAAGTCTAAGGTCAAATTCGGACAGAGTGCTCCGCAGCGCTCTGTATTCAGTCACCTATTGAGTGCGTTGGGTCAGTGACAGGTCAGCTATTCAGACAAGTCGGACAATTTCTCTAGCTGAACCTAGGCTAGATGTACTGTTTTCGGGTCAGTGTACCACCCCCCAATGTTGCAAAGTGTCAGAATCCCCAATTTCGATTGGTCCCCACATAGGATAGGTTAACACACCAATCAGAACAGACTTCTTCAAGCTTGGTTTTGCATTTTAAGGAACCGCCTAGTGAATTTGGGGTTCCCATGAGAGAATACACAGAATACAATAGGAAAAATTTCATTGTAACAATTTCAGTACATTCGAATCCCTCTCGCTGGGTCAGAGGTGGCTTTCGCAGGAGCATCTTGACTTGTGGCTGCCAACTGGCTGGGTTCCACTGCTCAAGGCTACCTTCTCCCAGGCTGCGCGACATGCGCAGAAGGGACCTTCAAGATGGTTCTCGTCTCATCCAGACCCCCCCAATTATCGCGGTACATGAAAAGTAAGCGAAAACAAATTAAAACATAGAAATAAATGATTTCGCAATACACCATGAGTAGTTACTTTATACTTCTTACTATAACAATATACTAGGCCATTATGAATTAGTGCAACAGACAATAACACGAAAGCATCTGCTCAAGCTTCACCATGTGAGTATTCAGACAGCCATATTAGAGGCAACTACGCATGCGCACATTTTCCCACCAGAACTACAGCTACGTCACGTCACGTGGGTGTGACTAACGCATGCGCAGTAGTAAATTCCCAAGTGACGGCCATTTTAAGACAAGGATTATTCTTATTAGTAAAACACATAGGCAAGCATCACTAAGATACATGTATATCAAAAGTAAAGGAAATTAGTAAGACATACAATTTGGATTACAGAGTTATAAATGAATCGAGGTTCTTGATTTCAGCAAGTCGCGTAATGTGCGAAATCTTGCTTCCCCAATCCCCTCTTTGATGATATTTACTATCATCACAACTTAATGGAACCAGATGCCAACTTTTTCTCACACTTTGTGCAGTTCTATTTCTTCCAACATCCTATTCAATTTCTCTTTCACATCTTTATTAGGGTGAGAATTTTTCACCCTTTTGTAAATTTGATTATTCAAGTCTTCCAATTCAAGTTCATCCACACTCCGTTTCACACCTCTCTTATTCACAGCGTATTTCTTTGTGTGTTTGCGACATTTGCAGCAGACAAATATGAGGAAAATGATGAAACCTATCATTCCAATTGGCATCAGTACCTTAAACAATAAACTTTTACTTAGATTAACAAACCAATGACCTATATTGGAGAGACCATTGACAAGTCTTTTCCAGGCACTGTCAACCTCCAGTGGTTTGAGTTCCTTTTCCAAATTAGTAATGTTTTTCACATATCTTTTGATCTGTACACTTTTATCCGGTATGTAAGTGCAACAATGTTGCGCCTTCAGCATCCGGCAGACTCCGCCCTCTTTTGCTAATAAGGTGTCAAGCGCAAGTCTGTTCTGCAAAACCATTGATCTGATCGCAATCATTTCGGTATTGACCAGCAAGAATCCATGAGCTGTGTCAGTAGACAGCACATCCACTATTGTGGATAATTTGCAAATTCTGTGTGTGTTCAGAACCACTCCCACTCCAGGTATCAGTGCTCTAAAAATACTACCCATTATTTCACCTACGCTTTCTCTTTTACTACGCACTAAGCCATTAGTGTTTTCATTGCTTCCAGCAATTTCCTTCACATGGTATATTTTCGGGAAGACAATGCCAAAGTAGCAGCTTCCATACCAGTGATCCGGCAATTTGAAATAAGCCTTGTTTCCACATATATAATAAATTCCGGGAAACACAGGTTCTGACCCATTTTTGAAACCCCAACCTCCAATTACCTTGTAATTGTGCTCACATTGACTGGAACCAATGAAGATGTTATTATAATAACTAGTCCTCTCGCGATGAAGACAGAGTTTCCCTTTCCTTTCGAAATCCAGCAACAAAGCAGGACCACTCCCACCATTGGAGGTGCTTTCCATGTTTTCAGCCCATTTAGGAGTTTTCTGTCTTTTATCATTTGCTTTTCTTTGGAAACTCTCCCTTCTTTTCTCTGCCATGTTTAAAAACATTTTTTCTGGTTCATGTAATGAACAGGTCAAGTTATCTCTGTGTGCTTCATTCAAATCTATAGTACCTATAGTCAGAAAGTACTCTCCCATATAACGTGTAACGTCACTTTTTGTATGTACAGGATTCAAATTTCCACGTATGGGAAGTTCAGAAAATATCACGTCTGAGTTAGAATAATAGTACTGTAACGGTCCTCTTTTGTAAAATAAACTAGCTAAAATGCTACAGGAAATTCCATAGGTCAGAGGTAGGTGATGGTAAGTCACGCCTTCAGCTACAGAAGTAGGTAGCTTCATGCAGACATAGCAATCTTCTATTTCCATTGTTTCTACATAGTGCACTAAAAGATTAGCGAAAACATTTAACTGTGTCTGGTTTTTAACTCCATGATAAAGTAGTCCTTCCTCATCTGATGCTTCTAAGTCTCGTTTTGTTTGTCTGAGTGCTTTTTCACGTCTTTCTACACTTCGTGTTGTCAGTTCTTCAGTGTCAGTGGTCACAGTCTGAGTAGGGTCAATATTAGTATTTTTGCTCACCATATAAGGAATGAAAATTGTTAGTCCTATCCAAATTATCAATACTATAGCTATGCTACATATACATACTCTGCAGCATGTTTTGCAACAACTGCGTCTAGGCCTTCCATTCACATTTGAATCAGACATTTTCGTTCAGAAGAAGATTTCTCAACCCCTCTTTGTAACTCTGCACAGGTAGCTTACCCTGCACAACTTCAGGTTGGTTCGTCTTCCTCGGCAGAATAATCAGCTGTCTGTTCTTCGTCACTTTCGTCAGTAATTTCAAGATCTTCGAATTCTTCTAACACTAAATATGTCCATTCCGGATCTTGGTATTTTTCGTTCAGTCTTTTTATTCGTTCACTCCTCCTTTGTGAACTTTCTCCAACTTGCTCTGTAATACGAGGACTTTTCCTTCTTTCTGCAAGTTTCTCCTCTACTGTTTTTATTCTCAGTCTCAGTCTCTTAATATATCTTGGTTCGATATGTTTCTTTTTCTTGAGTCTTTTAGTTGGCACTGTGTTTTGGCTTTCTTCTAATGTTCTTTTATTTTCGTTTGTGTGTGGCACTTCTGATTCTTCCCTTCCTGTCTGACTAGTTCCAGGTCTTGTCTCTATTTCTTCTGCCTGGGTACTAAGCTGGCCTTGTTCAGGTGTATTCTGGGTTTTACTTTCGAGTGTCTCTGTTTCTATGTCCTGATCACGTTCTTCTATGTCTATCTGATCCTGTTCAAGCACTTCGATCCCTTGATTTTCGTCTGCTTGAACTTTTTCACTATTTCTTGTCTGTTCCTTTTCAATTTCAGGCGTTTGTGGAGGTGTATCGATCACTTGCTCTGTCCCTGTCTGACCTTCCTCTTCTTCCTCAGATTTGACGTGAATCTCAATAATCTGAGGCTCTTCGCCTGTGCCTATCTCTTCCTCTCTATTCCACTCTCTATCTTCGTAGGTTTGCTCCCTTGTTCTGATTGGGTCTTCGGTTAGGTCGATTATGGGTATCCAATCCTCTTGACTGGTGCTCGGTTGTTCGTCATCAGCTACTTCAGGACCAACGTCTGCAGACCCCTCAGCTGGATAACCTTCAGCGCCTTTTTTCTCGTCTGGAATCACCTTCTGTGTATGGCTGGCATGGATCCACTTTGGAACGCCGGCACACTTCACCGCTGTCGTGGTCACCAGTATTATTTGGCGTTTTTCTCCCCACCTCGGTGCAAGGCAACTCGAACAAGTATGTTTCTTGATTCTAACCCAGTCGCCAGGAACCAATTTGTGGACTGGGGTTGTTGGATTGGCGACGGCGTCTTCCCCAATCTGGCGAGAGATAGAACGCACTTGGTCACCTAGTTGCTTGCAGTACTCAAGTACCAAATCATCAGAAATGTTTAACAATTTGTATCCTGGTACCCATGCTTGTCTCATCACTCTTCCCATCAGGATTTCATGAGGGCTTAGGCCTGTCTTTCGGTCTGGAATACTTCTGAGTCCCATCAGAACAAGAAGCAATGCATTAATCCAGTTCATGCCAGTAGAATCACACATTTTTGCTAATCTTGATTTTATAGTGCCATTTATTTGCTCTACTACTCCAGAAGCCTCTGGACGATATGCACAGTGCAGCTTTTGGGTGATCTGGAATGCTTTACAGAGCTGATCGATTATCTCATTCTGAAAATGTTTGCCTCTATCTGATTCAATTGTGACTGGAACCCCGAACCTAGGTATCAATTCTTGTAGTAACAATTTGGCTACTGTTATGGCGTCACTCTGTTTAGTAGGGTAGGCTTCCACCCATTTTGAAAACAGGCAGACAACGACAAGGACATATCTTTTTCCCTCACAACGAGGCATGGTGATGAAGTCAATCTGTATTCTCACAAAGGGACCCCCTGATTTCCCAATTTTCCCCAGTTCAACTACTGTTCTTTTGCCAGCGTTGAACTGCTGACATGTCAAGCACCCCTGGCAGAGTGACTCTGCTACCTTCCTGAACTTCGGATTGTACCATGTTTGTTGGAAAACCAGAACCATGGCATCCCTACCAGTGTGTGAATCTCCATGTATCAGTCTGGCCATAGAAGCAAGCAGATGTCTAGGCAACACAGGCATACCATTTGGGCCCACAATGACACCATCCTCACTTCTTGGTCGACAACCAAGTTTCCTCCACTTTTCTTTCTCTTCCGATGGTACAGCATGCTACCAATCTTTCACCTCTTCCCAAGTAGGCACCTCTTCAAACACCATTAGTTGGCAGCTGTTTCCAAGTCCCCCCAGTTTAATATTTACAGACATGCGATTTTTGGCACAATGTCTGGCCACCTCATCAGCAACATTATTTCCCAAAGATACAGGGTCAAGGCCCTTTTTATGAGCAGCACATTTGACCACTGCCAATTCTTTTGATAATTGGATTGCCTCCAGTAAATCTTGTACAACCTTCCCATTTCTGATGGGAGTACCTGGAGAAGTCAGAAACTCCCTCTGTAGCCACAATTGGCCAAAGTCATGCACAACCCCATAACAGTACTGACTGTCAGTATATACTGTTATTCTTTTGTTTTTCCCAATTTTGCAAGCTTTTACCAATGCAATCAATTTGGCTACTTGTGCAGACTTCACTCCATATAAACAGGATGCCTCTTTAATGCTGTCTAAAGCGACTACAGCATAAGCAGCACTTAGGCCTACTAGCTCGTGTCTCATATATGAACCATCCACAAACAGCTCCTCATCATTAACAGGCAAAGGTACTTCTTTAATGTCTGGGCGTGGTTTAGTACTAAATTCTGTCAAATCTATGCAGTCATGTTCATCCTCTCCCTTTGCTTCCATAATCATTGAGTCAGGGAGTAGGGTAGCTGGATTCAGGATATTACACCGAGTAATAACCACATTTGCAGCACCCACGAGAATCCTCTCGTATTTAGTCAGCCGACTAGGGGTGAGATTTATTTATTTATTTATTTATTTATTTGATTTATATAGCGCACTATAACCCAGAGGTCTCTAAGCGCTTTGACAGGGTCCACAGGCAACTCAGGGGCTACAGCAGATTTAATCATTTAGGAACAACCCCATGCTTGCTGAATTTCTTTCTGAAGGACATTAACTTAGTGTCCTTTCGCAGATCCAGAGGCAGTTTATTCCATAGCGTTGGTAGGGTGTGTGAGAATGCACGACCTCCCACCGTAACCAACCTACAACGCGGTTGGACAAGGAGGGCTGCTTCAGCCGATCTAAGCTCCCTAGCTGGTCTGTAGGAAAACAAACGTGCCTTCACGTAATTGGGTGCCCTTCCATACAGAGCCTTATGAACGATGCAAAGCCCCTTGAACATTAGCCTCTGCTTGACCGGTAGCCAATGTAATTCACGCAAAAGGGGGGAGGCGTGTGTATGCCTTGGTTTTTTGAATATGAGTCTTGCAGCATCGTTCATAACAATCTGCATTCTTTTTAATAGTTTTTGTGGTAGTCCTATATACAGCGAGTTGCCATAGTCCAGCCTGGCTAAAATCATAGCGGAGACCGCACTCCTCAGAGAAGAAAAGGACAACACAGATGAAACCTTCCTCAGTTGTCGGAGGAGGCCAACGCAGGTGCCGATCACAGCTGTGACCTGTTTTTTCATGGACAGTTTATCGTCCACCCGGATGCCCAGGCTTTTGACCACTGTCGCCGGTTCCGGGGGAGTACCCAACTCCCTGGGCCAGAATTGATCACTCCATGGGTTGCCAACTAAAGTGATTGGCAACACCTCGGTTTTGTCCGGGTTGACTTTCAGGGAATTCTCGGACATCCAATTAGCCGTGCTTCTCAAGATGTTACGCAATCTTGCAGCGGCATCCTGGCTATCATCCAGTTGGATGATGAGTTGGGTGTCATCGGCGTAGTTGTACACCTGGCAGTCCAATTGGTTGAGCATCCGAATCAGGGGCTGTAGATATATATTGAACATGAGAGGTGACAGAGCAGACCCTTGCGGTACTCCGCAGGTGATCGATGTTGCGGTGGAAAGCAGGTCACCTAATTGCACTCTCTGCTTCCTCCCTTCAAGAAAGGATGCGAACCAGGCAAGTGCTGTGCCCTGAATGCCGGACTCCCTCATCCGCGACAATAGTTGTTCATGACAGACGGTATCGAATGCCGCGGAGAGGTCCAACAGCACCAGGGCACCTGGAGTTTTCTTGTCTGCTCTGTTCCTTAACTCATCCACAATTGACAGCATCACCAGCTCCGTGCTGTGATTCGCACGAAAGCCCGCCTGATTCGGTTCTAGCCATGAATTGGACTCCAGGTGTTCCGATAGAGTGGTCAGAACATGTTGCTCTAAAACCTTCGCGAAGAACGGAAGCTGAGAAATTGGTCTGACATTTTTCAGACATTTCACGTCCGCCCCCGCCTTTTTTAACAAGGGGATAAGTCGAGCCTCCTTAAAGGGAGCGGGTACTTGTCCTACCTGTAGTGACAGATTTAGGAGATTCAGCACATCCTCCTCTATGCCAGGAAGTGCTAGTTTAAGCACTTCAGGTGGACACGGATCCAGACTAGAACCCGACTTAACCCGCCCTGTGAGAATAGACAGCCTCTCCTTAGTAATCAAGGGGAGGGTAGTTAGTGGAAGTGTCACTGTCAGTGTAGCTGGGTCTTAGTTCGGGTTAGTAAAATTACAACTGCATGAAGAACATACACAGTGACAGGATGTCCCATTACAATGGATTCACTCTGCTCTAAACTTGTGCAAGTTGCAGCTACTGCTTTCAGACATCCGGGTAATCCAGCAGCTACTGGATCCAAAGTGGCAGAAAAATAGGCCACTGGACGTCTAGTCAGACCATGTTCCTGTGTTAAGACTGACAATGCACAATTGTCACGTGTGTCACAGAACAGTGCAAACTCCTTAGAATAGTCAGGCATCCCTAAAGCAGGGGCTGTACACAGGCAGTCTCGTAATTTAGTGAATGCTGTTAAGCCTTCATAATCCCATTCAACTGGGTCCTTTGCTCCTTTCTTTGTCATTTTTATCAAAGGCTTTGCCAGGACTGCAAATCCCACAATCCATTGCCTGCAGTAACCTACAACCCCAAGGAACATTCTGATCTCTTTCGGAGTACGGGGTAACTGCATCTTTTGAATTATTCTGACTCTCTCTGAAGTGACTTTTCTGATGCCTTTTTCTATCTGGTGCCCCAGATATTTCACTGACTTTGAACAGAACTGCAATTTTTCAGGGGCCACTTTATGTCCCTTTTCACCTAGGTGATTCAGCAAGGCAATGGTGTCAATCACACAATCTCTACGACTTTTAGACGCCACCAAGAGGTCGTCTATATATTGCACCAAAACGGACTTTCCAGGTAAGACTAAGGATTCAAGGCACTTTTTCAGGATCTGATTAAAGATAGAGGGGCTTTCTGTGTACCCCTGGGGGACCCGATTCCAAACATACACGTGACTGTCGAAAGCAAATGAGAAAATAAATTTGCTATCTGGATGCAATGGGATCGAAAAGAATGCATGACATAGGTCTATCACGGTAAACCACTCAGCATCCCAGGGAATCTGATATAGGATCACTGCTGGGTTTGGAACAATAGGACAACAAGGAAACACTATTTTGTTTACCTTTCTCAGGTCCTGCACTACTCTGTATTTGCCACTAGGTTTCTTGATTCCAATTATGGGTGAGTTACACGGACTACTCATCACTTCTTGTATGATGTTTGCTTCTAGCAACTTTTGTATTTCAATCGCAACTCCTGCTCTCACTTCGGCACTCATTTTGTATGGCTTGGTATTGGGGTAAACTGCATTTTCTTTCATGGCTATTTGTATTGGGTCTACATTGGCCATTAGTCCTACATCTTTTCCAGTAAAGTCCCATACTTCTGATTTCACTGTCTTTTGGAGTTCTTCGGGTAAGTCTTGTATAGTCATTCGTTTAATCTCTGAGTCAGGTCTGATTAACATTAATTTATATATGCCATCCTCGTCTGGGGTTTGGATTTCGACGCCTTTTGGTGTGCAAAAGATAGTGCAGTTCATTTTGCACAACAAATCACGTCCCAGTAAGTTTACTGGACTGGTATCACACACTACAAATCTATGCATTTCTTTGAAATTCCCTATTGTGATCTCCATGGGCTCGGTAACTGGGGTACTAATTAATTGATTAGATACACCCACTACTTGGATTGCTTCTCCCGAGAGGGGTAGGTTTGGAACGTCCGCTGTTCTCACAGTAGAACGGGTAGCACCAGTGTCCAATAGAAAGGTGACATCATTTCCATCAACCTTTCCTTCAATGTATGGCCCTGACTGGTCTACCGGCAAGGAGGCGCCAAGAACACACTCCTTGTCCTCCCCTCTCAGGCCTCGTCAGTATTGGTCATCACAGAAAAAGGTATCATTCAACAAGAACTGCGAAGTTGCTGCATTTCTATTTTCATCGCCTCCCCAGATCTCTATGTCATCACCCTGTGGTGATTTTCCCTTATAATTTGGTTTTGGCGCTTGGGGCAATTGACTTGCCTTTACCTGATGCTGAGTCTTTCTTGGTTTTTCATTCTGCGTCTGTGGAGTTAAATCAGGGGTTTGGGTATTATCATGCTGTAAATATGGACACTCGTCTCTCCAGTGCCCGATTTCTCCGCACTGGTGGCAGGGAAATTTCTTTTTAGCTTCTTCTCTGCTCATTTTTACCTAGGGCTTCCCTCCACCCCCAGAACCTTGATTTTGGGTATTCTTATTCATCTTATTCCACTGCTTTTCCTGTTGTTCTGCTAACTTCACCTGTGCCCACATGACCTTCTCCTTGAGTGCCTTTTTCTTATCTGCCATCTCGTCCCCACAGTACTTTGCATACCGTAGGACCTCATCCATTTTCTTAGACTGCCAACAAATCTTATTGTCTTTGATCTACTGGCAAATTTCGGGTCTTAAACCGTTTACAAACCTGTAAATGAAGTGGGTCATGTCCTTCATCTCGATGTTATCTATTCCACTGTAAGTTTTGAACACCTGTAACAGTCTTTCATAAAAGGAGTGCACAGACTCATCCCTTTCCTGCGTAGTTCTATCTATTTTAGTCCAATCAGTTTCCTTCGCAGGCACCTATAATTTCAGATGTAACATGACCTGGTCATATTTTCTCATCACCTCATCAGAGGGGAGCACCTGTTACAGGGTCCCTATCATACTCCTTGTTGGGCCAATCAATGGCAACCTTGCATTCGGTCCATAAATCCACAGGAACCACAATGTCGAAAAACCCATCCAGGTCCTTCCACAAGCACTTTTGCACCTTTACAAACCTTCCCACCTGCCTGTACCAATCAACAGGCTTTTCTCGTAATTTTGGAAAATCATTTGTAAAGGACACAATATCCTGTCGGGACCATGGAACGTGCACATATTTTCCACCTGGCACTTCACGCATAGGGTATAACTGCTCAGGTTTGTCAGCTTCTTTTAGAACGAACTCGGAAGACGTCTGTTTAGATCTGGCCTCATCTTTCTTCTTTGCCCACCTGGCTTTCCAATTTTCTACGTCTCCCCATTTTTGCAACACAGTCAATAATTCTTTAACCTGTGCCTTTTTCCCTGACACATTCATATTTTCCAGATCTTTGTCTGAAAAATCAGCTCTATAGGGTTTCTGCAGTGGCTTTGATTTTGAAATGTCGATTCCCATACTAGCTGCCGTGTCTGTTAATTTTTCATGGAGCACTCTGGTGTTTCGGGTAAAACTTTTGCCAATAAACAGCAACTCTTCTTCAGAATAGGTATTTAATCTGTCTAAACCTACATTCCCTGCCATTAGCTCTTCCATTTCTATTCTGAGTTTGAAAATATCTAAAGGTTTCGACTGAGGAGTTTGTTTTTCCAATTCTCGACTCCACCTTTCAATTTCTTTAGGAGTCACCAGGGTGACACTCTTGGTACCCGAAGTCGATTCCATTTGAATCTCCCTCGTGTTAAAAGGATTGCGTCTTTTCTGTAACCTTTTCCCTGCACCCCTAATGGGCAGATCCATCAGCGAGACCTCAGACTCGCATTCACTGGTCTGGTCATCCACAATTAAGGGCTCCTGCCTTGGCTGTGCTAAAACTGGAGTAATAACTGGAGTCTTCGGACTTCCCTGTCTATCCCCATACAGCGGAACCACTGGTCCAATAGTTACCGGGATTGTCAATGCTTCAGGACTTGTGTTTAACTGGGAAATCTTCTGAATTATCTCGGCTCTCTGCTTAGCTAATGCCTCTCGTTCCCTGTCTTCCAGTATCCTGTCTAATGAATTGTCATGTAATACCTGCGGGGTCAAAGTTGGGGCATAACTCGGGGCAGTGGGATGTGTCTCACTTGGTCCTTCACCGTAATTAGGTTTTGGGAACAGACTTCCTGTACCTAGGGATCTTGGTTCCTCCTCAGACGGGGGTCTTGAGAACGGAAGTCCTGATGTGGAAGGCCTTGCCTCACCCTCGTAGGGAAGTCTAGAGCAGAAGTCTCTTTCTCTCGAATATCTTGACTCCCCACAAAATGGTGCTCTTTGACAGCTATCTCTAACACCTAGAGGTCCCAAACCCTCATTATATGGAGGTATTTGACGACTCTCTCCTACACTTACTGATCTGGCCTCTTCCTGGGGAGGAGGTCTCCGTGAATTATCCCCTTCACTAGAGGGTCGTTGCCCTTCATTATAAGGAGGCGGACTTCTCAAAAACATGTAATCTAATAATTCATCATCCGACTCCCCCATGGGCACCCAATGTTTGCATTTTTCTGTTCTCTTCTCTCCTGCGGGAGGACAACCCATAGACATCATTGGAAACAACCCTTCTACAATCATATTCTGTCTCCACTGTTTCATTTTTTTATCACGGGTCTCTTGTTTCAACTTTGGATAACATTTTGTCAACCCTTTATCCATTCGGGGTTTGTCTCTCTCAAAAGCGTCGATCTCCCATTCCTCTAAAACTTCGTACTGCGTTAATCTAGGTCTGGGATGTAAGTCATTCATTCGGGTTCGCAAATTAAATAGAATTCTGCCATTAAATGTACCCTCTAACGGAAAAGCCAAAATTCCGTCATCCTTGGTGTACTCCGCCCAGTTTTCTAACCATACACACGAGTGGTACCCTTTATCAAACATCATGAAAGATGCGGGAGTGTTAGGTGGCGGAATGACAACACCTTCTCTGGTTTTAATCGGCTTGTCTTTTTTAAAATAATTCTTCACCTTATTTACAAGGGATATTTTTCTCTTATTTCCGTACATAATGTCGGGTTTATGCCCTTTCCACTGATCGTTCTCAAACCCTAAATATCGTGGATCAGGTCTAGTATGCGGTCTATACGAGTGCCACATACAATTTCTGCTAGTGACTCTATTTACAAATTCACTTCCAATCCAAGTGTGTCTTTTATTTTTCGTGCGACCAATGAAATGCACTGGTTCAAATATTCTCGACCAATGGGTGCGCGGCCTTTCGCGAGACAGGTTCTCACGCTTCGGCACTCACCCCTCCTTTACAATTCCAGCTCCGCTACACAACCGCTGCGTCTACCAATCCCAGCGCGGCACGGAGTGACGTCAGAGCAGCTTCGCAACTGACTCCCTCCCTCAGAAGGTAACGGAAACTTAATTTCTCTCTAAAGTGCTTGTGCTTGGTTATTTAACAACGAATACACATTCGCCACTGTACCCAAGTGTCTAGACAGCAAAGATTTGTTTTACTGCAAGTAAACTACTTCCATTTACTTTTCACTCACTACGGATAGATCTCTTCCGCCTACCCTTCACGCAAGCATTAGGGAACCTACTACTTCTTTGACTCATCCACTTCTTTTCGGGATATATTCTAAGCCCAAAGTTTCACCAGCGAACCCTTTTGCTATCACTCAAGCTCCGATACCCCTGCTACTCCTTCCGGTGTGATCCTCACTAGGTTTTCTCACAATAGAAGTTTTGCCAGTGATCTCGTCGCTATCATTTATTCAAACATACATTCAGAAAACCCTAGTTAGTGCTTCCAGTTCTGCCTAACCTGCACTAACCTTCCTTAGGCCAGTGACCTCAACACGAAGTGGATTCTTTTCACCACTCGCGATTCAATTCCCCGGGGATTTCCAACAAACATATAAACACTTTACTAACGAGTGGGTTAATACATATATCAGTATAATAATAAGAAAAACAATTTAAAACATTTCATAATTTTTCAAAGCAAAACATTTCACGTGAGTGATCAGTTCACGGAAAAAGTCTATCTTTTTTAGCAGCAATGATGTTCTCGACTAGCAGCAATAATTTCTAACAGTATCCAACTTATCTAGCTTTAATAGTCCTACCTAACTTTAACTAGTCCCTAACCATACCTCTGCTACCAGAAAACTACTGATAGAGATCGCAGGTCACCCGGCCAATAATTTTTCACCATACACGTACCAGGCCCATATTCTTCCAATTCATCACCTACATTAATCGGGTGACCTACCAATTTTACTACCAGTAACCCTGGTTCCTTCCTATTTATTTCTAGTGTACCTGACTTACCAATCCACCGTTACAGGTACCTAAGATCCACAATGGATCTGGGAGCTAGCTGTAAAAGAAAGGCAGGCAAAATACAAAACCCAACTTATTTCTATTTCGCATTAAATGATCACAGACAACAGGGAAGTTTTAAAAGTTTATCTAGAAATCAGATTCGGAAATAATCAAGTTTACAGTTAGAAGGCAATCAATAATCAAGATAACAAAAAGAATATAACCATAGAGGGACAGTGTCAGGGCAACCATTTATGAGTCTATAAGAAAGTTATAACAATGCGATCTACTAGTAGATTTTAGAAACGTGGATTACGAACTAGACTTTACTGTTGGGAACAATACTGCAAGGTATGGACTGGAAATCCTATACATCTATAGGAGGGGAAAAATGGAACACGCTATAGTTCTAGTATCTTTACGCAAAATCAGATTTCAGGAGAAATTTATATACCACAGTTATGTTTCATAAACAGTATGGAGAGAATGTGCTCTAAAAAGGTAGGGGAACATAGGAACATGCTAAGGAAAATATACTAAATGACTTTTATAATAGGTTGCGGAAAGCATGGAAATTAACATATGCAAAGAAATGTCTTTATTTAAGCAAAGACAGAAAAATAGAAGGTGCAGTGAAGAGTTTTCGCACTATATTTACCTAGAAAGGTGTGCAGACCAACCCTGGCCACGGATCAGTCAAGGACAGGAAATACCCCAGAGGAAGGACAGTCATCTATGGGACAGCAGGAGCAGATTGGACACCCCAGGACAGGACAGGAAAACCAGATTAGGATCAGGACAGGACCACCAAGGCATGACCAGCACCCGCAGTTTGGAAGCAACGCCTGCGCTCCACCCTCTCTGCAGTTATCAGTCAGAACCCCGATTGGGTTAGCGAACTCCCCAGCAAAGTACTCCGCCAGCACTTAAGGTTTAGTAAAACCTTTAAAGTCTAAGGTCAAATTCGGACAGAGTGCTCCGCAGCGCTCTGTATTCAGTCACCTATTGAGTGCGTTGGGTCAGTGACAGGTCAGCTATTCAGACAAGTCGGACAATTTCTCTAGCTGAACCTAGTCTAGATATACTGTTTTCGGGTCAGTGTACCACCCCCCAATGTTGCAAAGTGTCAGAATCCCCAATTTCGATTGGTCCCCACATAGGATAGGTTAACACACAAATCAGAACAGACTTCTTCAAGCTTGGTTTTGCATTTTAAGGAACCGCCTAGTGAATTTGGGGTTCCCATGAGAGAATAAACAGAATACAATAGGAAAAATTTCATTGTAACAATTTCAGTACATTTGAATCCCTCTCGCTGGGTCAGAGGTGGCTTTCGCAGGAGCATCTTGACTTGTGGCTGCCAACTGGCTGGGTTCCACTGCTCAAGGCTACCTTCTCCCAGGCTGCGCGACATGCGCAGAAGGGACCTTCAAGATGGTTCTCGTCTCATCCAGACCCCCCCAATTATCGCGGTACATGAAAAGTAAGCGAAAACAAATTAAAACATAGAAATAAATGATTTCGCAATATACCATGAGTAGTTACTTTATACTTCTTACTATAAAAATATACTAGGCCATTATGAATTAGTGCAACAGACAATAACACGAAAGCATCTGCGCAAGCTTCACCATGTGAGTATTCAGACAGCCATATTAGAGGCAACTACGCATGCGCACATTTTCCCACCAGAACTACAGCTACGTCACGTCACGTGGGTGTGACTAACGCATGCGCAGTAGTAAATTCCCAAGTGACGGCCATTGTAAGACAAGGATTATTCGTATTAGTAAAACACATAGGCAAGCATCACTAAGATACATGTATATCAATAGTAAAGGAAATTAGTAAGACATACAATTTGGATTACAGAGTTATAAATGAATCGAGGTTCTTGATTTCAGCAAGTCGCGTAATGTGCGAAATCTTGCTTCATCAGGCGAATTAATTTAGCGTATCTTTCCCCTCAAGCTAGGTGTACTGTAAACTGTGTTTTAGAACAAAATTAGACCTTCCCAGCAGTGCTCCCCGACCCTTACTAAACCCAGTCACAAAAATGTAGAAGACCCCCAATCAGATCTCCAAAAACGAGGCCTAGTAGAAAATGGTGACAAAACGTACTTTGAAAGTAAAGTAGGCCCAAATCCCCCCTTACCCACCATGGATTGTATTCAAACCACTTGCAAGCAAGCAAAAGTATCCATACCCAGCATTGCTCCAAGACTCGCAAACCCCCCCACAAACACCAGGAACCCCCACAAACAGCCCACCGAAAACGGTAGTGAGCGAAATCTCAGAAAAAGCAAAACCTTTTCCCCAGGGATTGTCTCCAAAACACTTTCTTTCGGGTATTAGACCTTTCCAGCAATGGCCCCAGAACTGTCAACCTGGGCGAAAACAAGTTTAAACCCCCCCCCCACCCCCAACAAGCCAAAAGGAAAAACCCGGGAAAAAACACACTTAATAAACTTTGGGCCTACCTGGAATTCAGTCCAAATGCGCTCTGCAGCTAGGCCCTAACTCCCCTTTGCCACCATGGATTTGCTTCAAACCTCTTGCAATCAAAACTATTCATACTCAGCAGTGCTCCCAGACCCCCAAACCCACCCACAAACACCCGGAACCCCCCCAAACAGCACCTCAAAGACAAGCAAGTCAGAAAAAACGCAAAATAATTATCACCTCCGATTTTGTCCAAACCACTTTTATCCGGTATTAGACATTCCCAGCAATGGCCCCAGACCCCTGCAGCCACCCGCAAAAAAGCAGAACACCCCCAAACAGGCAAAAAGCAAAAATGGGCCTACTACCTTCAATTCTGTCCAAATACGCTGTGCAGCTAGGCCCTAACTCCCCTTTTCCACCATGGATTTCCTGAAAAACAAATGCAATCAACATTAGACTGTGCCAGCAGTGCTCCCAGACCCCAAAACCCATCCACAACAACCTAAAAACCCGCTAAACAGCACCCCAAAGACAGGCAAGTGATCAAAAGCGCAAAATCTTTTTCTGGTCCGATTTTCTCCAAACCACTTTTATCCGGTATTAGACTTTCACAGCAATGCCCCAGACCCATCAACTCACCCGCAAAGAAGTAGAACACCCCCACAATTGCAGAGTCTTTCTTCATTGGGCGTAATCCAGCCATCTGCTTTGAGGGAAATAGGAGTCTGGAGGAGGAGGAGAAGGATAGAGGAGCATGTTCTTGTGAACTTGTGAACCTGAGGAATGCAGACTGCGGCACCTTCAAATCAATAAGCAAATAAGTGAAGACAGTTCTGCTGATGGGCTTGTTTTTGCGATTAGGTAATTAAAGTTTTTTTTATATAGATTTTGCAAAACAAAGAAAGACAGACACACAGGAATAAAAGTGAATAAGGACGAAAAAGAAAGTTAGTGATTCATTGACTCATTTTCAGGGCTCGGTGTCAGGGAAGAAGAGCTCGTCCTCAAACTCTGCTAATTCAGACGGGAGTAGGTCAGTTAACAGGGAAGAACTTCCCTCATCTAAGTTGGTGTCCTCCTTGTCTTCATCCTGCGTGCATTCTCGTATTTTGTAATCTGGTGGTATGAAGTGCTGATTCATCTTGATCATTGTTAACCTCTCCACATTTTTGGGCGAGAGGCGGGTCCTTTTGGAAGTTACAATGCCACCAGCAGCACTAAAAACACGTTCAGAAGACACACTTGCGAGTGGGCAAGACAAGTAATTTATAGCCAGTTTGGTGATCTCTGGCCACACATCTGTTTTCCCATGCCAATACGCCAATGGGTCATGAGAAAGATGGACCTCTGTTGAGTCATTCAGATTGGCCTGCACCATCGACTCAAGGTTCTCCAGGGTTCCTCCACTTTGATTACTTTTTTCTGGGACCATTTCAGAAGCAAACCCAAGCTGAGTTAGCCAATCCTCTTCTTCATACAATATTACTGTTGTGTCTGGTGCAGATGATACGGTTAATGGTGTCGTTAACGGCTGAGAGGGAAAATCACTCACTTCTGCCACAGCCACAAATGCAGAAGTGGATTTGTTTTACTGCGCTGGCCCGCTGATGCTGATGTACTGCCTTTTCCTTCAATTTCCTGCCGTTCTCTTTCAAACCAAGTGGCTGCCACAGCTAGCCAATGTTTGTACTTTGTAACATCTGCGTCAACAAAAGGAAAGAATACTCTGCCTGCCACTGCCTTTTTGTACCGTGGATCCAGAATAGTAGCACAAATGTAATGCTGTTCTGTGTTGATCATTTCAAGACGATCATCGCCAAGTAGGCGGTGTAATAACTTCTCCGCCAACTCACATGCTTCTTCCTTTTCATCTTTTTCAAACTTAGAACACACCGCCTTCAGTCGGTGCTCTAGCATGCTCAACAATGGGATAGCTTTTCCCAAATTACAGTCCTCCCTGCTGACTGCACGCATGAAGACCTCAAAAGGACAAAGCATGTCTGTCAGGCTTTTAACTAGGTCCCATTGCTCCACCTGTATCCTCATGTCTATCATAGGTGTACCCAGTTTAGAGAAATACTGATCGACTACCGTATACTGCTCATACAGACGCTCAAGCATGTAGAAGGTTGAGTTCCAACGTGTTGCCACCTCCTGATTGAGTGCTTTCACTGGCAATTTACGTTCATGTTGCAGGCACCTCAGCTGCTTCCGGGCCTTAAAAGAATGGTTGAAATGTGTGCACATTCTTCGGCAGGTGGTCAGTAACTCGGAGACTGGACTTTCTTCACTCAAGAATTTTTTAACAACCAGGTTTATACAGTGCGCCAGACACGGCACTCTGAAATAGTTACCCATATCCATGGCCTTAACTACATTGGCGCCATTATCCGTGGAAACATAACCAATCATGCGTTTTCTTGGGGACAGCCATTCAAACACCTTTGTGTTAAACTCATGCAAAATGTTTTCTCCTGTATGACTTTTCTCCATGCCAAACATGGCTATTGTTGCATGTTTCCGAGCAGCTTTATAAACTTTGTCCGAGTCAACACCTGTGTTTATCTTTGCTTTAACCCCTGATAAAGAGACCCAGTGTGCAGTGATGCTCATGTAATCAGTGGCTGCCCAACTGGTCCACATGTCTGTTGTCAGATGTATAGTGTGAACAGCACTCTTCTGCAAAGCTGCCCCAATCACCTCCAGCACATCTTCATGTAGTCCTGGAACCGCAACTCTGGCAAAATAGAACCGGCTAGGAACCTTCCATTTAGGGCAGAGCGTTGCCACCATTTCAAGAAAACCCACCCCTTCCACAAAAGAAAAAGGGAGAAGGTCCAGCGCTAGCATTTTAGCCAGCTTAGTGTTATACAGACGCGCCATTGGGTGGTTGCGTTCATATGGCGCTTCTGAAAACAGCATGCTTCTAATGGTGGGCTGGACCATTTTACGGGATGATGATGACTTCTGCGACCCAGTTACGCTCAGTGATGATGAACTTTTTTGCATTGGTGTCTCACTCTCTCCCACACTCTTAGTGTGGCTCATATATCTTGCAGGGGGTGTGCTGCTGACAGGGGTACTGGGTGTAACTGAAGAAATGTTTGACGCTTCTTCCTCCTCGTCATCAGCAGATGGAACCTCAACGGATACAATTTGTTGACTTGCAATTCAGGCATCCTTGATCTCCCTTAGGTGCTCATGCCATTTGACAGTGTGCTGTCTCTCAAGATGACCTCTCTGGCCTCCGGTACCATAGTTGGTACCAAGCTTACCACGAATAACTCAAACCTTACAAATGGTACAAATGGCTATGTTTTCCCTTGTTGGGCTAACACTAAAGAAGTCCCAAACTGCGGACTTCAAATGTCTGTGGGGGGCGGAGGAGGCGATACTGGGAATGCTGCTAATGCCAGATGAACTGGAGGATGTGTGTTGCCGAAATTTAGTACGTTGTGCACTTACAGTACCACTAATTGAGGAAATGGAGGTCGAGGTGGATGGAGGTCCCTTCTGGCGAGAAAATATGGAAGCTGTAGGTGGTGGTGTACTAGTTAACTGCATTTGTGGTGGTCCCATTCCCACGTCGCCATCATCATCATCACCCTCAGCAGCATTTCGGGCTAGGGTTAAAATGTCTATTTGCTGCTTGCCTGCTGAGGCTGGAGTGACGTGTATGATGACTGCGTCGTCGTCGTGAGAGTCTTCATCAGCAGGAGTATTCGCCACTTCTTGTTCAGCGTCATCATCACACTCCATAACTCTGAGACTTTCGGGGACCTTCCTTTTACGCTTAGCTACCTTTGTCAGATCATGGTGTGCCTCACTCTCAGACGGCCGTGGTGGTTCCCAAGTTTCATCCATATCATCAGAAAGAAGGGGGCTTGAAGAAGAAGTAGACACCATCCTTGATCTTTTCCTTGCTGGGGATCTGGAAGACAATGAATAATCAGGAGGAGTGGCTTCCTCATGTGATACCTCGGCTTGAATGTCGATTTCCTGATGTGCCCCTACTTCGGGAGGAACAACTATTGTGGGCATTTGTGCCGCTCCATGCACCTCTGCTTGCTCCTCTCCTTGCGCCGCCTCTTCTTCCACATATACTTGGGCTTGTACTTGCACATGTGGTTGTTGTTGCGGCTGTGGTTGTTGAACACTTGTCAGATGAGTTACAACAACCTGTGTTGATTGAGGGATGCTGCTACTTTCTTGCGATGAGCCAACATCACTGGTCGATGGTCATTGAACAACTATACTGGCTGCCTCTGCAGCACTCAAGGGCTTGGACCTAAGTTGGCGTGGTGGTGGTGGCACTGAGCCCAATGGAGCGGAGGTGCTGCTCCCAGCTTGGTCCTCAGCAGACCCCGCTGCTGCTGCAGGCGTACTTTTTTTTTCCCAAAAAATGCGGCGGTCGGCACACCAGTCTCCTTGGTAAGTGGCGCCACTTGCTTCTTCTGCTCCTTACTGGCAACTTTCTTGATAGAGGAGCTACGGGCAACTTTTTTTGGGGCCATCTTCTTCAGATGTCAGAACAGCAGGCCGCAGTTGCACAAGTTGCAGAGTTGTCTGTGGCCACACGTGACGTTGTGCTGCACACACCGCAGCAGGACTTCTTCCTGGCACTGATGAGGAACGATGAGGCTGATGATTCGTCTTTCTGCACCTAAAAGCAAACGAAGCCAGAGGAACATCAGTTAAATAAATGTTGCATATGTAGCGCTTCAATTAATAGTTTGCAAGTAAGCATTTTTATTATACCCCCCCCCCCAAATGGAAAAACGAATAAAATGCACCACTGACAGAGTACCCCTGGGCATAATGGATGAAAGCATGGCAGACTGGGTGCAGGCCTATGACACAACAAAGCACACTGCCTGGATTCAAAATGGCCCCTTCACCCCCACCACATGGCCCTGGACCAGGCCTCAAAATGGCCCCCACCCACATGGCCATGCCCCATCAACACCCCAAAAAATCGAAAAACACACAAAAATCACCACAATCCAATGCCATCCATGCCCTCCATGATCTTTACATTCAAGACACCCCACAGAAAGACTAGGCCCATGCACCACTGGGTACCCCTGGGCATACTGGATGAAAGCAAAGCACATTGGATGCAGGCCTATGGCACAAAGCACACTGCCTGGATTCAAAATGGCCCCTTCACCCCCACCACATGGCCCTGGACCAGGCCTCAAAATTGCCCCCACCCACATGGCCATGCCCCATCAACACCCCAAAAAATCGAAAAACACACAAAAATCACCACAATCCAATGCCATCCATGCCCTCCATGATCTTTACATTCAAGACACCCCACAGAAAGACTAGGCCCATGCACCACTGAGTACCCCTAGGCAAAAGGCCCCAACAACAGCCCAAAAATCGAAAAACACACAAAAATCACCTCAATCCAATGCCATCCATGCCCTCCATGATGTTTACATTTAAGAGACCCCACAGAAAGACCATGCCCATGCACCACTGGGTACCCCTGGGCATAATGGGTGAAAGCAAGGCACATTGGATGCAGGCCTATGGCACAAAGCACACTGCCTGGATTCAAAATGGCCCCTTCACCCCCACCACATGGCCCTCGACCAGGCCTCAAAATGGCCCCCACCCACATGGCCATGCCCCCTCAACACCCCACAAAATCGAAAAAACACACAAAAATCACCACAATCCAATGCCATCCATGCCCTCCATGATCTTTACATTCAAGACACCCCACAGAAAGACTAGGCCCATGCACCACTGGGTACCCCTGGGCATACTGGATGAAAGCAAAGCACATTGGATGCAGGCCTATGGCACAAAGCACACTGCCTGGTTTCAAAATGGCCCCTTCACCCCCACCACATGGCCCTGGACCAAGCCTCAAAATGGCCCCCACCCACATGGCCATGCCCCATCAACACCCCAAAAAATCGAAAAACACACAAAAATCACCACAATCCAATGCCATCCATGCCCTCCATGATCTTTACATTCAAGACACCCCACAGAAAGACTAGGCCCATGCACCACTGGGTACCCCTGGGCATAACGGATGAAAGCAAAGCACACTGGATGCAGGCCTATGGCGCAAAGCACACTGCCTGGATTCAAAATGGCCCTTTCACCCCCACCACATGGCCCTGGACCCGGCCTCAAAATGGCCCCCACCCACATGGCCATGCCCCATCAACACCCCCAAAAATCGAAAAACACACAAAAATCACCACAATCCAATGCCATCCATGCCCTCCATGATCTTTACATTCAAGACACCCCACATAAAGACTAGGCCCATGCACCACTGAGTGAGTACCCCTGGGCAAAAGGCCCCAACAACAGCCAAAAAAGTCGAAAAACACACAAAAATCACCACAATCCAATGCCATCCATGCCCTCCATGATGTTTACATTAAAGACACCACACAGAAAGACTAGGCCCATGCACCACTGAGTGAGTACCCCTGGGCAAAAGGCCCCAACAACACCCCAAAAAATCGAAAAACACACCAAAATCACCACAATCCAATGCCATCCATGTCATAAATGATGTTGAAATTCAACAAAACAGTTGCATCATGCACCCATAACTAGCCCTGGTCGTACTGGATACTGTGGCTACCCACAATATATTTTATTTAATGTTCTGTAAAAGGTCCAAAATTGTAGTTGCAGCAACTGTAAAACCCCAAACAAACTTACTTGTGAAATTTCTAATCCAAAAGTGATCCAAAGAAAGTAAAAAAGACATCAAATCCAAATATCCAGCAGCATCCACAAAAAGTAATCCTTCCAGGTCAAGATCCAAATCAAAGTGACCAGCACATGAAGAAAGCACTGGGAGGAGCCTGCTGGACGGGAACAGGAAGTTGGAGACTGTGGGGCACTTCCTTCCTCCCACCTCCCCACCCCCAAAATGGACTCCTTGCAAAAAAAAAGTGCAGGCAAATGTCAACCTGAGGATTTATTCTGATAAAAATCATAATTTTCAAGGTTTATGCTGCCTGCTGGTGGATTTCTTGTGCGAAATTGCAAATTTTGCAATCTCGCAATTGCGAGATTGTCGCTGCCCGCCGCATCTACGTGTTTGCAAGTGTTTACTCCCGCGATGCGTGATCACGGGCCTTTAGGACGTACTCGCGTTGCCAAACTCTCGCTGTGCAAGGTGGCAAGCCGCGATGACGTAATAGCGGTCAACAAACTCCCGCGGGATCCCGCAGCAAGATCCAAAATGGCGCAGCACACGCAAACATGGAGAAAAACAACTCTTCAAACGCTGAATGACGGTAAGTGAACGTTGCGCGCAGCAAAATTGTATAGTATTCTATTTGGCAAGTGCGACCAAGCAAAAAATCCGCTTCGCGCAGATTTTGCGAATTTTCGGCAAATTCGCGAGAGTTTGCGGATTGCGAATTTGCCGAAAATCTGCAAAATCCGCGAGTGGAACGGATTTTACGCCCATGCTTACTATTGTCAGCAGGATATGGTGTAATATGAGCAATATTAGGCTTAACTTCTACTGACTTGTGTGTAGCTGGATATAACCCTACAAGAATGATGAAAAATGCAAAAACTATAGCTACTAGTGTGCCTGCTGTAATTAATCTAGACCTGCTAGTATTAGAATTGGCTTCCATTTCTTTGTTAGAATCCAAACCGTTGGGTGGAACGTAGCAGCTACAGAGTCTTTTCTGTCGATTTCTGCCTGTGCAAGCTGCAAAACCAAAGTTCATATGATGTGCAACAAAATTATGTACAAAGTCTTTGTGAATCTTCTTTATTTCCCAACAGTCTAAATAATGTCTCTAATAATAAAGGGTTCAAATACACTAATAATCATTTCCAGAATAAAATGTTTCAGTTCATCAACTAGCACTGGGAACTCATTTGCATCCAAGAAAGGAAACTCGGCCACATCCAGGATAAGATGTTTCAAGGCACTCAATTTCACTTACAGAGGAAGTTCAAAACTAAGATTACTGGAGATCAAGTTGCCGAAATTTCGGTTGAATTTTCACAATAATTCCAGAATTCCCATAACTCATTCCCTGTGTCTCTTGAAAGGAAGTAAGTCCATTCAGGGCAAGAGTACCTTCGACAAGGCACTTCATCTCACTTTTACCTTCTGAATGTGTTCCCCTCTCCTTCTCCGTCACTCAGATCAGACTACTTAGTATCCTCAGGAATGACTGGAAGTTGACCTTCTCCATGCAGCACCAGTCTCCCCCTCTCCTTTTTTGGCCAACATTCTCTTGCTGCCATTCGTGGTTCTAAAGCACTAGGACCTTCGTTGGGGATTTGAGCCTGGCTCAGTCACAACCACAGGACTAGCCCCTTCATTGTCAGCTTTGACAATAAACTCTCCAGGACCCCCCTCAGGTTGAACAAGTGATGTTAATAACCTGGTCCCGTTGTCGCTTAACCACCACATGTGCTTCTGAAGGAGGTACTGTTACATCATCCAGGGGACACTGAACTCTGAGTATGAGCAGCATTCATCCAGTGGGGAGACCTCCGTACTTCACAGCAGTCATGGTCATTAGGATCACCTGGTACAGCTCATGCCAACGAGGCTGCAGACAACTCTATTGTACATGCTTTTTCACCAGGATCCAGTAAACAGGGCTGATGTCATGGCACTGCTCCTGGTGAGGCAGGGCTGTGTCAGCTTCAACCTGATGGGACACATAATACACCACATCAGCCAGTCCTTTGCAGTAATCAAGTATGAGATCATCAGTAATGGTCACAAGTGCACTTGCAGGCATGGCTGGCAACCTTGTTGCTCTGCCCATGATGATCTCATGGAGGACAATCCTGTCCTTCGATCAGGTATGCTGCGGATACTCATCAACAGAGGCAGCAAAGCAACAGGCCATTTCAAAGACATAGAAGCACACAATTTTGCAAGCCTTGATTTCAAAGGCCCATTGATCAGCTTCACCACTCCCAAAGCCTCAGGTCTGGAGATATAATGCAGTCTTTGTTCAACTTGCAAAGCAACGCACAGCATCCTCACTATTTCATTGTTAAAGTGCGTACCTCGGTCCGATTCCAAAGAAGTCCCTTAACAAAGCTTCGCTACTGTAAGCCTATCATTCTTCATGTGGGATATGGCTCAAGCCATCATTAAAAGATACACCCAACAACCAACTCATACCTTAATCTACTGCACACAGGCATTTCAATAAAATCCAGCTGCATCCTGTTGAAAGGACCTCCTTACCTCCCTATATGACTCTGTGTTAATGACGTCCTTTTACCCACATTATATTGTTGACACACAACAGATCTTTGGCACAATGCTTCAGACATCGATACAAACCCTGGATTAAACCAAGTCTGCCTGAACAACCTGACCATCACATACCTCCCCACATGAGTAGGACCACTGTAATCTCTGGCCAACAGGGGTAAAAGGCTGTTAGGCAACACTGGCCTCCCATCTCATGAAACCCAAATCTCATCCTCATCTCTCTTAATGCAGGGAGCTTTGACCCAACTCTGCTGTTCTGCCTCTGACACTTCTTCCTGCAAGCTCTTGACTTCCTTTCAAGTATCAGCTGTAGTTAACAAAAGGTTGTAGTTGGTCTGTTCCCTCATTTGTGTACTCTCCATTAAAAGGTACAAGCACTGTAAGCACAGTGTCTGGCAACTTTGACAGCATATCTGTTGCCAACGGCCACATAATCATGCTTCAAGGAGTTTTCGGACTTGCTCCCCATTACGAATGGGTGAGCCCAAAAAGGTCATGAACCTTCTCTGGGACCATAACTGTCCAAAATCATGAACTACTCTAAAGCAGTATTGGCTATCCATGAACATGGTCACTCTCTGCTGGTCTGAGACACAGTGTGCTCTAGTAAGAGCTGTCAATTCAGCCACTTGCGCTGAGAACACGCCCTAGAGCCACAAAGCTTCTACTATTCCTGAAACTGTACAGACTGCATAATCCGTTCGTAAATTTCCTTTGTTGTCTTTTTCAATGTGGCTACATTAATCCCAGTACTTGTATTAATAGGAATACCCCTACCTGTACCTTGGGACTAAAACCCACTTCCACCTTGCATAGCTAGTGCTCCTTGCAGATACACTCCCTGCGGAGGGCTGCATTCCCAACAAATGGATGACCTTGACTTCCCCTCTGAGCAGCTTTCATCTGTGCTACCATGAGCTTCTCCTTTAATTTCTTCTGCCTCATGTCAATCTCGTCATTGCAATAGTTAGCGTATCGCAAAATCTCATCAATCAACATATTCTGCCAAAATTCAAATGCTGCTGAATCATCATACTAATCTCTGGTCTCAAACCTAGACACAAAATGTCCCATGTCCTTAGGCTTCAACATTTCCATCCCACTATACTGTTTGAATGCCTGCAGCAATCTCTCATAATATGCATGAATCATCTCTTTAGGTACCCAAATTGTACGATCAATCTTGACCCTGTCAACATCTTGGGGTGACAATTTAGACTTTAACCATATCATCAGCTGGTCACAAGTACTCATGCATATGGGTGACGGAACATTAGTCAGAGGATACCTTAGTGGTTCTCTCTCTGGCTATTCCGTAGCTATCTTACCTGCTGTCCACAAGTCACTTCTAACCACAATGTCAAATAGAGTATTTAAATCACTCCACAAAGCCTTCAAAATTTTCACAAACCGGTCAACTTCTTTGTACCATTTCACGAGTTTCTCTCTTAACTTAGGAAAATCATTATTGAATGACTCCAGATAACTCCTACTCCAAGGAACCGTAACATAATCTCCTCCAGGTACCTCTCGTGAAGGTAGAATTGCAGCCCCCCCTCTCCAGAAGGAGTCCAGTTCCCCCATTGACCTTTTGGGGCTTTTTCTTTTTGACCATATAATTTCCAACTTATCCAGCGTGCTCCAAATCCGAATGCTTTGAACCAATTCCTGAATTTGCATTTTTAACCCTGGTATTCTCATATTTTCCAAATCCTGATCACAAAAGGAGAGACAGTGATTTTTCTGTAAAGCTTTCATCTGCTCAAAATCTACTTCATATTTCTGAGCTATTTCAGATAATTTATCATAACCTTTCCTTGCTCTCCTAGTAACATCCTTACTCGTAAACAGAAGCTCATTTTGTTGATAAATGTCTATCCAAGCCAATTCAGGACTTCCACTTATCATTTAATTCATGTCAAGTTGTTTTAATTTAGCTACATCCACTAGATTCCCTTTTAAGAATAACCTAATTCGTCCTTGACTTATTTCTGTACTTCCACTTTCATTCGGGGGACACTGTGATACTTCAGCTAATCATCTAGCTCCTGAGCATCAAGTATATGTGTCCCCTCAGGCGTTCTCAGAGCCGGTTCTTCTTTGAGGGTCCTATTATGCCGGTCTAGGGGTGGCGTCCAAGTTATTGAACCCAAATCTGGCTACCCCCAGAATTACCTCAAAAGCCCAAATCTAATCTCATACGCTGATGGGTCTGCACTTGTACCACAAGGCAAACTTTCATTCTTTGGGACCAAGAGAATAAGCTTTACATTCAAACTTGTAGGAGCCACCTCTGGGGCCCTTGACTCAATTGGAACAGCTAAATTATCCATAACACTCCCTGTGGAGCTGGGATTATATATGGTGACTACAGACCCAAGAGTAATTGGAACAGTGAGAGCACCAGGAACATTCAAAACTCCGGTAACATTTGGAACTGTAGAAGGGACAGGGAGCACAAGTCCCTAAACTCCCTCCCACTGAGGTTTGATTCATGTTCACAGGAGTTGGTCCCCATTATATTAGGACTCACAGTTATTGATGCCGTAGCAATTCCACAATGTCCACTAATATTAGTACTTCCACCTCCCCTTGTTTGGGTCTCATTGAATGGGGACTGCTGCTCCAACAGCAAAACATCTAAGAGGCTCTCACTACTATCTTTGTCACTGTTTTCATCTTCCTCAACTGATTCCTTCACCTCATTCCTTCTCTCTTTTTTTCTCTTGTCTACCATTCTCGAACTCCTCACTTGTCAATGCTGGAAACAACTTAGCTCCCTCTATCATGTCCGTTCTCCACCTCTTCTGTTCTGCGTCCCACCTTTCGTGCGCTTCCTTTATACCTTAATTTCTCTTTGGCCTGAGCTGCATGCTCCTAGCATTGAGCACTTCAAGCTGTGTAGGTCGAGGCTGTGGTTTCATCTCATATAAAATCCTCCTCAAATTTTGAAAGATTCTAACATTAAACATACCATAGCGGGGAAACAGCATTGCACCTTCTTTCTTAGTGATCTTGTGCCATTGTTTAAGCCAAATACAAGTGTGTAGCATCACATTTATCGTCATATAATGACCTGCGGAATCTTCAGGTGGTGCTTCTTCTCCTTCTCTAACCGGTATTGTCACATCTCCCGTTACCAGATCTCATATGACCTTAAAACATTTAATTTTTCCTACAAAATGTTAATAATCTCAATTAAAATTACTTATTTCAGAGCGGAACCCAATATTTTGCTCATATTTGTGTTCCAATTCAACAACCAATAATAGAGTGGCACTCCATGTCATAGACAACCAATAGCTTCACGGCTTTACACCAACCGGCCAATCCCAGTATAGCACACTGTGATGACAGTCTCACTCTTTGCAGAGGTCCACCCTCCTCTACAATTTTTCACAAATACACTCTCTTCAGCAATACGCACACAAATAAATGCAATGCAGATAGCAACAAATAGCAATTCTTTGCTTTACTAAAGTAATCAACAGAACGCAATCACACACAAAAAATGTTCGATCTACTATAATATGCATTTGAATTAAAAACCTCGACCTGCGGGGAATCTGATCAATACAGTTTCCCTCTGTGCCAAAGTTTCACCACACTGATCATACCTCGCTTTCACATATAAAGTTAAGGGCCCTATCTCAATTGGGCTGTAGCCAACGTCTCACGACAGACTCCACAAAACCTTAGCAGACAATTACAATACTGTGTCTTTTACACTTTTAATACCGGCCCGGTATCTTAGGCCATGTCGGACCTGTTAACAACTTCAACTTCTTCACATACAACACCACATTCACACGATATTCAAATACCTCTGTCAAACATCACACAATTGTTAGAACACCACAAGCTTAGCACAAGCGGTACACATACAACCCTATTAATACTCATTCCTCACTGTTACAACTCCCCCACAAAGTACTGGAACTCAGCCAATCTTACCACTCGAACCATGGGTTCTGTAACTTGGACAGGGACTTCAACTATTATGTAAAACCTCTTATCTCAGGACCGAACCGTCCTCTGCTATCCTCTGAGAATACATCTAAATTGGACTCCTTCTTCCTGCCCCCCCTGCAATGGAAGGTTCTAGGTGCCTGAGGAATAAAGGAGGTAGGATCAACTACAATTAACTAAATTACAGTGTAACCCATTTGGTCACACAGTAAAGTGTGGAGTTGATTGATGGCATTAAGTATGGATTTATTACAAATTCAAAGCAAAGCTGATATAAATCAGTCTCAGAAACATAGTATAGCTGAAACAAGCACATATGATAAATCCTCAATAACAGAAAGCAAATAAGGAATTCAGTAACCGCAATACATAGAATGAGGAAAACAGTTTGATGAGTAGATTGAAAGTTTCGATCCTCATGTCTATACATGAGGTCATCTAAGAAAACGTACTAAACCCTATTCTAACTCTGGATCAAGGAAACCCTATTAATTCGGGGAAGCAGAGAAAGGTGTTAGCATAGCAGAATTCCTGTAGAAGTTCTCAAAGATAAAGTATATTGTATAGCAATACCGCCACACAACAAAGAAGTTGCAAAGAGGTCTGTACCTCTTAGAGTCTTAAAGGAAATATGAACAAAACCAAACTGCAACACCCAATTATACCCACCAAAGAACCTGTGAGAATCTCAGTTCATGTGTTCAATTAATTCTTATCTTTGAACAACTGACTTAACAGCTACACTCGAGATTTATTTATTTTGGTCCACATGTTAAACGTCTTTGGATTCCTCCTGTCACCGTGCTCCACTCGGACAGTGGTCCTCCATTTCTCCATTAATTTTCTGCTCGGACAGTAGTCCTCCCTTTCTCCATTCATGTTCTTATGTTTGCCAAGAGGTACTCCTTGGACCTCACTATCTCTTTTACACAATGTGCCTTTCTTTATCCATGAGATCACTTTCAGAGGAGAGGAAACATTGCACGTGAAGCAAGCATTCAAACTAAAACTAAACATTGCGAATTCCATAAGCTTAAGGACTTTGGTCAACTTCAGTACAGCAAGCTTTTCAATACACTTTTAAATGCATCACTTTCAGAGGAGAGGAAACATTGCACGTGAAGCAAGCATTCAAATTAAAACTAAACATTGCGAATTCCATAAGCTTAAGGCCTTTAGTCAACTTCAGTACAGCAAGCTTTTAAATACACTTTCAAATGCATGATTACAGGTACATACGCAGTGACGATATAAGTGTAGATCACTATTCATAGGGATACATTTTCAGTTCTAAAATAAATGGAGTGTAATGGAGAAGATTATTTAAAGAAATAAGCAAACATATAAGAAATATGTTATTCAAACCACCGAAGTGTAAATATATGTGAAAGCTGCAACGTTTTACTGTAACGAAAATATTAGTTCACACTCATATAAATGTCGTGATTACACAGTAGGCACACTTCTCGATAATTGTTCAATTATTAAAGTTACATCACACAAGTACTTTACACATACATGTGGACTAGTTAAACAATATATGGTGAGCCAAAATTATGCTGCTCCACAGCTAAAAACAGGAAACTTTTCTCAACCAAATCCTCCTACAAAAAAGGCAAGTTCAAATCAATTGCAGTGAATTATAGCGTTGATTTGTACGGTATTACCTGTAAATTAACCTACACTAATTCATATTATGTTATGTTATTTAATACTTGTAGAGCGCACAGCTACTCAACAAAGTGTTCTGTCGCTAGAGGCTGTAAGTGAGTGAGACGGCTGCCAGAGCAGGTTTGTTCAGATATTATTTCTGGAACAACCTAGTTTTGAGTTGTTTGGTAAAGGTCAATACGTCAGTGGTCTGTCTGAGTGTTAATGGCAGACCCTTCCAGATGCGGGCCACCTGCACCTGAAAGGTGCGACCCCGCTGCGGGAACGTGCAAATTTGGGCACAGTGATCAGATGTTGGTGTGATGCTTGATTCCGGTCCAGGGAAGACATGGCTTGGCAGTTCGGGCTGGACTGTTCCCATGAGGCACAGGGTCAAGACTGATTTGCATATGGCCATGTCTGAACTGGGGTGGCTTGGTGAGCAAAATAACGATGGATTAAACCCAGATCTGTGACTGGGGGAGAATGTTTTGCTATTGTGCAACATTGCGTCCATCATCTTGTGTGTTTTGCTGTTCAGCCTATGCAGGATGGGTATGCCCAAACGTGGGTCCCGTGCTCACTACGCCACTGGAATCAAGCTATCCTGGCTGATGAAGGCTGATAGCCAGGAACCGGTCCTAGGATGCTTGATTCCGGTCCAGGGAAGACATGGCTAGGCAGTTCGGGCTGGACTGTACCCATGAGGCACAGGGTCAAGCCTGATTTGCATATGGCCATGTCTGAACTGGGGTGGCTTGGTGAGCAAAATACCGATGGATTAAACCCAGATCTGTGACTGGGGGTGAATGTTTTGCCATTGTGCAACATTCCGTCCATCATCTTGTGTGTTTTGATCTTAAATTTCTGCCAGGAGTATAGTAAGTCACCAGTTTCCTGATGTAATGGGCCCCTGTGCCATGGATTGCCTTAAAAGCCAATACAAGAGCTTTGAAATGAATTCTGCTGCGGATGGGTAACCAATGTAGGTTCTTCAGGTGAGAAGAAATCCATACTCCGGGGCCCAGCATAAGAATGGCCCTGGCTGCCACATTTTGGACAACCTGGAGTTTATTTATTAAAAATTCAGGGAGACACAAATATAAGACATTTACATAATCCAGTCTCGAAGTAATAAGAGCCTGGACCACTGTCTTTCTATGGGGAGCGACAGGAAGGGAAGAAATCTCTGGAGCATTTTCAAAATGCTGTAGCAGGTAACTGCTACCGACTGAACTTGGGTTTTCATGGCAAGAGAATCATCCATTATTACCCCTAGATTTTTCACAACGCCCACTGAGGCCTTAGGGGGCGACATGTTGGTTGGCCACCATTGTTTCCATGTATCTTGGATGAAAGATCCAAAAAGAATAACTTCGGATTTCTCCGAGTTGTATTGTAGCTGGTTGAGTCAAAACCATGCAAAAACATCCCTCAGGCACTTATTGATCTTATCTCCATCAAGATCCTCACCCTTCTTGCATGTGAACAACAGTTGAGTGTCGTCAGCCTAGGATATAATTGTTGCACCACAAGCTTCCCCCAGAAGGGTGAGGGGGGCCAGATACAAGTTAAACAGCTGCAGGCTCAAGATAGAATCCTGAGAGACTCCGACTTTCAAGGGAGGAAAGCGGGCCACAAAAGGGGGAGACAAGATCTCCTGGCTTCTGTCCTACAGAAAGGAGGAGAACCGCTTCAACGCCATGCCCCCGAGGCCACATTCCCTCAGTCTATGTAGGAGTAGGCCGTGGTGCACGGTGTCGAAGGCTGCAGATAAGTCCAGGAGGATCAAAGCCGCCTTCCTGCAGGTGTCGAGGGTCTCTTTGATGGATTCAGAGATCTCGAGTATGGCCGCCCCTGTGCTGAAATTTGCACAGAATCCGGATTGACTCGTATGGAGGAGATTGTTGGTTTCTACAAACTCAGTGGTCACAGAGTTCACATATTTTTCTATGGTTTTGGCAAAGAAAGGCAGGAGGGAGATGGGTCTGTAATTAGTTATTATTGTCGGGTCAGCGGAGGGCCTTTCTATCAATGGAAGAATTTTGGCACTCTTCCAAATGGAGGGGACCTGTCCGCTACTCAGTGACAAGTTCAAAACCGCATTGACCTCAGGATTGATAGTCTCAGCTACGGCGGCAAGTGTTTTTGCAGGGCATGGGTTGGAAGGGGGGCCGGATTTTAGATTTTTCATAATCTTCAATAATTGCTCAAAAGTCACAGAAGGGAACAGAGAGAGGGAGTCGTCCCTTGCCAGAGTGTGGTCAGGTGGTACAAAGGGAGAGTCAACCTCCAGCTTCTCCCGCTATTTTGGTAAATCCTCTCTCTGGTCTGTTGCCTTCATTTCTTACCATTTTGGCCACTGGTGTAGCTCCAGTGTTCAGCATTCAGTAGGCAGACTTAGAGGTTTGTGAGTTATGTACGCCACAAAGAGGGACTTTCCACCATGTCCCATAATCCGCAAACACTTCCTCAAAAAAAATAATCAATGGCAGACTCTGCAGTTGACAGCTGCATGGCAATCTTTGCGGGTTTAGCCTTATCTCAAATTTTCATTATGTGGCTGTTTGGCATTCGCCCATTGGACAATACAATTTTTCTGCTAAATGCTTTAGCTCTAGCTTAGTAAAACTTTTAGGCATGGCTCAACCGAAGTCCGATTCTTCTGAAACTCTATGGCTCGATTAGGAGTGGATCAGCATTTTCTGACACTTGCATAAACCCCTATTTGCGCAGGGGTCGAAATGACCAGTTAGGTAATTACCAGCTGTGTTAAATATCTCACCTTTGTTCAATTCTGGCAGGTCTTTAACAGAGGAAAGTGTATGGTAATTACTATATCAAGCACTCTTCCTTCTTCTGGTGGGGACCCTTCCGACGCTTGTAGTGTTCCCCCCAGATAACTTCTTGTAGACCCTGGTGCTGAGTCAGCAATCCATCTCCTTAGAAGCTCCCTGGGACAGTGAGCTTACTATCAATCAGGTGTTGGCACTGATCTGCAAAACAAAGACTGAACACTTGCTCTCATGCAGTCAAGTTATACAGCCCCTGGTAATCCTTCATATCATTGCCCTTCACTGAGCCATCAAGTGCCTTGCAAAAGAAATCTACACAATCCACCCAGGACTGATGGGGCAGCTTCTGGATGTCCCTAAACATTTGCCTATAGTTTTCAGGTGTGAGACCATATTTCCCTTCATGGGGGGGATGCCTCATCGTATCCCTCTTATCTAGGGCCAGTAGGGCGTCCCTTCCCTCACTAGCAATAATCTTCCAGAGGCTAACCCTCCATTTCTCCTCAGGGATCCAATGCATCTCCAAAGCTATCTCATAAGCTTCAAACAATTTGTCAATTTCGTCCCCTACAACAAAGCCAAGCACCCGACCTTTAGGCATGTGGACACTCTTGTCCCCAGAGATCACTGTACGTATGCTGCTATCAATATTGCTGGACTGTACCTGCCTAGCTCCTATGTTCAGCTCTCTAAGGTTCCTCTTGTGAGCCATTTTACTCTCCCCCACCTCCATGTCCAGTTTATTTTCCTCCAATGCCAGTTTTTGTCAGGAACTGACATTGGCGCCTACAATATATAGAGACTTGAACTACATTACCCAGAAGGCTTTCTGGGAGAAGCTAGTAGTTATAATCACGTGACACGCTGTTCGCATTGTACGTAATTCTCCTTCCCCCCGGACGGTCGGTTTGAAGTCTGCTGCCCGTCTCGATTACCCGCTGCAATTTTGCCGGTTCTACCTGTGGTTTCCCGGCTGGGAAACGAAGCCTCCGTCTGAGCAGTGGTTCGTGGCGGCTATTCTTCTCCCTGTTCGGACGAACAGGTGTGGGCGTACCTTTCCCGCTAGCGGCTGCAGCGGGGAAGGAAGTGCTGTGCTTGGCGAGGTCGAGCCAAGCGATTCTGGTCTCCGCGGCGGACGTCTGCCTACCCGCTGGGCTTCCGGAGTTTTCTGCCGTAGTTAAGCGGCTGTTCAGGACTTGCATTCTGGACATTACTGAGTCCGGCGTGACTCACTGGATTTGAGCTTAGGTTGGGCAAATACTTTCCTCGGATAATTCTGCTTGCTACTTCTTTGCCTACCGGATGGTCCTGGAAATACGGGTAAGCTTAGGCATTCTGGCTGGATGCGCTAATTATCTACTTACGTTATGTTCCTTTAGTTTTCTTTCAAACTCATAGACTTCATTTCGTTTCTGGGCATGCTTTGAATGCTGGAAGTGGAACAGGAGTAATTTCTCGGTTGAGTGTCATTAATCTTGACGGAGTGCTGAACATTTTCACGAGCAGTCTAGTACTGAATTGAAACTCGAGACTTTCCTTACTCAAAGGCTATTATTTGAGGGTTGTGGTTCTATACAATTGGGGAGTGCGAGTTATGGTACGTATGTGGTCAGGTTGGCTTGATGGGTGCATAACAGAAATATGTATGGTGATGTTGGTAACCTTTGTTTGGTTTTCTAGGAACACTTGCTTCAATGATGAGAGAAGCATCTCGTTATTTCTGAGACGTTCAGGAAGGGGCCATCTTCGGAGCTATTGTATACAAGGTGTGTTTGGGGTTCAAGCGAGAATTAATGAGAGTAGCTAGAATACCTTCTTGTGCTTAATCATTGTATGTTCTCATTTCAGGTGTCCCTTCCACTGCTGCTCCCTCCCCTTCCTTCCCTCGCTTGATTACCTCTATGCTCTGTGTGTTCTTCACTAGTCAGAGTGTGGGGAAGTCAGGAGGTGGACCCATTTAAGCATCATCCTGATCCTGAGGAGTTCGACCGGATCGTGACAGTTTTTCCCTCTTTGCCTCTTCTCTTCTCCTCTGCCTCCAAATTGAGCTTGGACATTTGCAGCCTGAAATACCTTTTGGCTTGTCTACCAGGTCCTCTGGGGGCAGACCTAGAGAAGATACACATCTCTCCGCACTGGCAGGGAGCTCCAATTCAATGAACAGTTCATCCTTCCCAGCAGAATGCTACATCTCAGCACTGGTATCCAAGTCCTCTCCCTGCCTTTCCACCTCATCATCTCGTTAGTTGCTGTAACACGTGACTTGTGGACTACTGCCCAGGCCCTCAGTGCCTGTTGGAGCAGCAGCTTTCTGGTGTTACTTTTGGCCGGAAGTCCCCTCTCCTTGACACCAGCCACAGGGTGCGCATCTAAGTTGGCAAGCTCAAACTCCACCCTTACAGGTGTGGTTTCAGGTACAAAAGTCAGGAGAATGAGAGGGAATTAAGAAAAGCAAAAAGGCCAATCAGGAAGAATTTAAAAAACGTGAATTGGTCCTAGATTATTTATCTGGGATTTTCAGTGTAACACAAAATGACCATATGGCACTGCACAAACACAAGTCCAAATCTTCACCGCTGAACACCAATGTAAGTAATTGGGTTATTGGTTCAGAGGGGTTAAACCCTACTCAAGTAGAAACTACAATCCTTGTCAGGGTGAAATCCCAAGCAACCCCCAAATTAACCTGTGCTCAACCCTCCGGTAGCTTAGTACACATCAGTCAGACTTAATTTAAATACAATGTGTAAAGTATTTATGCAGCATTTTAAAGTGTAAACACAACACAAGAAAAATCACACACCAACTTAGAAAAAAGAGCAGTTTTTAATAATTAATACCAAAATGGCAAACATCCAATCAGTAGAGCTGAACATATAAAGTTTGAAAGTGTAAAGTGAAGATTGCACCAAAAGTACAAAGCGGCAACTGTGGCTATCTGGTTGGACGAGACTGGTCCCAAGTTCAGGCCAACTGTGATGGAGTGCAGGTTAGCTACAGGGATCTAGTTAGGCATGGTGAATAAAGTAAAACCAAAGGTGGTGATGGACGGAGCGTTGACAATACAAACACTCACCCCCAGTCAACTGATCTGGGTTTAATCCATCACCGTTCTTTAGCTCACTCCGCCACCCCAGTTCAGACATGGCCATATGCAAATCAGTCTGACCCTGTGCCTCATGGGAACAGTCCAGCCCGAACTGCCAAGCCATGTCTTCCCTGGACCGGAATCAAGCTTTCCAGGACCGGTTTCTGGCATTACAGCCGTCTTCAGCCGGGCTTGCTTGACTCCAGTGGCAAAGTGAGCAAGGGACTCACGTCTGAGCATACCCTGCCAACTTAGGGCGAACAAAGAAAAACCAAAGGTGGTGATGGACGGAGCGTTAACAATACAAACACTCACCCCCAGTCAACTGATCTGGGTTTAATCCATCACCGTTCTTAGGGCGAACAAAGAAAAACCAAAGGTGACAACTCCTCCACCATTCTTGCTGTTGTCTCACTGTGTGAGAGCAATAAACTAAGTCCAGCCGCCAGCTACACCAGCCATGTGAGCCAGGATCAGGCTGCAGGCACCAAATGCTTAGGACAAAAAAATGCCACTTTCTAAAAGTTGGTAAAGTTGTAACTAAAAATCTGACTTTATCATTAAAGAGGGCGAATTCCAATTCTTTTTACACCAAACTTGAACTGTCAATCTGTTCGTAATTAGAAGTTACAGCTTATTAAATGTAATGCGGTAACTCCAGTGTTATCCTATAGAAGAGGTAATCCTTGCAGTAGTGAAAAACGAATTAAGGAGTTTTTCACTACCAGGTCAGGGGCACCTTCCTGAACATAAACAAACAGTAAAGGCAATTTGCTGTTTTTATGTGTGCATCAGAATTTAGCACACATAGAAAGAGCAAAATACGAGGAGAAATTAATAATTTAATTTCTCCTAGTATCACCATCCAAAGAACAGGTTTTCTTAGTTTTTGTCGCTGCCCCATTCTTGTAAATATGGATCAGCGTCAAAAAGCAGTGGGTGTTGAGGCGAAACGTCCACTGCTACACCCATTGCATGCTCCTTTCACGCTAAGTGAAGCATGAAAAGGGGCCTTATTTACAAGGTGGCGTTAAGCCATGTTAAATGGCTTAACACCACCTTGTAAATAAGGAGAAGGAGATATCGCCATCAGAACGTCACTAATAGTGACATTCTGGGGGCGAATTCCCTTGTAAGAATGCCCCCAATGTATTATTACCATGAGAGAATATTCAAATGTGTTATGTAGTAAAATGTTTCTTCTTGCTCGTTCCCTATTGGTGCATATTATGAGAACCATGTACTTGTGCCAGATGTATAAATGTCTTTGTTTAAATTCTTATGATAGGACATGAAGATTTCTATGTGAAGAAGACCCTTTTCCCCCACTTTAAAAGGGTGAAACTGTGCTGGATTTTACTTAGAACTGTATTGAGTTCTCTGTACTTCTGATTTGCATGCTGTCCTGCTGAACGTACTTGGCAGTTCGGTCTGGACTGTTCCCATGAGGCACAGGGTCAAGGCTGCTTTGCATATGGCCATGTCTGAACTGGGGTGGCGTGGTGAGCAAAATAACGATGGAGTAAACCCAGATCTGTGACTGGGGGTGAATGTTTTTCCAATGTACAATATTCCGTCCCTCATCTTGTGTGTTTTGCTGTTTGCCCTATGTGGGAAGGGTATGTTCAGACATGGGTACCGTGCTCATTACGCCACTGGAGTCAAGCTATCCTGGCTGATGAGGGCTGAAACCCCGAAACCAGTCCTAGGATGCTTGATTCCAATCCAGGGAAGACCTGGCTTGGCAGTTCGTTCTGGACTGTTCCCATGAGGCACAAGGTCAAGATTCATTTGCATCTGGCCATGTCTGAACTGGGGTGGCGTGGTGAGCAAAATAACAATGGATTAAACCCAGATCTGTGACTGGGGGTGAATGTTATGCGAATGTGCTACATTCCGTCCATCATCTTGTGTGTTTTGCTGAACGCCCTATGTGGGTTGGGTATGCCCAGATGTGGATCCCGTGCACACTACGCCACTGGAGTCAAGCTAACCTGGCTGATGAGGGCTGAAAGTCTAAAACCAGTCCTAGGATGCTTGATTCCAGTCCAGGGAAGACATGGCTTGCCTGTTCTGTCTGGACTGTTCCCATGAGGCACAGGGTCAAGACTGATTTACATCTGGCCATGTCTGAACTGGGGTGGCCTGCTGAGCAAGATAACAATGGATTAAACCCAGATCTGTGACTGGGGGTGAATGTTTTGCCACTGTGCAACATTCTGTCCATCATCTTATGTGTTTTGCTGAATGTACTTATGGCATATTGAACGTGATCTGCCTATTAATTCTTTACATACAGCTTTGAAATGACAACCCTCGTCTGTCATTCTTACAAAAATGATTCAGCACTCAATTTGAACTAAATTTGCAAGAAAGAGTGATGGATCTAGTCGGGTAGCACCAAAGTCCCTACCGGGACTACTTTGCTCCCGGTCCTAGCCCTTGGCGAGCCCCATGATTGAACTTTAGGATGAGGCTGCATATGGGCTACAGTTAGTAGCAATGTTAAGGTAGCTAAGGCCATCTAAAAAAAACACACAGGAGGATATTGTTAGTTACAATTTTGTTTCATACCAGTATCCATGAGTGGAAAAACTATCTTAGAGTACTCCTTCAGGTGAGAATTGGTTTATGTTAGAGCTGAGGAATAAACAACGTGAGTTATATAGGCATTGTGAAGGCATAGTAAACAGCCAGACTTGGAAGTGTTGTTTTAAAGGACTAAAGAACTTAGAAGTGATAATAAGAAATTAATTGGGAATGTAAACATTTTCTGTCTTTAACAATAAGCAACGCCAAAGCCAATAGGTCTGAGATTAATATGCTAGCACATATGGCGTCATCAGATTTAAAGGAGACACACGGGAGGGAGCCAGCAGGGCCGGACAGAAAAAAGGCAATGACTGTGAAGTAGTCCTTCATGTAGGTTAATGCATACACTTGAGTGGAGGTGGAAATATACACTCACACAGCCAATACCATTAGGCGAGAGATGAATACCCTACTGGGCTGAACCAAGATGTGATATACAAAGTCTCAAGACAATGGCTGAAAAAGGCTGGTCGAAGAAAACCAATGGTTGAAAGGGAGAGAAGCCTCTGTAAATTGTTAGCTAGGAATTTGGATCTGTCCTTATCAACCGTTGGTTTCCTTGGACTAGTCTCTAGGGTGCAAGAAAGTGTATTATCCCTAGAATCTGGGGCTACAGCAATTGAAAGTGCACCAGCCTACAACTGTTTTTAGGAGTATGGATTGACAAAATGGGAAACTATAAGTTGTCTCACAATAACACATCAGAGGCAAGTGTCAAATTCTAAGCCCTAAAAATATCTATATAGATATTATATCTCCTTCCCACCCCTTTTGCCTCCATCATAAAAGTCAATGTTTTCCCTTCACGTGTATTTTATCATACTTCCTTATCTGGTGTATTTAAATTAACTAAAATTACACATTCATTTGCAAGTTGGGTTTAATACCCGTGCACCAGAGAAGACAGTGATGTATGCGAATTACGTGTTTAAATAGCGAAGTGCCGCTGATGAAACTATAAAAAGACTCATTTGGCCACAAATATACAGTTGTCAATTAAACAGGTTCAACATGAGGAATAGTCTCTTACTTAACCCATTCGGAGAAGTAGGGCCAAAAAGCGGCGCGTGTCCTGTCTGAAACTTTTAGTCCTGAGGGTTCTTGTCCCTTCTGTTATAAATGTTTGGAATGGCGGGGTGCACGTCTGATTTGTGTGCGAGTTGGACAGGCTAAGTGGCCATTAGATGCAACAAAGAGGATTTTGAGAGACAAGGCTACAACTCTGTGCTCAGAAGGTTTGGAAAACTGTCAATAGCTTTGCTTGCAATGTCCAGGTTGAATTATTTTTTTGTGTGGTCAGTACTTTTTCTAACGTGCACTTAAAATGCTTACATTGCCTCCTTGTCTGTCGCCAATATCCCTATCTTTACTAAGTGAGGTTTGGCTGGTCTAACAGGTAGCGCTTACCGATCCTGATCCCACAGTCCTAGAATTGGCACAAATATATTGCGGGCCCGATTTAACATCATTTGGCGCAACACAGCATGACAACCTGCAGGGGGCAGCCTTAGGCATGTGCAAGCTGTGCACCTGCACAGGGCCACCAAACCCCAGGGGCCACCACGCCAATATATATCCTTAATATAATAATCCTCTGACTTCCAAGCACCCTGACACCCCCCCCTCTTCACTGGCCTCCGCGCTCTGCCCTGCCCGGACCCCCTCTTCCGGGGTCCCCTACCTACGCTGCCGGCTCAGGGCTAGCATGAGCCTATAGCCGCCCCTGCATCAAATAAAGAGAACAAGAATGCGCTATAATTATTAACATATCATGCATTCCTGCTCTCTCCCTGCACTGGTGGACTGTCAATGCAAACACCCATGTGTCATGGGGCACAGGCAGGATTGTTTTAGTGCAAGAAGGGACGCCTTCCTGCACAAAAACAATCCCCAGAGACATTTTCCTATGCAGCACACGTAGAAAGAGGAAACAGTGAGGAGAATTAAAGATGTTTCTCCTCGGTACACCTCACTTGGGAAGGCACAAAATGTTGACACATTCCCAGGTTTACTAGTCTTAGTGAATCTGGGAAGGCTCCAAAAACCATTAGAGGATGAGTAGGAACACCTACTCTCCACCTAGGGAACGCTTTCCTCAAGCAGAGTAACACAAGGTAGTGACTTGCCTTGAATTACTGCAGATTTACTGTGCCAAGCAGAGGCATGCAAGTTGGATCTGTTGGGCATAGTAAATCTGACTTAAGGGCATGCGCTGAGTTACATCATCTTGCGTGATGCAAGATCAAAGGAAGCTCTTTCTAAGTCTGGGCCTGGGTCTCTTTGTTTAGCCCATTCCATTCCTTGGTGCTATACATAGGGCTAATCAAAGGAGGAAAGGATCACTTGTCCTGCTCAACCTTAGGTGTACAGGACTCACAAAGGGTGTCCCAGAAAAAAGACCCTCATGCACGTGATGGGTATGGTGGTTTCGAAGCGGTATATCTTGGTTCTCCGCTTATATATCACGTGTGTGCATAATCATTAGGTCTGTTTGGTTATGCAGCCTCCACCCGGAGGTTCTTACCCAAAGTTGGTGCAGTAGTGAGCCAGAAATAAAAAATGTTAAAAAAAACCAAAAAACAGAGATTCGCAACTTTATTCTGTCTGGATTTGGGTCTGGTAAACTCTATTGTAGTGCATCTTGGAAACTGGATAATGAGTGACAGTTGCACTTAGAGTCACGAAATGGAAAAATAGAGGGGGGGTTTGTTAAAAATTGGTCGACATGTTTCTGCCTCTTTCGCCTGGATTCTAGGACTTACGGGCATTCATCAGGACCGTTAGTGAAAAAACGTGATGGGATATATAAATAAAGTGCTCAAATGGTGAAAGAGAAAGGTTATTGACCTGTTCCTTTGTTTTGGAGGTCTTATGGTACCTGTAACGAGTAAACACAAGTTTGCAACACTCATACAGGGAGGGGAATGCGGGGGGACACACGCTGAGCAGTATATGCTCCTCATTTCTATCAATTGATGGACATAAGACAACTAAAAAATGGCAATACTTTATGTGACCGGTTTTCATCTATGGCAATGTCAACTCTCTCTTATGCTTTCCATGCTCGTGCATTTGACTAAAGCATGCTTCTAGATAGAAGTGCATGCATGTGTTGGCAAACAATAGTGGATGGTTTTCATACTACATCGTATGTGAATACTTATGGTGCTATCGATAGTAATTGTGCTTATTAATTCATGGGGCACTCATCATGCTGCGCAGTTCATACAAGTGATGTGGTGATAAAGGTAGGTCTAGTTTATCAGTGTGCATTCTCTCTTGGTGAAGCACTCGACATTCTATTGAGTTTGTATTGTGAACGGAACAAACACCATGCATTAGCTTGTATACTAGGGAGTAAATGCGTGGTTGCACAAATAATCACCGCCGCTGCTCGGGAGAATTACATAGATTACCTCGCGCAATTATTTTTCACGCTCCCTTCAGTTGGTGGAGCTCTTGGAATGGGCTACAGAGGAAGTCAAATGAGAATTGTTAGAGGGGGGCGGGCATAGCCGAATACTTGCGATTTTCGTAGAGGACGCTTTCACGAAGCCTTGATCACGCTACCTATTGCGCCCGATCCTCAGCTTCCCTGTCTGTGAGCTGTGCTGCTCTCACCGAACCGGAAGTGCTTGATTTCGCTTCCGGGTCGTATTTAATAGACGCGGATTGTGTGGTTGGAGATCTCCTATTGGTTCATATCGTATTGTTTACAAAACATGAAGAACGTACATTTTCTGTAGTTCCAAGGATCTCCGTAGTTTTGGGCTGGTTGCAAACACCCAATCCCCTTCAATGACCAATGATACAACTAATTAGAAGGGGCAGTATTTCTAATTCTTTTGTCAGATATTTGACCCAATTCAATGAATTATAATTAAACACGTTATTGATATATATATGGGATATTCAAGCTCCAGTTTTTTGTGGGGTGATTTAATCTCATATGTAGGAAATTCTTAAGTAGTGAATGTTATTAGGAAGAACAATGGTTGGTGGTAAGTTTCATAAATGTTTTCACATTGTTCATAAAAATGGTGTGTGAGACTTCCATTACTATGGGTATGTCAATATACGTGAGAATGTCAAGCCTTCAGGGACTCAGGAAGAAAACACACCTGTATTGACACATAACAAAAAATATTGTTGTTATGGGGCTTGTGGTGGATCTGGGTGTGCATTCAATAGTGTGTGTACGTTGTTTGTGTGGCATGCAATATGCAACATTCACTACTTAAGAATTTCCTACATATGAGATTAAATCACCCCACAAAAAACTGGAGCTTGAATATCCCATATATATATCAATAACGTGTTTAATTATAATTCATTGAATTGGGTCAAATATCTGACAAAAGAATTAGAAATACTGCCCCTTCTAATTAATTGTATCATTGGTCATTGAAGGGGATTGGGTGTTTGCAACCAGCCCAAAACTACGGAGATCCTTGGAACTACAGAAAATGTACGTTCTTCACGTTTTGTAAACAATACGATATGAACCAATAGGAGATCTCCAACCATACAATCCGCGTCTATTAAATACGACCCGGAAGCTAAATCAAGCACTTCTGGTTCGGTGAGAGCAGCACAGCGCACAGACAGGGAAGCTGAGGATCGGGCGCAATAGGTAGCGTGATCAAGGCTTCGTGAAAGCGTCCTCTACGAAAATCGCAAGTATTCGGCTATGCCCGCCCCCCTCTAACAATTCTCATTTGACTTCCTCTGTAGCCCATTCCAAGAGCTCCACCAACTGAAGGGAGCGTGGAAAATAATTGCGCGAGGTAATCTATGTAATTCCCCCGAGCAGCGGCGGTGATTATTTGTGCAACCACGCATTTACTCCCTAGTATACGAGCTAATGCATGGTGTTTGTTCCGTTCACAATACAAACTCAATAGAATGTCGAGTGCTTCACCAAGAGAGAATGCACACTGATAAACTAGACCTACCTTTATCACCACATCACTTGTATGAACTGCGCAGCATGATGAGTGACCCATGAATTAATAAGCACAATTACTATCGATAGCACCATAAGTATTCACATACGATGTAGTATGAAAACCATCCACTATTGTTTGCCAACACATGCATGCACTTCTATCTAGAAGCATGCTTTAGTCAAATGCACGAGCATGGAAAGCATAAGAGAGAGTTGACATTGCCATAGATGAAAACCGGTCACATAAAGTATTGCCATTTTTTAGTTGTCTTATGCCCATCAATTGGTAGAAATGAGGAGCATATACTGCTCAGCGTGTGTCCCCCCGCATTCCCCTCCCTGTATGAGTGTTGCAAACTTGTGTTTACTCATTACAGGTACCATAAGACCTCCAAAACAAAGGAACAGGTCAATAACCTTTCTCTTTCACCATTTGAGCACTTTATTTATATATCCCATCACGTTTTTTCACTAACGGTCCTGATGAATGCCCGTAAGTCCTAGAATCCAGGCGAAAGAGGTAGAAACATGTCGACCAATTTTTAACAAACCCCCCCCCTCTATTTTTCCATTTCGTGACTCTAAGTGCAACTGTCACTCATTATCCAGTTTCCAAGATGCACTACAATAGAGTTTACCAGACCCAAATCCAGACAGAATAAAGTTGCGAATCTCTGTTTTTTGGTTTTTTTAAACATTTTTTATTTCTGGCTCACTACTGCACCAACTTTGGGTAAGAACCTCCGGGTGGAGGCTGCATAACCAAACAGACCTAATGATTATGCACACACGTGATATATAAGCGGAGAACCAAGATATACCGCTTCGAAACCACCATACCCATCACGTGCATGAGGGTCTTTTTTCTGGGACACCCTTTGTGAGTCCTGTACACCTAAGGTTGAGCAGGACAAGTGATCCTTTCCTCCTTTGATTAGCATATATCTAGTTTGGAAAATGAATGGATCAACATTCCACCTCCCCCACTTTTGATTAGGAAGCTATACATAGGGCGCCCACTGCTAGGCATCATTTTTTTTCTGCCTTGCAGTACTTAAAATGCCAGTGATCCCTTCTGCATTTCATTGATCATACAGTTCTGCATGTGTTTGTTCTGGTTTACTCCTCATCTGTGGAAGTATGATTGTATAATCTGTGTGCATTATGGCTCCTCTCTGTCTTTCTATCCAGGGCTGTCGTATTCTGTCAGGTCGATTTCGTGTTTGATATTTGGCTTTGCAGGCGTGAGTTTGAGGCCCTCTGTTATGATTCTGATTCCAGTTGGCACTGTTTCTGCCGTACCAGGCTTCTGGGTCAGTTCTTCTGAGTCCACTGCAGGGATAGTTCTCATGATGGTTATCTACCTCCAGGGAGGTTTTCTGTGTGATTTTATAGTGGTTATTTGCTTGTGAATCAATGTGTATCCGGACACTTTCCTGTTGTACTGTTAGTTCTGGTCATGCGATGATCTCTAGACACGTAACTTTCGAACTCCTAAAGGTAGGAGTACTAACTTTACTACTCCTAAACTGAGAAAAATCCTAACTTTAAGACTTTCGGTATTCTCAGAAGGCATTTAGGAGTCCTAAAGTTAGGACTTCTAACTTCTGTGAATACCGAAATGAGTAAGTGCCTTCTGTGAATACCAAAATGGTAGTACGTTTAGGATTTTGTCTTAAGTTAGTTCTGTGAATCGGGCCCTTTGTGATTGTCATATGTTGGCCTCTGTGGCCCATTAGCCTCTGTGTGTGGCCCACTGTATTTGTTTTTTGTGGGTTGCAGAGTTCACCAGGACATGTCCTGGTGAACTCTTTTCCGTCTATCTATGTTTGGTATTGTTCTGGTTTGATACATCCTCACTTTGTAATGTTTGTGACAAGGAGGGTGGATGAGCAGATTGCTGCCTGATTACTTAGCGATAATTGCAGTGCAGTCTTTCTTGTCACAGGCCAAGCTACCTGCCCTTACTGCCCTTTTTATGGTCAACCACGGGGGCCGCAAAGTTGCTTAGTAATTTTGGACTTATGGAAGAGTGGTCCTCCTCTGAGGTTTGGGGATTGAGGCGAGCTAGGGTTAGGAATTACGGGCCAGATTTATCAAAGGTTTTGCATCACCCTTGCACCACACAAGGGGATGCAGGGCGACAAAAACCTAGAATGAGATTCACCAAGCCATGCAAGGATACCTCGCATGCCTCTTCATGAGTTGGTAAGTATGGAGTGTTGCAAAGCAGCGCAAGTCACTGCCTAGAATTACTCTGCCCCTGAGAGGCGTTCCATGGATGAAGTGTGAGGCCATGGTGGCGTGGAGACAGGTAACAGGTACTACACATCATTATCTAACTACACATATATGTTGTGCATGTGTCAATGTACATGTAGATAATGTGTTATTTTGCTTTTTTGTACATATTGCATGCCACACAAACAACGTACACACACTATTGAATGCACACCCAGATCCACCACAAGCCCCATAACAACAATATTTTTTGTTATGTGTCAATACAGGTGTGTTTTCTTTACCTTGATGAGTAAGAAAATAAACACAATGCATTACACCTAAGAAAAATGTTGCATGTAAGAGCAATGCAGACGTACACGAGGATACAGCAATTGTCAATACAAGATACATAGGACAACTGAACAAGTAGCTAACCGTAGAGAGGCGACGAGTCATTTGGCATCATTGTGAAGTCTGTGCAGCAATCGAGGGACCTTGGGCGGTTTCTTTATATGTGCGCGGGTGCACCACCGCCCTGTTTTTTTACCATATTTAAAATATTAATCGAACAATCCATCTTTTTTTTTACGCAGTGCATGGCATGACCGTCACCCAGGTAAAGAAGTTGCATGGGGGGAATGGGGAAGCCTCTGCTCTGAACCTGCTAATTGGCCGGTGCTGGGCTTCCTTGGGGTGAAGTACGCATGTCGGTTTGTACGGGTGTCTTGTTCTGACCAGCCCGACATGTGCACTTGAGCCCTCACCAGACTCTGCAATGTAGAAGCCCGGCGAATTGCTGTCGCAGGCCCTAAGACTCCAAATGACCGTTGGCAGCCCCTAACCCAGCCAATGGCTGGGTCTGGGGCTGCCAGCACTCAGCCAATCCTCGCACTGCTGGAGCTGTGGGGGTGTGACCCGGCCTGGGGGCTGTGGGCTGCACAACTGAATACAGCATGTCACAAACGTTCTTCTCTGTGAAGCTGGGCTAATGGGCTGTGTATCATAAAATACAGCCTGCCCCTCGCACAGAAGGACCCCAGGGGAGCGAGGTATCAGACCCCCATACCTCGGGACAGTCAACTGAGCAGAGCCAGAAGAGCAGAGCATGGGGGCCTTGCGGCTGTCCAGCTGCAGTTCTGCTGTGCGGCGAGTGCGGCTGCCTGGAGACCAGGGGGTTGTGCCTTTTATTTAGAGAACTTTGCAGAAACCCTTTCCTAAAGTAAAGACTTCTGTGGACTGTGGATGCATGTATGGATAGAGCTGACACACTGCGGTAGGAGGGGAGACCCGGGGAGAGCCGTGCGCGAGCCGGTCTCTCCCCGGGTAGGTTCGAGTGTGTCAATGGCCACGACAGGTGGGGTCCTGATTAGAGAGGGCAGGTGGGGTAATTAGGGTCAGCGCAGGACAGGGGATCATTGCGCACTAGGGAGGCGGGCCGCGAGGTTCGTTTTTGTGCCACCCACCCTCCCCCTTTTTCGTTAGGTCTATTTGTTTTTCAGTACTTTTCGTGCTGGTTTAGTTGTTTTTTCTTTTGCCACTTTAATACAGGTTGTTTTTTCTTTGTAGGCGGATTTTTAGTCGGGGGTGGGCAGCCTTTGGCGGGTTGGTCCATCCTCAAAAGGCAGTTGTAGGAAAAGTAGGGGTATACATAAGAGTTAGGGGCTTCTGGTTTGGTTAGGGTTAACTTGGTGGGGGGTTTATCAGTTGGTAGGAATGATCTGTTAGGCTGAGAGCAGTTTGAATTAATAATGAATAAAATAAATAAACAAGTTGTTTGATGTGTTCACACCTGTCTTAATAAAGTGCCTTTCTTGCTGACTAAGAAGTTGTGGACAGTGACTTTCTTGCGCGAGTATGCCTCAGAGAGTTCCATATTCGCTATTACAATATGCAGTGACGTGTCAGTCATGAGTTTGCATGACCGAGTGCTTTATGAAGAGCTGTATAATAACACAATATTCTCTCTCACACTTCAAGCTCCACTAGGCTCTGAATCTATGTCTACTGGTCTTTGGAAGGTCCAACCAAGGCGTGGTCCGTATTAACAGGGACTCTAATTCCAGCATGCAGTTTCACTAATTTCGTTGTTATGTATTGCGATAAGATCTCAATGCGCCCCAGAGGCAGCAGGCAAGAACCACAGAGGCGCTTTAAGTTTCACTAACCTGAAAATAGCTGCGTGGTTTGCAGACAGCAGCGTAGCAACAGTCATTTGAAAACATGAAATCTATTTATTTCCACTTAGCTCTCCACGTTCTATTCAACAGGGGCCTGTTTCACTTGGTAAGGTTGCATTTCCCAGAATTAAGCACATGTTGTGCGTTTATATTTTCCAAGAAACTGTGATATTCTTTACACAGCTTAGAAGCAGCCAGCTATTGGGATAACTGAACATGTCATGCACAGGGGCTGTCCATGGAGAATTAAAAGCAACTGTGACCGTGTGCTAACTGGCTGGTGACCAATAGCTGCTTACTATTTGTTCATTCCACAGGCTTCCCATGATGTTCTCTTCTGGAATTTGGGTTTGTTCCTTATTCAAAACTGGCTTACAAATCAAAACAATCAATGTACTTTATTTTTTATTTTGACCAGTATATTATTAAAATGTAACTTCTTACATTGTATTGTATTGTTAAAAATAATCCACTGTCTAAAACAAGTGTCGATATAAAAATTGTCTTTCATTTGTCTCACATTAAATGTGAAAAATGTAGGTTTCAGAAATTGCACCTGTAGGAGAGTAGGGTCTGCTATCCTATGGTCACCCCAAATTTTTGCTTTTTGCTTCACTGGTTTATGACTTAATGTGGCTGTGGGCCTGCTAATCAGACCCACAGCCTGCTGTTCTCTCTCTAAATTATTGCCAATGTACTCTAGGTGCATTACGAAATTGGAACTGGTTCACCTTATTGGCCCCTGTAACAGTGTACCCAGGTACCCAGGGCATAGGTGCTTCCAAGGCCTACCAGGAGCTGCAGCACGTATTGTGCCACCCCTGGCCTGGCCTCCATATTTGACACAACTGGCTGATCACTCAGCTGGGGTAAGTCGGTGTAACCACCCCTTACTTAGGTGTACTATGCCTATGCCTAACCTAAAATGGACACATATGTTCCTATCAGCCACTCTTATGGAAGGCCTCATCAATCCTGGAGGCAGAGTGCTTGGAAATATGTGATATGGTTCTCTGGCATGAGCTGAGCCTGTCTGCAGCTTTCGGAACCATGTCCTTTAGCTGTTCCATGATACTGCCATACCATATACTCTTAAGTGCATTATGAACCTCGCGGTTAAATGCTATCTTTGGTTTGGCTTTATCAAAACATGTCGAGTAAGGTGTCATACGAATTGGAATACTACCCCTCGCCAGTTCTGGCGATGGGGGTAGACTTCCACCCTTCTAGAGGGATACGACATGTACCTAACCTGAACCCCGGTTAAAGTTAAACAGAGCCTCAGCATCACAAAATGGATGCTGCCACCACAGACACAAGTCTGACCTCCTGCTGCTGGGAGTCCTTCCAGCGAGGGCAGCTTGGACAAAGGGTTTCCTGCCTTGGGAGGTGCTAGCAACACCCCAGACAGGATTTTGTGTATTGGGTAGGACAGGGCTGAATAGAATCAGACATGCCTGGGGCACACAAGGTGTCCCTGTGCATATGTCAGTTCAAACCGGTGCTGGGGCTTTCCAGCCCCAGTCTTGGCGCGAAGCTGGACAAAGGAAAGGGGGTGTAACCACCCCCCTTCCTGGTCCCACCCAGAGGAGGGACCTAGTAGGTGATTCGGCCCCCAGATTTGGAATAAGAGTAGGAGCTGTGTCCTAAGACTTCAGATCATCCTGAACTCGACTTGAAATACAGAAGAAACTTGGACTTCGACATTCTGCTGCACAGAAGACTGAAGAGAATCTCCCTTGTGGCCAAGGAGTGACCATCCTGTGAATACAGGCACCAACCAGCAACTCAACATCTGCTTTGCCGCCGCCTCCCGCCAGAGCCCAAGCCCAGAGCCTGACAAGACCCAGACTCCCAGACATCTCAGAGCCCGATCCACAGTTCCTGAAAAGAAGAGACCCGTGGAGGCACCGAGAGACGTGGGACCAGACATTTTGGAAGACCCATGAAGAGCTGACTGCGCAGCACCAGAGGAACCCTCAATGCTGTGCTTTGGGGTTTGAGAAGCCCCAACACCGAGCAGCATTTGCACTGAAGATCAGCCCCCCAGCATCTCCACGATCTGCGTGGGGCCCTTTTGCACTTTGCCACTTGACGCGCCATCCCGGTCACTTGCCACGCGGCTAGTGGCCATCTTGGCGACGAAAACTACAACTTACACCACTGGTCTGGTTGCTCCAGACTGGCCCTTGCTCCCCTGAAAAGGAGCACCCGATCTGACCTTGCTGGTCTGAGTGAGAAGCTTACATCGATTCCTGCGTGACTTGCTTTTGCCAAGGCCTGTTTTCTCCAATCAAGTTGCCGACACCGCCATCAGCGAGAGCCATCGTGGGACAGCTCGTGATCGACTCCTGGACATCCTTGACCTCTTCGTGTCCACGTGGCTGCAGAGACGCTCTTTGCTTCATCACCTGTTTGCACCCGACATCGCCTGGTTCCATCCTGGTTCCATAGTAGTCACTGGCTAGTGACTTTGAAAATTGTCCCCTCTGCTTTCAGGTCTTCACCTCTTCAGATCCACCCTTGGATCCACCGGAACTCTTCACGACGACCCGCCTGCAGCATCTTCAGCTCCAAGCACCATCGACCTGCGTGACGAAACCCGACACTACTTCGCACCTGCGCACCCGCTTCCTGTGGGTGAGGTAACTCAACAACGCCGGTGTTCCCACACTGGTGTACACCTCTCGTACCTGTGTCTAAAGTTTTATCCTTGTAGGTCCATCGGAAGGTTCCTTAAACACTAACTTTGTAACTTTTACGCACCATTGACTTAACATTGGTGCATGCGTGCACTTTGAGCACTGCACCCGAGTCCCGCGGGCCTTTCCCGACTTAATCACTGCTAGTCTCGAACAGCTCCAGCGATTCCCCAGGCCCCAGGCCTCTTCACTTTCCCCATAGTGGTTCTTATACCACTATTTTAGTATATGGTTTAGGTGGCCCCTAGGGCTCATCCATATTTGTGCAACATTTGTATATTTAAACTGTGTTTTGTTTTAACGCATTTGCTTCTGTGCTCATAAAGAGTATAGGGGATATTTGTAGAAATAAATCTATATATATTTTCAATATATATCTGTGTGGTGTCCTTTCATTTGGTATTCAAGGGGATTGTGTATGGTAAAACAGCTTGCTTCACATGCCTTTACAGAGTTTAGCCTAAGACTGCTTAGTCCATGCTACCCCTAGGATAGCTTGTCTATAAGGTTGACTTTACAACCTCCACCATAAGGGTTGCTTGGCATGATACAAGGTGATCACTAGAACTAGTGAGCATCATATATCAGGCCAACTTCTCACATTGGTGAGCAGCGGATTGGGATTTGAGCTTGCTGTTGTTTTACCATTACAATCTTTGAGAGTATCATTTGAAAGATCATACAGGTACCTGACAGGTACACTAAAACAAGACTAGTATACTTAAGTTCTACTGAACTTAGTTGTTGTAGAGGATAGGGAGTAGCACACCCTGTCTACAACTACTAGATAGGTTTGGTAGGCAAACACCAGTGTAGGGAGATTGCAACATATCCACCCACACTAGAGCAATGTCTGGAGCAGAGGGATCCACTGGACCTATCTCTGTTGAGAGTGACCCTCCAAGGGCACCATCCAAATTTGCTATCTTTACTTTTAAAGAACTGAGGCAGCTGTGTTCCTTAAGAGGAATCAAAACGGGTCCTACCCCTACAGCAAGTCACCTCAGAGAGCTTTTAGACCAGTCTGAAGCTCTAAAGAAATCCAAACCAGGCCCCTCAGGGACTGGAGAGGGAGGCTCTCCCCCTGAAGATGACAACACTGACACCCCTGCCCCTGTCATCCAGATAGATGTGGAAGACCAGGTCACTGGAGATACTCAGCCAGAGGATGAGGAAGAAGAGGAGGAGGAGGAGGAAAGTGGGTCAGATGATGAGAGAAATAGTCAGGTGCTAGTCAGCAGGCTTAACCTGGCTAACTTAAGCACATTTGGGACTGAAGGTGGGTCCAACCCATTCAGACCACCAAGTGGACTTAACCAGGAGCAAAGGAGGAGAAGGAATCACTCAGGTGAGTCCAATGCCTCCCAAGCTTCTAGAGGTTCTCATGGACACTCCAGAAGGGAGCTGTCTAGCCCTCAGAGAAGGGAACATGAGGCCAAAATGATGGAGGCTGAACTTAGGATCCAGAAGCAAGAATTAGAAGTTGCCCTGGCCAAAGAGAAGCTTGCTAGAGCAAGACAGCCTAGAGAGAGTGGATTAGGATCCACTGGTGGCAGCACTATCCAAAAGGATAAAGACAGGCCCTATGACAATAGACACCTGAGTAAGATTGTGCCCCCTTACAAGAGTGGGGATGACATCCACAAATGGATGACTGCACTTGAGAGAGCCTGCAGAGTACAGCAGATCCCTCAGGAGCAGTGGGCAGCAATCTTGTGGGTCTCCTTTGAAGGTAGAGGCCGAGACAGACTCCTCACAGTTAGTGATGGGGATTCTAGAAACTACCTGGTCCTGAAGAGTGCTCTGATTGATGGGTTAGGCTTAACCACTGAACAGTACAGGTTAATGTTCAGAGATACCCAGAAGACACAGACTCGGGACTGGTCTGAATTTGTTGAATGTGCCACTGAGGCTCTAGAGGGCTGGTTGCTGGGAAGTAAGGTTACAGACTATGAAGGATTGTACAATTTGCTTATGAGAGAACAGATTTTAAATAACTGTCAGAACCAGCAGTTGCATCAACATTTGGTTGACTCAGATCTAACCTCTCCCCAAGAATTGGGAAAGAGGGCAGACAAATGGGTTAGAACCAGAGTTAAGCAAAAGAACCAGAACCAGGGTGGTGACCAGAAGAAAACAGACCAGAAGGGTGGGGAGCAGAAAGCTAAAGACCAGAAGTCTTCAACAGGGCCCCAAACTAATACTGAGGGTGGGTCCCAAACTTCCAAGAAGAAGAAGAAAGAAGGTCAAAGAAAACCCTGATGTAGTTTTTGTAAAAACACCTCTCACTGGACAAGTGAGTGTAAAAAGGGTGGAGCCCCCAACACTGCAGCCCCTAAGGCACCTGCACCCACTAGTACAGTTGGCAGTGTTGGTCCACAGACTAAGGGGGTAGTTGGTATCACCTTGGGAACTGAGGGAGATTCTGGCCTAGTCAGAACCCCTACACAGGTTGTTCTGATCTGTGATGTGGAGATTGATTTGTCCACTACTGTCAGTCCCAGTAATCTGGGCAAGTACAGACAGACGCCTTTGATTAATGACAAAGTGGCTCAAGCATACAGGGACACATATGCCAGTGTCACCATGGTGACACCTAGCTTTGTGGACCCGGGACAATACCTACCAGGTGATAATTACCTGGTGACCAATGCCAGCAATGTCACTACTACACATAGTGTGGCACTTGTTAACTTTTCTGGGGAGGGGTAACTGGCCTAAAAACAGTTGTGGTTAGTGCTGATTTCCCAGTAGAATGTTTGTTGGGCAATGACCTGGAGAACTCTCTATGGTCAGAAGTTGAGTACAGGACTCATGCAGAGATGTTAGGGATATCATCACATGTCCTTGCTGTGACCAGGTCACAGGCCAAAAAGTGCCTCTCTGAACCTCAGGTCTTGGATCCTGGAACAATGGACCAAGTACCTTCCAAGAAGAAGAACAGGAGGGTAAAGGCTGTACCTTCCCAACTGCCTACAAGTGAGGATCAGCCTTCACTGGAAGATGATCTTGAGACCCCTGAAGGAACTGTCCCTGATGAACTTGAACCTGATCAGGTTGAGTTTCTGGGGACAGGGGGACCTTCTAGGGCAGACTTGGGGCAGGCTCAGTTAACCTGTCCTTCTCTTGAACCCCTCAGACAGCAGGCTGCTGCTGAGGCTGATGGGAATGCTCAAGGTACCCATAAAGTTTATTGGGATGATGGGCTCCTTTATTCAGAGGGTAGAGACCCCAAGCCTGGTACAACCAGGAGGTTGGTCATACCTCTGCAATTTAGGGGCTTCCTTCCTACCTTGGCACATGATATTCCCATAGCAGGACACATAGGCCAGAACAAAACTTGGGACAGACTTGTCTGTCACTTTCACTGGCCTCACATGTCAGAAGATACCAAGGAGTTTTGTCGCTCCTGTGTAACCTGCCAAGCAAGTGGCAAAGCAGGCGGTACCACAAAGGCCCCCCTGATACCACTACCTGTGGTGGGGGTGCCCTTTGAAAGAGTGGGTATTGACATTGTTGGTCCAATGGATCCCCCTACAGCATCTGGGCACAGATTCATACTGGTGGTGGTGGACCATGCCACCAGGTACCCAGAGGCAATTCCACTTAGGACCACAACAGCTCCTGTTGTGGCCAGGGCCTTACTTGGAGTTTTCTCCAGAGTGGGGTTTCCTAAGGAGGTAGTATCTGATAGAGGTGCCAACTTCATGTCAGGATACTTAACAGCTATGTGGAAGGAATGTGGTGTCAACTACAAGTTCACCACTCCCTATCATCCACAATGCAATGGGCTTGTTGAAAGGTTCAACAAGACCCTCTAGGGCATGATCAAAGGATTACCTGAAAAGTTCAGGTGAAGATGGGATATCCTTCTGCCCTGCCTTCTGTTTGCTTACAGAGAGGTCCCACAAAAGGGGGTTGGCTTCAGCCCCTTTGAATTGTTGTTTGGGCACCCTGTAAGAGGACCCCTATGTCTGGTGAGGGAAGGATGGGAGTTACCTCTCAAAAAGCCCAAGCAAGACATAGTGGACTATGTACTTGGTCTCCGCTCCAGGATGGCTGAGTATATGGAGAAGGCATCCAAAAACCTTGAGGCTAGCCAGGAATTACAGAAAGCCTGGCATGACCAAAAGGCTGTCCTGACTGAGTACCAGCCTGGACAGAAGGTATGGGTGTTGGAGCCAGTGGCCCCAGCAGCACTCCAAGACAAATGGTCTGGACCCCATACAATCATTGAGAAAAAGGGAGAGGTTACCTACTTGGTGGACCTAGGAACTCCCAGGAGCCCCCACAGGGTGCTTCATGTTAACAGGCTGAAAGCATATGTTGACAGGGCAGACATGGGCTTGCTCATGGCTACAGATGAGGGGCAGGAGGAAGAGAGTGACCCTCTCCCAGACCTGCTGACTCAGAACCCTGAGGATGGATCAGTTGATGGTGTGGCCTTAGATGGCAGCCTCACTGAACATCAGCAACATGACTGTAGACAGGTTTTGCAGTCCTATCGACATATGTTCTCCCTGACACCCAGTCAGACTAACTGGTATACCCATGTGGGGCACACTGGTGATGGTCTCCCTGTAAAGAACGAAATTTACAGGCAACCTGACCATGTCAGAGATTGTATCAAGACTGAGGTGCAAAAGATGCTGGAATTAGGTGTCATTGAGCCTTCAGAGAGCCCCTGGGCTAGCCCAGTAGTTCTGGTCCCCAAACCTCACACCGAAGATGGAAATAGAGAGATGAGGTTCTGTGTGGATTACAGAGGAATCAATGCTGTCACCAGGACAGATGCACACCCTATTCCAAGGGCAGATGAGCTCATAGACAAATTGGCTTCTGCCAAGTATTTGAGCACATTTGACTTGACAGCTGGCTACTGGCAAATCAGGTTAGCTGAGGAGTCTAAAGCCAGGACAGCATTTTCTACCCCAGGTGGGCATTATCAATTTGTGGTGATGCCCTTTGGTTTGAAAAATGCACCTTCCAAAGGTTGGTGAATCAAGTCCTTACTGGGTTGGATGACTTTTGCGCAGCATATCTGGATGATATTCCTGTCTTTAGCTCCACCTGGGAGGATCACCTGGTCCACCTGTAGGAAGTGCTAGAGGCTCTGCAAAAGGCAGGCCTCACTATCAAGGCAACCAAGTGCCAGATAGGGCAGAGTAAAGTTGTATACTTGGGCCACCTTGTAGGTGGAGGCCAAGGTCAACTACTGGAGAGTAAGATCCAGACCATAAAGGACTGGTCCCCTCCAACTACCCAGACTCAGGTCAGAGCTTTCTTGGGCCTGACTGGGTACTACGGGAAGTTTGTTAAGAACTATGGGTCCATTGTGACTCCTCTTAATGATCTGACATCTAAGAAGATGCCCAAAAAGGTTCAGTGGACAGAATACTGTCAAAAGGCATTTGAAGACCTGAAGAAGGCCATGTGCTCTGCACCTATCCTGAAGAGTCCTGACTACTCAGGAGAGTTCATTGTCCAAACAGATGCTTCTGAGTTGGGAGTGGGAGCTGTGCTTTCACAACTTAATGTAGATGATCAAGACCAGCCCATTGCTTTTATTAGCAGAAGGCTGTCCCCCAGAGAGAAATGTTGGTCAGCCATTGAGAGGGAGGCCTTTGCTGTGGTGTGGGCCCTGAAGAAATTGAGACCATACTTGTTTGGCACTCACTTCAAGATTCAGACCGACCATAAGCCCCTCTTATGGCTTAATCAGATGAAGGGTGAAATCCCAAACTGCTCAGGTGGGTCATTTCCCTACAGGGGATGGACTTTACAGTGGAGCACCGCCCAGGAACTGACCATGGTAATGCAGATGGTCCCTCCAGGTACTTCCACTTAGAACATGAAGACACAACTGGTCAAGGTTAGTCTAATGTCCCTGCGTTTGGGGGGGGGTTATGTAGGAGAGTAGGGTCTGCTATCCTATGGTCACCCCAAATTTTTGCTTTTTGCTTCACTGGTTTATGACTTAATGTGGCTGTGGGCCTGCTAATCAGACCCACAGCCTGCTGTTCTCTCTCTAAATTATTGCCAATGTACTTTAGGTGCAATACGAAATTGGAACTGGTTCACCTTATTGGCCCCTGTAACAGTGTACCCAGGTACCCAGGGCATAGGTGCTTCCAAGGCCTACCAGGGGCTGCAGAACGTATTGTGCCACCCCTGGCCTGGCCTCCATATTTGACACAACTGGCTGATCACTCAGCTGGGGTAAGTCGGTGTAACCACCCCTTACTTAGGTGTAGTATGCCTATGCCTAACCTAAAATGGACACATATGTTCCTATCAGCCACTCCTATGGAAGGCCTCATCAATCCTGGAGGCAGAGTGCTTGGAAATATGTGAGATGGTGCTCTGGCATGAGCTGAGCCTGTCTGCATCTTTCGGAACCATGTCCTTTAGCTGTTTCATGATACTGCCATACCATATACTCTTAAGTGCATTATGAACCTCGCGGTTAAATGCTATCTTTGGTTTGGCTTTATCAAAACATGTCGAGTAAGGTGTCATACGAATTGGAATACTACCCCCTCACCAGTTCTGGCGACGGGGGTAGCATTCCACCCTTCTAGAGGGATACGACATGTACCTAACCTGAACCCCGGTTAAAGTTAAACAGAGCCTCGGCATCACAAAATGGATGCTGCCACCACAGACACAAGTCTGATCTCCTGCTGCTGGGAGTCCTTCCAGCGAGGGCAGCTTCGACAAAGGGTTTCCTGCCTTGGGAGGTGCTAGCACCACCCCAGACAGGATTTTGTGTATTGGGTAGGACAGGGCTGAATAGAATCAGACATGCCTGGGGCACACAAGGTGTCCCTGTGCATATGCCAGTTCAAACCGGTGCTGGGGCTTTCCAGCCCCAGTCTTGGCGCGAAGCTGGACAAAGGAAAGGGGGTGTAACCACCCCCCTTCCTGGTCCCACCCAGAGGAGGGACCTAGTAGGTGATTCGGCCCCCAGATTTGGAATAAGAGTAGGAGCTGTGTCCTAAGACTTCAGATCATCCTGAACTCGACTTGAAATACAGAAGAAACTTGGACTTCGACATTCTGCTGCACAGAAGACTGAAGAGAATCTCCCTTGTGGCCAAGGAGTGACCACCCTGTGAATACAGGCACCAACCAGCAACTCGATGTCTGCTTTGCCACCGCCTCCCGCCGGAGCCCGAGCCCAGAGCCTGACAAGACCCAGACTCCCAGACATCTCAGAGCCCGATCCACAGTCCCTGAAAAGAAGAGACCCGTGGAGGCACCGAGAGACGTGGGACCGGACATCTTGGAAGACCCCCTGAAGAGCTGACTGCGCAGCACCCGAGGCACCCTCGATGCTGTGCTTTGGAGTTTGAGAAGCCCCAACACCGAGCAGCATTTGCACCGAAGAACAGCCCCCCAGCATCTCCACGATCTGCGTGGGGCCCTTTTGCACTTTGCCACTTGACGCGCCATCCCGGTCACTTGCCACGCGGCTAGTGGCCATCTTGGCGACGAAAACTACAACTTACACCACTGGTCTGGTTGCTCCAGACTGGCCCTTGCTCCCCTGAAAAGGAGCACCCGATCTGACCTTGCTGGTCTGAGTGAGAAGCTTGCATCGCTTCCTGCGTGACTTGCTTTTGTCAAGACCTGTTTGCTCCAATCAAGTTGCCAACACCGCCATCAGTGAGAGCCATTGTGGGACAGCTCGTGATCGACTCCTGGACATCCTTGATCTCTTCGTGTCCACGTGGCTGCAGAGACAATCTTCGCTTCATCTCCTGTTTGCACCCGACATCGCCTGGTTCCATCCTGGTTCCACGGTAGTCACTGGCTAGTGACTTTGAACATTGTCCCCTCTGCTTTCAGGTCTTCACCTCTTCAGATCCACCCTTGGATTCACCGGAACTCTTCACGACGACCCGCCTGCAGCATCTTCAGCTCCAAGCACCATCGACCTGCGTGACGAAACCCGACACTACTTCGCACCTGTGCACCCGCTTCCTGTGGGTGAGGTAACTCAACAACGCCGGTGTTCCCACACTGGTGTACACCTCTAGTGCCTGTGTCTAAAGATTTATCCTTGTAGGTCCATCGGAAGGTTCCTTAAACACTAACTTTGTAACTTTTACGCACCATTGACTTAACATTGGTGCATGCGTGCACTTTGACCACTGCACCCGAGTCCCGCCGGCCTTTCCCGACTTCATCACTGCTAGTCTCGAACAGCTCCAGCGATTCCCCAGGCCCTAGGCCTCTTCACTTTCCCCATAGTGGTTCTTATACCACTATTTTAGTATATGGTTTAGGTGGCCCCTAGGGCTCATCCATATTTGTGCAACTTTTGTATATTTAAACTGTGTTTTGTTTTAATGCATTTGCTTTTGTGCTCATAAAGAGTATAGGGGATATTTGTAGAAATAAATCTATATATATTTTCAATATATATCTATGTGGTGTCCTTTGATTTGGTATTCAAGGGGATTGTGTATGGTAAAACAGCTTGCTTCGCATGCCTTTACAGAGTTTAGCCTAAGACTGCTTAGTCCATGCTACCCCTAGGATAGCTTGTCTATAAGGTTGACTTTACAACCTCCACCATAAGGGTTGCTTGGCATGATACAAGGTGATCACTAGAACTAGTGAGCATCATATATCAGGCCAACTTCTCACAGCACCCAGAGCTTTTTAATGTATCACATGTAAAATGCAATTGTCGTTAAATATGAGATACGTAGATTTAGCAAAGGTCAGATGTGCATGTCTTACGAGATCCCCTTTCCCGTTATCTGTATCTATCTCTGATTCCAGACCCTCTTCTCTCTCCCAACAATTCTCCGCCTCCTCTGCTCTCCCTCTGCTTTCTCCCTCCCTCTTCCTCTATCATATCGCTCTCTTCTTCTCTCTCCCTCTCACACATGCACACTGCTCTCTCTGTCATACTGTCTCTCTGCCTACCCCTCTGTCTGATTCCTTCCCTCCCTCTCTCTCTCTCGTGTTCTCTCCCCGCAACCCAACTCTTAGTTAGCAAGTTAGAATATGCATGGCACCTTTGTTACACCACTGCTTGCAGAGGAGGGGTTTAAAACCGTTTCTGAGGGAAACAGTGTGAGCAGGCCATTTTTGTTTGCTCACAGTGCAACCTTGTAAATATTTTCTCCCCAGGGTCCCAGCTGCACAGGCCCACTGCCATTGATCCCTCTGTTACATGTATATGCAAAGTAGTATTAGCCTGTGTCACATGTTACAGGCTTACATTCTTTTGTGCCCTAATGATGTCTTAACTGCAATTACTTTACTATCCTGCTTGGTTTCTCACATTTTCTTGAAAATGCACCAGTTGTCCAATCAGTTTTCAACATTTTCCTGCATCAGCGATGGCGTTCAAGACGGAAATAGAATTGGGAAGCAGAAAAAAAAGGTATGTTTATACCTCATTTCCTTCAATTACACCAACTCGAAGTAGAAGGGATTCCCGCCACACTTGCCACGGCGAAAGGCACATTGTAATCGGGACAACAGGAATCTGGACTGAAATCCCACCGACAGCCGCTTCCGCCTTTAATGCCGTTGTTGAGAATATTTGGCTGAGTTGGTGGGACTCTGGCAGTCTTTCGTCTGTGGACTAGCCAATATCTAAATACAGCAGGCAGCCCGCCATGTCAGTGGGAGGGAAGACCATCGAAAAAGAGACTGATCGGCCAAGAACCAAATCAGGCCCTGAGTCGGAATCTAAGGTCACTATCATCTCCATGAACTTATTCGCTGACAAGTTTTGACACTAGTTTATTTCCTCCAGTTATTTACCAATATAATGGCAAGAAGATTGATTTGGAAGGATTCTTTGACACTGTGATTGGTTTTAAAGGGAGGGAAGTGATAGGCAAAGTGTATGGCTCACATAAGGGTCCAGACATTCTTGGGTGGCACCACCAGGGATGTTTAAGTATTATTCTTAAACCTGGATGGGAGCGACAGGATTGGTGTGTGGGTTACGATGTTGTTTGCTATGTGAGTGATTCGGAAACCATCTTGAAATTGCATTATTGGGTGTTTGAAAACAAACTTGGGAAACGAGTTAAATTTACAAAAGGTTGTGTGCCTGTCAAGCACAGGTTGAGGCGTGTCCCGCTGAGTATTGGGAAGAGTTTGAAGGAGCTTCTCACTCAGTTGTGTCAGGATGGTGTGATTCAGCTGGTTGATTCATTACTGTATCTTTCACCAATTATTGTGGCTAAGAAAAGGAATGGTCACCTCAGGATGTGCATCAACCTCAGAACCCTGAACAAGGCTATCTGTGTGGATGAGCATCCTTTACATTAAATTGAAGGAATGATGGTCACATTAGCAGGAGCAAAGTTATTCTCCAAACTGGATATGAGGTTGGCGTACCAACAAGTTGTTCTGGTAGAGGTTTCAAGACTGTTACAGTGTTTGTTACTACCTGTGGAGTTTTCCAATTTTGCAGAATGCCTTTTAGCCTGACATCTGCTGCTGCAATTTTCCAGTGTGTGATGGGAGAAGTATTAAGCGGTATATAGGGCATCTTGGTGTTCCAGGATGACATTCTTGTCTTCAGTAAGGGCCCTGAAGAGCATTTAGTAAGGTTGGATGCTGTACTGAGTGAACTGGGTGAAAAGGGCCTGAGATTGAGGAAGGACAAGTGTGAATTCGGGGTGAAAGAAGGGCCCAGGCTTAATTAAGCCATTGAAGACATGGGTACCCTGGAGAGCAGGGAACATTTTCAATCTTTCTTGGGGATATTCGAGTATTAAGCCAAATGTATTCAGAACTTTGCTCCAAAGGTTTGAACCCATACATGCTCTTTTAAAGAAAAATTTCAAGTTTATGTGGGGCCAGTCTCAAGAGAGTGAGTTTCAAGAAGTGAAAAATCAATTGTTCTGTGCACCACTTAGAACATATCAGCTGGGAAAGTCATTGGGGATCACAGTTGATGCAGGCAATATTGTTTAGAGGCAGTTCTATCCCAAGGTGGGGGTGAGTTTGAGAGTGTGGTTGCATTTGTCTCACAAACTCTGAAGCCCCAAGAACAGCTTTACTCTGTAATAGATAGGAAATGCTCACTTGCACCTGGGCAGTGGAACGATTTGAGACCTATGTGTGAGGAATGACATTCTTGTTATGAACTGATCACAAAGCATTAGTGCCCATCAGTGGTTCTAACGTTCATTCTACAAAAGCTACTGCAAGGTTGGTCAGACTGAGTGTGAAATCCCATTTTGATGTTGGGTATATACCTGGAGAAAGAAATAAAAAGGCTAATTGTATTTCTAGGCTTTGTTGCTCGGATATGAATTTACCTTAAAAGAAATGAAAAAAACAAGAGTTGTTTGGCAAAACAGGAACAAGTCTGGTTTAATTAAACACTGTGGTTAGTCTCAAAAGAATGCGTCTGAGGAAAGTCTCTTGGTGTACAAAGTTTTGGCTGACACTATATACATCTGTGAGGTGCAATAAAGTAATTTCTGCATTCCTGAAAAAGCATCTCAGTCATAAATTAACAGGTTTGGGCATCTGATAAGGACACAGATGGCTCTCGACCTCAGGGAGAGCTAATGTGGACCAGTGTGTATGTGTCCAGATGTCTGGCATGTGGAGAGCGTAATCACTATGTGTGATGTACATTTTGTACCCTAATTGGCAGAGTGTTCCAATATACATGTGTTATCTAGTTTTGTGGTATTTTGGGGAACTCGAGCCTTTGGCGAAATGTGTTTTATTGGGGCCAATTTCCTCGAACTTTTTTGTGGTGCAACTATCTAGCTGTGGGATTGTTAAGGGTTTTCCCAAGTTGCAAGTTTGTTTTTGAGTTAAGAAAGACCCCCATCTGTGACCTGTTATTCAAAAGGCGTGGGTGTGGGCTGCAGGGCCTTTCTGACCATGTATCTGTGACCTGGGGTTGATAGGGAAATCACCTTGGGTAAATCCAATAGCAATGATACGAATTCACTGGAACTCCTGAAAATAAAATGGCAGTCACTTGTATATTTTTTATCGACATTCTCAACATTGTGCGTATAGTTGTCATAGCGTACATCAATATTGTCTTTACCCATATTGACATAGTTATGCATTCCTAGATCATGGCGTGAATCAATATTGTTTTTACTGGTAACAACATTGTCATTTCGACATGGATTATGGCATACATTGACATTATTACTGCCGGTATCAACACAGTTGCGTGGGCACAGATGATGGCATAAGTTGACATTGCATTTATTGGTATTGCCGTTGTCGGGACTGCACATATCAGAGTATTCATTGACATTGTCTTTACCCATTCCATAAGCTTCCTTGCCCCGGGACAATATCGATGTAAGTTTGGAGGAGAAACAGGATGTGGACTGTTTGGTGGCCAGTGTGGATTGGATTGAAGGCAAGTGTGTGAGTGAGTAGGAATGGAGAAGAGCACTGGATCTGGATAAGGTTTTGTCAAATGTTATGGAAAACATGAAGAATGGCTGGCCTAGAGAGAAGAACATTTCAGTGTAGTTACAATCTTACAGCAATGTCCAGACTGAGGTATCTGTGGAGGCTGGGTTATTGTTCAGATCTGAAAAGTTGGTTCCTCATTTTGCAGACAGCAAGAACGTTATTGCGCCTCAATCATGAGGTTCATTTACTGATGACACTTAAAAAGAAAATGCTGAAGGAAACATATTGGTGGCCGGGAATGGCCAGAGATGTGGAGTATGTGGTTGTGAAGTGTTCCACAGGTTCACAGAACAACAAGAGCTTGAAGTGTTTCACACCAACTATGAGTGAGGTGGGTTGTCCTGAAAAGTATTGGGATAAGGTTAGCACTGATTTCATGGGGCTCTTTTACATTTTTCCAAATACACAACGGTTTGTTATTGTGCTGGTAGACAATTTGTCAACATGGCTGGAAGTGAGATTTGTTAGTGAGGTAAGTACTAAAGTGATTGTCACTTTTCTCACTGATGTTTTTGCCTGAGCAGGGTTTCCATCTGAGATCGTCACAGACAATGGTGTGCAGTACGTGTCTATTGAGATGAAAGAATTCTTTTAGGTTGCAGGCATCAAGCACAAGAAGTGCAGTTTATATCACCCTCAAAGCAATAGTCAAGTTGAAAGGATAAAAAGGTTAGTGTTGGAATGCATCAGGGTTGATGTGGTTGCAGGGATAGATTTTGCTGATGCAGTCCAAGCTATGGGCTGGTCTTATCTTATCTGCATAGTGTCACAGGTGTTTTGCCCTTTGCAGCTTTTAGGGGAAGGACGGCATGTGATTTGCTTAAGCCTTTGTGGTTTGGTCAGTTATCCAAGATCAATGATGATGTTAATTGTGACATAGAGAGGTTTTGATCCAACATTCGAATGGGTCAAAGTAGAAGTAAAAAAAGGTTTGATGTGGTCACAGGAACTAGGGTGTGTTACCTGGTCAAAGCGGATTAGGTGCGTGTCAAAGCATCTCCGTGCAAAGTGATAAAAGTTAGGTTGAAATTTGGTTTTCCATCTTTGGTGGAGGAAGTGAGTGAAGATAGTAATGCGGTGAAATTGGTTAATGGTCAATGGTGGAATGTAGCACATGTGGTTAAAGTGCAGGAAACCAACAAGGCTTGTGGCACTGGCTTCCCGGGCTGAACAGAGAGAAGTAGAGTGTTGTATGCAAGAGTGTTGGGATTCAAAGAACCAACTAATGCCAGCCTAATGTTTTGAATCAGTGTGCCAAGCGCACATGCTGACTTCTGATGAAATTTTATAGTTTTTTTAATGAATTAGGAGTCGCCCACTCCTTTGTGGGTATTTATTGGCTTTGCGCATTATGATTGTTTTTTGGTTGTTAGTATTTCACTTTGTTATATTTTTTGTTTTCCTTTGTTTCTTTTGTAAATGTTTTATGCAACGTATACTTTACTTATGCATTTGTTGAAAGAGTTGGCGTGTTATGTCTGTGTTTCATAGCTGTTCTGTTAGCAAGTCCATGCTTACGTTCTAGGTCAGAATTAACCCTGGGTGTAGTTCAAGAAGTAGCGCTACGCGAAGTGCACTTCGCACTACACGTAGAACTACGCGAACTGCGTAGTACCCTGTTCGCGATGATTGCACTGTGCCGGATGCTTGTCCGCACTGTGCAATCATTGAAAACGGCATCTTGCACAGTGCAAGCTGTCTTTTACTGCCGCTTGAGTAGATTTTTACTCGAGCGGCAGCTTACTCAACCCGGACTGGTAGTTTCACATCGTGAGCGGTCACGAGCATACACGACCACTCGCAATGAGAAACCTGACATCCCCGCGTTGAGAATCTCCCCGGGACGTTTATTTTCCAGGCTCGCGATCGGCAACTTGATGTTGCTGATCGCGAATGAGGAAAAAGTCTCGCCGGGATGTCATTTTGCTTGCTCGCGGTCGCCAACTTGACGTTGAGGACCGCGAGCAAGCAAAAAGTGACTGCTGCACTACGCTAAGCATGTTTGCACTGTGCTACGTGCAGTTCGCGTAGTGCGAAGTAGCGCAAACTCCGCAAACCACACGTGCGTAGCGTAGTGCTTTGCCCAGGGTTAGTCAGAATGTAGAGTGTGGGGTGTGAGGGTTAGGAAAGCAGTTGACACAGGACCTCAGGAGCGGTGAAGACGCTGCTCGTCTCCCTCCGTTAATGCATGATCTCTAGTTAATTAAAGTTACTTTTACCTCAGAGCTGTGTCCGTGTCTGCCTCATACAATTCAAGTGCTTACAGAATTTACAGGAATCTTTCTACCACTGTGGTAAATGTAGGTTTTTATTTTGTGAAAATCACTTAAAGATTTAGAGCTACAACAACAATATCTTAATTTAGCAGTGAGCCTGTCAGTGGGCTTGAAATAAGTGGCCTCCACAAAAAGAGATTTAAAAGAAAGAACTCTAGAGCACATTCTTGTAATATGCAGCTTAGACTTAGAAACTGCATTATTTAATAAATAAATAAATAAATAAGGGCGGTGGTATAAATTTTTATGTCAGAGCCCACAGCCAGTTCTTAAATTGTTAAATAAAAAGTGCCAGCCCAGAATGTTTTTCTCAGTAGCCCATGGCCAATGCTGCTGAATGTTGAAGTTGCTACGCAAACAAATGATGGACGGGTATGCCCAGACGTGGATCCCGTGCTCTCCATGCCACTGGAATCAAGGTATCCTGGCTGATGAGGTCTGAAAGCCCGAAACCGGTCCAAGGATGATTGTTTCCAGTCCAGGGAGGACCTGGCCTGGGAGTTCGGGCTGGATTGTTCCCATTGGGTGCAGGGTCAAGACTGATTTGCATATGGCTGGATCGAAACTGGAATGGCATGGTGAGCAAAAAACGATGGATTTAGGCCCAGATCTCTGTACTGGGGTGAATGTATAACATTTTTCTGCATTCTGTCCATCAATTGTAACCCTGGGTGCAACACTATGCGTAACACTATGCTACGCTCGCGGAGTGTGCGTAGTTTGCGCAACTACGGGCTACATGAACTGCTCTTAGCACAGTGCAAAAACACGTAGCGTAGTGTAGCGGGCATTTTTTGCTCGCTCGTGGTCCTCAATGTCAAGTTGGTGACCGCGAGTGAGCAAACTCACCATCCTCATTCGCAATCAGCAACATCAAGTTGCCGATCGTGAGCGTGGAAAATAAACCTCCCGGCGAGATACTCAACGCAGGGAGGTCAGGTTTCTCATTGCGAGTGGTCGCGTATGCTCGCGATGAGAAACTGCCAGTCTGCGTTGAGAAAGCTGCCGCTCGAGTACAAATCTGCTCGAGGGGCAGAAAACGACCGCTTGCACTGTGCAAGATGCCATTTGCAATGATTGCACAGTGCGGACAAGCATCCGGCACTGTGCAATCAGTGCGAGCAGCATGTTCCCTACCACACTACGCAGTTCACATAGCTACGTGTAGCTTGCGTAGTGCAAAGTTCACTTCGCGTAGCTACACGTAGCGCTACTATACGAACTACCCCCAGGGTTAATCAATTGTTCTTTATGCGAATGTTGAAGTTGCCTGACGCCAAGACAATCTATTCTTGATTCCACCTCATGCCTTTTCTATCCACAACCAAACACTTCCTGCCCCTTTATCTCAATCATACAGATTCTTTCCCATCTCTGGTTTTTTCCTTTGCCACTGTTTTTCTGTCTCCTTCTTTCTCCATTCTTTCACCCTTTTCTGTCTTTCCCTTTCTTGTTCTGGGTTAAAGTAAGATTATGAAAAATAAGTGCTGTCCCAAAAAGGCAGTGCCGGTAGGCCCACCTGGAACCACTGGCTCAAATCAAGCACTGCCTACAGCTGAATTTTGGGATTGCCAAATACTATTGTGGGCTAGCCTTGATTCCTCCTCATTCTGCTTTTCTCCACCGCCCTACACTTCCTCTCTCTTTAAATCATCGTTTAGATTCCCTTTATTCCTGCTTTTTCCCCTTGGCACTGTCCTCCTATCTTTTTCATCTTCTCTCTTTCGCCCTCTTCCGGATTCCTCTCTCTGGGTAAATGTCTGATGACTGAAACTATAGCCCATGCACCAAAAATGAGTGCTGGTATTTTAAGATTGGAACTAAGTCCTGGGCAGAAGTAAAGGTGCAACATTTACATTGATTGTGTTTACCTATGTTAAGAAGAAGACCCAGAGGGAAACTTGTAAGCAGTTTGCTTGCAGTTAACCACACACCTATTTACTTTGAGAGTACCTGTTAATATATATTTAATAGCTATTTAAGTCATTATGACTAATGAATTCTGGAAATTGAATTGTGTTATCAGATGCATTGTGGTGGACTGTGCATGCTGACTTGAGAACAGGAAAATGGATCAACGATAATAAATTAATTCATTTAATGCACCTCAAATTGTCTCTTTTCACCAACTTCTAGCCTACCATTCCTGTTACTTTTCAGTTTTCCCTTGTCTGTGGAAATGGATGCCCCCTTTCGAACAAAGGTTCATTGGATATATGCAAACCTAAAAATATATGGACACAGATTCACAAATTTTTAGTGCCGGAGAGTTTTGCAACTCTAAATAATGATTCATGATGCAATTGAATGGAAGCTGTGGTGATATTGCAACAGAGGGCAGTGTTGTGCATCACCTAATCACAAATAATAATGCTAAAACCCATTATATAAGGGGCTCACAAGCACCAATAATAGTTCAAGGAACCTCTCTTGAGGGTTCTCCCTCCTATGATAGGAGATCCATGAGCCTCAGCCCAGATATAATTTGCTGCATCCTACTGAACACAAGATCGATAAGTACACACAGATACGACCTAGAATGTCTGATTCAAGTTGCAAATCCTGATCGCTTGTTCCTCACTGAAACTTGGGTAAACCTAGCTTCAGAGCCGGACTGGAATGCAGCAGTACCAACAGGCTACCTTGTAGCACATGTAGACAGGGCGGGTACCAAAGGGGGAGGGATAGCCATAATTTAAAGATCCTATTACACGGTCAGGATCTTGCCCGCACTATCACTATAGGCTGAGGCAATAACATTTAGTGTCAAAAGTAACAACTTTGAACTTTTCCAGGGATTACTTATTTACCGGCCACCATGGACGAGATCCTTCGTCCGCAGCTCACTGCAGACGATTCTGGAATCTTGTTTGGATTCTCCCACCTTCACGGTATTGGAGCACTTCAACTTAAATTTGGAAGCAAACAACGACTCTGACACTTCCCGCCTGATAGATAACCTTGCAAGTTTTGGGTTGAGACAGATCGTATTGGAGTCAACACACTTAGCTGGCCATACGTTCGATGGCATTTTTACGAATAACCAACACCTTGAGATAGTCAGTGTGCGACAATGGTCTGATCATTCTGCAGTATATTTCAGCATAAAGACCCCTCAGACTAGTAGGTGCTGTCGCAATAGAACTGGCATGGTCAAATCACATTCTTGGAAATCTATCCCAAAAAACCGACCTGATAACAGCTTTGGCGAGGAATCCACCTGATATGGCATCTGATTCCAATGCTGCAGTCAGAGACTTTAAAGCCTGGCTTAGTTCATCCGTAAATACGCTTGCTCCAGAAGTCACTAAGCACGCCCGGAGTAAACAAGCCACCTCACCGTTATATTCGGCTGAGCTCCGACAAATTAAAGTTAAATGCAGATGTAAGGAGCGCATTTGGAGATCGGACTATAGTGTAGATCTTAAAAAAGACTATAATATTACCTTAGAGGAATACAAGGCAGCTGAGCTATAAAATATGCCTAACAGTATATTTCACTGCTAAAATTCAGGCTGCCAAGAATTCCTCTAAGGTGTTGTTCAAAACTGTGACAGCCCTTTCAAAGTTTCCGCAAGATAGTTTATTCTCGCAGGATCAAAACTTTGTGGACGAAATGGCTTCCTTTTTTGAAAATAAAGTCCAAACAGTCTACAATGAACTCCTGAACTCTGCAAGTTAACAATGAAGAGCTATTGGAACACCTCTCATCTCAGCATAGTCTGTCACGTTTTTCTGCTCTAGCAGCAGAACAAGTTACAAACTTGTTGTTACAGACCAAGTCAGGTTCCCCCCTGGATCCCTGTCCTCCGCATATATTGCATTTGGTTCCTGAGGAAGTCAGTGCTTTCTTAACTCCTCTACTAAATGAGATCACTAGCTCAGGGGTCTTTCCGCATTTCTGGAAAAGGCCTGTATTAGACCCATCCAGAAAAAAGCTTCTCTAGATCCCACAGAGGCGAAACACTATTGCCTAATATCCTGCCTTCCTTTAGCATCAAAAATTCTGAAGAAAGCCATGAATTTGGAATTGACAAATTATTTGGATAGTAATAACATTCTTGACTCCACTCAACATGGCTTTAGATCTTGGCATTCCACAGATTCAGCTTTGATTATAGCCACTAAAAAGATCCATAAAGTGATGGATGGAGGGAGTAGAGACGTTCTCATCCTGCTGGACCTGACCGCATCATTTGACACCGTAAATCATGTGGTGCTGCTGCGGCGGCTGAGGCAGAAGGTATTAGAGATAAAGCGCTAACCTTACTGACATCTTTCCTGGCATCCCTGGAACAATTGATTCACTGGGACGGCTTTCAATCAGGAAATTTCTACCTCCCATGTGGAGTCCCACAGGGGTCGGCCTTGTCCCCGACAGTGTTTAACCTATATGTCACACCATTAGCAAGACTAGTCAAAGATCATGGTTTTACGCTAGTCGTATGCGGACGACACTGAGTTAGTGGTGTCGATTATGCAAAGTGTGGATTTATCAGCTGTCAGGTTTCATAATTGCCTCACAGATGTGATGGCATGGATGAACACAAATTTCTTGAAGCTTAACACGGAAAAAAACGAGGTCATCGAGTTTGGTCAAAAAACCTCTGTATGGAACCAATTATGGTGGCCCCTGAGACTTGGAACTGCCCGGTCCCTGTGTCCAAGACTAGGAACCTTGGTTTTGTGTTTGATAAGGATCTGAAGCTTGCTCCACAAATAGCTCAAGTCTCCTCTGCATGTTTCTTTACACTAAAAGCTTTGCGTAAAATTCTGCCATTTATCCCTTTATCACTTAGGAAAACAATAGTCGGTGCTCTGGGTCTTTCCAGAGTCAAATACTGCAACGCGTTATATCTAGGAGCTGATAAAGGGCAGATCACCAAACTTCAGTCACTCCAAAATGAGGCAGCTCAGGTATTGCTTGATTTACCCAAACATCACCCCACGTCTGCCAGTATTAAGCAGCTACACTGGCTTCCAGTTCGGCGGTGTGTGGATTTTAAGGCACTTTGTTTAGTGCATAAGGCTCTGTTTGGTGGAGGAGCCGCGGACATTCAAACCTTATTTCCCCGGTATCAGCCCCAACGCTGTCTTAGGTCCGCTAATGCAGGACTGGTTCTCGTCCCTAAGATAAAAAGAGCCGGTTGGGGCGGTAAGAGCTTTTCGCATCAAGCAGCTACACTCTGGAACTCCCTCCCCCTGAATACCAGATTACAACCAAATAGGGCCCTTTTTAGGAAATCGATAAAGACGTGGCTCTTCCTCAAGCCTTAAGATCCATTAGTGCTAGCTCGGCTTACCTTAGCGCCAAGACGCAGAATGTCAAGCAACATTTGCTTTTTTAGCACAAGGGTAGCCCATGTCACCATAGGTGTTGGTTTACGATTTCATCTCAGTGCACTAATTTACCGAGTTTGTGCAACACTAACAATCAAGCGCTGTGTAAGGGCGGGATTTTCCTTCTAGAGTCTGCTTACCATTCTCTGGAAATCCCGTCACAGATCGACTGGACCTTTTTACCTGTCATAGAATGAATTAGGCAATCTATCCACCAATAGTCAATAAATTTCAGCGATTCCCATTGTTTCCCCCAAAGAACCACCAACTAAGGACTAAGTTTGAAGATTTATTACAAAGCCAAAAACAACTGAAGGTATAAACACCTCAGCAAAAGGTTCAGAAGATAAACAGGCACTAATACAAACATAATCCTACGGAAGAGTCTCAGTCGGCTTAGGAATAATACAAGAATCAATTCAAGAATCATCAGGCTAACAAGAATTGCTATAACCTGAGTTTTAGTATGCATTGAAAAAGATATAATTTCAGGTTAATCTGTCCCTACACTATACTAAGTGACATCCCTACTCAACAATAGCCCAACCTAATAAAGGTGTCAGCCGTGGTGACTTCCAAGGAAGTTCACTCACTTTCTCCCAACTTAGTCTAGAGTCTCCTCAGTCATATCTAAGCTCTCTGGCAACCAACCGCTCCCTCTCGTCCCTCAGCTCATCTGCTCTGCCTTCTCCCTCGGGGTGCTGTCCCTAATACAAAACCCCACAATGCGGACGACACGCCTTCAGGTACGCCCCTCTCGAAGGTGTTGGTTTTCAGAATTTTCCATTATGGCACCTCTCCATCCTTGTCCGTTAAAACGTCCTTGGGTCCCAGGCTCTCCTTCGCTTCAAGTTGCTTTCTTAAATTCCTCGGCTACTCCTCCACGTCTGAGTCTAGTATCCTAACACTCATACACAAGGGCCCTTCTACTCCACTATCTACTTGGTCCTGCACCTGCAAAGGAATACATGTGAATCGGCTCACAATTTCTTAATGTTGCAATTGACTTTAGCTAAAGGCAGCTTTCTTCAAAACATTTCTACGATTTAATGCTAAGCAAGGCTTTTTCGATCAGGCCTACACGATTTCCATGAACCGGGCCTCTGCACGTTTATAGGCCCAACATCCTAACATGTACAATATCTTTCGTTCTTTAAGCCTCCATCTTTAAAGCATAATACATTCTAAAAGGTACAACTATGAATTTTAATAAGCAGATCTAAAGACACAATGGTGATCTATTAAAACACATCTCTTATTAGTGAAAAACTTCACACCAAACGACATCTCTATGTTAAAACGGCATTATTGATTTTCAAAAACTCTTAACATTAGCTCTCCATGTATTTCTAATACCAATTACATTAGTCCTCAACCCTACATTGCATTTGAACACAATTAGTAAATCCTCTATATATGCGGGTGTTAACTACTTGTACATATGATACACCCCTACAATTATTTTACTTCTGTTTGGCGCTCTCTCAGCTGTACACTTTGAAGAGAAACTCCATAGTCAAAGTAAAGAGCTATATTACATTGGCATCAAACACGTTAAAATATTTCTACAAAGTGGAGTTTATGGAAAAATATTTTTATTAAAAAATGGAACGAAGATAAATCGGTTTTTCTAACTGGTCATAATCCAAATGGAAGAGCAACAACGTTGAAGTCTCATTAAAAATGAAAAAGCAAAATGAAGGTTCATAAAACGCATTTTAATCTCGCAAAAATGTGAAATTACAATATGAGTTGGAATTTGCAGCCTGATTCATGTACGGGCCGTTTTGCGTGGCCCTAATAGCGAATCATAGCGACTCGCTATTGAGGACACGCAAAACGGCATTCATGTAGGAATTGCTAAATCGATAGCGATTCCTACATGTTCTCTATTTGCGAGTAGCAATTTGCTACTCGCAAAAAAAGGAATAACTCCCCATTCATTCCTATGGGCCAAAAGGCCCATAGGAATGAATGGGGAGTATCCCTCATTTGCGAGTAGCAATTTGCTACTCGCAAATCAGATAGCGATTTTAAGGGTGCCAGGGGTGTCCAAAGGACACCCTGTAGCACCCCTAAAATGCACAATTGAACAGGTGTTGCGCACACACATGTCCAAAGGACATGTGTGTGTGCAACATGCAACTTAGAAAAATGCTTTTAAAAGCATTTTTCTGAGTTTTTGCTATTTACCGAGAGGTCTGACCTCTCGGTAAATAGCGGCCCAAAAGTGCTAAATCGCAATTTTTTATTGTGTCATGAATAGCATTTGAGGAATCTCTATTAGAGATTCCTTAAATGCCATTCCTCGCAAATATGCGAATTCTTAAATAGCGATTTTTGCATTTGGGATGATGAATACCAAATGCAAAAATCGCACTCGCAAAGGGCCAGATTCTCAGAATCTGGCCCTTTTGCGAGCGCTTTTAGCTACATGAATCAGGCTGTTGGTTCCTATGCAAAGTTTCTGTACAAAGGTACCAAGTATTAAATAAAAGGCGATGAAATAAGAACGCTGACTATGCTTCTTTAATGGTACTACTGTCAACACAAAAGGAGCTGAGGCAGAAGAAAATATAATAGGTAAAAGAGTTTCTCTACTGTATTAATGTGTGGGACACAAATAGGTGCATAAATAGAATGAATGAACCCCAACCGTAGTATTGATCTCAACCAGCAGGCGGCGGTAGATCCATTCTTAATGGTAAAAAGAGATAGCGTCAATGCGAAAGAGCGAAAACTTGCAGCTTTGTCTTGATGTATGATAGACTCCTCCAAAAACTAAAGTTAACCAAAGCAATTTGAATCAAATCATTTCTACTATTCCCCGAATTAGGAAAACACGCTCTGGGGGTACAGCTTTCTCTTATTTTATTCCCTACTACTGGAATAAACTATTGACTCACATACGGAAGCGCACGGACCACCTGCAATTTAGAAAGCTTCTCAAGACCAATCTATTTATACTAGAGCTGTCTCTGCTCGAGGTGGTCTCTTTGGTGCTGAGATACCCCTCCTGGGTTGATTCATGCCCATTATAAATTAACATTTGAGGAAAAGATCGCATTAAGAACAAGCTTTGGCTAAGCCAATATGTTCCACTTACGGGAAATCTATTGAATTTTGTTAATGTATTTTTTTAAATGTTGCCCAGTGGGGTGAGCTGCTGTGCTACATAGCTTAAAGTAAAAAAAAAGAAAAACAATATGACGGGCAAGACGGCGTCATAGTGCTTTTTTTTAACTTTAAGCTATGCAGGTACAAACAAGTTAAAATTGTTATTTTCCATATACTTAATATGCAGTTTATATTCTTGAACAAATATTTGACCATTGCAGTTACCAGCGTGCCAACATGTAGCTAACTGGAACACTGAGCATGGAGAGGCCGTGTTATGGCCAGAGCTGCTGACTTTGGAGTTGTGGAACCAGGTTCGAGTCTCAGCGCCACTCAACATCCTGTGATTTTGGGCAAATCACTAAGGGCCCGATGCAGGTAATTCTTATTTACCACTTCTTAAATACCGAATTTTACCGATTCGGTATTTAAGAAGTGGTAAATATGAAGGGGGGAGATGTAGGTATTTCCAGATGTGTAAATACCGAATCTTTAAGATTCGGTATTTACCGAATCTGGAAATACCGAATCGGTATTTCCTATTGTTTCCTATGGGCTGTGAAGCCCATAGGAATCAATGGGCAATACCGATTCTGTAATTACAGAATCGGTAAATACCGAATTTCTCAAGGGTGCAGGGGGTGTCACTTTGACACCCTCTGGCCCCCCCAAAACAGGCTCGGGTGCCATTTGGCAGGCATACATGCCCCAAGGGCAGGTGTGCCTGCCATATGGCAGAGGTGTGCATGCACACATGTGCATGCACACCAGAATCGGTATTTTACCATCAAATTGGATTTGATGGTAAAATACCGATTTTGTAAGGCTTGTGGGACTCAGAAGAGTCCCACCTACATCTCAAATTTACCGAATTGGTAAAAATACCGAATTGGTATTTTACAGAATCGGTAAATTTACCGATCGGTAAATTTACCGATTCTGTAAAATTAAGGGCCCTACATACCATTCCTGAAATACCGGTCGGTAACGGCCGAAAATACCGATTTTCGGCCGTTACCGACCGACCTACATCTGGCCCTTAATCTCCCTAGGGCCTGTAAAAATGAATGTGTTTTTATGTAATATATCAGGCGTTCATGTAAATTGCTCCAAGTCCTTTCAGCTATATAAAACAAGCAGTGATGTAGGTAGGAGGGAGGTAACTAGAAACTGAGGGGGGATGGGGGGAGGGGCAGATTTACGTTTCCTGGTGCATCCCTGTAAATCAGCAGGGATGCACCAGGAAACTTGCGACCCGCAAAACCACCCGTGCGCCGCCACTGATGCGCTGCATTTACAATGCGGAGCGCCGCGGTGCACGGATGGGCAGATGCGTGTCGCATCCCCCGCTGGAAATGCGGCGCATTGATGGAGTCGCATCGCAAGCGCGAAGCGACTCCAGCAAGGCTCGGCGGTGCCCTATGCCTACCATGCTGCGTCAATCCTTACCCCTGCTTCAAGCAGACGCAGGGTTTTGACGCAACATGGTCGTAAAAGTGACTCTATGTAATCTTATAGATTTCACTGCGTCACTTTTACAAGGCGTACCTGCGAGGGAACACCTACCCTACGGTGGAATGCCCACATGAAACCTGACACAGGTTTCATGTGGCGCAGGGGTTTACAACGTGACGCATCTCCCTAGATGCGCCACGTTGTAAATACGGTGCAACATGGCGCATGATTTACGCTGCCGCTGCGCCACAGAAGTGAAGCAGCGGTGGCGTAAATGTGTCGCAAGGGGCTTGTAAATATGCCCCTGCTTGGGGAAGGGGCATGCAGTGACAGGATTGAGGTGGTCAGAAGGACAGACCAGCAACGAATGGGAAAGAGCATGCAGGGAAGGGGCATTTAGTGATGGGAGTGAGATCGTGGTCGGGACGGACATGCAACAAACAGAATGTGGATGCTGGAAAGTAAATTTTAAAAAGTATGTTGCAAGTGTGCGGCCAGAGGAAGGACAATGGCCACCGGAAGCAGTACTTGGTCCAAGCTCCACAGCAAGGACGGAGATGTGAAGCCGAGCAGGGAGATGGATGCTGGAGGAGGAGCCTACCAACAGGAAGGAAGGAAATGAGAGTGACTTGGGAGCCAAGTAAAGGTAAGTAATGGGTGGGCTCTAAACCCCTTTTAAAATTTTGTTTTTCACTACAAGAGATTTTGCAAACATAGTGCAAGTGCTGTTTAGGCAAAAACTAAAACAGATAATGCAAAATATGTGAAATAACGTTCCCTCTAGTAAATTTATAAACCTGTCACAAGAGGGGTAGCAGCTGCGGCCACTGGCTTGCCTCCTGTGAACCCTGGCACAACGTTTGTAATCCTTGGTCTCAGAGGTTAGGAAACCAATGCCAAGAAAACTGGGATTGCTCTCCCATATGGGAATTACGACTCTGCCCTCCTTGTTTTTGGTACATTTTTTATTATACTAATAGAGAATAATTGGCTATTATTTACTATGAGTGTAATACAAAATGGAGGACCAGGAGCTGGGAGTGGATGTCCACTTCCAGCTCAGATAAGTAAAACACACAAAAAAATAATGAATGTTGTGTGTATGCTTGCGGGTGAGTGTGTTTGAGAGATAGAATGTGTGTTTGTGAGGGCTTGTATCTGTGTGTATGTTTATATGTGTAGGTTTGTGTGTGTGAGTGAAAATGAGTATGACTGAGTGTCAGTAAGTCAGTATGAGTGAGTCAGAGTAAGAGTAGCTGCAAATGAGTGATAGTGGGTGAGTGAGAATGAACGAGGAAAAATAAGTGTGAGGGAGTGATACAGAGTGTTGGTGAGAATGAGTGACAGTGAGTGTTAATGAGTTAATCAAAGTGAGTGATAATAAGGGAAAATGATTGGGAGTAGGAGTCAGTGTAAGTCAGTCAGTGAAAAACTTTAAGTGAGTGAGGTTAAGAGTGAGTATGAGTAAGAATGCATGGCTGAGAATGAGTGAGTTAGATCATGTTTGAATAAGTAAACGTGAGTGACGGTGAGGGAGTGGAAGCAAGAGTGAGTTCAAGTCAGTGCGAGTGAGTAAATATGAGTGAGCCAGAGCAAGAATGAAAGTGAGTCAGTGTGAATGAGTGAGTGAGAGTAAGCGTGAGGGCAAGGGAGAGAGTGAGAATGAGTGAGTGAAGTGAGAATGAATGAATGAGTGAGAGTGAATGAGAATGTGTGTTTTTCTTACAAGTCTGCCATTGGCCCTGGCATAATGAATGTAAGTCCTGATGTACACTGCACCTATGGCATAATATTGCTCCTTACATATTGAAGCTATTTATTAGCATAACATGCACCTGTCACAAAGTACTGGCACTGGAACGCTGGAGGTAAATCTTTGCATCATCGGCTACCATGGTAAATTACTGGTACTGGCACTCTGAAGGTAATTCTTGACATATGGAGGACCTGTGGATAAATGCTGGTGCTTGCATACTTGAGCAAATACTTCGCTTAGGGACATCAGTGGTGCTAGCTCATTGGAAGTAATTCTTGGCTGAAGGGAGGACAACCGTGGTGTGTAGGAGTGTAGCAACTATGACAAAATACTGGCGCTGGAATATGAGAGCAATTTTTTTTATATAAGGGTGACCTATGGTACATTGATGGCATTAATGTCGAAATTCTTACATTGGCATGTAGTATGCGAATTTTGGCATATGCATGCGAGCCATAACATAATGCAGGTCCGAGCACAATGGGGGTCACTTTTGATATATGGAGGCACCCAAAACACACTTTGAAAACAATGGGGTATTTTCCTGGGAAATGTCAAATTTAAGCAGGTAGGTGCACCATTTACAAATTTGATTATTTAATGAATGCTCTTTCTGGGCCTATGACCTTTTAGCAAATGTATGTGACAATTGTGTTTTCAAATGCAATATTTGACCCCATTCTGCTCAAAGCTTTCACAGGGGGGGAAACCCCAAGCCCCATTTAAGAGAGGCCTGTATTAATCGCTTGCTTCAATTGATGGGAAGTAGTTCAGTTCAGTTCAGTTCAGAATCTTTATTCGATTGTAGGTTTAACAATCATAAAAGTACAATTTATAAGCACACAATAAATAAAAAACATTACAAACAATTAAATTCAAATGACAGATAATGACACAGTTACAGTACAATATATCAGACAGTATGAGCATGGGCAATATATAATTAAAAATATAAATAACTGTAATCTTAAAAATCACCTAAAATTTTTGCAGCATGGTTAGCCATCCATGCTTTTCCTAAAGCAGATGGCTTTTTTAAGAAAGTTACATACAAATAAAGTGCAATCGCTATTCAGTAGTTGTAAGTAATAAAGTGCAGGTTTAATTTGTGTGAAACTCAACTTTTTAAGGCACGGTTTAAGGTATAATTTCCGTGGGGTGGAGTAATAGGGGCAGATAAAAAGGAAGTGTGCCAGATCTTGAGGAGACTTTCCGTCGCAGCCACAAGCTGGCAACACTTCGCCCCGTTGAGCCCCACTTGGGACTGCCAGTAGAAGATGATAAGAGGTCAAAGCGGAACCTTGTTAACAGAAATCGTTCATAGCTTGACATAGGCCATGTCAGGTAAGGTTCCATTTGCAAGCAAGTTTTTAATAATAGGTGTTTCCTAACACTGACCTTCTGTATCTCAACCTCTTCTCTGTCAGTACCTCTTAACAGTAGTATAGCATTCTTAACCGAGCTCACATCAGATTTTGTAATTAAGTTTGGGGCATAGAACAGATCCTGTCGATCGATTGCCGTTAGGCTGTCCTTTATGTACTTCACCCACGGTACTTTAAACCTCCCATCCAGCTGTAAGGCTTCTTTCAGTAGAGCATGTGTTAATGGAATGTCGTTGTTCAGCCAGCAATTCAACCAACATATAACAGGGCTTACTGCTATTCTGTCACCTAAGTAGGGGATCCCCAGCTCCTCGTGTACCGAGTAGTTCCCAATGCCTCTGGGGAGTCTCAAAATCTTTTTTAGGAAGTTATTTTCTGTGACCTCTAGGTCTTTAATCTTACGATAACCCCAGAGCTCACTCCCATAGCAGGCAACAGCCACGCTTTTTGCCTGGTACAGTTTAAGCGATGCGACCATCGGGCAATTGCCGATTTTTTTTGCAAAGCCAAGAATGGCCGCATTGACCCTTATTGTTTCTCCCTTCTTCTTGGAGACTGCTGGGCCCCATGATAATTTGTGATCTAGCAGGACCCCGAGGTAAGAGAAGGAGTTGGTTGATGGAATTTTCTCCCCATTTATACTGAAATGGTCAGTTTTCAAAACACCCTTACCTGCTTTCATAGCGTAGGACTTGGTATTATTTATGCTTAAGCCACGTGACTCCATGAATTTGTGGAAGAAGTTTAATAGTTTCTGGAGACCGATTGCTGTTCTAGAAATAAGAACAGCATCGTCTGCGTAGAGTAATACAGGTACCCCTTTGCGCTCAACTAAGGGGTAATCTGCTTCTACGTTAAGAAGAAATTCCTCCAGTTCATTAATATACAGGTTAAATAAAAATGGGGCCAAGATGCAGCCTTGTCGAACACCCCGATTTATTTTGAATTCGTCCGTTACATTGAGGTCTTGGGAGTAACGGACGTTCGCTCTGGTATCTGTATGCAGATCAGCGAGGAAGTTGACAAGGTTCCTCTCTACACCCATTCTCAACAAAGCAGCCCATAATAGGCTTCTGTCTACACAGTCAAATGCGGACGACAGGTCCATAAATGCCATGTAGACAGTGCCTTGTCTCGCCAGTGTATACTTGCTTAGGATAAGGTATAGGTTCAGGCACTGCGTAATGGTCGAGTGGCCTGGTCTGAACCCGTATTGTATGGGTGAAAGGATGTTATTATCTTTAGCCCAAGTAGATAACCTGTTAAGAATTACACCCCCCACCACTTTAACTACTGAATTTATTAAAGAGATTGGCCTGTAACATAACGGGCTGCTGCGATCGCCCTTCTTAAAAATGGGGACTATAGTCGAGAGACCCCAAATACTTGGGCATCCAGTTGTCACTGCTGCGTTTATTACAGCCGTGAGAACCGGAGCCCAGAAAGGGATGCTGGACTTAAACAGGTCCGGCGGCAATCCATCCGGACCTGGGGCCTTGTTGATGGTTAGACCCTGTATTCCCCTAGCAGTCTCTTGTACTGTGAAACACAGTGGAGTCGCAGTTGAAGATAAAACATCGTGGTCTACCCGGTGCTCATTACTCTTAAAAATTGTGCTGAAATGGGACACCCACTTCCCCTCTGGTATGTTTGTTCCAAGGGCTGTGTCGTTTGGGTTGTCAAACAAAGGTTTGTTAATTATTTGCCAAAACTTGCTGCTGTTCCCCAACACAGAAGGGTCTAAAAGGGATTCAATAACGTTAGCCTTAATTTCCTTTTTTCTGATAGCTATGGCTTTCCTATAGGCCATACGGAGATTTTTTATCAAGTCACAATCTCTGGGTTTGGTTTTTAGTGCGTGTTTCAAATCCCTACTTGCCTTTGAGCAGTTATAATCAAACCATTTGGAATTATTCTCACTATGTCCCTTTGTAGGCGCTGTGAGCATGGAGCCAATTTTGGTGACCAGCCCCTCGAACCTGGACAAAATGTTCGCGGGGGTTGATACAGACGATAAGCAAACAGACAGCTCCTCTTCACATGCGCTGGTTATTTTAGTATACAGGGTATCTTGATTTATCATTGACCATCTAATGCGACGCCTGCCATTTACGCACCTTAGCGTACCATGGTCGGTGCGTGGCTGTCGTTTTGCTAATAATGGTCCACCCAAGTTTAAGAGAAGGGGATTATGATCACTGTATACACTAGTGAGGATAGTAAAGTGCGAGACCCAATAAACAACATCTGGGGATATTAATATATGATCAATGAAGGATCCCTGCCCATGTCCTTTAAAGGTTGGGGTGTCAAAGATTTTTGTATCGGGGACCAACGACATGGCTACAGTCAAGTTGTATTCATTCACTAAGTCGTTTACATTCTTACCGCCCCTACTATGGGAGAAGTGAAAACCTTCCTCAATATTACACCCTAAGGACCCCATTGACGTACTAGCTGGATTACCACATGGTTGGACATTAAAGTCGCCTGCTATCAACAAATACCGTGATACAGTGTGAACATTTTTGCTCAATATATCAATTAGGGAGGCAATGTTACAAACTTCGTTACTACTATTAGCGTTATAAAAGTTAACCAGTGTCAGCACATTCTTACCATTTTTTATGTCAATCTTCTGTATATTCAAATTAACATTGTGGCAGTTGCTTATATTGCAGCGCAGGCCTAGGTTAATGAAAATGGCCAAGCCACCCTTGGCTCTGCCCCTAGTCGAGGCAACCGCTGGGTTGATAAAGCTTAGAAAACCCTCGATATGGACGTTTTTATTCTCTATCCAAGTTTCTTGAAGGCACACTATGCTAAATTTTCTGATGAATGTTAGCCATACTGGGTCACATAACTTATTTGCCAAGCCTGCGATATTCCATGAGATTAAATTTACACAGTCTTCGGGTGCAGGGCAAATGACAGACTCTCTAGTAAATGGGGTAGATGTTGGGGTAGGCAACACTGCGCCTGCTGCCGCCAAACCCGTGGTGCTCATTGCAATTGACTCCCTGTGCTCGGATATAGGGACAGATGCCCCGTGCTGGATATGAGAGTTCTCGATTTTGGATGGGGAATCCATAGTTAACAATAGTGTACTGGGGTGGTTTTCGTGGTTACCTGCTGTGCTTTCTGTCTTGTCGGCGCCACTTTCGGTGTCACCATTTACTGGCCTTGTATCTTGTAGTAGTATTGAAGGCACCTCAGTTTCCCCAGAGAACACTGTAAAAGGTACTTTAGGGGAACTACTATTTTTATCAACAGTTTTTAAAGCAGTGTATGCATCTTTTTCACTGCGACGACGCCCCAGCTTCACAGGTAACCTTGTGGGACATGAAGCACTTTCCCCACCCCCCATAGCTTCTGCACTCCTTAAACATCAGTCACAATCCTCCAGGCCGCTAAAGGCCTCGAACCTGTTAGAGAGCTCTAAGGGCGTAAATGGTAACAAATTTGACATATTCCCATTTAGGCCTGTTTTATGATGGAAAGGTATAGTGTTCCACCCATGTATGACTGATGATGGAGCCGGTTGGTACATGTATGCAGGATTCAGAGCAGACTCAACGTTAAGGAGTTGGGAAGTGGTGAAGATATTGTTATTAAGATGTTGTGAGGGGAAGACAGTGGATCTGGGGTAAAAGTACGTCAGGGGGCGTGGTACTATACAATTCTTTTCATTGCCGTATGGCCAGTTCAAGATATGATATACAGCTTTTCTGTCTCTAAAGTTTATAACCACGACATCGCCGCCAATGTCCTTCGCTCTACCCCCCAACCAAGACAGGCGCCGGACATGGACTATCTCTCCATTTATCGCAATGGGTTTAGGTCTATAGAGAGAGAGCCAATGCGTTATTTTATTTTTTAATTGTGAGTATCCCTCTCGTTTACCAATAGGCAGTTCCGGGACCCCGGTAAGTATAACCACATACGGTAATGCTTCTGGAGGGAGTTCTGTAGGTGGTATCCTAGGCTGGCCCCCACTACCCCAATTATTCTCCTTCCCTTCAGGTCTAGGGAGTCTATCCGGGAGAGTACTAGGTTCCCTGGATGGAATAGTGGTTGTGTTACTGGGTGGTATTAAAGTAGTAGGTCTACCCCGAACAGCAGATGGGGCTGTTGATAAAGAGTTATTACAGGTATTGCCACCATGTGCTTTCGGGGCCACATTTAGGGGGTTAGAGGCAGCTGGGGTTGCTACAGCTGCCTGGCTATTGCTTGTACTGGGTTTAGAAAGTGTAAGACCCACAGTATTTTTTAGGAGGGATTGAGTTGTTGTAATGACTTGTTGGTGTTGTACTTTAGGTTGTCCTTGTGAACGTACAAAATTCCCTAACACAGTCAGGTCCCCCTCAATTTTACCTAGTCTTAGCTCCATCCCCTTAAATCTTTCTGCCAATGCAAGCATATAGCTACGTATAATCAATTCAATATTGTCCAGAAGTGACTTGGGGGTGGCGGATTGCGAATCCTCCTCCATCTGGATGTGGGTAGTGTCTAATTCTGTAGTTACTTGAGCTGGAGATGTCGGGGGAGTAGAACTGACTGTTATGGCTTGATTGGTGTCAGGAGCTCCCGTTGGTGTTATAATAACAATGTTCATCTTTTTACCAAACTCGGTGTGACTTATTTTGGGCTTATTCACAGTTGTTGTTTTCCTTCTTCTTTTAGGTGGAGGGGGCCCATGCATTTTTTGTGTCACTAGCCTCGGGTTTTTGCCTCTTACAACTTTACCAGGCCTTATTGTAGGAGATATCAGGATCTTAGGAGTGTTAATAAGGGCATTGGTCACTGTTGGAGTGGTTAGTTGGGTTTGGGTGGGTGACACTGCCGGAGCTAAACATTCTTGAAGGAGCAAGGGTACACTGGGAGTCAGTGAAATGTTGTCTGCTGAGGGGCTAATCAGATCGTCGACCAAAGAAACAGACATTATAGGTTCTGAGAAGGTTCTGTTTTTGATACGCTCAATAGAGCGACGGCGGTCTGCCCTCCTCTCAGCTAACATGAGCTCCTTGTTACCTTCTACGGCTGGTTTGAGAAAGTAATCGTCCAGTGTTCGATTAGTAATGTTTTTGTCCAACCCCACTAGAGCAGGGCTTGTAGCCGCAGTTGCCATTCAGTGATGAGAGGTAATGGCAAAGTAGATACAAAACAGAAACAGTGACTTACGTAATCCTTATACCAGGACCACTGGCCCAGCCCAGCCTCTTCTGGCCGATGAGGGCCGTAGAGGGCCCGCCCTTTGCCCGGGCTTCGCCCTGGGCGTCCCGCTCGCGTCCCGCGTTGCGGGCGAGCCCCTCCTTAGTAGCGCCTCCTGGCGCTAGAGTGTGACGCGTTCCAGGTGCGCCGGTGTGGAGGCCCCTGGGAAAGCGAGTTTCTCCTCGCTCCGCCCGCAGTTGACACCAGCGCGGCGGCGGGAGAACTCGTCAGGCGGGACAGAGGCGACCAGTTCTTCTCCTCGGCAAGCGGTAAGGGTGACCGCCAACGTGCAGGCACACACAGTATCCCTCGGTCGATTGACAGCAGCCACAATTGGCCGGGCGAGCCCCTCCTTAGTAGCGCCTCCTGGCGCTAGAGTGTGACGCGTTCCAGGTGCGCCGGTGTGGAGGCCCCTGGGAAAGCGAGTTTCTCCTCGCTCCGCCCGCAGTTGACACCAGCGCGGCGGCGGGAGAACTCGTCAGGCGGGACAGAGGCGACCAGTTCTTCTCCTCGGCAAGCGGTAAGGGTGACCGCCAACGTGCAGGCACACACAGTATCCCTCGGTCGATTGACAGCAGCCACAATTGGCCGGGCGAGCCCCTCCTTAGTAGCGCCTCCTGGCGCTAGAGTGTGACGCGTTCCAGGTGCGCCGGTGTGGAGGCCCCTGGGAAAGCGAGTTTCTCCTCGCTCCGCCCGCAGTTGACACCAGCGCGGCGGCGGGAGAACTCGTCAGGCGGGACAGAGGCGACCAGTTCTTCTCCTCGGCAAGCGGTAAGGGTGACCGCCAACGTGCAGGCACACACAGTATCCCTCGGTCGATTGACAGCAGCTGGGAAGTATTACAACCCACCTCTTGCAACGATCATGTCAGCACCATGATATAGGTAGTATTTAAAAGGATATTTTTCTGTGTTGTGTTGAATTAATCATAAAGTTATTATTAAACTTCAGTGGTGCCAACTAATCTGATGTCTTCAAGGTTAAGGTCATCTGACTACTTTCTGGAGACATTCAGGGTCAACGGTGATATGATGTAACTTCCGGTGGTGTCATTTATGTCACTTCCTTTGCCCCTGGTATTTTGGTGAATCAATGCCCATAGCAACTCCTGTAAAATGATTTGCACAATTTTATTATCACAGTCTAATTATTGACATTCACTGCTCATTTCATATAAAAAAATAAGCAAGCTGCTCGAGTGTAGTCAGTTATTATGCCAAGTCACAAAGCCTGCTGCCAGAATCAGCTCAAAGTGTGAAAGGAAAGTCAACAAGCAGAATTACAGCTTCTGGTTAAACAGGAAACCGAGAACGATTTTTTTCTGGTTTTCTGAATGGTTTTCCTGAAATAAACAGTCATTACCAGAAAGGAGCCATTCATGGCAATATATTTATTTTTGTCCAACTATACTTCATTACAAGGAATCCAGGAATCTCTGAGCTATTGCTAATTTTTGAAGTAATTTACATTAAACTGTATATGTTTTGCATCAAACTAATGGCTTATATATTGGTGAATTTAATTTCACACTAAATTTTCTGCACTTATTTTACTTATTTTCAGTCATACTTCTTCATTCGCTTCCTTACATTTAACCCCTTTAGTGCTGCCGTCGGCCAGCGGTCGTCGCGAGCAATACATTGCCAGTGCTGCGCACGTCCGTTGGCCGACGCGGCCACACCCGTTTCTTCGAACGTTCAGCACTGGCGCAGAACGTTCGAAGCAACAAACGGGTTAAAGGATATTGCAAGACACCTTAGAGTTCCTTAACCTTATAAAGGAACTCCTAGTTAACTTGCTGTATCCTCATCATGTAGGACAGAGAGTACTTTTCCGATATATTGCAAGTCAATTGCTCACAACTTTGCATTCCTAGATGATTCTGTTTGCTGCATTTTATACCGTGGTTGTGCCACTTCTTTTTTGGTGCAGTAATTGCTGAAAATGGTAGCCGAGGTGTGCAAAACCATGCAAGGGCCTATTTGAGTCTTGCGTGCCTTTGTTAAAATAAAAAGTCATGCAAAGCAGGGCCTACCACTGTGCTGCATTACACAACATATGATCGGCATTACATGGGTGGAGATTGGGCATTCCCATCCATCCACCCATGTATTTTGAAGCAAACACAGATTTACTAAAGGCAGTAACCCTGGGTTTGCGCCAAAATGGTGCGCTACCAAGAGTGGCGTAGCTAGGAGAAATATTTTCATTTCTTCTCGTGCCTTCCTCTTTCTATGCGTGCTGCATTCTGCAGTACAAATAGAAAGATGAATGTGCCTCTGAGGATTGTTCTTGTGCAGAAAGGTGTCCCTTATTGCACAAAAACAATCCTGCCCGTAATGCAGACACCCTTGCACCACAGCGCGGGAGTGCCTATGTTGGTGCTAGGCTGCCTGAAGTACGCCAGTGCAATGAGAGTGCAGAATTGTGTCATATCTTAGTAGATATGCTGCATTTCTGCTCTTTACTTTACGTGCAAATCAGTGCTGCAAGCTGCCTTGCCGTGTTGCAATGCATGGAAGGTTAGTAAACCTCGGCCTAAATCCATTGCCTTGTTAAAGGTCTCATGGGCATTGCATGGAATGAGCTCATTCTGCAGAATCAACTGTTTCTGGAACACATAGCTTTAACATACATCACCATAATTAAATAATTGCATCAACTACAGTGATTGCAGCATTAAAAGGAAGGACATTCAGCTTTTCATTAAAGCATAGTTTTCTTCTGTTAGTTCCCGTTATATAGTGAATCAGACTCAGTGGTGGCTCCTCCATTTGAGCGGAGGAGCGCTGCACCACAAGGTGGAAGAGGTGTGGCGCCGCGGCCAGGGCGACTGACGCTGGAATCTGGGGACCACGGTTCGATCCCCGGCTCAGCACCATGTGACGTAGCTCGCTTAATCTTCCCGACGGCCCCCCAGCGCCTAGAGACCCTTACGGGTGATTGTGCGCTTTACAAATGTGGACTTTACAAGTCCCAGAGCTGAAAAACAAAATGGTAGTAAAATTTACTTATTAGCATTTTATTTTTCAGCAACCCATCCAGAATTCAGTTCAGGACGGGGCGAGGCAACCTTACTGAGTGGCAGCAGCAGGGAGCTGAGCGCTTTAAAATGTACATGTATGTTTGGCTGGAGGTCTTGGAATGCATTTTGTATCGTGGTTGTGCCACTTTTTTGGTGCAGTCATTGCTGAAAATGCTAGTCGGGGTGTGCAAAACCATGCAAGGGCCTATTTGTGTGTTGCGTGGCTTTGTTAAAAAAAAGTAATGCAAAGCAGGGCCTAGCACTGTGCTGCATTACACTGCATCTGATAGGCATTACATGGGTGGAGATTGGGCATTCCCATCCATCCACCCATGTACACATTTTAAAGTTCTCTTAGACACCTGGGTTAGAGAAAGCGCAGGCCTCTTGTGCTCTTTGGAGTGAGTGCTGGCAGAGCCGTCTCTATCCAATCCTGGCGCTGCTTTCATGCTGAGAAAGCAGCATTAGGATTTGGTGTTGCAGTTTCCTGCATCAGGAGCTTCCTGGAAGACATCCAAGGGAGGAGGAGGTCTCGCCGCGGAGGTAAGTGAATTCATTTTATTATTATTATTTTTTTGTGCCCCCCTGCCTTACCACCCTCGATACAAGCCAGCAGCCACTGATCAGACTGTCTTTGCAGTGGAGTCTTTGGAATTGTTTTACAAGAGTTTTATCTATAAATCTTTGCATTCTGGAGCGAGGGACCTGAGATGAACTGATCCCTGCTTCTCTCACAAATAGATTTCAATATCATCCTTTTAAGTGTATGCAGTGGCTTACTAAATGGGTGCGCTCCACCTCCATGTGCTGCTTTCCAAGCCCACAAAGTAACCCATCCAGCCTTCAGTCAGAACCCTTTTTGACATTACTATATACAACCCTGTCCCACCTTGCCTTCCCCTCATGGGTCCTCCGTGCCCTCAAAGCTTTCCAACTCTGACCTTTATAGCCCTCCACTCTGCCATTTCCTGCCATCACATGTACTCCCTCTGCCTTCCCAGGCCCTGTCCTAAAGGACCCCGATGAGGGAACACTCTGCCTCAGCACCAGCTATGCCCAATTTACCCCCAAGCCACGCCTGGTCTGACTTTGCTGGAAGCCCACTCTATCCACATGTTACTCCTACCCTGGCTCCCAGTAATGGGCTCAGGGCTCGTTCTGCCAGTCTGTTCTTTCCACGAGGGCCATAGCATTTCACCAATCTCTCGGAATTATTACCTCGATAAAATTCTGCGAGCTGTTGTGTAGCAGCTGAAAAGAGTCACAGCACTGCCTCTGATGCACAGGTTTAAATTAGCCATTGACCTCCAAAATCCAGTGGCTTTGAATAACTTCCAGTTTTAGGGCCTCATTTAAGAGATTTTGGTGCAGGGGAGTGCCACAACGAATCGTGCTACACTGCCCTGGGGCAAAAGAGAAGGGCAGGAATGTGCCATACCGTCCTTTTCCCCTGCGATGCACAATGGGCTGCCATGCGCCAACGCAGACACCCTTGTGCCATGGTGCAAGGGTATCTGCTTTGTTGGGGTGATTGTTTTTGTGCAGGAAGGGACACCGCCTTGCACAAAAACAATCACGATAGGTGTATTCCTCTTTCTATGTATTCTGCAGCACACATAGAAATAAGGACATTTCTCATTGTTTTTTTTTTTAAATCTCTTTATTGCATTTTGTATAAAGCAAGTTCTCAATTGCAAACAATAAACTCGGACCTTCACACTACCGCATTTGTCATCCCAGTGTAAGAAATAGCCTGTTAACACAATATATATAAAATTGTTACAAATCCTGGAGTCATAAAACAATACATATTCAGCTAATACATTCAGTCATTTGAGTGCACAGATAAATAGTCCATTAAGTACTTCCAATAGTCTTTGGCCTTGATTTTGCGGGCAGTTCCTCCTCATAAGTGTGTAGTGTATCACGGCAGTAGGACATATCATGAAGCCATTGTTTGACATTAGGAGTAACTTTACTGCCCCAGCATAGCAAAACCCGTCTCTTAGCAATCAATAATGCTACCATATAATATTTACGTTTCAAAGCCCGCACATTATCAAGCAATCCCAGCAGGCAGGTGCGAACATTGCAATTGACCGTAACCCCTATCATCTCAGCTAGCAGCGCGGTTACCTTCTCCCAATAATCCCAGATTTTGGGGCAGTTCCATGCCAAATGAGCAAAGTCTGCAACTTCAAAACCGCATCTTTTACAGCCCGCCTTTGGACGCAACCTATACTTATAAAGTTTCGCAGGTATATAGTATGCTTGATGCAAATATTTAAAATGTAAAAGCCATAGGTTCCCATTAGGCGTGAGCATCTGGGTCAAAGAACATGTAGTTTGCCACTCCACCTCAGTGAGAGGGATATCAAGCATCTCATTCCATCTGTTCATAGCCTTGTGTGTATTGTAATCTATTTCATTCTGTGCTATATTGTAGAGTCGCGACACTAAATGTGTAGTGTTTGGCGAGGATACGATGAGTTGCAGCGTGTCTAATTACGGTGGTTCAGAAGGAAAACTTGGGTACAATTGCCTGATAGCCCCCTGAAGTCTGTGGTAAGTGAACCGAAATAGTAACATCTGATTTGTGATATACGATAGATCTTGGGTCTTTTTAAATACCCCATTGTGATAGAGGTCCCCGAATGTGTCTATTCCCACATGTCTTAGTTGGTGCATACCTACCTCTTTGCACGTTACAGAAATGGCGGGGTGATGGTGTAACTGCAAAGCTGGCGCATAAAGAGGCAATTTATTTGCAAGCTTACCAAGTTTCTTCCACGCTTTGTTAGTTGTGTCAATCGTGTTTATATCTTTAGTATGGAGCGGGGGTCTATGATGTGTGATAATTGCCTTTAAAGGCGTAGGTAGGGCATCACCCTCTTCCACAGCAGGGTGCGTCAAGTATGGGATTTCATGGTACCAATAGGTGCCGTATTGCGCCTGAGCACATAAATAATATAATAAGAAATCAGGTACACAGAAGCTGCCCTTAGAGTATGGTAAGGATAATGTGCGCAGCTCCACGCATGCCTGCTTGCCTGCCCAGATAAGTTTGATTACCTCTGAGTTTATACGTTGAACACCTCGCTAGGGGGGTATTGGGACCCTATTAAAAAGATAAAGGGGTTTAGGTAATATGACCATTTTCACAATGGCAATCCTGTCTGCCAGTGATAGAGGCAACTGAACCCAGCGGGTGACTTTATCCTCTAATGTGGTCAATGCTCTTCCATAGTTGATTCGGATGACAACCTCAGGGTCTCTGTGGTACCAAACTCCCAAGTATTTAATGGGGTCAGTTTGCCATTCTAAGGGGAATTCCGTGGTATGTGGCAATGGGAATCAGTCAGAGGGATGATAGATGACTTTGACCAATTAATTTGGAGCCACGAATGCCTTCCAAATTTTATATATTCCCATAACAGTGGGGGTAAGTTCTGCTCAGGGTCCCGCACATAAAGTAGCATATCATCCGCGTACAAGGATATATGCAGCGGCCTGTTGGGAAACTGTAGGGCAGATGCATGATTTTCCTGTCGCACCTTGCAAGCCAGTGGCTCGAGGGCCAGAGCAAACAATAAGGGGGACAAAGAGCACCCCTGTCTTGTCCCATGCTCTATATTTATCTGGTGAGACACATATCCATTAACCCGGATTCTTGCCACAGGTTACGTATATAATAATTTCACCCACTGCAAAAACACCAGCGGGAACCCCATCCTCTGAAGCACTGTTAGCAGATAAGACCATTCGAGCGAGTCAAAGGCCTTGGCGGCATCTAACATGACCGCCACCGCTTTAGTGTCCGATACCAAGTAATGTGAGAGGGCAAACAGCGTCCGCGTATTATGCGTGGTCGCCCTGGTGGGTATAAAACCCTACTGATCCGGTAAGACCAGATTTATCATTAGCGGTTGCAGCCGCGTAGCTAGCAGTTTGGCTAGAACCTTGGAATCAACGTTAATTAATGATAAGGGCTGATATGAATCACATAACTCAAGATCTTTTGCCGGTTTCAGAAGTGTAATAATCAGTGCTTCATGCAATGTGGGAGGTAATATGTTTTTCTAAAAAGCATCCCCGTACATTTCAACCAGGTGAGGAGCAAGCAGGTCCACATAAGTTTTGTAAAATTCACATGTGAACCCATACGGGCCTGGGCTTTGCCATTAGGTAACAATTTAATGATCTCGTTTACTTCCTCCACCGTGATTGGCAACGAAAGATATGCCCTCTGTGTGTCCGACAGCCATGCAATTGCCACATCCTCAAGTATTTTAACACCTCAGCTGGCTCTGCCGTGGGTTGCGACTTGTATAACTCGCTATATGTGCTTACAAACCCCTGAAGGATACCCGTTGTGCCCTCACAGATGGAGCCATCCCAGTTTCGTACCTGCAGCACTGTTGGGGGGTCGCGGCCTTCACATATTTTAGTCGCCTACATCCTCCCTGGTCGTCCCACCTCTCCAAAAGCTCTAGCATTAGGGAGCTTGTGGACATACTTAAGCTCATCTTTGGCAAAGGATTGATAATCAGTCATCACTGACCTGATTTCCCCTAGTAACGACTTGTTTTGTGCTTGCTCATACTGCATCTCCAGCGATCTCAATTTAGACTTGCAGCGTGCTATTTGCTCCCGAATGTCACGTAATATCTTGACAGTGGTGCTCATGCAGACTCCTCTTAAAGTAGCTTTGAAACCCTCCCACAGGAGGCTGGGATCTGTTGTGGAAGGTGCATTCAACTGAAAATAATCTTTAACAGCAGTAGCTATGGTGTCAGCAGAGACCAAGTCAGTCAGAGCTTTAGCATTAAACCTCCAGTGATAGGGTGGCGGCTGATAATGTGGTGTCTTGAGGGTCAGGAGTACGGGATTGTGGTCGGAAAGCGTTTTGGGCAGATGTTTAGCCGTGCCAAGCCAGTAGTCTATGGGGGACCAACTACCATATGCTGCATTAATATGTGCAGCCTCTCTGACACCAAGGTTTCGGGTCCTCCAAATATCATATAATTGCATTTCAGCCATGATGTCCAAGACTTTAGTTTGGGCTTTTTTATGCGGGTCTGCATTGGGTCCCGAGCGGTCTAGTTGATCATTGAGAGCAAGGTGTAAGTCCCCACCCCAAATCAGTGTACAGTCTAATTCATGATGCAACTGCTGCCATATCTCATGGTAAAAATCAGGGGCATTGATGTTTGGGCCATAAGTATTTATGAGTGTTATCCTCTGCCCTCGTAATTTCCCCGTGAGTAGGATAGATCTACCTTGGCTATCTCCCACCACATGTTCAACTTGGAAGTTCGTGCCTTTTTTCACCAAAATTGTGACCCCCCCTGGAGTATGAGGAGTAAGTGGAGTTATGGATCGACTCCGACCATTTACAGCCTATACTACCATGCGCGTGTGGGGCGATGTGTGTTTCCTGCAGTAGTGCGATGTCTATCTGCCATCTATCAAAACATGCAAGCACTTGCCTAATCTTCTTTGGATTTGTGAACCCTCGAATATTCCATGTGACCAAATTAAGGTGCTGTCTTTTCTGCATTACATGAGGTTTAGCTGTCATGGATAGTTAACTGTTGGCCATTTCACAACACGCTTCCCATGTCTTCCAGCCATATGAAGATTATTTTGTGTTATAACAAGATTATCAATACAATAAGTACGCACAACTCGGATCTCGGCAATGCATCTTAAGTGTGTAGGTCCTTTAAACTCAACTAACTTCCCCAAACCCCACCCTCCGCCCACTTCAGCAACCCAATCTTGCCGAAGCCATAGCCTGCATTCACCCCCTTTAGAAACCATAAACCTTGTGGGGAGCACCCATGTGGGGGGCCCGCCTAGGGTACACAACACCATTCAACCCGATGGATGTGGACAGACCTTAATGAATAACACAGACTGAATCTAAACATACTTTTGTGGATTAATAGTAACAACAGCGCACATAGTGCAACTATCAACGCACCACCTTCCCTCGTGATTCTTAACTTTGAGACATTAACTGTACGTCAAATTACTGCATTCTACCCCCTCCCCTCCATAGGTGGCAAGCAGTTATCAGCCCCGGCCATCATTAAGCAGGGGAGTGCTGAAGCATATATATATATATAGACACATACTTTACCATCCGCCACATGACAGTTCGTGGTGGGGCACAGTTATGGGCAACCATGCCTGCAGTTCATTGAAGCAGAACTCTTGCAGCATACAACGCTAAGCAGTTCATTGAACATCCTAACTATGCTCATAGCGCAGATACTACTCAGACAGTATAGCTGGCAACAGATTCTGATCATTCCGTGACTCCCCCTGAGGCTAGCATCATCACTTCCATTACATCACCGATATAGGACTGAATAAGATCTCCCCAGGATAGGGAAGCACCCGCAAACCTAGCAGTAGGATATCTGTCAAACCTCAACACCTCTCATTCTCCAGTCAGCATTGGCTAGACCCCTGATGCATCTAGACGTATTTAGCGTGCACTATTTGAAAGTTCTGTACTTCAAAATATGGTGCCTCTGGCACATCCTCACCATTCTGGCAGTGTTCAGTTCTCCACCATCTCAGCATACCCGGAAGTGGTACAGTAAGAACATTTGAGGACAACGGCAACATCAATAGAAGTCTGTGTCCCTGATCATACATCGACATTCAGGTGCTCAGTCCGAGTCATGCTGTTGATCGGTAAGTTTCCGCTCCTTGCGCTTACCAGTGATTTTTTTGACAAATTCCTGAGCGGCTTTGGGAGTTGTGAGGATTGTCGGTTTACCTTCCTAGGTTACCTTTAGTCGTGCCGGGTACAACATTGCGTAGTCGACCTGTAAGGTTCTCAGCTTTTGTTTGACAGCAGTGTATTCCCTGCGGGCCTGTTCTACCGCCATGGTGTAATCCGGGTAAAATTCGAGCTGATTACCTTGGTAGTTTATGTTCTGCTTCTCACGTGCTAGTCGCAGGATGGTGTTGCGATCTCGATAGTTGAGTATACGGGCCACTATAGGTCTCGGTAAAGCGCCAGGAGGTGGACGCGGCGCCAGCGACCTATGTGCCTGCTCGATGACAAAGAGTAAAGACAAATGTTCTGTTCCAAATATCTCTTGACACAAGTCCTCCACATACTTTTCCATGCGGCCTGTATTACTTGACTCTGGGACACACGCTATTCGTACATTATAGCGGCGCGATCTGGCCTCCAAGTCTTCTGCCTTGGCTTTGATCACTTCCAGGACCTTTTCCATTCCTCCACATTTGGTAGCTGTAGTGTGCGCCTCATCCTCCACTGCTGATATGCGCATTTCGGCCGCATCTAAACACTCTCCTTGTTTAACCAATTTCGCCGCCACGTTGTCTATGCAGCAGGTAAGATGGTCACGTTTCCCGTTGATTTCCTGTAGATTGGATTTTATCGCCATAAGGATGGTTTCCATACTACCCTCTGCGACATTCTCCGCATCCGTTTCCGTGTCGGAGTTCGCAGCTGGTCCACGCGTCGTCCGACGCGACTCAAAGGAGAGGTTTGGTTGCTGTTTATCCGGCTTCCCCATCTCTTCGACTGAAGGAGGCACCCCAGGCCACCGAGGTGCAGATATCACAAAGCAGCGACTAGCACCTTGCAGCCAATTTCAGGAGGAACACGCTGCGGCAGCGCAGCCGTCCTGCAATGTAAGCTACTGATTTTTTACCATACACCACTCTCAGGGACAGGCCTAATGGAGGGGCACAGGGCTAGATAGGCACTAGTCGCACACATCAATGTAACACATAAGCAACACTAGGACATCGCCACCACCGGCAGAGGATTTTGTATAAATACACAGCGTCAGAAGCGCACCATAGTTGAGCGTCTGGAGTTGTTGGATAGTTACTTCACTGTCAGGACTGCAACTGGCCCTCTTTGCATTTCACATCCCGGTGCTGCAGCACTTGTCAGGAGTGGTGCTTGCCCCCGCATCCAGCTGCGTCATCAACAAAATGGCCGCTCTCTCGAACCTTCCAGCCCTTAGTCTCCAAGCCCACGCTTTAATCTGCTCCTCCGGCGGCCACTCAGTGCGGACAATATGTAACGTGATAAATGACAATCAGCGTTGTTTACAGTTTAATGCACCCATTGGCATTTGCCTGCGCACATCAGCTATCCATGATCTGCCCCTGGATGTCTGTAGTTAACAGCAGAGACCCCCAAATTCTGACTTTCAAAAGTCCCAGAGTGCCTACCTAATGGGAGCCTACAAAATCGGGGTATACAAAGTAAATTGCTCACTGTGTCCCGGAATGCCAACCTCCTGGGCCGCTGATTGCGGGCGTTGTTGCGTAGCCCACCACTAATATCCCGCAGGTTATGCACTTGTAAAGCACCGGAGGGCCATTTAACAGCTGCAGGCAACATCCGATCACTGCGTCTTGCTTGGGGACAGATATCCCGAATGTGCGGCAGGGTGCCCTTACCCGTCCCGGCAGCCCGCTCCGTTAAGTCCTACTTGCGCCGCCATGTTAGGTCAGTATCAGCACTGCTGCCCAAACCTCACGAGCAATCTGCCGGCTTAGCGGCGGTCCGCGATCCGTCCCTGTGGCATCAAGTATGCGCGATCTCGGACGCCACCTCTCCGGTTCTTCTCCTTGACGGCGTTCCCATTTCACGGCAGTCTGATCTCCGCACAGCACTGCAAGGCTCTCGCGGGCGCCATATTGTGGAGTAGTGGACTCCGCGCGCCGAGACAGGACTCTTGCCGAATATCTGTTATCCAGGCACCAAAGCTCACCAAAACTTCTCCACTGCCGCAGGGCATATTCCGCTGATTGCTGCTGTAACTTTACATCATTTTAGTGTCTGCTTGGAAGTCAAAACCACGCAGGGCCGAGGTCTGCCCGGCGAAGCTGTCCCTTCAGGCAGCCATTCCGCAGTGCGCCCTGGACATTTCTTATTGTTGAGCCTCCCTAATGCCACCCCTGGGGCGGTGTTAGAATCTGATACATTCCCAGGTTTCCAATTCCTCAGCAATCTGGGAGTGCTTCAGATTCCATGGGTGTTGCATGGGAACACCCATAGCAATACCCATGGAACGCCCCTTTCACTCAGTGTTGAGCTTGAAAGGGGCACATATTCCCCCCAGCCGCCTCACACTCCCTTGGACCCCCTCCTTTGGGGCCCCTTTGTGCCAGATAACTTTCACCCCTTCTGGTGCCCACTGTCATCAACCTCCCTGCTGTAAAGAGATTGGCGTCCCCCTGTGTTGTCCTACTCCTAGCTGCCCCTATGCATTCTCTCAGAGGTGCCAGCAGCCACTTCATCCACTGCGCTCAATTTACCTAAGCCTGCCTCTCTCTCTACTCGTTCAGCCTCACACTCGGCCCACTCCCGCTCTGCTCTTGCTCTGGTGAACTCCCTCCCACTTCACCGAACCTCTTTTTTTCAGTACTTCGCACAACGAGAACTACTGCTGTGATCTCTTTTGTCTCCCCTCCCCCTTACTGAGGCTACCCAAACATTCCAAATGCTTCCAGCGCCCATTCTGCTCGCGGAGCCTCCTGCCTGCACAGTCCCTCGACACCACTCCATGCTGCCAGTCGCACAGCCTCACGCTCTGCCATCTGTTCCTCAGAGCATATTTTAGGGCCTGCTCTACTCCCTTTTGAGCGGCCCCTTATGCTTACATGTTCCTGCTGCATGGAAGGGCTGTAATGCAGAGGCCACAACTCCCTGCGATGCAGCTACACCATCAGCCAGCAGATTGAGTCGACCTGCTTCCTGCAACAGCTTGATCACTTGGGTCACTGTATCTGCCATAATGCTGCAGTCTTCGATAAAGCAGGTACCAAACGCACAAGAACATTGCTAACCACCAAACCTACCTCAACAGCACTACTGAGCTCAAAAGCACTACCAGCCATGACAACTACTGACAAAATGGTGGCTGCAGCAAATAATGACAGTTTATAAGGGGACTACAAAAGATCCCAACCCAGTATGAAAACCTTGTTGCAGTCGTTGGGCTGCACCAACTCCCCAAACCTCCAGTCGACTGCTTCCTAAAATCCCCATCGAACACAAAGTTATCACAGGGCAGGATGCAGTACATTGCTTATGCACGGCAGGCAGTAGCAGTGTTTTGCTTTTCTTGTTTATCTCACTGGCCTGCTGTGTTATTTGGCTGGATTTCTCCAAGTAGAAACTATTTTCATGAAATCCAGATGTCTTTGCACTTTTGTTTTCAAATACCAGGCTACACTATTTCTGGCACTGCCCGCATTTTGATACAAACGAGAGCTACGTCTGAGACTTTATTTTTTTTTTTTTTTTTTTTTTACTTTGTTTTTTTTTTATTAGAAATTTTTATTGGTATACAAAAGAAGGTCGTACAAAAATATATATATACAGATATAGGTACACAGACGACGGTCATATATATCTACTGTTCTCCCTCCACTGGAGAAGAAAAGAGAAGAGAGGGGGGGGGGGTGCGCACGTAGTTGTCTTTGATTGTCCTTTATTGGGTCGTCCTCAGGAGCTCATCAAGCGGGTCCCACATGTGCAGCTTGGCTTTGTGTTCTTTCGAGAAGGTGCCTGTGATGTTGTCGGCTCCCCTCAGGAAGGTAATCCAGTTGATCCATGTTTTAAAGCTTGCTTTGGCTGTGTTTTTCCAGTTCGTTAGGATCATTTTGAGGGCTGCTGTGAGAAGTAGGTCTAGGAGTTCTCTTTCTTCTTTACTTTTTAGGTTCGCTGTTAGGTGCTCAGTCGCCAGGCTGACGAAGCTGATCTCCAGATGTGTTTTGAGCATATCGTTCAGGAAAGTGTTGATTTGTGCCCAGAACTTCCTGACTTTCACGCAGGTGAAGATAAGGTGTTCGAGGGTCCCTTCCTCTTTCAGACAGTTCCAGCATTTGTCTGAGTCTGCTATGCCGACCTTGTGGAGTTTGGATGGCGTCCAGTATGCGTTGTGGAGCAGCCAGTATTTTGTTTGCGCTAGTTGTGGGGTGATTTTGTTTGTTGTCGCTGAACTCCACATTATCGCTCGCTCCTTTTCATTTAATTGCCTGCCCAGGCGCATTTCCCATGTGTTGGTTGCTTTTTTGTTCTGCGCCATCTTGGATGGGCTGAGTAGTTTATAGATTTTTGCCGTTTGATGACCTGCTGAGTCGATGAGCTGCAGATACTTGATGATCCCCGGCTCTCCTCCGCATAGGTTAGCCTTTGTTATTGCTGTCTTAATTTTTAGGAAGTTATAGAACTCTTGGTTCGGGAGGTCATGTAGTTGCTGCACGTTCTGGAACGTCAGCGGTTTTTTCTTTGTTTCCAATTGACTGGGCGTGCTGATACCTTCTCCAATCCACGTATCATTGTGCAGTGTCGCCCCTTGGTAGGTCACTTTAGTGTTGAACCAGATGGATTCCCAAGCAGTGCCCTTCAGTTTCTGCGCCATGTGCCTGTCCACTTTCAGCAGGGCATCTCTGGTGTGTTTTAGTATGGCGCTCGTTTTCAGTGGGTGCCGGTTCGCTGTTAGGAGTGCTATTGGCTTGAGTCCTCCTAGGATGTCTTGTTCGACCTCCAGCCATACTGGCCTGTACGTTTGTGTGGCATCTACCCAGGCGATACCCTGTCTCGCCAGACAAGCCGTCTGGTATGTCTTGAAGTTCGCCAGGTTGAGGCCTCCGAGGTCTCTTGACAGTCTTAGTTTTTGTAGGCTTATCCTTGGCTTCTTGTTTTTCCACAGGAAGATGTTTATGAGCTGGTCCAATTTTTTGTGAAATGTCTCTGTCATTGGAAGTGGTAGCATTGATAGCGTGTAGTTTATTACCGGTGTTATCATCATTTTGATCGTTTCAATGCGTCCCCACCAGCTGATGAACTTTGGTGACCATAACTCCAGTCTCTCCTTTATCTTCTTCAGCGTGAGGTCCTTGTTGTGTTGCAGGGTTGACGTGAGGTCTCTCCCAAAGTGGAGCCCTAGGTATTTCAGAGGTTTCGTTTGCCATGCTAGGCCGGAATCGCCTAGGACTTCTCTTGTGGTATGGACATTCATTGGCTTACACTCCGATTTCTCCTTATTGAGTTTGTAGCCTGAGGCTTCTGCGTATTCACCTATTGTGGCCATCAGAGCTTTTATCGACGTGGAGGGGTTCGCTGTTGTGATTAGGATGTCGTCGGCGTATGCTGCTAGTTTGACGGTCTTTCTCTTGAGCTTTACGCCTGTTATCTCGGTGTTGTCCCTGATTCTGGCTAGCAGGGGCTCTAGTGCGAGCAGGAATAGTCCGGGGGAGAGGGGGCATCCTTGTCTGGTTCCTCTGCCCAGCGTGAGCGTTTCGGATGCGCTCCCGTTTACCACTATTTTCGCCTTCGGTTTGTTGTAGAGGGCCATGACCATCGCCGTGTACTTCCTGCCTAGGCCAAACGCTTCCAGACAGTTACCCAGGAAGGGCCACGAGACTCTGTCAAACGCCTTCTCCGCATCCAGCGCTATCATGACTGCCTGCTCGTTGCTGCTTGCTGTGTGGTTGATCAGGTGGCACAGTAACCTTGTGTTGTCCTGCGACAGTCTGTTCTTTATATATCCCACTTGTGAGGGGTGGATGATGTTCGGCAGGATCCTGTTTAGTCTGTTGGCTAAGACTTTTGCGTAGATCTTGCAGTCGACGTTTATTAGCGATATTGGTCTGTAGTTCTGGGGGTATTGTGGGTCTTTCCCCTCCTTGGGAATTATGGTGATGTTGGCCTCGCACATGGACTCCGTCATCCTCCCTTTCTGGATGCATGTGGAGTATGTTTGTGCCATCAGTGTCTTGATGTGTTCGCTGAAGGTTTTATAGAATGTCGCCGAGTAACCATCTGGTCCTGGCGCCTTGTTCCGTTTCAGTTGGCTTATGGCAATTCCAATCTCTTCCTCCGAGATATCAGCTTCGAGCGATTCCCTTTCCGCCTCGTCCAGCTTCGGCAGATTGGTTTTACTGAGTAGGTCACGTCCTGCATCTTTGCTCAAGTTTTGATCCTCAGTGTACAGTTCTTGGTAAAATTGTCTGAAAACCTCTAGTATTCCTTTGTTCGTTGTTTGGGATTTGTTCGTGCGGTCCGTTATCGCTGCTATCGTGTGTTGCCTTTGTTTTGCCTTTAAGTAGGACGCCAGCTGTTTCCCTGCTTTGTTTGCTGCACATAGGTTGACCGACTTGAACTTCGTCAACCAGGAGCCCGCTCTTTCGCTTAGGATCTTGTTCAGCTCGTATTTCTTTTTTGTGAGCAAAGTGAGCGTGTTTTTGTCCGTTATGTTAGCACAGTGACCTCTCTCCAGTGCTGTTATTTCCTCCTCGAGCTCACGGAGTTTTTTGTTCCGCCCTCTGTTCATCCTGGCCTTGATGTTTATCAAAATCCCCCTTATTGTCGCTTTGAGGGCATCCCATACAGTGTCTTTCCCTACCTCGCCATTGTCGTTGTGTTCGAGGTACTCTTTGATTGTGGCTTCAATTTCTTTGACGTTCTCCCTGTTCTGGAGGATGTCATCGTTCAGTCTCCACCTCCTCGTTGGGTTCTCATTGTGTTTCCCACTTAGAGTGAGTGTTATGTGAGCGTGGTCTGAGATGGTGATTGCGGCTATCTCCGTGTCTTCTATGAGGTGCGTGTGTGTGTTGGACATCAGTATGTAGTCGATCCTGCTGTAGGAGTTATGTGGGTGTGAGTAGAAGGTGTATTCTCGCGCTGTCGGGTGTTGGAGCTTCCACGGGTCTGCCAGTTGATGTTTGGTGCATAAGTCTTTCAGGGTGTTGTTGTTGTTGTTGGAGTTGTGACTCGGTCTGTTTGGGTGTCTGTCTGTTGCCTGGTCCATCATCTTGTTCATATCCCCGGCTGTGATCAGGAGGTCCTCTTGGGGGAGATCTGATAGCTTGCTGTCCACTCCCAGCCAGAATTGCTTGTCTTCCGAGTTCGGACCATAGATATTGACCATGTGGATTGTGTCGCCTCCTCTCTGGACGCTTGCTATGAGCACGCGGCCATCTTCATCAGTGTCTACTGCTAGTGTTGTCATGTTGGCCTTCTTGCTCAGGATAGTTATTACTCCTCTTTTTTTCCCTTTTGCCGGTGAGCAGAGTACCTCCCCTATCCATCTGGCTTTGAGTAGATTCGCCTCCTCTTTGGAGAGCTTGGTCTCTTGGAGCATGTACACATCTCCCTTTAGTTTGGACAAGTAGTCTAGGATTTTCCTACGTTTGACTGGGTGGTTCAGTCCTTTAACATTCATGGACACTACCTTCAAGTCAGTGGACAGGCCCGCTCTAGTTGGATTTGTCATGGTGGTTTGGCTTCGTCGCTTGTGCTTTGCGTTCTGCGGCCCCCCCCGGGGTGCTGGATGGGAAAAAAGAAATAGGAAAAGTATAGGGTGCCTGTGGAGAAAGGCAAGATTCTAGGTCCTTTGTTCAAGACGCAACCGGCGGCTCTGCCATGTACTATCATATCCGCCGACTTCACTCCCTCCCCTGGCCCGACCCCCTCCCTCCCTCCCCCCTCCCCCCCGTCAGTAGTAAACCGGGTGTGCGACAGCATGGGTCCTCACACTCCCCCCCCCCCAAGTTCTTCCTGAGTCTTTTAGTCCTTAGCATGTTATCCAAACAAAAAAAGAGAAAAACCCCCGCCCCTCATGGTCAATTTCAAAAGAAAAGGATATGATCAGCGGATTGCCTGCCCGTTCTTCCCCTGGCCGCCGTGGCCTTGCTGAGGTAGGTATGGTTGTTCTTGCTGTTTGGTGGCTTACGGCATGTTCTGTATCCCGGTGGCTGTGGCCAAACTCGTTCTGCGGCCCTCTGAGGTAGTATGTTGATATCGTATGAGGTAGATTCCCTTTATTTTTTTTGAGGTAAGTTGTTGTTACTGTCAGAGTCTCCTTGCATGGTTGCGCATGCTTGGTACTCCAGGCTATTGTTCGTAGCAGTCAAGAGTCTCGGTGGTTGCTGTAGCTCCTGTACATGGTTGTTTGCGATACACGTGTTCCTTCAAAAGCACTCCTTCTTATTCACCTCCTTCGTGTGTTTCGTCAGAGGATGCCCTTCTCTTTGCCCCTGGGCTCGGCAGCTCCATCTCCTCTGGTTCCGGGTCTCGCAGGTATCGGTGCAGGTCGTTGGGGTCGTCGAAGATTCTGCTTCCGTGTCTGTCTGTCACTCTCATCCTGGACGGGCCTGCAAATGTAAAAGCAATGTTCTTTTTTCGCAAATGTTCCCTTTGGGCTAGGAAGCCTTTCCTCACCTCGACTGTTAGTTTGGAGAAGTCCTGGGTGATGGTTACTTTGCTCCCGTTTATCATCATCGGGCGGCCCTTCCTGGCTACCGCAAATATCGCCTCTGTTTGGTTTTCTCTTAGGGGTTTGCATATAATGGGCCTAGGGGCATTGCTGTTCATCTGCTTCCTGGCCGGTATGCGGTAAGCTTTGGTAATCTCCAGCGGTTTGTCGAAGCTGAGTCCCGTTATTTTAGGTATTAAGGCCTCCAGCATCAGGGCGCATGCCCCCGGTGTGTCTTCTTCCTCCTCGGGAACTCCCAGGAGTCTTATGTTCCCCTTGCGGCTCCTGTCCTCCTGCTCCGCCATGGCCTTTTGTAGCGCCGTTGTTCTCTTTATCACAAGGCCCATGTCCTTATGCGTTATGTTTGCGCTGTCCTCCAGCATGCCTACTCTCTTCTCTACCTCGTCTATTCTGCCATTGGCTCTGCTTTGCTCAGCTCTGATTGCTATTAGCTCCATTTGGATGCTGTCTACTGTCTTTTTCGTGGCTTTCGCCAGCTCGTTCCCTTCGGTTATTTTCTTTAGGAGCGTGTCCAGCGTGATTGTGCCTTCCCCATGGTTGTTTCGCTCCTTTCCCGGGGACGGTGGGATTTCATTCTTGCTCTTCTTCGGGTCATTTGTGCCTTGTTTCCCATCTCTGCCTGCCATGGCCTCGGTCCCTCTTTTGGCCTGGTTGATCTTGGGCTTCCCTTCTGTTGGTGGGCGTCCTCTTGCGGCTTTGTCTCCCCCTTTACCCTCTTTGAGCCTCAGGGTGTTTATCAACGTTGTGGTGTCGTCTCTAAACCTGGGTGGCCACTTGACCACTCTGGTTTTCGTTCTATACTCCGCCAGCCTCCTGCACCGTGCTCTCTGGTTCTTTTGCCTTTGTTCCGGTGGTCGTTTGTTGTGGTTTGTATGGTCACGTTGTTATCAGCGTCCCTGCTTGCCTGGCGCTGCTTGAGTTGCGCTTGAGTGATTGCCCCCCTTTAAAAGCCGGCCTTAGTTCTGAGTAGCGCTCATCTGTTTGCGCTGTTTGTTGGGTTGTTGTGCGCTGTTCGGGTGCTTTGGCAGGATGGCCACCTTGTGTTTCCTCCCCCTCACCAAGATGGCCGCCTTGTTGTTGGCTTCACTACTGCCTTGGCTCCGCTTTGTAAATGTCAGCCTTAGTTCTGAGTTGCGGGTTGAGGGAAGACGGCCAGTGCGTTAACTGCGCTGATCTGTTTGCGCTGTTCACTATGGGCTGTGCTTGACTGATTGCCCCCTTTTTTTAAGTTTGAGATCTGAGTCGTGGGCTGTAGGGATCTCGTTTGCTGCGTTGATCTTTTTTTTTTTTTTTTTACACTGGGGGTGTACCGCTGTGTGGTGCTTTGGCAAGGTGGCCGCCCTGTGCTTCTTTCTCCTCACCAAGATGGCCGCCTGGCGCTGCTTGGGTTGTACTTGAGTGATTGCCCTTTTTCAGCCTTAGTTCTGAGCTGCGGGTTGTAGGAAGTAACAAGGCTACCAGCGCGCTTGTTTGCGCTGATCTGCTGTGCTGTTCCGCTATGCCGGCGCTTGCTTACTTGCTTGGTAGAGCGATGCTTCGGCAAGATGGCCGCCCTATGCTTCCTCCCCTCACAAAGATGGCCGCCTTGTTGTTGGTACCCCTGCTGACGTGACGCTGCTTGGCCTTGGCCTTAGTTCCGAGTCTCGGGTTGTGAAAGATATGGCCAGCGCGCTCGCCGGTCTGTTTCGCGCTGTTCGCTGTGGGCTGTGCTTGAGAGAGCGCCTTTTTTTTTTAGAAGTTTTACACTTCCGAGTTTTGGCTCGCGAGTTGGGAGAGGGCAGCCGGTGCGTTCTCTGCGACGATGTCTTCGCGTGTTTCCTGCGCTGGTATCTTTTGCGCTATTGCTGTTCTTTACCTTGTATTTGCGCTGTTCGTTGGGCTGAACATACACTGCGGGGCGTACCACTGTAGGGTGCTTTGGCAAGATGGCCGCCCTGTGCTTCTTCTCCCCTCACCAAGATGGCCGCCTTGTTGTTGGCTTCCCCTGCTGGCCAGACGCTGCTTGGGCTGTGCTTGAGTGACTGTCCCCCTTTTTTTTAAATTTTCCAGCCTTAGTTCTGGGTTGCGGGTTGTAAGCAGTAAGGGGGCGACTAGCGCGCTTGTTGCGCTGTTCTGCTCGCGCTGTCTCGCTATGCCGGGGCTTGTCTGCTTACTTGGTTGTCCCCTCCCGGCGGTTGCTTCTGCTGCACCGATCGCTCGCCTTAACTGCCTCTCTCTTCTACTGGGGCGGTAGGATCGGGGCAGTCGTGTGTTGTGTCTCCGGGCTGGCTTGCTCGTCGTCTGTGTGGCTTGTTGTCTTCCCCGGGTCTGCTTGGTCACGCCGCCATCTTGGGGTCGCTCCTCTTTTCCCCCTGGCAGCTCGTCTTCTCCTCCGTCATCGCCTCGTTCCTGCACTTTTTCTTCCACTGAGCCTCGCACGGGGTGCCTGATCGGTTCCTACACACCTCCCTAGCTTTGGGGCCCGTTTCTCTCGCGTTGAACTATGATGCGCGCCGCTCGTTGGACTTGGGGGTCGGGAGCTCCGGACTTAGGTCTCTAGCCTCCTTGCCATCCAAGCCACGCCCCCGCTACGTCTGAGACTTTAAACATACAAAGTGGGGGTGGTGCTTGAAAAATAAGAACACGCTGCTGCACATTACCTCAACTTCCACGGCAGGAATCAATACACCAACGGGACTGAAACACATGTAGCTGAACTTCAATACAGGTTGCCCTCCTGGGCAGTGAGGCACTCTAAAGATGCTGAGCACCGCAACCTGAATAGTATCACAAAACACGTGGTGAATAGACTGAGCGAACTACTGTGCTCATCTTGCCACCTGCACCCTCTTACACTGAAAGGGCCGGGCCCATAAGTTGTAGACCAGTTCTGCAGTTACAATTCAATGGTTCATTTTCGTAGCATGAAAGTGTAAAGGGGAGGAAAGTCATAAGGAAAACAATCAATTTGTTTACAATTTTTTGACACATAATAACTCGCTGACAACTACTTAAGGTTAGTTCATTTATTACAAAGCCAAAAACAGCTGAACATAAAGACACCTCAACATGAGAGTATATAAGTACAGGGGAATCAGCATAAACTAAAATCTGCAAATCCAGTTTAGACGATGCAGCATAAGTAATACGATTAATTCAAGAAATACAATACAGAAAATCAGGAACTCTGATTCCAAATGCACTGCATCGAGGGTGGGTGAGTAAAAAGCAATAAATCTATCCCTACTATACGACTAAGGTGACATCCCTAACTAAGCATTTTCAGGAGGACAGATAAAAGGTGTCAGTATATGGAGTCTCCCTCCAAAGCCTCTCCACGATCAATGAGTCAAGTAGCATAAAGCTACCAAAGACAGAGCTTGTTCTAAGATGCTCTCTCTCTGAAGGTAAGGAAGAAGTGGGTCGCATTCCCTAATTCCAACATCCAATTATTCTCAGGTGGCACTCCCGTGGTGCAACCCGGATCATGCCATCCACCCTGGACACATTCCCGAAGGAATGTTTTCCACAGAACAACGGTGTGTTTTTCTGGATACAACTTGTCCTTGGTTTCCAGGCCTTCTCCTTTGTGAAGCACATGACCTTCCTCTATTGACTCAAGCCACACAATACTAACTTCTTCTCTCCTGACCTAACTAGTAAAACAAAGACATTATTCCATGGGCGTCCGCAGAAGTTTTTCCAGGGGGGGCAACATTTTGCTTCATCACCATCCTCCGACATGATTAAGCACAAGTATCACAAACACACAATGTACCTCCTCTCAAGTTTTGCCTAACCAACTGAAACTGTGACCCCTAATACATAGCATAGACTCTATGTACCTATATTTCACAGAGCCGAGATGCACTTTAACAAAAATAGGCATCTTCCCCAATTAAATTAACGATTTATCATACCGACACTTTGAGGATACCAAAAATAAGCAAAACATGCTGAAATCTGACTGCTAATTTAAGCAACATTTTGTATCTAAAAGGTGTAAACCAACTCCAAAAAGCAAGAGCGTCAATGTCCATTGCTTAAATCCTTACAAAACATAAGGAGTATGGTTTTAAAAGACCACATTCATGAACATAAAGCTGCAGTACACATTTCATAAATTAATATAATGAAAACAGTTGAAAAGGATCAATTTTTTTCTCTCTCTAGTTCTGCCACTCTTATATTGCTCTTGTCCCTAATGCCTCCATGCTCTACTCTTTACCTCTCATCTTCCCACCTTTCCTCTCATAATTGCTTGCTGATTCTGCCCCTCTTACATTCACATCTCTCTTCCCTGTCCTACTCTTCACCTCTCAACTCTCCACCCAGTCTTTATATTCTCTGTTGGTTATGCCATCCCAAATACAGCTATGCCTTTTCCTTCTCCCCTTTCCTTTTATCTTCCCTTGCTGTTCTTGCCCCATTACATACACCTCTCCCCTTCCTCCTTCCCTCTCCTCTTGCTGATTCTGCCCTTCTCACATCAAACTGTACCTCCCTGATCTAATCTTCATCTCTACTCTCTCACCAAACCTTTAACATTCTCTTGCTGGTTCTGCACATCTTACATCCACCTTCTCCTCGTCTTTCCCTCTTCATCCAACCTCTTAATATCTCTTGGTGGTTCTTCTCTCCTCCATCCACTTCTCTCTCTTGCCACTCTGCCTATGTGCTCTTGCTGGTTATGTCTCTCTTATAGCCATGACTCCTATCCATGCACTACCTTCACTGCTCATCTCTCCCCCAGCCTTATAACTGTTTTCACTGGCTCTGCCCCATTTACATCTTCTCTACATTTTTTTCCTCCTGAACACTCTATTAGTTTCTCACTGATTTTGCCACTTACACCACCAATTTCCATTCACCCTCTACTCTTATTCTCGTTTCTTCCTCAAACCTTATTTTGTGGATTGTGCCCTTTAACATCAAACTCTCTGCTTATCCCAACTTTGTTGCTTCTCTTTCTCATTATGTCCCTCTTATATCCACCTTTCTCCTCCATGATGTATGCCTCGTCTCTCCCCCTGCCTCTTACCTTTCTCACTGATTCTGGCCTTTTGCACCACCTCTCACCATTTCCTCTCTATCCTCTGTGTAAGGTTTCTTGATTGTTCCGCCTCTTTTACATTTACATGTCCCATGCATGTACTGCCATTCACTTCTCATTTCTTTCTCCAGCCTCCTTGTGTTTTTTGCTGGTCTACCCCCTTTACACCCACCTCTTCTCTTATACCTCCCTGCCTCTTACCTTGTCTCACTGTTTCTGCCTCTCTTATATCCGTGTCTCCCTTCCATGCTCAACACTTCACTTTATCTCTACTACTGTCTCTTTCCTTTCTCAGTAATTCTGCCTCTATTACACTCACCTCTTACCTACCTACTGAACCTTTCACCTCTCATCTCGTCACAGCCTCTAACGTTCTCTCACTGGTTCTACCTCTCTATATTCTACCTCGCCCTGCCTCTCTCCCCCTGCCTCTTACCTGCTCTTGGTTGTCCTGCCCTCTTACATCCAACACTCACCATACCCTCTCCATGACACTTAAGTTCTCCTGATGACTCAGCTTCTCTTATATCTACCTCTCCTATCCAAGCACATCCTTTCACCTTTCATCTTTCTCTCCAGTCTCAACTTTGTTCACTGGTTCTGCCCCCTTTATGTCCACCTCTCCCTTCCATGCTCAACTCTTCATGTTTTATTTCCTCTCACCTCTACCCTCAATTCACTGTTTCTGTCCCTCAAGCTTCCACCTCTGCCCTACATGTACTGCTATTTACCACTCTTCTCCCCGGCCTCTTACCTTGCTTCACCTCTTGTGCCAGGACGCAATCCAGGCCCCTGCAGCACAGATGGGCCCACAACACTTCAGGAGGCCCCCAACCCATCACGGGGCTCCCATTCAGCCCAGGGCCAATGAATATCTGTGAGATGTGGTAGACTCAGGGGCCCATTATCACATTATGCGAAGAGGGACCCCATCATTTTGGGTTACACCACTGCTCTTGTTTTATTTACAGCATTCTCTCCCCTTCTATCCTGCCACTCTCCCCAAGCCGGTTACATTTCTTTTTTGCATGCTATTCCTTTTAACTAACCAAGACTCTTCCCTTCTCTCATTGATTCTGCCATTACATGCACATCACTCCTTCCCCATCTCCCTTTCCTTAAGCGTCTTGTTCTATGTAGTTGTTTTGCCCCTTATGTTCAGGTCTCACCTCTGCTGCTCTGTCATCTCCCCCACCTATTACCTTCTTTTGTTTGTCTAGCCCCTTTTAGATGTGCCTCTCCCTTGATACTTCTATTAAAAGCAAAAGTGGCCACCAGACCTCCTTAGATGTACCCAGGAACACGGGAATTCAGTATTTCAGATATGAACAAACATGATGCCGGGGAGTAGAGCAACCTTTTCAGATGTGTAAAACAAGTAATGGAGAGTGGCTTGAGGGGTTATAACTTGGGTGTATCTTGGAGGGTTTGTTGCACTCCTCTCAGGGTGGTAAGAATGGATGTGGGGTCACCCCTCCTTACCTCCTACCAACTCAATGTTGTCATCTCCACTATTATTTTACCGACCCAATTTTTCATTATTCCTTTTTTTATGTAAATTACATGAAAATAAAAAAACACAAAGGGGCTGATCTAAAAGAAAGTGCTTCAGCGCGGCACCGCAAGCCCTTTGGCTGCCCCACGCTGCAGAACTTTCAGAGCACAGGAATGCGACATATTTACAATGATATCCCGCATTCCTGTGCTCTCCCCTGGACTGGCGCAGAAACAGCTGCCATGCGCGGCGCAGGCACCCTTGTTGCAAGGATGCCTGCGACATGGGGAGATTGCTTTTGTGAAGGAAGGGCCCCTTCCTGCACAAAAGCAATCACTGCAGGCATTTCCCTCTTTCAATGTGTGCTGTAGATTGCAGCACACATTGAAAGAGGAAAAGACGAGGAGAAATGAAAAAACGTCTCCTCTATTCTCTTGGCTACGCCACCCCTATGGTGGCGCAGCAAACTGACGCATTTCTAGGTTTATGATTTCTCGTAAATCTGGAAATGCATCAGTGGACATAGGTGTTGCGTGGGAACACCCACAGCAACACCCATGTCCCTCCCCTAACACACAAAGTGTTGCGTGAACAGGGGCAATATTTACAAGCACAAGTTAAGTCACGCAGGGTGACTTTACCTGTGCTTGCAAATATCCCTTAGCAGGCTGCGCCACTGGTGCGTCACGCAACGTGATGCACTGGCGGCGCATGGGGCTTGTAGATGGATGTGTGATGCTACATCACAAACGTTTTCATCACAAACATTCACATCGCCGTCTTTACATTGCACACACATTCACAACACACGCTGTCACAACGCAACCCATTACTTCGCTCCATCATTGAAATGCCTACAAAACACAATCACTACGCACACAAACACCCCGCATGCTTTAACATTGCATTTTTTCCCCGAAATAACACACACCACCCCCAGCACGAGCACACCCCTCCGGAGTGGCGGTGGCCCTGGTGCTGGTCGCGACCAGTGGAGAGCCCCTAAGGAACCTTTGTGCGGAACTACCAGGTCCCGGAGGAGGCCCTGTGATCCTGCTGGCAAGAAGAGTGTGCAGCGAGGTGTTTTGGGCCTGGGTCCGCCGTGGCGCAGGGCCCGGATCACACTCACGCCGGGCCAGCTCCAGAAGCTTCTACAGCTCATTTGTCAGTGCAGTACTCCCGGAGTGTCCTGATTAATCTACACACCACATAGTGTCCCCCTCATTGGCTTGATTATGCATGCATGGTGGCACTTCAGTGGTAGGGAGCCTTTTTAGTCTGCTCTATGGTGGGCTTCAACTGTGACCTTGAGATCAGTGTAGTTTACATCGGCGTCACTCAGCTGCCTCATTATCACCCAGTTGGCGTCTGCGACACGTGCACTTGCGCCCAGGTGCGCTGGCTACTGACAACGAGTAGAGAAGTTGAACAATTGTCCCCTGGCTCACTTTAATGACAGGAAGGGTCATCCTCCCACATTCACAAGAATCACGTTGTGATTTCTCTTTTAAGACTAATATAATACCAGCTAGATGCCAGCAGACTCGACAACATCAAGTAATACTTGATGGTTGCAACCAGCCTGAAGTTTCCATCCATTGCAGAAGCACAAAAAAGCCAGCCACGGTGGCAGGATAATCAACTCTTCAGGTAAAATAACATTTTGCCCTTGGAGCGCTCCCCCAACACTAATTTTACAATGCCAATTCCTATCCTTTTCATTTGATTTGGAGCCATGGTCTGGTTGTTGTCTGAAGCATCAGCTGTACCCTGCCTTATGGAAATACTGGGGCCAGTCAAGGCAAAACTACAGACCTCTGGTTTATGTAGAGGTCCAGAAACAATGGTATAGTATAGGAACTATTCTGGGCATTTCAGTAGCCAGAGAACATCTACCGCACCCCTGAATCAAAAATTGTTTTAGATTCCATCATAGCTTTGTTTCAGTGTAAATGTTCACCCACTTGCGATGTGATGGCGATGATTCACACACTTGCGTTGTGTAAATGGTTTCTTCCCAATGCATTTTGGGCCCTTCTGGCCCTTCTTCAGGGGTTATATCTCAATCCTGTTGGTGCTCATTCAATTGGAATCGCTGCAAAGTGCATTACTTTGAACCCGATGTGAAACGAGAACCTCTCAACAGTTTCACAACACTTCTTTATGACTACACCAGCTGCTCCACTACCGAAAGAGTTTTCTGTGATAAAAACAGATTAAATGATGTTATCTAGAGTGACTATGTCCATGAGATTTTTTGTTAATCAAATGCACAGATAAGAGTTTTACAAGGAAAAAGTTTGTATTGTAATTAATTTGTGTGATGTGTAAAACCGCGATGTTTAAATGGTAACATTGTTGTGCGATGCGATGGCGATGGTTCACACACTTGCGTAGTGTAAATGGTAAATTATCATGCGCGGTTGAAAAACGATGCAATGGAGATGTAACAGCATGGCGATGCAATGTGATGCGATGTAACGGTCGTCGCGATGTAAAATGTGCTCTGTAATGCACCCGCGATGTTGTCTCATCGTTGTAGTGGGTTTTCGCCCTTGTACATCTGCCCCCAAGTGCTTATATTCAACTGATGTCACTATTTATTTTTAACTCTATTTCTCTATTTATGTTTCTTGTGGATGCACATGCTTGTTTGAAAAAATAAAAGAAAACAGTTGCAAAAAAAAGAAAAGAATAGCCTCTCTCTCCATTTTCTGCTCTTCTCCTTTTCCCTTCATTGAAACTGTGCAGCGCTGATTGTGACACTAAGGTCACTCGTTTTTTGTTGTTGTGAGCCCTGCAGCATGCTCTGCTTTTCATTAATGCAGGGGCAGGGCTCACTTCACACCTCACACCAGTTCAAGCATCTGCAATTATCATGCAGATGCAGCGCTTAAGAGAAGAGAGAGTTGCTGATCTCTGCCACAAAACCAGCCCTGCCCAGTCTGCAACAGCTGAAAAGAATCTGGGGGTCATATTACACTTTCAGCCCATGGCAGCATGGCCCAGGTTGAGGGGGGCCCGCCTCGGGCCTTGCAGCTGCACCTCGACTGAACACCCCAAGGGAGGGCGCTGCCCACCGGACGGACTTGTGATCCAGGGGGGGGGGCAAGCGCCCCTCCTTGCCCCCCCCTGCGGACACCCATGCATTATTCCATCTAATGAGAGTGCTTCTTTCACCTGCAACATAAAATTTGAGAATGAACAAATTCAACAGAACACATGCCATTCAAACTGTTAACTCTAAAGTTAAAGTTTTAGGGACTAGCTATTCAGGGCAATGAAATTCAGCTAACATAAGAAAACATCATATTAACTTTGCGAATTCACATACCATAAATGAAATTTCAACAAATATATTTACCTACGTATGAAATGCCATGATTAATAAGCACATCTAGTACATGTATTTTGTCAGTGGCACAACACGTTTATGTTTTTTGCGAGATACATTCATCTTCTACGTTGATTCTCCATGTTACTTTTCAATAGCCTAAAATATATCATGTTTCCATGTCAATATATTTCACAATTCTAACACTTCATGTTAATACAACTCGTGATTATATGGGGATGCGCTCTACATGTGATTACGATGCACCTCTACAAATGAGATAAGATATCTGCGCTATCAACCCCACCCTTTCAGAACTCGTCACATGTGGAAGTGGAATCAGAGAGGGTTGCTGACCCCACCCCACCCTTTGGAGATTTGTGAAAGGGTCATGATTGATTTGGAGCCCTGGTGCTGAATGGTTTAGCCTGAAGCGCAAACTGAATTCACGCCTTAAGCCAGATTCGTAAGTGAAACCGTTTCCAGCTGCTAGGAAGACTTGCACATGGCAACCTTCCAAGTAGTGGCCAATGTTCGGAGCCTCAGAAACACTTTAGATCACGGTAGCTGGTAAACTACCATCAGCTCTGCAGGCCATCAACAACAAAACAGCATCTCGCCATCCAGGAACATTCCCCCACTGTAGCTATTTTGTGAATCCTCAAATACTTTGCAGATCACCATAGTTAAGAATCACCCCATAACTCAGTCTACAACTACTGCAGTAAAGTATAAAAACAACTTGCAAATGACAGAACATCTTCCACTCATTTTTAATAATCATGTCATAGGTTAAATCTTAGAGAAGCGGGACATGTATTATGTTGCATACAGATTGGAAAACAAAATAACAACCTTTACTTGAAAATATGAGGGGGAAATTTACACAAACAATTTTGCAAAGGGACACACCAGTGATGCTTGGATATATTTTTCAATGAAAATCCTGATTTGCATTGGAAAGTAGCCCTCATGTATCAACTAGCATTGGTATACAGAGATTTGTGACAAAAACATACACCTCCTCGTGGCAGGCATAATTCTAGAAAAATATTTTTGTTTCTCTGCACTGTTACCACAAACTTGGAGTCGCGAGGAGACCTCAAGCAACTTTGCAAAGTACCAGCCCACGGAGCACTCGGTATGAGGAGGCTGGATTTTTTTTAGTGCATATACTGCGCAGGGTTAGGACTACACGGAGTCCAATGCACAAGCTTGGAGATCACCAACAAGCATATTTTCTTGCAAATGTATGCGGTGCACAGGGTTTCAGGTCACGCAGTCCCCATGAGGGATACTGGTCTCAGAATTGCTGAGAGGGCAGATCAGCCTTAGAGACCTTTGAAAACCTACATCCTGTGTTGGTAAAATCTTTGGAGTCCTCAGGAGCTTGTGAGCAGCAAGCCGGTCAGATGCGCTTATGTGCATGCTAGTGCACGAGAGTAACTCCTTTACTCCAAGGGAGATTCTTCAGTCATCCAGCGTCATTCAGACCATCAAAGTACTTGGTTTCTTCTCAGCAGAATCTTGTCCAGATAAAATCTAAAGTCCTGTAGCCAGGTAACCCACTTTATATCCACGGGAAATGGTTTGACAGATTCAGGGGACCCCCTAGGGGAGGGGCAGGGCATAGGGGTAACTACAGCCATGTCCTTTGTCCAGTTTCATGCCAGAGCAGGTGCCAATGTCTCCCAGAACTGTCGTGTATTTCTATAGGTTCTGAATCGATCCCCCTATTCCTGACCCTATTCTGGTTAAACTACCTAGCTAGTTAACTAACAGTCAGCCCATGAGGCAAGAAATCCCCCATGATGCAGATACCGTTATCTGACGCAGTCACACTACGGCACAGGAACGTGTTATCTGATTAGGTCATAACGCTTGAGATCTAATTAGACAAGCGACATTCCTCCAGCCCCTGATAAGGCATACGACGTTCTCATAACAAATCAAACCTATGACAACCTGGAAAATCCGTGCGGCCATTGTTTTGATTTCACAGAGAACTTTTGCAAAAGAATGTGCTAACGAGCAAGTCGTATGACATCTTTATTGACGTACCTATGTCCATCCTTACGTCAATCTCGGCACCTTTAAGGTATAAATATTGCCGACCTTGCCCTATGCAAACACACGCGTGGTGACAAGACGGAGCAGCCATACTTGCCGAAGCCGAGAGCAGAAGCAGACCCGGCAGGCAGCAGCCCCGCCTTCCTGACGCACTGAGAGACGCGCTGCTATCTCAAGCCGAGAGACCCAGCACCGGCGCTTCTGGGCAGCCCTCGCAGGCAGCCTGGAATATCGAGAGCAGAGAAAGAGATACCATTCCTCATTCATCCTAACTTCCAGGTACAGAACTGAATAACCCCTCACAGAGAATTCTTTAGTTATTCACTTGGCAAAAACAAACTTAACTTAAACTGTAACTTTCTATTCCCGCCCACGCATTAGACTTAGGTCAGGTACACGGGGTAGGCGTACTTAGAAACACCAGTTGAGTACGTTTAGTCAAATGTATATGTGTATGTAAATATATTTTAATCATTTTAAACATCATATGGCTCAGAAACCATATCAATGTTTTTACAGTATTATTTTATACTATTGCTTCTAATGTATGCACTTTACTTAACTATAAGTATTGCAATAATATCGATCCATTTCTCTTGTACGAGAAAAGAGACTGATCAATAAATAACATCTTTTATTGAACACGCCCGTCTCTTCCTTTTCTCTACATTCTGATGAGACTAAGAATGCACGTACTGACTGAGTAAAATAATTGCCTTGTGCTCACACGACTCTCGAGATTGACTCTTGATTAGGGGAGAGCAAAGTTGTCATGTTCTATGGTTGTCAGAAACTAAATCCCTTCTTGTCTAATCAGGGGAGTTAATTCCTTCCTTGAACATTCGAGAAAGTTTCTAGCGAACTCTGAGCTTAGCTGGCAAACCCAAAAATTAAGTCTAGTATCGACAGTAGTAGACCTAGTTAACGTCTGGTCTAGGCCTTTACTGCTGTAGGTACTATTCCAATGCGCAGAGCCTATTGGGAAAATAGGAGCTACACTACATGGCGCCCAACGCGTTTGGAAAGGGCGATAAAACTAACGTAAGACATTTAGAGTAACTCAGTCGTGCTTTCTCACTCAGACCCCTTTTCCCAAATACTCCAAAGACGTCTGGAGTGGGTGAAAGGTTATTATATCCTCCAAAACCTCGCAGGAGGGAACTCCTATGTATGGTTCTTGGTCTAGTCAACGTTGAAGGATAAAACAGTTCCAGAATATTGTGCATCTAATCTCTGTTTCCATAAGAAACCTGATCTGCAAACAAACATAATACCATCCTGTCTGTAAAATGGCAGAGAGTGATGATGAAAGAGAGGCAATTAGATTAGCTACTGAAATAGCAGATGCTGATGCTACCATGCAAACAGCAGACCCGGATATAATACTCATCCAGGTCGCCAAAAGGAGATCTATAACCTTAAAACTTATAGAAAATGGACTGACACCTAGAGGTGGCACAGTCATATTCGTAATTGAGGCACACGAATATCGGCAGACAGAGGTATACTATACATGGATACATTTTCCAGCAGCAAATGCTGTAACAAAGTACTTCCACTATTACAAAGTAGAGGAACCTCCTGAAACGTACACTCCTTTCGAGGAGGTGGAAGTACCACTCAAATTCCAAGAGCATTTGCTCTTATTTGATGGCGCCCTAAAACATAACAATCACATTACAAGGCTCGGTCCTTTAGGAAGACCAGGAGCAACGTGGCCGGTCCTAGCCGGATACACACCACATCCAGACATCGAAAGAATGCCTGCAGCAGAGCTGTTAATACAGCTAAAACAACTACTAAAAATTCGTAGACAATTAGTTCAGTATGTAATGCGGACTTCAACAATTCAGCCAGCGATTAAACTACCACAGCTGACCCCTCACCAGGGGAACACAAATAAAATTACACCACAGAACATCCAATCCTGCCTAGGTAAAGTTCCAGCTAAACGGGAACAAATACCATTCTGGTTGGCACAGAAAATTACCCAAATAGAGGCGGTGTTTCCTGACACCACCCCATTAGAAAAACACAGGATTCTGACTATATGTCTCCCAATGGGAATCGCACCACACATTGAGGACTGTGACACTTGGGGTACAGTCTTTGCTTCCATCTATACAAAAACGCACGGTGTTCCATCCATTTCGGTGATACCAGATGTGCTAAAACAAATTCAAGATGAATACGGTCCAGAACCTGCTTTAACTCTTGGTATGAAATTACTGAAAGACTTCAAGCAGGTCTCGGCTATATTATTAGCCAACATAAAAGGTGAAGCAGCAAACGTGGCGATCCGCCAGAGGTTAAAAGAGACAGATATAGCAGACCAACCAGCTGAAATTGCCAGAATCATAGAAAAATCCTATGAAGAACTAGGCAGAGATAGTCTAGGTGGAATACCAGTAAAACCGCAACTGACTACAAGTCCAGAAAAAATGTTTTTTAATAATAATAATAATTCACCAAAAAAGAACTGGGATGGGAACAAACAATCCAATCCTAAAGAAAAGAAATTCCAGTCCAGAGGAAGGTCTCCTAGGCGAAGAGAGAAATCTCCAAACCCGAGACAAAGGTCACCCCAGAGTGAACCCTCTGGGAATAGATATAACCTTAGAAATAGGGATAATATTAAAAAACCTGATAGATATCAAGACATTGATACACGTCCCTCTCAATCTTTTCAGAATTCCTCGCAGAAATCGGAAAGAAGAGGACGATCAGAAGAGCACGCCAAGTCCAAAGACAAGGAACCTGCTCAACTGAAAAAGAAATCACAATTTCCAAAAAAGAAGGTAGCCAGTATCAAGGTAGTTAACAATGCCGAGAATACTGAGGACACAACTGAAAAACGGAGAGTGGGCTCAGACAATGCTAGACAGCGCAGCAGAGGTGAGCATAGCTCGCAAAGTCCTTATGAATCATCTGGAGACAGTGGACACGAATGAATACCTTCAAGTGGAAACTGCAGATACCAGAGTTAGCAAGCCCCACAAAATATACGAGATAACATTACGTATAGAGGGAGATAAGACTAGGAAAATAAGGGGACTATTTTGGGATAACCTCTCCAAGGGTTATGACATCCTTCTAGCTGAAAAAGACTGGCCACCAGAGTTTGTCAGGGAGTGCCCTCATGGCGAAGAAGTAATTATGCCTGCCTTCTCGAATCAAATGCCGATTCATAAAAAATATACACTTGCTAGAAAGTGGGCAGTGGCCTTAGCACCTGCTTTATATAAAAATCATTTAGGATGGGATGAGGATTCTCCTCCTCACAAAATCCAGTTAAAATCACAACCAACTGCACAAAGGCAGTACCCAATTAAGCAAGAAGCTAAAAAACAAGTAAATGAAATACTAGATCAGCTAGAATACCAGGGGGTGATTGAAACTTGCACCTCACAAATGAACAATCCTTTGTTTCCGGTCTCCAAACCAGACAATTCATATCGCCTAGTTTTGGATTACCGACACCTTAACACATGTTGCAAAACTTTTGCAGTGCAAAACTCACACAGTGCTGCACTAATGAATAACATAGTGCGCAAAAAATACAAAACAACCTTGGACATCTCCAATGGATTCTTTTGTCAAAACATAGCACCAGAGAGCAGATATTTAACAGCTTTCTCAGTAAATGGCACTCAAAAACAATTCTGTCGGTTAGCCCAGGGGTACAAGAACAGCCCGGGGGTATTCTCAGCGAGAGTAACAGAATTACTACAACTATATGATGATGAAGCATTATCTTATGTCGATGACATTTACTTAACAGATGATGACTTGGAGACTCACTTGAAAAGAGTGAACACCATAATACTTGGTTTCGCTGCAGAGGGTTACAAATTCAACTTCAAAAAATCCAGAATTGCCCATCTGAAAATCCAGTACGGAGGATATGAATTATCAAGTATTGCCTGGTTGACAGTCTTTTAAGAACTAGAAGAATTAAAAAATCTAAAATATGAAAAGACGTATCCTCTGCCAATCGACATTCTGCCTCTACGACATTACGCCTGTATAATATATACAGACGGATCAGCACAACCCGCAGTAGGGGGTAAACAAGCTTACAGTGCTGCGTGCGCGATTGTTAAAGGTCGTTGGCACGAAGGGAAATTTAAACCAACCCTCACTAAAACACAATCCCTAGGAGATTGTACAGCTCAGCGAGCTGAATTACTAGCATTCAAGATGGCGCTTGAAAATACCGATCGAGAATTCCCCACGCTCATAGTGTGCGATTCGTATTATTGCGTTCAATCTTATAATGAATACTTGCAGATCTGGCTTCAGAATGGTTTCAAGGATGCGAAAGGTGGCACAATCAAGCATAAAATGCTCTGGGAACAAGTAGCTCTTTTACAAAAAGAACTACCAAAGACTCACGTGATACATACACTGAGTCATCAACGTGATGGCGTTCACGTTGCAGGGAATTCATTGGCTGATGAGGCCGCGAAGGCAGCTGTGCAAACGGCTTCCGTAGCTGCCGTCACCCGGTCAAAAACAAAAATAGACAGCGAAATATTACAAGCTGTCAGCGCTTCAGAAAAGGATTCGATAGAACCACTCCCTAAAGGCTTTCCAGTAAAATACTCATACATAACTGATACAAACAATGTTCCTTTTGCTCGAATCCCTGGAGTGGGGGATAGGGCAATTCCAAACATGGAACATAGGTTAGGACTGATAATAGCGGCACACGAAGGGCTTGCTTCTACCCATGCTGGCGTCTCAGCCACTGTATCATTATTAAAACAGAGATACTGGTGGCCACAAATGAGAAGACAAACAAGGAACTATGTTCTAGCATGTGAAATATGTCAAAAAATGAAAGTATCAACTGTGAGACGTCCAGCACAGACGCCCCTTCTAATCTCGGATAAACCATTAGCCTGTGTTTATCTAGACCACTGCGGTCCCTTACAAAGGGATGGTAACTATAAATATATCTTGGTCGCAGTGGACTCATGCACGAGATTCATATGGATGTGGCCCCAGCGAACGGCTGACGCCAGAACTGTTATAAAAGATTTGCGAGTCTTTATCGGCACATACGCAATTGGCATTCTGCATTCGGACAATGGTCCTGCTTTTAGCTCTCGGGCTTATAAGGAGGCCATGGTCAGCATGGGCGTGCAATTGCGGTACTCTTGTCCATTTCACCCTGAGGGGAACGGAATTGTTGAAAGAAAAAACCGTGACATAAAGCAATCTATAACGGCAAAGGTATTAGGTTCGGGAGCTGGGTGGGTCAAACATCTAATAAGTGTCCAACGTAGTCTAAATAACTTGCCAAGAAATTCTCTGAAGGGATTCAGTCCGTACGAATTATTATTCGGAACTAGGATGTTGATCTCTGACCTTGATAGTCAGACTTCAGTGGTAATAGAAAAAACCTTTGATGTCAAAGACCGTTTGGCTATTTTGCAGGACTTAAACAAAACAAGAAAAGACCTGAGCAACATACAGTTGAAACAACAGCCAACAACCACTGAAGAATCACCACCTGTCCCAGCAAGACCTGTCTGGATTCCAAAAGTCGGGGATCTAGTCAGGGAGAAGATCGCGGTAAAGAAGGAATTTGGGCCTTCTTACAGAAAAGCAGTTCCTGTCTTGTCTGTCAACGGGACAAGATCAGTTGTACTACCGCCACTTGCTGGAAAAAAGGAGAACCGAGTTGTATCCATCGACCTGGTAAAACCACAACATGTGGCCGATAACAAACAGTAGGCCAAGTGGACTCCCAATAAGTAGCAGAACACCAAGGTTTGCTACCAGTACAGAGGTCCTAACAAAGAAGCTCATCACATTTGAAACGCCTAAAGAAGAACAACAAGGACTATGCTACAATGCAATAGAACTCAGACCTCTGAAAACCCAAATAAAGACATTTAGCAGAGACACACCAATCTACAATGAAGTTCCAAGTGAAAATGCAAGAAACAAAAATCCTGAACCAATTGGAACAATTGACAGAACTGCATCTGGTTACTTCATCAACTTCGATGATTCCTCTGAAGGTTTCAGTGAACAAAAGACACAACCATCATCAAAATCCTTTAAAGACAAAGCTAAGGAACTTTTGAAACAACTGAAAGAAACATATCTGGTTACTCCATGGATTGAATTTTGGGTGGGTTTTGGTGCATTTATCCTCATACTTTGGCTCATCATGGTATTTACCTTGGGACGCTTCATTGAGGGAAAATATGCTAAAATGGACACAGCAAGTCAGAACATCAACTTGGTCCTCAAACCACACACATCTTCACACGTCGAGAAACGAGAACTTTCTTCAGAACTTTCTTCAGCCAACTTCACAGCAATTCCAATACCTGGTGGGGTAGCCTGGGACAACACTGACTATGAAATTTATGGTCCGGTCGAGATCCTGAAATATCCACACCAAATCAAGATCTCCTTGAGTGACTTTGCAAAACCAAACTCATTTGCTGATGATTGGGACTTTGAAAGTATAAACAATATGATGTCTGACTTAGTAATGTCTGCTAAATTTACAAAACATGATTATTTGCAAGGTTCTACAAATTATGATAGTATGTATTGCTATAACCATTATGGTAACCATTTCTTGCATAAATCTGCACAACCTAGAAATGTTTTAAATTATAATCAATGGGAACATTGTGCTACACCTCCAAAAGGGAGCTCTAGAACCGTTTATGACAAATATTCATATTTTTCAGGTTTTAACATAACTAATGCTGAAACATTTTATTACAAATTGTCAAACAAGACAGGGATGAAAACCATGATAACCAACACAAAATTGATATATTCAGATTCATTCTTTGATAAAATGAATACATTTGGATTTGATTATTGGGACAAAAATGTTGATTTGAAAAGTGTTTGGGGTACAAAAGAATGGCAAGTACAGGGTATAGAAGCTTTGTTTAGAGCCTGCATGATCCCAGAACAAATGATATTTTTAAATGACACTGTTCAACAAACCACCTGTCTTGGCTTAGCCAAAATCAAAGATTTAAATAACCTGTCTATTCCAAAGCCAACAATGTTTAGCAATAACTCTGATACAGATGAAGAAATAGACATAAGCCATATACTTAACCAAAACAGAACACATCCTGATTGGAAACAATGGTTGATCTGGCCCACAGATACAAATAACTGTCAAGATAGATTCCTGAATAAAACACAGGGTTTCAAAATGACCAGGCCAGACCCTAGATATCCTCAAAGACATCACCCAGGGATAATAACAACCTACAGTGTGGGCAAATTATGCCTTCAATGGCTACAGACTTCCACACTGCCTGAAATTAAGCAACACCTAACTTTACTTACTGATGGTGCTGACTTGCGTGATTTCATACTGGGACCACGCAAACAGCGTCAAAAGCGTTTCATAGCAGCCTCTGTATATGCAGCATACAATGAGGCCTGGAAGGTTACACAAATTGAAACAGCAGAGAGAATACGTGAAATTGATCGTATTAATTTGGAAAAATCACTTTCTGTAGTGGACAATGGGTTAATGACTCTGTCCTCCAGAATATTTTCATTGGACAGCATTGTGTCTTCAGCAATCGATATATTATCGCAAGACTTACTGTTATTGCAACATGGTCAGTCACAATTGCGCTCTATTGTACAGCTTGGCTGGACGTTACAAAATCTGCGTTCAGGCTATGTGCCTTGGCGTTTAATCAACACAACGTCACTATTCCAAATCTTTAACCTTACTGATAGACAAATCGGTATGGCGCAGAAGGGTGCTGATTATACAATCTTGAGCATTGAAAAACTAGAAAGATTACCAATGACAATGTCAGAACGACCTGTCAGTGAATGGATAATCCACGGAATCATAAATATTCCAATCTCAACCTTCAGGTTTCAATACTGCCAAAAATATATACAGGCTGGCATGTACGAGGAATTGGGAAAGGGGTACCTTAAAACAACTTGGAACCTGCCCTATTCACATGCATGTGTCAGTAACAAAGGACAGAAAGTGTTTCTTAGTGGCAACAATTGTGCTATGTCACTAAGCGGCACGCTTCTGTGTAACGGTATTAGTTTGCACGGAGCCTGTGAAGGGAATTCGTACAACCTTTCATGTCACCAGCAAGGCGCACCTGCAACTGAAATAGAACCATTCTTTCAAAGACTCTATAATGGGAGTTACATTCTTATTGTAGACCGCAGATGTTGTAGTCTTATGCCCGGGACTCCTTATCTCGTCACCACGACGGCGAAGGTCAAGTGCTGTGGACGTTCTTTGTTCCCCAGCTCCTTACCAGACAGGGAGGCAAGGGCATGGCCCGGTTTGAAAATTACTTCTATTCGAATAGATACTTTAAGCAGAATGAAAACAGTGCTTCTTCAGACGCCTACAAGGCTCACGTCATCTAAAGAAACGTATGATCTACAAGTCGCAAGGACGACTGCAGAGATACATACATTATTATCAACTAATTCCCCCGTACATTTCGCGGAAATCCTGAGCGAAATCTTAAATATTTCTGATACCACTGGGGTCTCAAAGGTATTTAAGACAGTATTTTCGATGGCATTAACACCATTCAAAGCCATACTGGGTATTTTTCCAGATTTCGTCCATTCGATTTTTGGCGGACTTCCCCTGATCCTGGGACTAATTGCAGGAATCCTATTCCTAGTCCTTATTTTTCGTTATGGCAACCCATGTCACAGATCAAACTCTCGCGACAATGGAAGATACGATCCTAGCCATTGGATACCGGGACCGGATATCAAAAATCCTGGGACTCTCCCGGCTTAGAGACCTAAACATGACTTGGTTTCTATCATTTCGACCAATGTGGCAAAGGTGTGTTTTACCTGTACTAAGGTGTCTGCTATGCGGAGAAGAATGCGTGTTAGACACCTGTCTGACGCTACAATCGGATGCGCCAGTGGATGCAGATACACTGTTGGTTCCTACCAAGGTTCACGCTTTGTGCTGCCCTCAAAGGCTGCCAATTCTGATGACGGCATTCCTGGAATCTTCACCACTACGATTGAAGAGTAGTGAAGTTCAAGATGAAAGCAGCATCGAACAGGTACGACCTTCTGTCAGCAATGCAAATCAGAATGTCAATGGAGACAATCATGCGCATGAATGCATGGTTACCCCTATTTCCGACTTAGTGGAACTTTCCCATGAAGCTGTTGACAGTTTTTTCGAAAGCCTGAATGATATGATGTTCTCTCCGGAACAGAAATAGAGACTTTTGAGTAAACTCGCACACGGCGTTCCCTGAATTCGGCCTTCAACCTTTAAAAATAAAGTCACATGAACAATTACAATCCAGTTCACGGACAGCAACTTTTTTCAGCAAGCCCTTAAAATATTTTTCTATATATTTTTTCCCCGGGACATTGATCTTCTGCTTAAAGTAAGAAACTATTCCTAGAGAACTAAGATTTCTATTTTAGATACTTTATATAGACTTTAGCTGCCCGCTGGTATGTTCACAAATATTTTATTATGTGATGAAATGGTCTCGACCTTCCTTTCTGTATAGCTATATTAAGAGCCATTTCATGTGTATTTCTCATATACCAAAAAGCAATAATGCATAACAATGCGTGTTTACTTTTGCATTTAATTCATAGCTTAAGTGCATACAATATATATGACTGCAATTTTTCAGTATATTTGAAAATTTCGAAATGCATTTATGTATTTTGGGGTGGTAAGGTATACACTATACTCTATAGTATGTTGTACTATGTTATACTATGCATAGATTAGTAGATATGACCATAGTTAGCGTGGAGTGGGTGTCGTGTATTTCTATAGGTTCTAAATCGATCCCCCTATTCCTGACCCTATTCTGGTTAAACTACCTAGCTAGTTAACTAACAGTCAGCCCATGAGGCAAGAAATCCCCCATGATGCAGATACCGTTATCTGACGCAGTCACACTACGGCACAGGAACGTGTTATCTGATTAGGTCATAACGCTTGAGATCTAATTAGACAAGCGACATTCCTCCAGCCCCTGATAAGGCATACGACGTTCTCATAACAAATCAAACCTATGACAACCTGGAAAATCCGTGCGGCCATTGTTTTGATTTCACAGAGAACTTTTGCAAAAGAATGTGCTAACGAGCAAGTCGTATGACATCTTTATTGACGTACCTATGTCCATCCTTACGTCAATCTCGGCACCTTTAAGGTATAAATATTGCCGACCTTGCCCTATGCAAACACACGCGTGGTGACAAGACGGAGCAGCCATACTTGCCGAAGCCGAGAGCAGAAGCAGACCCCGCAGGCAGCAGCCCCGCCTTCCTGACGCGCTGAGAGACGCGCTGCTATCTCAAGCCGAGAGACCCAGCACCGGCGCTTCTGGGCAGCCCTCGCAGGCAGCCTGGAATATCGAGAGCAGAGAAAGAGATACCATTCCTCATTCATCCTAACTTCCAGGTACAGAACTGAATAACCCCTCACAGAGAATTCTTTAGTTATTCACTTGGCAAAAACAAACTTAACTTAAACTGTAACTTTCTATTCCCGCCCACGCATTAGACTTAGGTCAGGTACACGGGGTAGGCGTACTTAGAAACACCAGTTGAGTACGTTTAGTCAAATGTATATGTGTATGTAAATATATTTTAATCATTTTAAACATCATATGGCTCAGAAACCATATCAATGTTTTTACAGTATTATTTTATACTATTGCTTCTAATGTATGCACTTTACTTAACTATAAGTATTGCAATAATATCGATCCATTTCTCTTGTACGAGAAAAGAGACTGATCAATAAATAACATCTTTTATTGAACACGCCCGTCTCTTCCTTTTCTCTACATTCTGATGAGACTAAGAATGCACGTACTGACTGAGTAAAATAATTGCCTTGTGCTCACACGACTCTCGAGATTGACTCTTGATTAGGGGAGAGCAAAGTTGTCATGTTCTATGGTTGTCAGAAACTAAATCCCTTCTTGTCTAATCAGGGGAGTTAATTCCTTCCTTGAACATTCGAGAAAGTTTCTAGCGAACTCTGAGCTTAGCTGGCAAACCCAAAAATTAAGTCTAGTATCGACAGTAGTAGACCTAGTTAACGTCTGGTCTAGGCCTTTACTGCTGTAGGTACTATTCCAATGCGCAGAGCCTATTGGGAAAATAGGAGCTACACTACAGAACTGGTTTGAGCTGGACTATGCACAGGGACACCAAATGTGCCCCCAGTGCAGACTTTCTGAGAGTGCACCCACCCACCCCCAATACACTAAACCCTGTCTGGGAGGTGGTTACTCCTCCCTGTTACAGGATGCCTATTGTCATGCCTTCCTCTGCTCAAGCTTGGCTCAGTGGCAGGAGGGCAGAAATGTGTCTGTGGCTGGCAGCATCCATTTTGTACTGCCTAGGTCGAGAAAACTGGTACTGGGTGGTAGACTGGTGACCCATGAATCTCGCTTCTCAAGGGTGGAATCACACCTCCACATCAGTTAGTGGTGTGGAGATATGATTCCAAGGTGTTTGACATCAAGCACAACATGTTTCTAAGCAGCCGTTTTAAAGTTAGCATTTACAGCGAGGTTATAATGCAACTTAACCTATATGTCTGGCTGCATCACAGACAACCCCGGAGAATGGTCTCCGAAGGCTTCAGAGGGGCCCTACTCATGCAGGGGCACCCTCTCAAATAAAACCCAGCACCCTGCCTTCAGGATTGATAAGGCCTGCCATAGGGGTGACTGATAGGTTTTTAAGTGTAGTGATATGGATAGATATAGTGAACCTATCTCTAAGTGAGAGATGCAGGCACCAGCTTACACGGGTCTCAGTAGCAGCCCTGCTGTGTAATTTTGAATGACCTCTCATGGGTGGCATAATACATGCTTCAGCCTATGGGAGGCCTCTGGGGTACCTATGCCCTGGGTACATGGCGTACCATATACTAGGGACACATAAGGGTACCCCAGTATCCATTCTGGAGTGTACCTAAAGTACATACATAGCAATTTAAGGGAAAACGCAGATTGACTGGGGTAATGGAGAGCAGGATCCCAGTCAAACTAGTCCAAAAACAGTGAGACATCAGCAAAAAGTGGGGGTAAGCATAGGAAGCAGATCCTACTTTCCTACAATAAGTAACTGTATATTATTAACACAAACAACATGGGTTTACCCAGGGTGTCTGCTCCATTAAGGCAGAGGAGCGTTGCCCCACTAAGTGTGCATGATGGTTTGACCGACCAGCTTGGCCAGGCCAAACAGGCCTGCGCACTTTGCATGTTCTCCACAGGTTGTAATATTCAGCCTAGGTGGAGAACATGCACAGGCTGCATGACCCTGTCTGAGCACCGAACCATAGCTCTCTGACCAATCATAATGCTGCAATCATAATTGGCTTAGGGGAGCCTGTGTGCTTCCGAAGTCGTCAGTGAAGGAGGAGAGTTGGAGGCGGTCGTAACGGAGGAGAGACGGAGGCAGCCGAGAGGAGGTAAGGGTTTTATTTTTATATTTTGCCCCCCTCCCGTATTCCCACCCAGGACTCCAAGGTGTTTCCACACGTGTCAATATCTAATAAGACAAAAAAAGATCTGTACCATTAACGAAACATAATTTCACATGATATCATTATCTATTATGAAAAAACTAAAATAATTAGATTATATGGGTCAAGGAGGATGATACCGGTAACATATCCTCTAATGATATTCCTTAGTCTACCCATCTGCACCAGTAGATACCACCAATAACAAATCTGAAGCGTTTGAATATTCCACTGTTCTAATAAAGTAGTAGCACTAGATGGTGAAAAGTTAATAAATATTAAAACTTAACTTTTTATGTGTGTTTTTCTGTACAGTACACATACAAAGTGGGAAAGTTTTAAACTATCTAAACATATTGTGGGACACCCCCGCGCCGCACGGCCACCAGCTGCTGCGTGTGCCCCTGCCCGCCCTCTGCCTCGCTACTGCCTCGTTTTGCCGGCTGCCGGCTGCCTCCGCAGTAGGGTTTGTTTTGTCAAGCATTTGTGCCTGTTTTTCCATAACTTCGTGCATCTCCTTTATTCTTTCCTTTTTTCCTTGTTTTGTCTAACAGTTGTGCCTGTTTAGTTTACTCCGTGTATCTTGGTATCTTTCCCCTTATATCCCTTGTTTTGTAGCAGATTTGTGCCTGTTTTGTTTATCCCCCTTTTCACCCGTGTTTCTGGCTCTCCCTCCGTGTTGTCCGCCGCCCTCCACCCTCCCTTCCCGCCACCGCCGCTTGTCCCCGCCCCTTTCTTCTCTTCTGTATCCCTCCCCGCTCCCGCCTCCCAGCTGCTCCGCCCACCCGCGCACTTGGCCTTAAATGGCGACCGTGCGACGCAGGTGAGTGTGACCCACTTGTGGGACACCCCCGCGCCGCACGGCCACCAGCTGCTGCGTGTGCCCCTGCCCGCCCTCTGCCTCGCTACTGCCTCGTTTTGCCGGCTGCCGGCTGCCTCCGCAGTAGGGTTTGTTTTGTCAAGCATTTGTGCCTGTTTTTCCATAACTTCGTGCATCTCCTTTATTCTTTCCTTTTTTCCTTGTTTTGTCTAACAGTTGTGCCTGTTTAGTTTACTCCGTGTATCTTGGTATCTTTCCCCTTATATCCCTTGTTTTGTAGCAGATTTGTGCCTGTTTTGTTTATCCCCCTTTTCACCCGTGTTTCTGGCTCTCCTTCCGTGTTGTCCGCCGCCCTCCACCCTCCCTTCCCGCCACCGCCGCTTGTCCCCGCCCCTTCCTTCTCTTCTGTATCCCTCCCCGCTCCCGCCTCCCAGCTGCTCCGCCCACCCGCGCACTTCGCCTTAAATGGCGACCGTGCGAACGCGCAGCGGGCGCGCCGATTGTGCGCCGAAGGCGCGCCAAAGGTAAGCCCGTCTGCGCCCGTCCGCGCCTGGACCGCGCCCAGGGCCAGGACCCCTGGACCTCGACGATCCCGACCGACCCGCAGGACGTACTCCGCGGCCACCCTCAGCGCACTCAACACCGGCCGACGCCCAGAGTGCCACCAAGCCACTCCACGACGCACCCACGGACCTTTCAGCTGCCACGCCTGCAAGTTCGCCTGCATCCGGACCTGCCTCACACCAGCACCCGCCAAGTCGAACACCAGCAGCACACACCTCAAGTGCATCTTGCTCAACACCCGCTCCGTCCACAGACACGCCGTAGAACTCTGGAACCTCCTAGACGCCACAGCCCCTGACGTTGCCTTCCTCACAGAGACCTGGATGAACGCCTCTTCAGCTCCCGACATCGCCATCGCCATCCCAGAAGGCTACAAGATCGTCCGCAGGGACCGCAACGCCAACCAGATGGGAGGAGGCATCGCCATCATCCACAGGAACACCATCCGTCTCACGACCAGCACCGACAACACCCTGACCAGCGCCGAACACCTGCATTTCCAGATCCACACCAACCCGAACACCACCCTCAGAGGCACCCTGATCTACCGACCCCCCGGACCACGCACACATTTCAGCGAGGACATCGCCGACTTCGTCAGCCCGCATGCCCTCCCCTCCGCTGACTACATCCTCCTGGGAGACCTCAACTTCCATCTGGAAAACAACAACGACCGCAACTCCAGCACCCTGCTCGACAACCTCGCCAACCTGGGACTCAAGCAACTGGTGTCCACCCCCACCCACCGCGCCGGACACACACTCGACGCAGTCTTCTCCTCCAGCAAAGACGTCAGCTTCAGCCACGCCACTGAGCTTCAATGGACGGACCACAGCTGCGTCCACTTCACCTTCAAGAGAACGACGACCCACCACCACCAGCAACAGACCGCCCGCAGAAGCTGGAACAAGATCACAGCAGACCAGCTCGCCACGTCCCTGAGCCAGCACCCTCCTGCCAGCTCAGCAGACCCCAGCCAGGCCGCCGACAACCTCACGAAGTGGATCAGCATCTGCGCGGACGAGCTCGCCCCTCTGAGGACCCCGCCTAGCAGACCCGGCAGCAAGAAGGCCCCATGGTTCACCGACGAACTCAAGAGCTCCAAGAAGAACTGCCGAGCCCTCGAGAAAGTCTGGAAAAGGGAACCGACACCGGACAACAGGACCTCCTTCAAACTCGCCACCCGGAAACACCACCAGCTGATCCGCGCCGCCAAGAAAACAGCATTCAAGGACCGGCTGGACAACAACGCACACAACTGCAAGGAACTCTTCAACATCGTGAAAGAGCTTTCCAACCCCAGCGCAGGAAACAACGACATCACCCCATCGCAAGACCTCTGCAACTCCCTCGCTTCATACTTCCACAACAAGATCGCGGACATACACAACAGCTTCAACAACCAACCAATGCACACCATGACCGAACAACCACCCCCCACCACCACCCTCCACGCCTGGACCCCGATCAGCACCGAAGACACCATCCGCACGATGAACTCCATCCACTCCGGATCACCAACCGACCCCTGCCCTCACCACGTCTTCAACAAGGCCGACGCAGTCATCGCACCCCACCTGCGAGACATCATCAACACATCCTTCGACACCGCCACCTTCCCGGAGAGCTGGAAGCACGCCGAACTCAGCGCTCTACTCAAGAAACCAACAGCGGACCCCACCGACCTCAAGAATTACCGCCCCATCTCGCTCCTCCCGTTTCCAGCCAAAGTCATTGAGAAGAACGTCAACAAGCAGATGGCCGCCTTCCTCGAGACGAACGGATCCCTCGACCCCTCACAGTCCGGCTTCCGAGCCAATCACAGCACCGAGACCGCCCTCATCGCCGCCACCGATGACATCCGAGCCCTGATGGACAATGGAGAAACAGCGGCCCTCATCCTCCTTGACCTCTCCGCGGCCTTCGACACGGTCTGCCACCGCACCCTAGTGCAGCGCCTCGACAACGCCGGAGTCCAGGGGAAGGCACTGGAATGGATCATCTCCTTCCTCGACGGAAGAACACAGAGAGTCCGCCTACCACCGTACAAGTCAGAGGCCACCGAAGTCATCTGCGGCGTCCCCCAAGGATCCTCTCTGAGCCCAACCCTCTTCAACGTCTACATGAGCCCCCTCGCGGCCATCGTACGCAAACACAACCTCAGCATTATCTCCTACGCCGACGACACCCAGCTGATCCTCTCCCTGACCAACAACCCCGCCGCCGCCAGAGCCAACCTGCACGAAGGGATGAAAGAGGTAGCCGAGTGGATGACGACCAGCCGCCTGAAACTGAACTCGGACAAGACGGAGGTCCTCATCCTGGGCTCCTCGCCCTCCGCCTGGGACGACTCCTGGTGGCCCCCCGCCCTGGGCACCGCACCCAAACCGACGGACCACGCACGCAACCTGGGCTTCATCCTGGACTCCTCCCTCTCCATGACCAGGCAAGTCAACAACGTCTCCTCGGCGTGCTTCAACATCCTGCGCATGCTACGGAAGATCTTCTGGTGGATCCCCACCGAGACCAGGAAGACCGTCACCCAGGCCCTCGTCACCAGCCGGCTGGACTACGGCAACGCCCTCTACGCCGGGACCACCGCCAAGCTCCAGAAGAGACTCCAGCGGATCCAGAACGCCTCAGCCAGACTCATCCTCGACCTCCCACGAACCAGCCACATCTCCGGACATCTGAGAGACCTTCACTGGCTCCCCGTCAACAAAAGAATCACGTTCCGCCTCCTCACCCACGCACACAAAGCCCTACACGACCAAGGCCCGAGCTACCTCAACAGCCGAGTCAACTTCTACGCTCCCAAACGCCACCTCCGATCAGCCAACCACGCCCTCGCCGCCGTCCCCCGCATCCGAAGAGCGACATCAGGAGGAAGGTCCTTCTCCTACCTGGCCGCCAAGACCTGGAACTCCCTCCCTCCCGACCTGCGCCTGACCCAAGACCACCTCTCCTTCAGGAAGAAGCTGAAGACCTGGCTGTTCGAGCAGTAGCGGCACCCCCCCCCCCCCAGCGCCTTGAGACCCTTCGGGTAGGTAGCGCGCTCTATAAGTGTCACTGATTGATTGATTGATAGGATTTTGTACTGGAAGGGTACACACCAGTACAAAACCTATGCTAGGCATCACACAAACACCTTTGTCCTATGGTGCAAAGGTGTGCGAATTGCGCTGTACGGCAAGAATGTGCACCGGCACGGGAATTGACAGAAGCAACGCCGTATTCTAGCATATATTATGCTTTGTTGCTGTCTCACTTCAACGCAACGGAAAGCAGCAACGTTGGTTGGTGTGGTGAGTTGCAGTAAATTTGGCCCCTAGACATTTGACTAAAGGACTTTGTACTTATACTGAATATTAGTTGCACTATTTGCTCATGACAGTGTTTTTGTTTGTCAATTTTACAGGTTTACTTGTAGAAACAAAAAAAATTGAGCATGGGAACAAAGAAAACAATGTAATTGAAATATGTGGTGTCTTTTCCCTCACTTGCACATTTCTCTTCAGACCTTCTTTATGCTCTTTGATGCCAAGTTCTCTGCCCCACTCATACACATCTCTTCTTAGACTCTCTGAGCTTTGATCTATCTTGCCAACACAAAAAAGTGAAGAAAGGAGCGCTTCAGTTAATCTCTGCCACTGTTTAAAACTCTTGGCCATATTCCATACCATTGGTTTCTTTTCACTTCGCCTCTGCTGTTACAGACCGGGCCCAGCAACATACACATCAGGCTGGCCCATCCTAAAAGGAAAAAGAGATTGAGAACTGCCAGCCCACATCCCTTCTCATGGAAGCATAGGCAGCAATCAGCATGGAATGCCTTTGGCCTTCTTAGGCCTCTTCAGTGAGTAAAGTAGCAGAGGGAACTTAAACTCCATGGCTGGACATACCCCTGCATTTAGAAAGACTCGTGTAAACAACAATGTTTAAAATAAACTTACCCCATATAATTACTCTGGGCATCATGCCATGCTATTTTACTTTAGTTTTAACTTATCTGTGCTTTTATAAACAGGGACGAACCACTTGCATATCGGGTTTGGTCATTCACCAAAAGGAAAAGCCCAACCAAAACTGTCAAGCCACATCCCTTCTAAATGGGAACACAAACCTTGCGTATTTACCAAGGGCTGGGATTAATTCAAGCATTCCACACATCACTTTTTTCTCAGTGAGATGCTGTTACTTGTGATGGGCGTGGCCAGATGTGGACCTTGATGTGCCATTCAACTCAAGTTGCACATCACTGATGAGGTCCAACAAGTCGAAACTAGGGTTGCTTTTGTTACTGTTGAGAGGATGTGGCTTGAAAGTTTGGGATGGATTTTTCCTATTGGAGCAGGACCAGCTCTGATTTCCATGAGGTTGGCCCCTGTCTGTAGTGTCAGAGGAAGCAAAACAAAAACACTGGCTTGGAGTGAGAGCTAGAATAATCAAACACCTGTGGTTAAGATGCATCCAAGCATCCCAATCACGGTTTTGGTGATGTGGCCCGGGAGTGCTGACTAGACTTTCCATTTTAGAGCAGGACCAATTCAGATATGAATAACGTTGGTCTCCATCTGCTGACAGACAGTGTGATGGATTGGAGTGATCGAAGCTTTCCACCTTTTAGTTTTATTTTTTCTCTGTTTTTTGATATCTGAGTCTCTACACCCTCTTATGCTTCGTCTCATACCCTTTTTGGATTGGCACTCTGAATGACAACAAGACTGGCTAAGCCATTTCTTTGTAAGATCTCACTAAGCATTTTGGTCACTGATCAATTCAGAGTGCAACGTGACCTGCTCTTACAAAACTGACTACAGGGCTGAGTCCCGTTGTCCTTCATCTATACTGAAAGCTGCAGCTTTCTCCAGGCATATTTGGCCCTAATATTTCTCGCTAACGGATGCCTTTGCAAGCATTTGCTCTGGAAATTCATGCAGAAATAGAAAATGCATAGGAAATTTTGAAAAAAGCCTAAAATCATTCTAAAATGTCAAGAAACCGTACGGAATCAAACAATCTATCTTTTCTGCTGAAACAAACTGCCATACACATTTTATCTATTTCTACTCCTAATCACTCTTAACTTCTGGGTTAAGAGCTGCTGGGCACCTTCGTAAACGTGACGATCCCTGGCTGAGCTTCTCCTGAAGCTGTTTCCTTACCCTCAGTCAAGATGGAAACAGCTCTCTAGATCTAGAGTCACAGCACTGACCCAGGTCCATTCAATGCCTTGCAGGCTGCTTTAATGTCTGGCAAATGATTACTCCTTCTATAAGAAATCGTGTCTCCTGCTTCCTACGCCCATTTTCACAAGGTACGTGAGCCACCCCACATATATTACCTCAAGCTGTGACTTTTTCAACTTTTTTTTTTTTAGTAAATACACTTTCACGAGCAATAATTCATTGCTTGCATTTGGTCAGACTACAGAAGACCGCCATCCATCTCAAAGTTAACACAACATCAGACCCCTTATACATAATTTAGGCAATCTTTAATCGGTTGATAAATATCCATGAAAGAAACATAGGACTAGACAATAAGAACAGTTCATAGCTGAAGTTAAGAGCAAAAATAGCAGCAAAGAGAGATACAGAACTTCAAACCAAAATTCATATCACCAATTAAAAACACAATCACGACTGAAGTGCAGTATTGGATAAATTCACTTAAAACGAAATTAAGTTATGCCAGCATGAATTGCATAATTTGGTGAATTTTGCATCACTCTTGTTACTCAAAATATCCAAAGTTACATCTTTATGGCAGTTGCGTAAATAGACCATTGATCTTGGGAAACATATTGCACAGGAGAGCAGGGACAACACATACAACCAGAATGTGAGTGGGGATTGTATGCTTTTTACGCCAATTTTTTAGCACAAAATGCGTACTAGCGACAACAATTGACAGGACGACACATTTTGCGCAAAAATATAATGCTAAATGATGGATTCGCTTTTCGAATAATTATGCCAGATTTCGCATACTTTACCCAAAATTTCATGCAGCTACGCAATAGATAATTATGTTAATTTCGCACAGCCCTGCTGCTAGCCCTACTTCTCCGGCTAGAGTTTAAAGGTGGACTGGTGTACAGTGGATCTGCTCCTTTTGGTTACAGTACTGACCATATTGGTATGTCCACTGTCTTTTTGCCATCCCTCCTGGAGGCTTCAACATTTCTTGCTCCGCAAGTACTCACTCAATCATATGCCTCTCCCAATTCTGTACCTTCAGCCCTTGGGTTTAGATGTAGTGAATTTAAATGTAGCACATTGCCAATACTGTCCCCAATGCTGAAAATGCTGAATTAACCTGAGCTCAAACTCCTGGTAGCTATAGCAGAGAGCAGACATGCTTAACTTAGAGGCAATGTGTAAAGTATTTATGCAGCACCAAAACCGTAATAAAGTAAAAAAACAGCACAATAAAAACTCCAAACTAATTTAGAAAAATAGAGTACATTTTAATAGATAAAATGACAACAACAAAAATCTATTAAGGGGAACTTGATATGTAAATATTTAATTTTGTAACTAAAAATAGTGCAAACAAGCATTAAACGCTTACCGTGGTAACTTGGTTGTGATAGATTAGGACGTAGGCTCGATTTGGGTCAAACTGCGACGGGGCATGGGTCCGATATAGAGACCAGGATTTATCATGGGACTTACTGGCATATTTATCAAGTGCGACACTAGCCCAATATGCGATTTATGTTGCCATGCAAGCCCACCTGGTGTGGCCCTGAGTGGCTTCATAAATCCAGAGTAACGCAATGTAGTGCAAATCGTGGCGTAGCGTTACTCTGCGCCAGGCTGGCATCCATGTGTGTTGCGAGGGTGTTCCCACGCAACATCCATGGATTTTGATGTATTCCTAGAAGTGGTAGACTTGGGAATGCACCAAAATGCTATGCCTTCCCAGGTGAGGCATAACAAGGAGAAATATCTTTATTTACTCACATTCTACAGCACACATAGAAAGAGGAAAGTGCCTAAGGGGATTGTGTTTGTGTAGGAAGGTGCCCCATCCTGCACAAAACAATCCTCCTTACAATAAAGGCACCCTTGTACTATGGTGCAAGGGTGCCTGAGTTGGTGCTAAGCAGCCAAGCCCTTTCCCTGTCACGCAGCAAGATGACTCGCTACGCTGCGTGACTTTGCCATAAATATGGCCCTTAGTCTCAAAACTGGAAGTCCAAAGTCTTCAGCGGGGCAACGCTTCAAACTGTAGCTGAGGAGGGTTCCACAAGTGTTGGATAGTCATCCGACGAAGTCTCTGGAAGCCGTTGATTTTTGGCGTTGAAATCTCAAACAGCAGTCATTTTAATTCTGTGCTCAGGAAAAGTCCCTCACCAGTCAGATACTTTTGTCACCTTCGCTCAGCAAAGATTTCTTTGTTTGCATTTAGTCACATTTTCGGGGTCTTTGAATGCAGGAAAGCTGCATATGCTTACATAAACTCTGAGGCTACTGTGAAAAGGAGGAATAATTGGCACTCTAGGTTTCACACAATGACACATCCCTGTGACCAGAATGTATTCCTGCATTTGGTAACACTCGGACTGCGGTGTAGTCACTACACCTTGGCACTGATAATACAGATAATTTACAGTTTTAACTTCCCCAGTCGTCCTAGTAATGAGGAGGCCTTCAATAAGTATGGCTGAAATGTGTCGGCCCTAGAAAAGGAGGAGTCCAAAAGGCATAATATGAGTTGATTACTACAGTCACAAATGGAAAACAAGGGGACTGTTTCCTTAGAACTCATTTAAGGTTACTGGAAAATGGACAATAATTGTTCTGTAGTGTACAGAACTATTGTATTATTGTAGAATGTTGATGTCTTGTCTTGTCTTTATCTGTTGTAAAGTTTTCGTTGTTTTACTCTTCGCACCAAAGATCCACAAAAATTATGGAATGGTAATGGATACCTAAAATGGCTCACATAATTAATTGATAAAGTTATAATCCCGGTGGAAATTATTTATTTATTTAATTGTGACATGAGTTTTTTTAATGACTTTGTCTGTACGGTATGCCAACCTTATTGGAACTGGCCTTTACTGCACAGTCATCCCCAAACCTTTAGCCAATTAGACCATGTTAAAACGGGGAGAACAAGCACTTGACTAGTGGTGAGCAGGGGTAAAGTGCACAGAGTTCTACAGCCCGCAAAAACAGATAAGGCTAAAATCTGGAAGTTCACCACACAAAAGATGGTAATTTCCTTCAGTACCCTTCAGAAATATTCAGCATAAAGACCAGTCAAGACTTCCCTTGCTGTGTGAACTAATTTTGCATACTGTAGAAACATTCCTGGTCCCAATCTGAATGCCTCCAGATTCTCTGAAAAGAAGATAAACTTATTCTCAGGTAATAATCTGCCATAGTTCCACACGTCCTTCCCTTTAATAAGCTGCTGAAATGGCTGCAGACTCGATAAGTCTTGTCCAGTTCGTATGGGGGACTATTGCTAACCCTCCATCTTACTCTCTCCCCGGTCCACCCTACTTGATGGGTAAAATACTAGTGGTTAGTTGGCACTTTAGTTCCCTTTAGGAGTAGGGTGCACAATGAGATCAGCTCATGTGTCTTCTAGCTACCATTTCTGACAGTTGTCCCCTTCCTCCATCCGTCTTTCATCAGTGCTGCCGTTGCGTTGCCATATGATAGACTTCAAGTTCTGGCCACCTTAGGTCCCCTTTCTCCCAGCTCAGTTTAAAAGCCTCAAGCTGCACCGTGATGCTCTTTCCTGCTCTCCCACACTGGAGATAATAACAACGTGGACAATTCCCCAAAAAGTTCCAGCCTGTCTGGACATATCAGGTTTAGCATCCTATATAAGCAGACTGGTTAAAAAAAAACAATGTCTTCAACCTTTGCGCAAATTTTATATGGATTTCATAATTAGAACACTAGAAGTTGGAAGCTTCATTAAAGGCAAATGTAAGTAGCTCAGGGCTAATAATGGCTGGTATGAGCCTTCTGCTCCAACATTTAAACGATTCTCTTTCTTTTTCAACCTTTTTAATTTAGAACATTCTACCCTCGGTGGATGGAATGTTTTAAGGGTTAGCCCTTGTCATTTGCGCTTTACCTGTTGCTCAAAGCCCTCTTCCTAGTTATAGGGCCTCACCTGCAGCTCCGGGCTATAACTCAGGTTCAGGGCCTTTAACAACAGGTTTAGCCCTCGGCAGCTAAGGCTATATTGAAACCTAATTCCAATGACCTTGAGCAGATTTCTAGTTGTAGGTTAACTATGTGGATAGTTCCTGTCTCCTAAACTGAGCCCCAATGGTTTCACTTCCTATGCTGTCTCTGTCTGTACACACTCATAAAGTGTTTACATACTTCTAGTATTGGTGTATGTAAATAATATTGATGTATGTTTGCATGAAAAGGAAAGATGGCATAAATAATATAAATTAAACAGCACTGACAACTGTTTGCCTGATTCCATATGGAACGGAGATTCACTCAGCTCTCTGGGATGACACGTAGAAGAGGGACCCGAGCCAAAGTTTACTGTATATGTTGTTGAAAGACCTAATGGACCTCTATATTTCCAGAAAGTATTTTTTCCTGGAAGAAATACTTTTGATATATAACATTAACAAATGAGAATTTAGTTGTAATGTTGCCAGTCAAAACTCCCCTGACATTGTTGCAGCTGCATTTCTGATGGATTCCTTATGGCTACATTTGTAATGCCAGTGTCTGTGTGGGACATCAGAGGCGGCTGCAACTCAGGATCCACTTTACCCAGGAGGCCACACGCGTCCACCATATGTTACACATTCATCAAGATTCTCAAGGCTACAACGCATGGAATTTTCCAATCAATTATAAGGACACGACTCTGACAAGGTAAACACCCACACTAACTTGCACCAGTAGATTTAATGGCATATATATCTTATCCCGCAGACACTTTTTTGGTGTGGCTCTCATCAAAACATAAAGAATAACTGCTCTTTGTTACTGGTTTAATCACAGGTTAGCGGTGGGTTGCCCATTAAGGAGCTTGATTTAATATGTTTATAGCTGGATGAGGATTTCCAGCATTTCTCACATCCAATGAACCGCACATTTTTGTGGTGAAGTTTGTCTTCTAATTTGGAATATTTTAAAAAAAGCAAATATTAGCGTTTTTTCAAAACTATACTAATGCATAATATTAAACTTCCTGTTAATTCCCACAGAAAATTCCTGATATTGTAACGATTCGTATCCAAAGGAAAAAAAGTTATTTTGAGTTTGCAGAAATGAGGTGAAGGTAATGAAGGAAATGCTAACTTTGACACTTAAATTAATTTCGCAATTTTTTTGTCGTCAAAAGTTCTTCCTTAGACGCAAAGCAGAGCTACTTTTATTGTTCGAGGAATACAGGTGAAAATGAGGGGCGCTTTGCACTGCTCTGCATTACTTTGAAGCAACTTTCCAGGGCAAAATACATTTTGTACTGAAAAGTAAGGGGCAAATTTATGAGGTGGATTTGTGTCGTGTTTGCACCACGCAAAGTGGTACATGTGCGGCGCAAACACAAAAGGCGATTTAACCAGCGGTGCAAGGCCACTTTGCGTGGCCCTGAGTGGCTTGATAATTCAGGAGTAACGCAGCGCAGCACAAATTGCTGCATTGTGTTACTCTGCCCAGGGAAGGCATTCATTCCATGGCTGTCGTGTGGTGTTTCCATGCAACTCTCATGGATTTTGACGCATTCCCATATTTACCTTTGCTGGTTGATCTGGGAACGCGCCAAAATGATACACCCTCCGAGGGGAGGCGCATCAAGGAGGAATATCTTCATTTCTCCTCATTACTTCTTCTTTCTATGTGTGCTGCATTCTCCAGTGCACACAGTTACAGGAATATGCCTCTGGGTGTTGTTTTTGTGCAGGAAGGTGCCCTTTCCTGCACAAAACAGTCCCGCATGCAGCAGAGGCACCCTGAACTATGGTGTAAGAGTGCCTGCATTGCTGCTAAGCAGTCTATTGTGCGCCTGCACTGGGGAAAGGATGGGAATGCACTACGGGAATGTACTATATTGGGATAAATAAGGCGCATTCCGGCGCTTTCAATGCAGTGCAGCAAGCTTACTTGCTAAACCTGCTGAGAAATCTAGACCTCGAGCTGCTGCTTTCATGGAAGGGAACTGCAAGGCAACACAAGCCACGATATACAATATATTATGCCTCCCACTATTTAAAGTCATCAACACCCACTACATTTTCTGAAGAGTGAATCTACAGATTGTCAAGTCTTTGCAATCATTGATCCGTAGAGTAACATTGCTTTCTACTGGATAAATATTAAACGTTATAGTTACTTACATTTTGGTGGTAGAAATATATGTTTATGCTCATAATTTGGTATAACTTAGAACATTCTGGAGTGTCGTGCATTTGCAAGATTTAAATCGCAAATACATATGCTGTATAGAATATTTTTGTGTTTTTCCATATGAACTTTCCAACTATCAGTGGCCAAAAAGAGGTAGGAATATTTCAGTTTCAATATGAATTAACACAGCATCACAGGAAATGACATAACATGACCAAGGACACGATGGTGAAACCGTAAGAATTACATCACATGATATGTTAGCCATCTAACATAACTTTATGAACCCTGACCCAGATTATATTCTTGGAGCAGCCTTTGTTACAAAGCAACAGTGCCATAGAGAATACTGAATCATTCTCGACTAGTAAAATTGTTACAGATAATGCCTCCTCTGACCACAAATCCAATGGAATGATGTGTGACAATATTAGGAAAGCTATATGGCTGAATCTGACCCTTCTCACACACCAAAGGGAATACTGTTTGCAGCTATTGTCAGCCCGCATTCAGGAGGCCAGGGGGCAGACAGGGGCCTCTGGGCAGCAACTGTGGAGATTGAGGCCTTTTGCCTCTGTTGACCTGGGCTTGTCGTAAAATGGCTCCGCAAACTGCGCCAAACCCAGCTCTTTCTGGATTTGACTTTCAGTGATAGCGAAGCAAGCAGTCCAGGCTTTTCAGGAAGTTAGCATGGGGCCACGTAATTGCAGTTGCCTCTTTCAAATCACCCCCACCAGTGAAATAAGATCAGCCCAGTGCTTCGTAGAAGACAAGTACGTTATTACTCAGAAAACATATAATTCCACTGCTCAGTAATGTTCAAATACTCGATTGGTGTGAGTCTGTGTGCTTTCCAAGGGCAACTAATCCAATTACCCCTCCACTTGTCCCTTTGTGGGTCCCCTCCTTCCCGGGGTGCCACCCCTCAGGTTCAGATTTCATGGTAAGGTCTATAGGTACTTCTTGGTCATTGCACTTATGACCCCTATCTTTTTCTAAACTTTTTTTAACAAATGTTATTAATATTTTGTAAACGAAAGCCAAGTTCTCTCAAAGTTTTCACTGTTGTCCATCAAGTTATGTGTTAGTTTCTCCAGGGCCATTGTATGCCACGGATTCCATCTCCACACCTCTGGTGGCTGTCCCAATTGATTTATACAGTATATTGTGAACAACCATTTGGCAGCGCCCTAAGAGATGTACCAAGAACGCCCTTGGGCTAACCTCCCTTATCCCTCTGTCTCCCCTTCCCGTCCACCAGATATGAATAAACATACTCTCTTCTGTTCCACATCTCCAGCAATGATCTGACATTCATGAATACAGTCTCCTGAACATACTGGGTGTGAGGTACCATCTCATGAATAGTTTGTTCTCCGACTCTTTCTGATTCAGGTACCTTAAGGTCTTTTGGATAGCTTGCCATATTTGACAACCACTTTTTATCTCTGTAGGACTGTTCCAGCTCCCTTTCCCATGCCCCTCTATAGAACCAATGTGGCTTTGCTGCCTTGTCTATCAGTATTATGTACCTTGGTTCTACAAGCCCTTTTGTGGTTTCATAACTTCACAGTAATTTCTCAAATGGTGTGAGAGTTCTGGATGGTTGACTTTTGATATCCAGATGCATGACCCAGTGACGTACTTGAGCATATTGCAGCGGGACATGTTTGGCAGCTTAAAGTCTTTCTTGCTGGTGATGAAGGACTTTATCTTGCTTTAGTGCAACATGTCCCGTATTGTAAGGCACCCCCCTGTTTCCATTTATGAAATTGCCCCTTACCTTAGCCTGGGGTGAAGCTAGGGTTGGCTTGACAAAGCATCAAGAATTTGCACCTTCAAGTGTGGCCAGTTAACATTTGTCCAACAGTCTACTGAAATTAGTGATGTGGATTCCAAGGGAGTTTATTTCCTTTTTAGCCCATTTCATTGGACGTTCGTGGGGGAGACACATTGAGTATCTCTGATTTATCCGTGTTCACCTTAAACCCCAATACCTATTTGAACTCCCTTAGCTATGTATGGCCCACCTATAAGGACGTCTCTGGTTCCTTTAAAGATCCAGGATAATGTAATCTGAGAAAAGGATGATTTTATGTTCCTCACCTCTAAAAACCTTTAATCTCTGGATGCATTAGAAATTGTGTTGGTAAGGGTTCTATTGAGAGAGCAAAGAGGAGGGGGGACTGGGTACAGCCTTGGCGCATGGACCGCGGCAGAAAACATTTATCAGAGACCTTTCCATTGATCATGATACAATCCTCTGTATGTGCATAGTTTTCTCATTTTAATTTGGGCCCAAGATTTGAGGATGGCTCGAAGAAAGACCCAGCTCACCCTATCACACGCTTTCTCTGCATCCAAGGAAAGCAGGTATCTGGCATTTACTACACTCTTCTACTATATGGGCAACATTCTGCACATTATCCATGCCATGTCTATCTTTGAGGAACCCCACCTGGTCTGGTTCCATCAGAGCTTGCATTATTTTTCTTAAACGATCAGCCAACATTTTGGTAAAAATATTTATGGCAGTATTCAACAGTGCTACAGATTTACAAACTGCTTTCGACTTGCCGGCTTAGGGATTACTATCACTGCCATTGCCCTCATTTTGGGGATCGCCATTTCCGTTTCCTGAAAAAAGTTATACAAGGTCACCAGTGATTTCAGGAACAACGCTGATAACTTCTCATAAAAAGCCCCTGTCAGACTGCCCTGGCCTGGGATCTTGTTTGATGTAAGAGTCGCAGATAGTACCTCCTGGTGTGTTCTAAGCTCCTCCAGGAACTGTTTCCACTCTGGAGAAACTTGTAGTAATGGGAGTTTATCAAGATAAGAAGCTATTGATGACCTGTCTTTCCCAACTGCAGTGCAGAGGTGTTTATAGACATTAAGGAATACCTCTTGTTTTCCCACCTCGTCATGTACCTCTCTCCCCTCAGGTGAGATTAATGTGGGTATATGTTCCTTCCATTTTTGCACCTAGAATTTTCTGACCAACAATTTATGTTCTTTATTTCCCTTTTCATAAAAATCTTGTGTAAGTCTCAATAGGGTTATATCTGCCTTTTCAATTCGCAGGACCCTGGGTTTTCCTTGCAATTTATTTCAATCTCGTTCACACTGCCTAGTGTGTCAGTGCTTAATCAGGCAGTCTATTCTTTCCCTTTTTTTTTTTTTTTTTTTTTTTTTTTATTTTTCAAAATGTTATTGCAAGCAAAATCAGATACATAATTCACATTGAAAAGAAGGATATCGAAACAGCCATCAGAGAATAGAAATTAAGGCACAAGAAAACAAAAATAGGTTACAGTCAGCATATACTCATATCTTAAAAAACCCAGAAAAAAGCCTGTTTAATAAGTACAGTAAGCAGATAAAAGAAATATAAAAAAAAAGAAGAAAAAAACCCCCCAAAAAAAATAAAAATAAAAGGTTAGTTTCACAATTCTTTCTGTATCCATTGATAAATCGGATCCCAGATTTTCCCCCCAATTAATTTTTTAACACGACCTTTCACAGCATATATTGCCTGTTCTAGATTGTACTTTGCGAGTAGCCGAGCCCTCCAGATATGAAATTGTAGCGGATCTGGACTAATCCATTCCTGAGTAATACAGGCACGGTAAACCGACATACATATAAATAATAGTTTTTTCTGCTCTTCAGGAATGTTAATAGACGAAGTACCTAGCATAACAATCTCAGCTGTAAGAATAATATTACATTTGAAGATTAAAGATAAAAAATCTGAATCTGGTTTAATACTGATGTGAGCATCGGGCAGGAAAAGAACATGTGGGTTGCATCCGCAGCTTCTAATGTACATGTCTTGCATGCGGTACCTGTGGATGCTCCCCACTTTGAAATTTTCTCAGGGGTATGATATAAGTCATAAAGAACCATGTAATGTTGAGGGTGCACAGACATAATATCGACTCCACAATATCGAATGGACAAAATATCGAGTAAAAAATATAGAATATAATAAAATATCGATAACAAAAATATCGTTGTTAAAATTATCGATTACAATAATGATAATAAAATATCGAGTCCAAAAATATCGACTCAAAAATATCGACATGACAAAATATCGATTAATAGTCAAAGTAAAAAATATCGATATTATGTTGAAAAAAGGTACAAAATATAAATAAATTGTAATAGTAATATAAATTGTAGTTAATGTTTAGGAGCGGGATGTTGGGTTAATAGGGGATAAGGGTGGGGAGTAATTTAAAATAATTAATTAATTAATATATGTTTGTAAATATTTTTATATTTTAATTAATTGGGAAATAATTAATATTAATTAGTTAATTAATTTATATAAATTTCTATAAAATATTTATTAGTAATTAATTGGTAATTAAATATTAATAATTAGTTAATTGGAAAATAAATCATATTAATTAGTTAATTAATTAATATAATTGGTAATAAAATTTTATGTAGTAATTAATTGGTAATTAATTATTATTAATTAGTTAATAGGAAATTAAATAATATTATTTACTTAATTAATTAATATAATTGATAATAAAATTTTATGTAGTAATTAATTGGAAATTAATTATTATTAATTAGTTAATTGGAAAATAAATAATATTAATTAGTTAATTAATTAATATAATTTGAAATAAATTTTGTATTAGTAATTAATTGGTAAATAATTATTATTAATTAGTTAATTACATTATTTAGAGTAATTGTTATATATATAATATTTTGTTATAGTTCATTAAATAATTGGGGAAAAACGTATTAATAATTACATGAAAATAATTACAGCTAATGTGCTAAAATATTTTCATCTTTGTTATTGATATACATTGTAGTTAATGTTTAGGAGCGGGATGTTGGGTTAATAGGGGATAAGGGTGGGGAGTAATTAAAAAGAAATAATTAATTATGATATGTTTGTGATAAATTTAAATTATCAATTAATTGGTAAAGAATAAATATTAATTTGTTAATTAATTCATATAATTTGGTACATATTTATCATTAGTAAATAAATAGTAATTAATTCATATTAATTAGTTGATTTAATTATTCATAAATAATTTTCTTTTCATATTTTGTTATTATTAAATATTTGTTTGGGAATAAATATTATAAATAATTACATTCAATTAATTACAGCTAATTTGCTAATATATTAACTTATTAATTATAGTTAATTAATCATTAATAGTTAATTAAATAATATTAATTAAATTTGGGTACAGGAGGAATTTTAGTGTTCAGGGTCAGTTTTCTCTCTTTAGGTAAAGGGGTATTTTTATGTTTCAAGGTCAGTTTTCAGTTTTAGGGTAAATGGGTATTTTTTGAGTTCAGGGTCAGTTTTCAGTTTGTGGGTAAAGGGGTATATTTAAGGTTCAGGGTCAGTTTTCAGTTTTTGGGTAAAGGGGTATATTTAGGGTTCAGGGTCAGTTTTTAGTTTGTGGGTAAAGGGGTATATTTAAGGTTCAGGGTCACTTTTCAGTTTTTGGGGAAAGGGGTATAATTAATGTTCAGGGTCAGTTTTCAGTTTTTGGGTATAGGGGTATTTTTAGGGTTCAGGGTCAGTTTTTAGTTTGTGGGTAAAGGGGTATATTTAAGGTTCAGGGTCAGTTTTCAGTTTTTGGGTAAAGGGGTTTATTTAAGCTTCAGGGTCAGTTTTAAGTTTGTGGGTAAAGGGGTATATTTTTAGGTTCAGGGTCAGTTTTAAGTTTTTGGGTAAAGGGGTATATTTAATGGGTCAGGGTCAGTTTTCAGTTTTTGGGTAAAGGGGTATATTTTTGCGTTCAGGGTCAGTTTTCAGTTCTTGGGTAAAGGGGTATTTTTTGGGTTCAGGGTCAGTTTTTAGTTTTTGGGTAAAGGGGAATTTTTTGGGTTCAGGGTCAGTTTTCAGTTTTTGGGTAAAGGGGTATTTTTAGGGTTCAGGGTCAGTTTCCAGTTCTTGGGTAAAGGAGTATATTTTTGAGTTCATGGACACTTTTCTGTTTTAGGGTAAAGGGGTATTTTTAGGGTTCAGGGTCTGTTTTGTGTATATAAAGTGTGAGAAAAAAAATTATAAATATTACAAATAATTGAAAAATTGTAGTGAAAAAATGTTGCTAATTTTTATGATAATAATAATTTTTTGAACTACTCAGCAAAAAATATACTACAAATATATGTTAATAATATTTATAAAATATATATAAATATTTGACACATTTTAGACTATAACATTATACTAAAGTAGCTATTCTAATTTATACATGGCCAGTCTTCAGCACCTTTCCAGATATTACTTTCAATTGAGTAGGAATAGTAAATAATAATTGGTCAGTGTCCAGCAACTTCTCTGATAATACTTTGACTGGAGTAGGAATAGCAATTATTAATTGGTCAGTGTCCAGCACATTTGCATATATTTTTACATTAGTGTGTTATTATATTACAAGACAATGCAAAATGGATGTTTTCACAAAACTTTATTACAATTTTCCAATTTTTTCATGTGTAATACAATACAATCACTATCAAATATAACATTAACATTTTTGGAAATGTTGTATTTGCAGAATAACACATTATCATTTATGTACATGTTTTAATTTGTCACACAACATTTTTTCACAACATTTTTTATGTCAAAACAAAATATTATTATCAATCACTTTCTGTAACAAGTATTTATATTGAAATAAATAAAATTCAAGTTATTTTTCTGTTTCTTCCATTTATATTTAATAATGTTAATATTATATATTAATATTATTAAATATTTAATTTTAATATTTAAATTTTTATAAAGTAACATGACAATTATTATATTTGCTCAAGATATGGAAATACTAATTAAGACTTTTTTTTCACATATTTCTGACAATGTTGTTTTTAAATTATACATATAAATATGTTATGTTGTTAACTTTATAACTGTAAAGGGGAATAATATGTTTAATAATAATATCTGGTATTGGTAAAAGATTATTTATGCAATTATATACTTTTATAATACTTAGACATTATTATAATCTTTTTTTAATTAATTAATAAAAATAATAACAAATATATTTATTATTATTATTATTATTAATTAATAAACTTAAACATTTATCTTTTCTTTTCAGAAATACATACATTCAGAGAAATAAAAATACATTATTTAAGGCCATTATTTATATAGTAAATGGTTATAATTTTTATATTAATAATAATAAATAAGTTATATTATTTATTATTATTAATTATTTACAAAACAATTAATAATGTTTAGTTATAAACAAACACAAACTTATTCCTATAAATGTACCCCAAATTTTTTTTTTACATATATTATTTCAAGTGTTACATATTTATTTAATATTATTAATATATATTAATTACTATATATTAATTAATATTAAAGAAATTAAAAAATTTTAAACAGTTTAAATTATAATGAGTCTACTGTATTAATTTGTTACAATAACAATGTGTATGTATTATATTTTTATACTATAACATTGTATTTTCTATGATACCTTTTCAAAATTGGTTTAAGGGGACTACTTTTTTACCGCGTAAGGTTATTGCGCTTCATTCAGGACTGGAGAAGCTCGCGGTTGGGAGTTGCTTCGTGTGGAGAGAGGTAAGGTAAATTTTATATACCATTTATGACTGAGTGGTAATGTTTGAGGGTATATTCGAACTGTGTAGTGTTTTTGTGTGTATGTATGATTTGTTAATGTACCGTTTAGGTGTAATGTCGTCGTTATAGATGCGTCGTGTATGTTTTAGTTCTAGTGTTATTTGAATTGTTAGGAAATGTCTTCTTACATGGTTAATGGTAATTGTGAGTGTATTTACAAATTTTATGGGCTATTTGTGGGTGGGTTTCGTTATGTATGTTTTTTTACAGGTTCCGGTTCCTCGCATGAAAACTACATGAAGGAAGCGTGTTTTTTTTCAGGGATACTAATGTATGACTTATTATGGTTATATTTTTACGTGTATCTCCTATTTTTCGTGTTTGCCAGGAGCGGATTTTTATAATTTTAACCTTTTTTCGGGATTTTTTAGGGTTTCGTATTGGATTGATACATTGGTATGCGTCACCGTTTTTTTTAAAGTTGTGTGCATATCACTTTAAATACTAAAGTGTCCACACTACTGTTTTTGGGATTTCCTGGAGCGTTGATTTTATTTTTACATAATTTTCGGGTTTTTGATGGTTTCCCATATTGGATTTCTCTTACTTTGTAATGGATTGTATAGATTGTATTTTGCTTCATTACGTCTCTTTCATCTACAGAAATTGTAAGTATTTTTATATTTCTATTTATTGGGTGGGAAATGTCGATCTTTATGTAATGTGCATGTGTGATGTAATTATAAATATTGCATATTTGTTCAGAAATAATGTCCAAAATTTTGATAAGTTTGTAAAACAAATATGTCTTATTTATAATTGTTTAGAAATGTTTATGATTGTTATATGTATCATTATTGTAAGAAGATATTAGTATATTTTGTCGACATTTTTATAGTAGGGTTTTAGCTATTATTGACAGATATTCTAATCCTCTAGTTGTAGGGTATAGTGTGACTTGACTTTGCAGTAGCCGGAACATTTGTTTAGTTTGTTTACTTAGTTTTGGACCAATTTGGGTCACAGATTGTTCCATTCTTAGTTCTTGATAGCTTTGTTCTTTTATCAAAGCTTCTAGTAGGTTATGGAATGTGGGTCTGGTTCTGCTTGTGGTAGCTTGGAAAGCATTATGCCACCCTTCTACACTGTTGTTGGTTTTAGCCTCTTGGTTTAAAGTACTAAGATAGACATTCCACCAAGGGATTTGGAATTTGGGTTGGCGTCGATGTCCAGATCTGTGCAACCTTCCCACCCAAGTATCTTCGAAATAATCCAGTAATGGGGTTAGTTTATCTTCATTCCTCTTGTAATATGTGCTGTCAATTAATAAATTATAGTGTTCTGCTACATCGGTAACAGGAACGTAGGCCAGTGCTATCAATTTTTTAATTTGATAGGCAAAGGTGCTATCTGTTGAGTACAAAATACTTAAAGTTGATTTTTGGAGATGTCTCCATATGCTCTGATTGAAATGATAGTAGCAACCCTGGATTGCTGTGTGGGGAAATATTTTCAAAATGCTATTAATCATAGCTAATTCGAAATCAATAATTATTTTTTCTGGAAAATAATTATTGATTTCATTTTTGAGAACATTTAATATTTCTGTGTAAGTGTTTTGCTGTTTGTTTGGTAGCAAACAGTAAATGAAAGGGATGTTATAGTTATGGTATAACCCGTGGATGGAATATAGTTGATAAAAAGGTTTTGGGCATGGTTTAAATGTTCCATCCATCATCCATTGGGGACACTGTTGGATTTTTCTTAAATTACTTGCAGTTGCAAACATTATGATTCTGTTTGTACTGCTTTCATTGTCAAAAAGGATAAATTTGTCTTTATTGTGTGTGATGGACATTTCTGGTGAAATAATAATTTCCTCATAAGTAGTAGGGTTGGGTGGGGTTGTGGAAGTGCGTCTTTTAGTGTATGCAATTGTGCGTTTTAGGGAGTCAATAGATTGTAGTTGACCTGAAGCATGGGCTGGGACTTTTAACAGTTCCTCTTTAAGGATTTGTGTTGTTGGTCTATCACTTTGTGTGCTAGCAGTCTTTATACTTTCTAAAGCATCTCTTATTTCAATTTCTGTGACATTGGGGGGATGATTGTCTTCCCTGGTAAATAGCACATTAGTTTCCTCTGTAGTAGCCCTTCCATAACATTTGTTTGAGTAATATTTTGTACATTTCCAGAAAACTTTTGTACCACTTTGTCTTTCCTGACTATAAACATAACCCATATAACATAACAGTAATTTATTTTTCTGTGACATAACAAATTCTGCACCTTCTGTCATTTTGTTTTACTTGTTCTAGGAAAGAGTAGAAAGAAACAAAATCAAATAACATATATTTCACTTAGTGGTGCTAACATAATTAATGTTGTATTTATACTTACGTTTACTAAAAGTAGTAATCACAAATGCAGAACTGTATTTTGAAGGACTTTCTTGTATGTATTTCTTTATTTACTGTTGGTATGAAAATATAGAAATGCTAAGTTAATGTTTATACATAACAAACGTTTTTCCTAGGAAAAAGCAGTTTTTTCATTTGCTTAGTACTACATTTGATGTGAACATTACATATACTTACTTGTTTAAATAGTTGAGTTGTAGTATTTGGTGGAGTACATCAAGGTAGTAAAGTTTAGATCTGTAGAGAAGATAGAATAAATACATGTCACATATGATAAAAATTATTTTGAACCGTTGGGAAATTGGAAATATTTAAAAGTATACTAACTTCTAAATATGTACTTTTCTTTGCTGTAGGTAGAATAGATGTATGATGTATTCACAATATCTGTAGAGGAAATATAAAATACATAACATGGTGTTAAGAACATACTTCTTGTTTTTATCGGAAGTTTTAGACAAATTGAAGTATACTTACATTTTTTACAAGGGTAGTCTTGTCTTTTGGTATAGTTGATGTAGGATGTTTTTATTGGATCTGTAGGGAAGATGTAATATGCAAGATATGTTGTTTAGAAAATAGCATTTTAAATATTGGTTGTTTACTAACAAAAACATATATACTTACATATTTAATTAGTGTAGGTCTATACATTTGTAGTGTTGAAATCGGAAAATCGCTGAATATCTGTGAATAAAATGTTTTAAATTAAGTATGAATCTTGTGAAATACTGTTTAAAAACAGCTGTTGTTGTATAACAGACCATTAATATATACTTACTATCTTATTTTGCAGGGGAAGAAATAGGAGCATGTATTAGGAATTTTTTTGTAGTAGTTTCTATCAGAAAAGTAGGAGGAGATAAAAATTAAATAAGTGGAAGAGTTAGGAGATATAAGTAAAATAATAGACTACTAATTTAGATTTTTAAATAATGCAATGTAACTTACTTGAATGATTAGCTAGTGAGCTGGATCTTTAAAGATGTTTGTTCAGGAACAAAATCTTCAGAGTGTTGGCATCTTCTTTCTATAGAGTTAGCAGCAGCAAATGGTTGAATGCATTTATCCCTTTTATAGTATGTGTATTTTGTGTGCTTGGATTTGATTGGTTGTAGGATGAAAGGAAGGATTGTATAGGCTAGTTTGAATTTTTTTATGTTAATTGGTGTGTTTGTTGATGTGAGAATGGTGGTATGTGGTGCTTTCCGCATTAAAGCAGGTTAGTTGTTAAATAAAATAGATGTGTAAGTGTAAAAATATTATGATAATTTTAGTTACATGTAAAGATTCTTTTTCAAATGATAGAACGCATTTAATATAATGTATAGCAAATGATGATAAATGGTAATGTTATAAAAGTAACAGGTATTATATGTAAAATGTTTTTTGTATAGAGCAATGACTTTTATAGACGATTAATATGGTATTTTAGACATGAAAGGGTACAAAAAATAACTCGATATTTGTGTAGAAACGATATTTTTGTACTCTATATTTTAGTAGTCGATATTTTTGTAGTGTTAGGTGTAATTTCATGAACAACGATATATTAGTAGTCGATATTTAATAAGACGATATTTATGTACTCGATATTCTAAATACTCGATATTTTTTAGTCGATATTTTTGTATTTTGTGTAATAAGTATACAAAGTCGATATTTTAGTAGTCGATAATTATTCAACGATATTATTGCAAGTCGATAATGTGACCGTCGATAATATTTCAGTGATCCAATGTTGAGTACGGGATCTACCCGTGAGGAGGATAGAATTAGCCAAATCAATAGAGTCTTCTATTAAGACATTTGTCACTCCCAATTTTTCTGCCCAACGATCCTGAACTAGAGATAAATCATCAGAGTATGATGAAATCAGTAGATTATACAGAAAACCTATCTTCCTTTTAATATATAGAGCTTCGATCAAAGGTACTTTCTGAAGCCCTGAGCGTTGCTCTGAAGATAAGGTGTTAAAATAACTGTGTAATTGAACGTATTTATAATAATCTGAAGACATAATATTAAACTTAGTTTGAAGATTCGGAAAAGAGATGAATTCATCATTATACCATAGATCATTAATAGAGTTAATTCCTTGTTTACTCCATTTTACCATGGTTTGGTCTCTAAAGATTTCAGGCAATAGGTGTTTAGATGCCAGGGGGGTATATCTAAGAATTTTCGGGATCCCTAACTGTCGCTTAATAATCTTCCATGCCCGATATGCTGCAATTACAGTCTTAAATTTAACTTTCTTGAAGTAACTAGGTTCGATATTTTTTAAGAAACAGCCACGAGCTTCAGACCCTAAAGAAAATTCATAAATAGAGGGGAAGTGTGCATCATAAATTGGTACTTTTATGCCAATAATTAGTGGTTTGATAAACTGCAATATTGATGCTAGATAATAAAATAAGAAATGTGGTGTACTCCAACCTCCTCTGTTCTTAGGAAGAGTTAGCTTTTTAAAGGCTCTACGGTGGCGTTTGTATCCCCATAGGAATCTTCCCGCCATTCTCTCAAGCTGTTTAAAAAATTCTATAGGAAACTCAAGAGGTATAGTTCGAAAAAGGTATAAAAATCGAGGAACTATTAAAATTGTTAATACATTTTTTCTGCCATGTAATGACAGGTGTAGATGATTTATCCGTTCTAAAGTAGTATTTGCCTTTTTAATAATGGGGGTAAAATTAAGCCTGGGTATATCAGAAATCGGGGTTGTAATTTTTATTCCTAAATATGTTGCGGTGGATACTATGTTAAGGTGTGTCGGTGGATTTTGGCCTACAAATAAAACTTGAGTTTTTGAAGAGTTTAATTTATAACCTGAAAAAGCACCAAACTCTTTCGCTATCGCATCAATTTTTGGAATTGTCTTTAAGATATCAGTGGTAGTCACTACCACATCGTCCGCATATGCTAAAGCCCTATACGATGTCCCTGCCACCTCCACAGGTTTTATGACTTCCTCTTGATTAAGTTTGTTAAGATATATATCGATATAAATAGAGAATAGCAGTGGAGATGATGGGCACCCCTGACGGGTACCACGGAAAATAGAGAATGAACTGGACCTACAAGATCCGATTTTAATGTGTGATGATGGTGATAGATATAGGGTTTTCAGAGCCTTAATCATTTTTGGGCCAAAGCCTTTCAAAACCAGTATATCCCATAAGTAAGGCCAGGCCACCCTGTCGAATGCCTTCTCAGCATCCAACAGGGTGATTCCAATGGGTGTATTAGTAGTTTGAGCCCAGTCCATCAAAGCAATTATTCTTCGGACATGATCCGCAGTATCTCTATTTGGGATAAACCCGTGTTGCCATCGTGAAACAATAGATGTTATTACTGTTGACATACGGGTGGCTAAAATTTTGGAGAAGATCTTGCTATCGGTATTTATTAGAGAGATTGGTCTAAAGGACGCTGGATTTAGGGGAGGCTTATCTTTTTTGAGGAAAGCCATCAATGTGGATTGACTCCACGAAGCCGGTGGAAATCCTCTCTGAGCTTCCTGAAATGTCAATATAAGGTCTTCTTTTATTACATTTCTGAATGTCCTAAAGAATTCGAGAGGGATACCATCAGGACCCATAGCTTTTCCCATAGCCAAAGAAAGTATCGCTGATTCGATTTCATCCCATGTAATGTCTATTTCAAGAGAATTTGATTGTAACTCATTTAATTTTGTAAAATAATTTTCTCCAATAAAATTTAGCAGTGTATCATGAGAGTATACCATATTATCACTTTGATATAATTGGGAATAGAATTGTCTAAATACCTCAAGAATTTGATCCGGATCATCATGGACCTGACCTGCGTCATCTTGAAGTACGTTAATAAAGTTTAAAGTTTCTTTCTCTCTAGTTCTTTTTGCAAGTATTTTTCCAGAATTTTCACCCATTTCATAGATCTGAGAACGAAACGTGGCTAGTTGTTCCGCCAGTTTAGCTGAAAATATTTCATAAACCTTCGCCTTATGTATGTCTAGTATAGTTTTAATTTGTTCAGTATCTTGATGTTTAGGGATAGCTTTAGCGAGTTTCTCCTCCCATTCTCGTACTCGATTAAAGTTCTGTTCTATTCTATTACTGATACTGAACATCAAGGCAGTCTATTCTTTCCAGCTCTGTTTGGAGTTGCTGTTCCCTGAGCGTAGGCTAATTCATCTTATCTTGCCATTACCAATATAGTTGCTCTCTTAAAAGCATCCAAGCGGTATCTTGGGGATCATCATCTAAAAAAAGTCCTGAATCGTTTGTTCTCTGTGGACCTCATCCCTCACAATATCAGGGCTGAAACTCTATGATCTGTGTTTAACCTCCATCTGAGCCTCTCCCACCTGGATAGTCACTTGACTATGGTTTGATGTAGTGCCCCTTTGATACAGGTATCTGTAACTCAACTAATCATGTCTTTGCAAATTAAAAACATGTCCAGTGTAGTATACGACTTGTGGACCTGAGAATTGAAGGTTAATTCATCTGTGTGTGGGTGGAAACAGTCTATCATGCCGAATTCCTCAAAATGTGCCGTCAGTTTATGGGAAGCTGCCCTAGTAGCTTGCGTGTTGTGTAGAGATCTGTTCAGTTCTGGGTGCCATTTCAGATTAAAATTTCAATAGAAAATAATGCTCACTTCCACCTTTCCCACTACCGTAGTTAGTATATATTCTAAAAAGGCTTCCTGATGTGTATTGGCTGCCTAAATATTGATGATTGTTAAATGAGCGTTAGCTATCAAGATGTGCAATGATAGGCTTCTAACTTCCTAGTCCTTCTTCACATGTTGAATATGGACAGGAAGGTCTCTCTTGCCCACACAGTTTTAGTTTCTCCTGAGGCCCAGAACTGTATTGGGTACTTTTTGTGTTTCATTCTAAACTGGTCTTGCTTCAAGAGATATGGCTCCTGCAAGAAAATGATATCAGCTTGTTGTTGGTTCAGATACCGCCAGCATTGTATGCGTGGCAAGTATAGACCACGTGCATTCAAGGTGATATATTTACTGTGGTATGTAATATTATACTGCCCAGGGGACCATAGGGGACCATAGCCCCTACTGCACTTCCTCTCAAAAGTAGTGGGATGTAGTCAATCCCTTATAACAAAACAAAAACAGCCCTCCATAGGTAGGGGAATCACTGGAATCTATGCAAATTCGATCACCACCTCGATCTTCTAGGCCTCTAGCTGATAACCTGTGGCTGGTAAGCATAATATATAAGTGTGTATCTGGCATTTGAGAAGATTTGTAAGGTCCCATCATACCCCCACCATCCCTGCACCCCCGCTCCATAACTCAGCAAGTCCCATACTCTATAGGGTGTGTATGCAAATCCCCAGCCCTCAGCCTCTTGACAACTTCAAGACCTCCCCAAACACAAAGTGTTTTCCCTGCACGAGGTCTAGTCCCCATCCTGTCCTCCTTTTACCTCCAGAGTGAGAGGGCTGTGTCTTCAGGCAAGTTGCCTGTCCATTTGTAGGCCAGCCACCATTCGGTTGAGTCTGGAGGACCATCCACTAAAGCCCCCCTCCTCCTATTCTCAACAGCAGAGGCAGTGCAGGGTCTGACGTTTATCACCTTCCAGTGGTGGCCTCCTCTTTTGCTTCCTCTTGATGCACAGTGGTCTCCGTTCATGGTCGCTGTCTTCACTCCTAGTAGAAATACCTAGATTTCTACAACCTTCCCCTGGAATTTTCCCAGTTTTCTCCGAGTCCTTCCATAGAAACTGAAGACTCTCTGGAAAAAGCTAGCAATACCTAATCTGTCACTTGTTGAGTCCCACTATCACCATTTTGAAAGTTCTACATTTCTGAAGAGTGGTTGGAGAAAGGTCCTGAAAGTGGAAAACTTCACCATTTCTATAGGAAGTTTTCCTTGTTTTGCATGCCATAATCATTAGTCGTTCTTTCAGGGGTAAACATGTGAGCTTGACAATGATGTCTTGCGGCGTCACTTTTGTCACTGGCAGTTAATGTCCCACCCTGTTGCTCGCTCTATGCTGATAAGCACATCTGCATCTGCCTGCAGGCACATTTTTATCTCTGCCACATCTCTTACAGTTTCAGCTTGTAGAGTTTGCAGGGTTTCATGATTTCTTTTCCATATCTAACTTCATCTCAGCAAGGCAAGTTTTACGTCTTCTTTCATCAGGGACTTCCCCTTTCCCTCCATAGCCTGTTGTAGGTATTGATTGTCTACGCTGACACTAGACTTCCTGTAGAAGTAGCCTGTGATCTTCTTTTCACGTTGTTTCCGTGAGCAAGAAAGGTATCGTCATCCACTGCATGGTTGTGCGAAAGCCCCTGATCTTCAGCATGTCCCCCACATGCCAGTGGTGTGCACACTTTAGCTGTAGCACCAGGCGGACCTCGGTCAACTGACTAGCTAATCATGAGCAGGCAGTCCCCCAGCCATCTCAGCTTGATACGAGTCAGTGGGTCTAAAGATTTACAGAACCAGTGGCCTACCTCTCAGGGTGTTCTGGACATTTTGTTTTTTCTGTCACACAGCTGCATCAGATATTTCCACCGTCTATGCAAATAGGGCCGCTGGTGGAGCATGGGACACCACTATCCTCCAAGTCCCATAACTACTCGTGTCTCTTACTTGAAAAATAGTTCTTGAACTGGTGCAGAAGGATACCTATCCCCCTCAGGGCTTGGCATTGAGACTCACCTCTCCCAGCTCCATTCAGTCATAGTGGCCCTCATTTTGTCTCCGCTTCCTGAACAGTTTGTGTCCTCCCTCTATTTTAGGGGGCCCAAAAGACAGCACACTCACTCAGCCAGCCTCCTCCAGGCATGTGTGCATGGATCCCCGGGGTCTTGACCCCATCCTGAAGGACCTCAAACTTCTCCCATCTGTGCTGTCCCTTTCTCCTCCGAGAGCGACTCTCTGGAATAGCATGCAGTCCAGATCTCACTCCTTCTCCAAACCCCCAAACTGGGGGTAACCACTCTCCTGAGGGGTGAGTGGTCCCTTCACGGCCAGCTACGGTACTGGGCCTCACATTGTGAGCTGCATAGATGCAGGGGCAACTGGTCAGGGGGGAGCAGATTGCTACATGTCTGACCTTGCCGCCAACTTTGCTGGAAGTCTCTTTATTCTTTTTGAGGCACCCCACTGCACCCCTCTGGTGACTTAGTCTTCTGGACTGGTCCCAATTCAATGGCACACTTGGGCGGTGCCGGGGGTATGCAGTCCACTTGTGGGGCACACAGGCCACCAGCAGGAGCATATCCCAGTTTCAGTCAGGTCCACCACTCAGGCACACAGCTCCAGGTGTCTTGGTAGCTATGATGGGGACAAGTGTTGACGATTGCACTATATGGTCCCGCAGCACTGTGATCCCGTCAGTGCGCTGCTTAGTGAGACTCTGTTGGATGGACCCTAGACCAGGGTTAAGTATGCCAGCCTCTGCAACTATTCCCTTCTCTTTCTGGGTTAGCATTTCCTTCCCTTGCTCATAGGCAGGATGTCTTGGCATCCAGGACAGTCCTATAATTTCTCCTTCAGATTGGACTCCAGTTGATGGTCCTTATCCTCTGAGGTGTTAGCTGTCAGTGCAACACATACCCATGGCTGTGTAGTAGTCCCTGAGTACCTTCTGGAGTACCCCCTCCTCAGTAGAAGAGACCACAACAATGAACAACGATGGGTCTTGGGTGCCCTTATTTTTACCGATCTCACAGACAGAGGATGTGAATTCCAGTCTGCTTCTTTGGAGCCGGTTTGGGTCAGTTCTCTTTTTATCTGCTCCAGTCAAGCCATCTTCCAGATCTGACTGTTTTCTGTAATGGTTCTGTACCCAGTACCTGGTGGAGTGCCAACCACAGAAGTACAAAGAAGGCTCAGCAGGCTGCACTCGGCTATTGACGTCCTTTCTTTACAGAAATCAGAAAAAGAGACAAGAATGTGTTCCCCTTCAAAAGACTCCTTTTGTTAACAACAGATATTTGAGACCTCACCCTACACCCCTTGCCATCTACCCAATGGCAGCTGCAGCCAAAGTCATTTAGAGCCCAATGCATCGGGAAGGGCCCTGGCACTTCTAATGATACCCTGTCACATCTTATCCTAACCACAGCATCTGGTGTTTCCACCTCCCATCTAGGAGATGCCAGCAATACACATATGCTGTTTGGGGAAAGCAACATCTCCTCCATCTTGTACTCTGGTCCAGGCTATGGGTTTTCAAAATGGAACTCATGGGCCTGTAAAACTCATGCATGGCACACTATTTATCCTAGAACACATGCACATGGACAATGCATCAAGATGTCGGTGGGCAGGATTCAGGGTTCCTACTAAGTAGCAGAACGTTTTAGAGTGATGGGCCTGTAGGCATGCATAGATGAAAAAGGCCTGTTACTATAAATCACTAGCACGGTATGCTGCCACTACCACACTTCTTGCATGAAGCCCACGACAGGAAATCCTCTATGACTATAAGTGTGTGCTTGATGCGCCGCTCCCAGTTCAGAACTTTGTCCAGAAAGGATCATTGTCCAAAACCAGGCTTAGGTCAATGTACGCACACTGGATTAGTGTGTGGCATGATAAAAAATTAAAAAATAGGATCAAAGGTGTATGCAGTTAGGGCACACATGGCAGGGGTCACTATGGTACATCATGCTCGGGACATTCCCATTCCTACAGCTGTCCATTTTAGCCAACAGCTAATATGCACACACAAAATCTATTTATACCCTGCTGTGGGTGTTGCTCATAATGCATGAGCATTCCTCTCTCTATAACCAGCTCTCCATTCCTATATGCTTGCTGCTCTGTATATTTGACTTACCTGTTGTCTAGTTAACTATTGTGTCTGTGAGCAGACACCTTAGCGCAGGTCTGCTCCTCAATGATCCCACCCTCACTAGCAGGGGTGTCTATTTTCGAGATAGGGGGTTCTGAGCTATCCACCAATGGTAAATTAGTTCCCTATTCTGTGACGAATGTTTTACTACTGTCTAAAGAACCCTCACAATCACAGGATGCTGTCTGTGTGACTTTCTGGTAACAACTGGACAGTCGCTAGCTGTGATTGCCTGATCCTGTTATGTCACAGGGTTTGTGGTGTTGTCACACAAATTATGAATATCTCTAACACCCAGTACCAACGTAGAATACTCCAGGAACACTGACTCCACTCTTGGCACATATCTGTAACGTGACTTCATTTCATGAGTTTGGTATAATCAGCAGGCAAAATCCCGCAGACGTTAATTCGGGCGAGGGTTGGGCCGTTGGTTATATCTCTGAGGGCAGCCTAGTGGGCGTGAGCTGTCAGGTGATCCTCCGCTGGGAGGCAGGTATGTGGGTGGCGAGATGTTGACTTCTGGTTCCCTTGCACCCCCTTCGCTGCCTGATCCTCCATGGGTGTCACCTAGGGCAGAGGTAGTTGGGTCAATTGATCTGTCCTCGACGGGCTCCGCCAGACGCTTAGCCGGGACCTCTTTGAACCATGAGATATTCCGAAACACTTCTTCACTTCCCTTTTGGGAGGTTACCATTATTCCGTTGCTGGCAATGACTTTTTAGGTACCAGGTTCATAGTTTGTTTAAAACTTCCCTCCAGGTCGGCGGTCTTTGAAAAGAACGGTTGATCCTGTTCGGAGTGTTCGTGGCAGTGCGTGGCGTTGGGTGCTTGCTTGCATATTTGGTGCACCCTCCGGTTCTCTGTTTCATTGGCTTCTGGAGGCGGGGACACCCACCCTGGACAAGTGGGAAGAAAGTCTTTCCTTGGACCTTGTAGCATTAGCGACCAAGGGCTCCTCTGAGTGGTGCAGTGGGGGGTGTTTCTGTATTCTCTTAGGAATTCATGGAGTCGCTTCTCTGGTCCCTTTCTAGAACAGGATGAACCTGTTCTAGAAAGGCTATGCGGAACATCTTGTTTAAAGTACGCATGAACCTTTCAACATCGCCATTTGCTTGCGCCCATTGAGGTGTGACTTGGCAATGATTGATCCCTCGTTGTTTTTGGAACGTAGCAAATTCTGTCCCCTGAAATGGCGGCTCATTGCCACTGCATATCTCGTGGGGAAATCCAAACATAGCGAATATTCTCTCCAGGGCAGGGCTAACCTGGCTGAATGCAGTGGAGGTTATCGGTTCTACCAGAGGGTATTTGGAGAATGCATCCACCAGCACTAGAGTGTGTTTTCCTCCAGGGAAGCTTGCAAAGTCTATACCCACTGTAGACCACAGGGCAGTGCATGTATCTTCGGTGATTATAGGTGTCAGCCTTTCCGGGGCACTTGTCAGTTGGCACAGTGGGCAGCGGTGGACAAGATCTTCGACAATTCTCTCTAGTTCCGGAAATCATACTTTTTCACTCATCCATGCTTTCATCGTCGTTGCTCCTTGAGGGCCACCGTGAGCTAGTTGAGTTGCCCTTTGTTTCAGGGCTTGAGGTATCAGTAGTCTCGACCCTCACAGCAGGATTCCGTCTTTCGTGGCGCTGAGTTCATTCCTTATCCGTCATATTTTTGTGAGATTTTCTCTGTCTTCTGGGGCCCACGAGTTGGCTTGTCGTAGGTAATCCATCCACGATCCTTCTTGGACTGCTCGGAGAGTCCCAGTCTGTTGTGGCTACTTCTTTGATGTTCGATTCAGAAAAGGGGGTGGTGATGAACAGAGTGTCTGAATTAAGCAGACCACTCTTACCCAGTCCAAAGATCAGGGCTTGATCCATCACCGTTATTTAGCTCACTGCCCCATCCCAGCTCAGAACCTGGCTATATGCAAATTAGTCTGTCCCTGGCCCAGTGCATCATGGGAACAGGGCAGACCAAACTACCAAGCCAATTCTTCACCAGAAAGGAGACAAGCTACCGGGGACCGGTTTCTGGCATTTCAGCCTCGTCGGCCCGGCTTGCTTGAATCCTGATGGAGCAGTGAGCAAGGGACTCATGTCTGAGTATACCCTGCCACACCTATAGTGGCCAAAAACGATTCAGAAAAGGGGGTGGTGATGAACAGAGTGTCTGAATTAAGCAGACCACTCTTACCCAGTCCAAAGATCAGGGCTTGATCCATCACCGTTATTTAGCTCACTGCCCCATCCCAGCTCAGAACCTGGCTATATGCAAATTAGTCTGTCCCTGGCCCAGTGCATCATGGGAACAGGGCAGACCAAACTACCAAGCCAATTCTTCACCAGAAAGGAGACAAGCTACCGAGGACCGGTTTCTGGCATTTCAGCCTCGTCGGCCCGGCTTGCTTGAATCCTGATGGAGCAGTGAGCAAGGGACTCATGTCTGAGTATACCCTGCCACACCTATAGTGGCCAAAAACGATTCAGAAAAGGGGGTGGTGATGAACAGAGTGTCTGAATTAAGCAGACCACTCTTACCCAGTCCAAAGATCAGGGCTTGATCCATCACCGTTATTTAGCTCACTGCCCCATCCCAGCTCAGAACCTGGCTATATGCAAATTAGTCTGTCCCTGGCCCAGTGCATCATGGGAACAGGGCATATAGCCAAGTTCTGAGCTGGGATGGTGCAGTGAGCTAAAAAACGGTGATGGATCAAGCCCTGATCTTTGGACTGGGTAAGAGTGGTCTGCTTAATTCAGGCACTCTGTTCATCACCACCCCCTTTTCTGAATCATTTTGTCCACCATAAGCGTGGAAGGGTATACTCAGATGTGAGTCCCTTGCTCATTGCACCATCAGGATTCAAGCAAGCCGGGCCGACGACGCCTGAAATGGCAGAAACCGGTCCCCGGAAGCTTGTTTCCTTCCCAGTACAAGAATTGGCTTGGTAGTTTGGTTTGCCCTGTTCCCATCATGCACTGGGACAGGAACAGACTAATTTGCATATAGCCAAGTTCTGAGCTGGGATGGTGCAGTGAGCTAAAAAACGGTGATGGATCAAGCCCTGATCTTTGGACTGGGTAAGAGTGGTCTGCTTAATTCAGGCACTCTGTTCATCACCACCCCCTTTTCTGAATCATTTTGTCCACCATAAGCGTGGAAGGGTATACTCAGATGTGAGTCCCTTGCTCATTGCACCATCAGGATTCAAGCAAGCCGGGCCGACGACGCCTGAAATAGCAGAAACCGGTCCCCGGAAGCTTGTTTCCTTCCCAGTACAAGAATTGGCTTGGTAGTTTGGTTTGCCCTGTTCCCATCATGCACTGGGACAGGAACAGAATATTTTGCATATAGCAAAGTTCTGAGCTGGGATGGTGCAGTGAGCTAAAAAACGGTGATGGATCAAGCCCTGATCTTTGGACTGGGTAAGAGTGGTCTGCTTAATTCAGGCACTCTGTTCATCACCACCCCCTTTTCTGAATCATTTTGTCCACCATAAGCGTGGAAGGGTATACTCAGATGTGAGTCCCTTGCTCATTGCACCATCAGGATTCAAGCAAGCCGGGCCGACGACGCCTGAAATGGCAGAAACCGGTCCCCGGAAGCTTGTTTCCTTCCCAGTACAAGAATTGGCTTGGTAGTTTGGGTTGCCCTGTTCCCATCATGCACTGGGACAGGAACAGACTAATTTGCATATAGCCAAGTTCTGAGCTGGGATGGTGCAGTGAGCTAAAAAACGGTGATGGATCAAGCCCTGATCTTTGGACTGGGTAAGAGTGGTCTGCTTAATTCAGGCACTCTGTTCATCACCACCCCCTTTTCTGAATCATTTTGTCCACCATAAGCGTGGAAGGGTATACTCAGATGTGAGTCCCTTGCTCATTGCACCATCAGGATTCAAGCAAGCCGGGCCGACGACGCCTGGAATAGCAGAAACCGGTCCCCGGAAGCTTGTTTCCTTCCCAGTACAAGAATTGGCTTGGTAGTTTGGTTTGCCCTGTTCCCATCATGCACTGGGACAGGAACAGACTAATTTGCATATAGCCAAGTTCTGAGCTGGGATGGTGCAGTGAGCTAAAAAACGGAGATGGATCAAGCCCTGATCTTTGGACTGGGTAAGAGTGGTCTGCTTAATTCAGGCACTCTGTTCATCACCACCCCCTTTTCTGAATCATTTTGTCCACCATAAGCGTGGAAGGGTATACTCAGATGTGAGTCCCTTGCTCATTGCACCATCAGGATTCAAGCAAGCCGGGCCGACGACGCCTGAAATGGCAGAAACCGGTCCTCGGAAGCTTGTTTCCTTCCCAGTACAAGAATTGGCTTGGTAGTTTGGTTTGCCCTGTTCCCATCATGCACTGGGACAGGAACAGACTAATTTGCATATAGCCAAGTTCTGAGCTGGGATGGTGCAGTGAGCTAAAAAACGGTGATGGATCAAGCCCTGATCTTTGGACTTGGTAAGAGTGGTCTGCTTAATTCAGGCACTCTGTTCCTCACCACCCCCTTTTCTGAATCATTTTGTCCACCATAAGCGTGGAAGGGTATACTCAGATGTGAGTCCCTTGCTCATTGCACCATCAGGATTCAAGCAAGCCGGGCCAACGACGCCTGAAATGGCAGAAACCGGTCCCCGGAAGCTTCCCAGTACAAGAATTGGCTTGGTAGTTTGGTTTGCCCTGTTCCCATCATGCACTGGGACAGGAACAGACTAATTTGCATATAGCCAAGTTCTGAGCTGGGATGGTGCAGTGAGCTAAAAAACGGTGATGGATCAAGCCCTGATCTTTGGACTGGGTAAGAGTGGTCTGCTTAATTCAGGCACTCTGTTCATCACCACCCCCTTTTCTGAATCATTTTGTCCACCATAAGCGTGGAAGGGTATACTCAGATGTGAGTCCCTTGCTCATTGCACCATCAGGATTCAAGCAAGCCGGGCCGACGACGCCTGAAATGGCAGAAACCGGTCCCCGGAAGCTTGTTTCCTTCCCAGTACAAGAATTGGCTTGGTAGTTTGGTTTGCCCTGTTCCCATCATGCACTGGGACAGGAACAGACTAATTTGCATATAGCCAAGTTCTGAGCTGGGATGGTGCAGTGAGCTAAAAAACGGTGATGGATCAAGCCCTGATCTTTGGACTGGGTAAGAGTGGTCTGCTTAATTCAGGCACTCTGTTCATCACCACCCCCTTTTCTGAATCATTTTGTCCACCATAAGCGTGGAAGGGTATACTCAGATGTGAGTCCCTTGCTCATTGCACCATCAGGATTCAAGCAAGCCGGGCCGACGACGCCTGAAATGGCAGAAACCGGTCCCCGGAAGCTTGTTTCCTTCCCAGTACAAGAATTGGCTTGGAAGTTTGGTTTGCCCTGTTTCCATCATGCACTGGGACAGGAACAGACTAATTTGCATATAGCCAAGTTCTGAGCTGGGATGGTGCAGTGAGCTAAAAAACGGTGATGGATCAAGCCCTGATCTTTGGACTGGGTAAGAGTGGTCTGCTTAATTCAGGTACTCTGTTCATCACCACCCCCTTTTCTGAATTACTTCTTTGATGTTGTCAAGAGTCATGGTCTGTGGACATGCAGCTGCCGATACCATGTGATGTACTGCTCGGTCCCCTCGGTGTCTTCTTGTATGTCTTGCGGTACGGGGTGCCGCAACAGGAAATCAGCAGGGTTTTGGCCCCTGGGTGGTATATGACTTCCATCTCATATGACTGTAGCTGGACTGCCCATCGCTCAATTCTGGGTTGGGGGTGAGGTGCGGTCCCTTTGAAGAGAGGAACGAGGGGCTGATGGTCGGTGACCATAGTGAAAGGCTGTCCCGCTAGGTATAGATGAAAATGGCTACATGCCAACTTTATGATTAGTGCCTCCAGCTCGATCTGAGCGTACCTCATCTTGATGGAAGTGAAAGACTTGCTGACGAACGCTAGGGCAGCCCATCGGCCAGGATCATGGTCTTGGGCTAGTACTGCCCCTAGTCCTACTGGGCTAGCATCAACGAATACTTCCGTCTTTTTGGCCGGATCAAAGTATGCCAGCTTGGCTTCCGCCTTGAGTGCGTCTTTTATTCCTTAGAACGCCTCTTCCTCTTTCTGACCCCATTGCCACTTGGTGTGAGGGCTCTGAGCGGTTCTGCTTGGATTGCTAGTCCTGGGATGAATCTCGTACAGTATGTGGCCATACCTAGGAAACTTCTCACTTCGGTGGGTGTTGTCGGAGCAGGGGCGTTCTTGATTGCGTGGGACTTCATCGGGTCTACTTGGATGCCTTCCTGGTTGAACACATACCCAAAGGTGGTTGGAAGAACTGACATTTCTCTTTGTGAAGCGTTGCCCCGTGCTCGCTTAGGCGTTTCAAGGTATTTCGGAGGTGCTTGTGTTCAACTGCAGTTGCTGAGTGGATCAAAATATCGTCGCTAACGTTTAATAATCCTGGCAATCCTGATAGCATTTCCTGTATTGTGTTCTGAAGCACTTCTTCTGCTGAGGAAATTCCAAAGTGGAGCCGTTTGTACCTCCTTAGTCCTAGGTGGGTGCTGAACGTGGTGATGTATCGGCTTTCTTCTGACAATGGTAGCTGTTGGTATCCCGCATTCAGATCGATATTTGAGAACCACTTTGATCTGTTAACATCTGCGATTATATCGCCCATCGTTGGTGTAATGTGACACTCTCGCTTGATGGCTTTATTCGGTAGTCTCATATCGATGCAGAGGCGTATTGCTCCTAGCTGCTTCGGTTTTTCCGTGATGACCATCGGGGACAACCACGGTGTCTGCCCTGAGACTTTCTCGATGACGCCTTGTTCTTTCAGGGTCTCTAGTTCCTTCTCCACCAGTGGCCTTAGATGGAAAGGTATTCTTCTGTGAAGTAAGGCAACTGGGGTGACTATCTTGTTGATATGAAGCTTGATGGGGTCACACTTAATGCATCCTAGTCCCTGGAATAGTTCGGGAAATTGGCTGAGTAGTTCTCCTACTTGATGAGTTTGGACTCGCCTGGCGAACGTTACAAGACCTAAATCTTCTGCCCTGTGGATACTCAGTAGGGTGTCTGCCTCTCTGTCGATCACATGGATCGTGGCTGTAACCTCTAGGTCGTCTGCTTTGATGGGGACTGATATCTTTCCTTTCAGCTGGAGTGGTGTGTCAGCTTCATACGCATATATCTTGGTTTTCGACTGGGTCACCGGTGGGCATGGCCGCAGACTTCGATACTGTTGAAAGCCCATTACATTCACCGTCGCTCCAGTATTGATTACGGCTTTTATTTCTGTGCCTGCGACGCGGATCATGCAAGTGGGTTGTGGTCTCCGGCGTCGCTTGAGCTCAAGTGCGAAGGCAATCAGGTAAACTTCTTCATCCTCGTCTTCTGACGAGTCATCAATTGGTCTCTGGTATCTCTGGCTACTTCTTGGGGCCTCTCTAAGTGGTGTCTCCTCTGCCAACGACAGCTGTCGAACCTCTCAAGATGGGGGTCTTTGGTTCCTGTGATCTTGGCTTCTATTCCTTCTGCGGCACACGGAGGCAAAATTATTGGGTATTCCTCAGTTGGTGCAGGTCTTCCCTTGCGCTGGACAGTCTTTTGCCGAGTGCGGCTCGTGTCTGCAATACCCACATCTTAATCTGGATGAATCAAGCTTTTGCTTGCAAAAAGGCTCCCCTTTAGGCCTGGTTCTGAAGGCATCTGCTCGCTACGTCTTGATAGGGTCGGTCTTCCCTTGGGGCTTGATGAGGGCTTGTTCCATCTTGTTTGCCCTAGCCGCAGACAGGCCATGGGACCTCGCCAGTATGAGTATATCTTCGAGCGCGATTTTCGACTGGCGTAGAATAAGGCTTCTCAGGGTCCTGTCCTGACACCCCTGGATGAGCTGTGCCCTGATTTCTTTCAGTTGATAATTTTCGGTGCACGCACTGGCGAGTTTACGCAATCAGGCACAGAATGTGTCCATCGACTCCCCTTCCCTCTGGCGGGCTTGACGTAGCTTAAAATGTTCAAAGTCAGGGTTGAGTTGGGGGTTGAAATGAACGGCTAATGAGGTCGCTGCTGCGTTGTAGTCTGTGGCTGTCCCGGTGTTAGGCAAGTGTTTGAAGAGTTTGAATATTTCATCCCCCACATAGTGTAATAACAGAGACCTCTTCACTGCATCGTCGGTTTCCTGGGTGGCGACAAAATAATTGTTGAGGCTCTCAATCCAGATCTTCCATCGAGGGGAAGCGGTCACCGGATCCTCCAGTTCGCTAAAGGGCGGCAACACGCCTGAAGCCGCATGCTGGAAGGGGGATGGGCTGGTGCAGCAGCCTGGTCATTGTCCCCCATGACGGTCACAAACAGGCGAGGTTAGTGAGTGAGGAGCTTGTTGAGTCATCTAGGCTGACCAATGGACATGATCAGCAGCCTATAGAGCACGAGCGTGGGGCCAACTGGCTGGGCTGAGGGTATGCAGATTGTCTTCAGGCAGGATGTGCAAGAAACACAGTGCACAGCATGGGCATAGCATGCAGAAGCTGATTGCACAGCAAGAATGAGGCAGATTAGTATTCTGCAGCGTTGAATCAAGCACTCTCAGGCTGGTGGGGAGTGAAACAGCAGGGTGCACTCACCCGGTAAAGAGGATGCGCACGTGTGCGCGGTAGACTGCAGCTCACGGGTCACGATTCCTGCCGAGTCTTCGCGGGTGGAACTGATGTGCAGATGAGCGAGGATCACGGCCCTCCTCGTCGCCAATGTGGTGGTGCGTTGTGTGGCAGCTATGCAGCCACTGTGGCCTTGTAGTGATAGCGCAGCGCTTCAAGAACTCACGCGACATTCACGCCTGTAGTGGAGAAAGTAACGCCCCCGAGCAAGCGCTTCCGTTTATTCTCCCCGTAGGCCACGCCTGGCCTGCAGATGACATGCGCTACACACAAAAGACAGGAGCGCTAACCATGTACACCTTGTTGACAGACCTGGTACTCCTTGTCATAGTCAAAAAGATCTTCTTTGACATCCTAGCAAATGCTGACACATGAGAACAAAAAAAGAAAGCTGTGTGTCTCTTCAAATCTGCATTCACAGCTTCACCCAGCATGTTTTTGCTCCCCATGTGAAAGAGAGCATTCAATGGCACATTTATTTTAAGCACGGTTACTCTTTTCTTTTCATGCCTCCAGCCCAAATTCACACCTACTTCCCAATATGGCCCCAATTCCCTGTGCTTCCTGTGTGTTTTTAAACTATAGTGAAATGTACTTTAGTGCCCACACACTGTACACACATTTCTTTTGAGAATGGAGGGAAAGAGTGGGGAGCAGGATGACACTTTTTTCCCTTCCTGGCAAAGAAAACAACTCCACAACTGTGGTCCTTCAGCGGCCCAAAACCACATTGGCTCAAGGTGTGTACCTGTGCTTGTGGTATCAGCGCAACGCGACTTATGGACAGAAATCCAGTTGTTCTTAGAACAAATACTCACACATTTCTTTCACGGAAAACCCCATTAGCTTTCAGAAGATCATATTTGCAGAAAAAGACTGGACTCTATTCGCAAAGAATCCTGATAGCCATCTGGTTATGACTCATCTGTCCCCATAAACACAAAGTGGATTCAGAAAGTTTGCCATAAATAATTTACCAAAGGCTCTCACTTGTTCTTTTTATATATTTATAAATTCATTAAATAACTGTAATGTCCATTACAGTAGTGAGAAAACCAGCAAAAACAGTGAGATTCAATAAATAAATTGTATGCACACGGCACATAAATTGTCTAAGGAAACAATAAACAAGCCGGATTAGAAAGGCATAGTTAAATAGACAATTTTATTAGATCAGCCACAGAGAGTTGTACACTATAAAATCAAAATGGGCTGAGAGAGCCCCTAGATATCAGCACGTGTAAAATGTGCTTGGAAATAAGTCAAATAAATTACATGAGAAAAGTGCCTGGAAATAAGCTAAAATAAATCAAATGAATAAAAGTGCCTGGAAATAAGCTAAAAAAAATCAAGTGAGAGAACGAGCCAAGCAAGTTAGCGTGACCCTAGAAGCAAAACGAGCCCAGAATGGACTCAAATGAACAAACCACATGACAAGAAACTCGAATCCAGGTATACTGGTTTGAAAATTGCATGTTATACAGAATAAATGACGTTATGCAAAGATAAAAACATTTGCTTTCCGTCCAGTCACTGGTATTATTAAAATACAAGTTCACTATAATATTTTGCAAGCCTTCACTAATTATGTGATCTTCTCATCAGAAGTAAAATAACAGCTTTAAAAAAATCATTGCACAAATTCATATTTTTGCACAGCGTTCTTTTTGTACTTATTCTGCAGGCTGCATGTTACATCTTATTAGCTACAGAAAAGATATCAGGAAATGACCAGCAGATAGAAATTAATTCTCAATGTTTGTCTGTTTCACAGCATGGGCATTTATTTGTCGTGCATGCTTTAAAGTGCTACAGTTTTAGCAAGACAAAAATAATGTCTAAAACATTTTTCATTTGTTAATTAGCTTTCTCAAGTGTGAGTGGCTAAAGTCCATCCACACCATCATGCGGGTTCTTATTAGACTGAGCAAACCCTGGTAGCAACCATCAGATTGCCTACTTAGGTGTCTTTCCGCATCAGGCACTCTAAGATCTGGGAGACCAATTCATTTTAATACTGCATGAGAAGTACTGTTTTTACAAGGCCAGGCATTGAGATCAAGCTGCTCTCGATGGCTCGCCTTGTAAAAGCTTCGGGATGGCACTATTAGAAAACCGGTAACTTCCTACGAAATCAGTGTGATTGGCCAGCATGCAAAAGCTTTCATATACCCCTGGATGTATATTATGCATTTCATAAATGCATGCTTTTTTTAAGTTTATGAAATCATGAAGACATTTAAAACACAGTGAAACGGAAGGCACATGCAATATGGGCTTTATTGCTTAGATTATTTTATGAGAATTCACCATCACCATCACCATCCCCAACCACCACCATAGATCTCGTTTCAACTTTTTTTTTTGTATACCTTTTATTATTTTCAAATACAAAACCTAGAAAACATAAATGTAAATTGAGTTGCAACCACACCATACATTTTGGAGCCCAAACCGGGCCCCGTATGACCACTAAATTTACACAAGTACTTGTTTTCACCATGATCACATCACCGAACGACCATATTCAGCAGCAATTAACAGGGCATTCACGTATCACCTTAAATCAACTTGTTTGTTCTCAGATAAAACGAGTGTCTGCAGGCAGGGCAGTCATGGGGGGGCGGGACGCAAGCTATCCCTCGCGTCCAGGTTCCTGACGTAAATGTCCCAGATCATGCCCTCGGTCCCACTGCCACACTACCTGTAAGCCTCCAAAAAGACGTCCGCCTCCCCGTGTGTCCATTTAAGTAGCGTTGCGGAGCCAGCACATCTTTGGGGGGGATGCCTGTGGTTTCCAGGACATGGAGATCTGACATTTGAATAGGACAAGCACCAAGTCTACAAAGCTCTGAAGATATTTGTTCCCTTTAGCAAGGGCTTTAAGGGGGATGGAAAAACTGGGGGTCTCTCAAAGGGGCGTGGTCAATGTGATTAAGGGTGTGGCTTAAAAACACATAAGCAAAAAATCTGTGCTTAGCATAGTGTGCCGCCTAACTTGTATTTTGCTTCTGTCATTGCATCCAGATATATGACACAACAAGTAACATCATACCGACAACAAGTCGGGACTATTGGCTTTGTCAATGGTTGTTAGTTGCATAAGATAAATAAGCAGCAACTATGGCCTGTATATAATATTGAAAAAGCTTCCACTTAAAGCCCTTGTGGCACCACAACAATGTTGCTGCTCCTGAGTTTCAAAAAGAGAAGGGAAATCCAGGGAGAACATGAATTGCTTTAAAGGATTTCCCTTCCCCTACAATGCCCCCTTGGCATGACGTCATGACGTAACTTCTCCACTGGTGAGAAGTGAGCAGTGTGAGCATGCACACATCGATGTGCCTGCTGTCACTGCAGTCTGAAAAAAACTGGAGCGCCTGTGCCAGGGCACAAAACAGAGCCCGAAAGAGACCCGTTTCAAGCCCTCCTTTAAAAAACTGCCGGTGCTCAGCACCACTGACACCCGGCCCACTTAAAGCCCTGCCTTTTGCCCTTGGGTGTATATCTGACAGGCAAAATTCAGGTGTAACCGTGAGCACTGTGCCAACTAATGTTAAACTGTGTGTAATGGAAGCGTGGATTGTGCAATACCCATCAAACCTGATGCAGGGTCTGATCCCAGTGCCTTTCTGTCTTATGTGTTCACAGATCACGTGCCCAGGGATCGCAAGCCTAGGTGTCCAGCTGGCAGCCATGAGCCAGTAAAGCCGTATAGAGGGCCATTATGAATCTGCATGCACCCCCATTGGTTATGGCCATATGTAGCGGCAGCACCGTGGGAAGCTCGGGGTGTTCCTGCCCCCATTCTGCTGCTACTGCCAGGTATATTGATCGATATGTCAGGAAATGTCCTGCTGGAATGCCACAAGAGTCTCTAATGCCCTGAAAGGATGGAAACATAAAGGTCCCCCACACACACCACCTCTCACCAGCTCTGTATCTCATGATTGCAAAGAGCTCCTTGGAGCCTCACCATCTTCTAGAGAGGGATTGATGAGGAATTTGATGGCGGGGCCGGCCTGCCATTGATGTACCGCTGCCAGCAATACTGTGTGACCCACATCTGGCGCAACAAATGGTGAAGCCGAGGTACTGATGAGGAGAGCCAGTTGCAAATGGACGTCCCATCCAGCACGCTACGCACTGTCGCCCATTCCGAGCAAGGGTCTGCTCCCAACCAAGGTACCGGCTATTACAGCTGAGCCATCAAGTAATAGAGCTCATAGTCAGGGGCCCCAGACCCCTTCCTGCATGGGCCTAAAGAGCTGAGAGTGTTCTACCTGGTGCCTATGCAAACCCCAGATCAATTCCACTAGGACCTTGTTAAGATCTGCAAAAAGGCAGGCAGGAAGCATGAGGGGCAGTGCAACAAAAACAATTAGCAAGCGAGGGAGAATAAGCGTTTTGGAAATCGCCACCCTACCCACAGGTGAGAGAGGCAGCGATGTCCAGAATGTCAAGGACCCCATATGGACTAAAGAGCCCCACCCAAATTCCCATTGAGGAGATCCACATCAGAGTGGAACACCTGTTTGACCAAGCACATAAATGTGGTAAACTGCCATGTAAGCATAGAAGCGGGCAGTCCACCCCTGTCATGTTCTGGGATCGGGTGAAGAGGGAACAGGCAAGCTTTAGGCCAATACAATCAAAGGCCCTATTGTGCCCCAAATTCATTCAAAATGGCTATTGAGTCTGTGAGCGAAGCCCCAACGTCTCGCAAGTAAACAAGGACATCGTCTGCGTATAAGTAGATCACAGAGTAAACACCATGTGCCTCGATCCCCCACAGACATGCTCTGAAGCCCAGTGTACAGGCCAACAGTTCCATGGCTAAAGTTAAAACCATTGTCAATACAGGGCACCACTGCCATGTGCCCCATTGTATGTCACAACTATTGGATATCAGCTGCCCCATCTTGACTCACGCCACCTGTTGGCCGTATAATGCACATTGCCACCTCAGATATCCCAGGCTGAAATACATTGTGTTTAGGGTTGTGAACAGATATCCCCACCATAGAGTGTCAAAGGCCTTCTCGACGTCCAGCAAAAACATCACTGGGAACCTGGCACTAGCCAGGCGATCCCCCAGTAGTCCAAAAAGGCAACAGTTGTTAAACAAGGTGTTGTGACTCGAGATGAACACGTTCTGCTCTGCATGCACAAGAGTTCAAACAATAGGCAGCAGCCGGTTCACCAGAACCTTTCTCAGTATTTTATAGTCGAGGTTCAGGAGCGACAACGGTTGACATTACCAGATCTCCAGAGGGTCCCGGCCCTGCTTGGGGAGTTCCATTATAAGGGCCTCCCAGAGGGAGGCTGATAGTTTACCCCCCTCCCACGCCTTGTTATTCATCTCCAGCAGTCTGGAAGACAGCGTGGCACCAAAGGTAGCTTAATACTCTATAGGGAGTCCATCCAAGCCCAGGGCCATAGCGCAGGCAAACAATTTGCACCATGGCTAGGTGGATCTCCCTGATCTGCAGGGCAGCTTCGAGCTCTGCGCATTGTAGCAGGTCCATCAAGGAAGAGGGAGCTCGCAGAAGAAGTCCCCTAATTCATCTGCGGAAGGAGCAGCAACCTCTGAATATAGGGCCCGACAACGGAAAACAAAGGCATCATTGATTTCTACAGGAGTATTAACAATACGGCCTCCGTCCAACCACAAGGATCCTATCAGAGAGTGTGAGCGGTCATCCCTGACCAGCCATGCCAAGAGCCACCCAGCTCTATCTTCCTCCGCATGTAGATGGTCCAGATGTTGCTTGTAATATAGTTTCTGTAATTGCACTTTTATTTCCCAGTGCTTCTCGCGTAACCATCGTAGCTGGTCGGCCTCAATGGCATTAGCCAACTGCTGCACCTCAAGCTGTAGCAGCTTTCCCTCTTTTGCCATAAGCACTCTCCTCAGTGTCTGTCGAACCCCTAAATTGTGGCAATGCAGTATCCCCAGACAACCACTTTTGGAGCGTCCCATTCTACCATCCTGTGGGCAGCGGCCCCCGTATTTCAGGCAAAATATTGTTGCCAGTGCATCGCGGAAGGGGACATCACTAAGAGCCTTCATCTGCAACCTCAATATAGGTATACAGGTTAGGGCCATCCCCAACTGCAGCCTCAATAGAAGTGGGCAATGATCAGAAAATGTCTGTGCCAGATATTCAGAGTGGAGAATCATGGGGCTGATCCCCACACAGCAAAGATAAAGGTCAAGCCCAGTGTGTAAGCCGTGCACCGGGGAAAAAAAGGAGTACTCACTGTCTTCCGGGAGGTGTAGGCACCAGATGTCATGCAATCTACCATTGGTTAACCAACCCTGACAGTGCTGGGTCGTTTTATGACAACCTGCCCCCACCTGAGTGGAAGAGAGTGATCACGAGCGATGTCCGGTAGGTAATTAAAGCCCCCCACATATGGAGGGGTTTGGGGATCATGAAAGAAGACTAGGGTAAGGCAGACCAGGAAAGCAGAGTGACCAGCATTTAGGTCATAAGTAGTGAACAGCGCAAAAGGGCATACTATCTAAGTGGCCCTCCACTACCACACATCGGCCCTCCTGGTCCACCCTGTGCATTACCACACTGAACGGGATCCTTGGTGTAATCGAAATTAGTAGCCTCTCAATTTCACATGGAGTTTGTATGGTTTTGTTGCCTTTATGTTTGTTTCCAGTATGTATGCAATATCTGTATGGTGTTGTTTTAGATAGGAATGAACCCAGTGTCTCTTAGTAGGAGTAGCCATGCCTCTCACATTCTACATCAGCAGGTTGTATTTCGGGGTTAAGTTACGGGGTGTGTAGCCATGATGGGTATGTATCTGTGTCAACCCCCGCCCCACTGCCTGGAGGAGTGTGCACGCAGCAGTGTCAGTGTTGGGCATCATAGTACATGTGTGTAACTCCTAAAACATAAAAACCGTGCAAACAACCCCCATCCCACCCACACTGTGCGGGCACCGAAGGTTGTCTGGCCATCGTATAACCACCATAAACACTGGAAGCAAATGGAGAACAAAGTGTCAGTTTTAGTCCAACATGGAAGACTGGGGTGTGTGGCACGCAAAGTCCCACTGCTCCTGGACTGCCGGGCCCTCCATGACCCTCAAGGTGGCCAGCCCCAGCCGTCTTCCCCTCCTCCTCTCTAGACCCCTGGAGCTCTGTTCAACACATAGCCCACACAATCCTTTATCATGAGCATGGGCCATACCAGTGTATGGCTACAGTGCCCTTATAGCAAGTCATCTGCCAGACGGGGTGTAAGATCTGGCCCAGTATGCTCTCCTCAAAGGGAGTCCATCGTATCATTCATGTCTGGACCAGTTATGGAGGCATGATCCAGCTGAAGCACAACAAATGAGTTACAATGATGATGCGGCACCTCCGCTGCCACCAGTGCCTGCTCCTTAGCCACCTGGTTTGTGAAGGGACGATGTTGCTGCCTCTTTGAGCAAAAATGGTTTAATCTCAGGATCAGCCACACCTCCGTCTGTGGTGCCTGTTAGTGATTTCGATAGCCCCTTCGTGTCTACCTGGTTTTTGGAGGGACAATGTTGCTGCCTCTTTGAGCAACAATGGTTTAATCTCAGGATCAGCCACACCTCCGTCTGTGGTGCCGTCTGTGGTGCCTCTGTAAGTGATTTCGACAGCCCCTTCATGTCTAACCACGTCCAAACATCCTCTGGGAATGAAAAGAATTGGGTGTCCTCTCCCTCGATGATCTTAAGCCTTACCGGGAAGAGGAGGGTTTATTTTATTCCAGGGCTCTGGAGTTGTTGTTTGACCGAGGCGTAGATATTGCGACAATGCTGCACCTCAATTGTGAAGTTCAGATAGTCAGTGATGGCAGTTCCCTCAAATTGCCAGGGGCCCTTAGACCTGATGAACTGAAGGATCAAATCCCGATCTCTAAAGTTCAAAAGGAGCGCTATCACTTTGCATGGAAGAGCCCTGGTGGTGAGGGCCCGGTATGTGATGCGCCAGCTCAATGGAAAAGAACTTGGGCACCATGCTGGCCAATACCATGGCCACTAACTATTGTTCCAGGAAGAGCTTGATGCAGGGCCCCTCTGTGCACTCTGAAAAACCCAGAAGGTGAATATTATTCTGTCATGAGTGGCCCTCAGCATCCCCCCGCCCTCCGCTGTAAGGCAGTAATGGGGGACGTTAGAGCGAACTCTGCATCACCCACCCTCTTAACCAGTTTCTGGTGATCAGTTCGGAGCAAGGCCATGTCAATGAATACTGCTTCTATCATTGACTCGAGCATGCTCTTCGTGTCCAGGATGGCCTACAGTATATTTTCAAACTGCAAAGCATCACCTCCCTGTGCTGATCCACCACGATGAGGCACATCCCAGAGAGAGAAGGGGCAACTTGGGGGGTCTAGGTCTCACCATAATGTCACACGGCAGGGTCCAGCACACTCCACCACACACTATTGTGCCATAGGTACACCAGTCCAGGCCCCACGAAGCACTGCACACTCCGCAACAGGTCAGCAGAGCATTTCAACACTTCTAGGTTGCCTGGGCATCTCCGTTAGGTGCGGGTCAGTCATGGCAGCCATAGGGCCCCAGTGAAGCAGATACACAGAGCCACCTGCAGCTCAGCCCCATCGCTCACCAACTCTGCACCAGCGCAGCAGGGATCACTGATGGGGCCCACAATCCATAGCCTCCTCCAGCCCAAGTAAGTTTTCACTTCCGGGCTTACACCAAGTTCTCTCTGGGACAGCAGCTGCACAGCAGACCCCCCCACCCTCCTGTCCAGCATGCAAAATTCAGGCTTCAGCCATAAGTATCCGGGGGCCCCCTGTGCCTCAACCGCCCTCACGGGGAGTCACTGGGCCACATCTTGAGACTCCCTTTGTTCAGGGACCCCCATGGTTGTTGTTAGAAGCCCGGAACAAATAAGGGACCCGAGACCCCCGTCGTGATGTGGCGGGCACTGAAGCATGAGGCATTGCACTGTAGGCAGTGTAGATCCATAGGACCACTCAGGTGTTGGGCCCCAGGCCTTTACAGGGGCTTCGCTGTTGTACACCCTCCAAGGGGCTAGCAGCCCTCCAGGCAACAGCTGCTAGCACCACCGCCTGATTGGCTGCTAAAGGCCTCTATTGTGTCGTAGTGAACACAGTCTAGTTGATCTGCAGTGTAATCATACACTTAACACCCACCCACCACTGATGTCACGAGTCACGTGACACAGTCAATAAAAGGAGCCGAGCGCACGTGCTCGAGGCTCATTTAACCCACCATCTAACGAAGTGTCTGGTGTCCAGTTTCTATCTGCATGTGGGCCTAGGGCCCATAACACAACAATGGCGACGAGGAGTGGTGGCTGTGTCCACGCGTGCCACAGCCATTTTCGTCGTGGGTAAAAGGGGGAGAGAACAGCAGGGCGACATCGTGCCCCCTCCCCTCCCCCAGGATCGGCGCCAGCCTGCCGAGTGGCCCGCGGGGCGTGTGCCTAACCCCGGGCCCAGAGGTCCACATTGAGGTGACCGGGAGCTCACCCCGCACCTAGACCCCAGCGCAAGACGAGAAGCGGACCGAGCAGAGCCCACCTGCACCGGCCGCAATTGTGCCCTAAGCGGACCAACCGGAGCCCACACGAGTGGGCAGCAGCAGCAGGGACCCCCACCGGAGCGGAATGCTGGCCGGACGGAGCCCACTCGCCACGGCCACAGCTGGAGAAGGCCTGTCGGCCGAAGGTGAGCCCAAGCGCTGTGAGGAGATCGGGGGGCCCCGCGTGCCTGCAGCAACCCCCCCAGAACTGTAAGAGAAGTGGAGCCTACCTGCAATAAAATTTACAGTGTCACGTTACACAGTGCCCGGCGACACTTCCTTCACACCCCCACCCTGTGCAGCGTTGAACTGTAAGAGGCTGCCGTGGTGGGGGTCAGATATAGAAAGGGGTTCACCCACACGAAGTCACTGGAACCTGGGTAATGTAAGTACTGAGGAAAGGGGTCCCAGCAATGAGCAACAAATTCAAACAATTAAATAATAGTAAGAAAACTCAATTAGCCTACATTGTTGTTTATTCACAATATAGGTATATGCTAATTATCATCAGTTTAAATACACAATCACAAAATATTCCTGGTGCCCCTGGAAGGGAGGGAAGTGGTATAGTGCAAGGTTGTGTGGGTATAGGATAGTGACAGTATAAAAACCGGCCAAGCGGTCTCACTGTACTATGTATCAAAGTCCAAACATAGACAAAGCAAAAGACCATTGGTTCAATAAATCATTAGGTAATGATCATGCTCCACAAATCACAATAAATGACCAGATCATGGGGTGAAGCTGAATAAACATAAAAACTGTCGACGTTTCGACCCTCTAGTAATTGCAGGCGTTAGTTATATCCTTGCATCGGGGTCTTCATCAGGACGGGAACGGGGCAGGCAACCAGGGGTTGCTCGTCTCCAAGATGGCTGATGGGGATGAGAACGCTCTCAAAGGTAGAATTACTTCAGGTCATAAGATGGTGATGTAAGACAGCCCTCAGATAAAAGTTTATGCTGTGTGAGCCTATCAAGTCCGCCACAAGGTCAGGCCGAGTGCGATGGTCCCGCTGCGCGTTCACGCATCGTCGGGAAATTTACCGTCGGGAGCAGAATTAATCCGTCTCAGTGCCGACTCGCGTCCAACAATGGTGGGGGTCAGAGCAGAAAGCTGAATGCGGGCCACCCGGGCCGAGCACCCCTCCTGCGCGGCTCGGGAGGAGAAAATGCCGGCTTCAAGGGGCAGGAAGGCTCTACAAATGACCAATTGCCTGCGTGTGTCCCAAGAAGGGTCCGGGACTGGAAGGGCTTCCTGAGGTACAGGAGCGGAGAGCACGCCAGCCTGCTGTGTGGCCTTGAATGGCCGAAATAACTGAGAGCGTACTGAGAGGCCCGGGGCGAACAGTGCGGCGCTAACACCCCTCCCTAAGCACTAAATGTGCGTTCTGCCCTCCTGCACGGCTGGGTAAAAAAAGAAATAATAAGAGACTCACCACAAAGGAGAGGGAGTCCTGCTGCACGCCGCCGTCCGAAGAGGTGCCCGCTCATAGGGTGACGAATGCGAGGCCATGAGGAGCTCAGGGGCCAGCCTAAATGAGCCTGGGGCCGGGCCGGCCGGAAATCGAAAGTGCACGAGGCCCGAAGCATGATGAAAAATGCCAAAGACAGTGAACAGGAGCAGCACTGCCATCTAGTGGCCTTTGTGCAATAGTGCACTCCAGGAAAGGTGAACACAATGGTGAAGGACACTGGTTCACAGCCAAGGAAGGACTGACTGGTGTGACCTGCAGCATAGAGTTAGGCTGCTGTGACCCACAGAAACGGGATAACCAGTGGACAGCCAACCTGCTGACAAGTAGCTGCCCCAAAGAAAAAAAATATAGAGAAACCATCGCCAAAGAAAGTACATATGGACTTAAGCAGTATAGAATTCCCCACACAGGAAGCAAGTGCGCAGCAGCGCAGGACAGACGACAACCACCACAGCAAGGAGTCTGCAGCTGCCACATCCAGCGCAACGTGTAAAAAAAAACCAACAAAAAAAAACCTCTTTGTGGTACTGCGCCAAAAGAAATAAACAAGCCCAAGACAAGACAAGGGAAAGCCTACTGAGGTGAAGCAAGTCTGCAGCGACGCGGATGAAGACGGAGACCCATCATCACTGCTGAAGTGACGCCTGTGGCCACAGGTGCTCACCGCAACCGCAGGAGAGACAACATCACCACGCTGGACAGCGAGGGAGATTCACAACGTCTACCGCAAGCAGCCAGGTTCAAAGGCAACCGATGGAAGAGCGCAAGTGTACCCCGGATGCGGACAGTACAGGACAGCGCCTGACAGTAAGGAAGCCACACCTCAAGCACGAGAATTTGTGAGCGGCAAGTACCCAAGTGTTTAAAGAAGCAGAAGCGCAGCACGCACGTGGCGTAGAGCGACAACGTCAGAGAAGATAAAGAAACGCAAGGAACAAAGCGACACTGAAGATGTACCACGATGGTACGAAGTGAAGCACAAACTTGCCACTGCCATGCACAATGACGTGCAATGAAAGAGTGACGCAAGATCCCCACGCCAAGAAGCTAAAGAACCTCACCGGCAGCGCGCACAAGAAGTGCACCCACCGGAGAAGGTCAATGGAGCGGTGAAGTAACCCTCCGGAAACAGCAGAGCACACGAAGAGCACAGGCGAAACTGCGCCAACGCAAAAGCACTGCAGCAGAAGCAAGAAGAAAAGGATGATCCGAACAGCCAGATGTGCACCCAAAGAAAACCGACCTGCCAACAGGTTGCCGGAATGCTGACCCGCCATAAAGGCTCAGCGAAGGTATTCTGCCAAGAAGTCAGGATGAAGATGTCCTGCCGTAAGACGTCCGTGAACTGAGAGATCAGGAGAATGTCCGGAAGAAGACCCGGAGAGACGGATGCAACACCTACAAGAATTGGAAGCAACAGGAGGCAAGAGAAAAAGATCGTAACGACCGGTCCAGTCACAGAAGAGTGGAGAGAAGACAGTGTCCTAAAGCCAGGACAAGACCAGAGGGAAACAGGCGGAGTGCACGCTGCTTGAAGAAGCCTGGTCAGAAAGACTAAGATAGAAAGGTGTCCGCACCGTGTCGTGAAAGGAAAGAATGAAGAAAGAAGTCATGTGGCACGACGCCAAGAACAACATCTGGAAAAGGTGAGGAGAGGTGTGATAAGTCTACACACTTACAAGAAGAAGAGGTGACACACACCACAACATCGTGTACAGTGACCCACACGTCCAGGAGAACACTGATGGCACCAGGAAAAGAACAGGCACCTATTCACAAGACCCCGACGACCCGTGGACGGTAGGAGAGCACAGGCCGGACCATTGGCAACACCCACCTTTGGGATCGAGCGGAAACCTGGATGCAGAGGGAGCTCAGACGGCCTGAACAAGGAGAACTGACCAATCCACACCAGCCCGTGGAGATCCAAGGGGCAAAGGCCTCAGGGACACCAGTGGCAGAGGGTCCGGACAAGAGAGATGGATCCATCGCCGTCTAACCTGCACGTCCCAGGAAGAAGAGGAACTTGTGCGCAAAGGCAGGAGTCAACAACTACTCTTCAGGTGGAGCTACGGACTTTGTGAGGTAGTACCCTCGTCGTCTCCTCCATTCACACACAGACTGTGGAGTTGGAGCAACCCTGTGGAATAATACCCGGCCCAGTGGAAACCTGATGAAAAGGGCCTCCGGGACATCTCGTGGCAGGAGAACACCCGAGAGAGGGGCGTCCTAGTGAGAAGAATGTCCTTCAAACACTCCATTCTTTGTAATGTAAAGCCAAGCTGCCTACAGTGAAGAAACCGACGGACCAGTAGAAGACAACATCCTTCAATTCTAACATCTGGTCATCCTGTTTGACGTCACTCTCAAAAGCAAGATCTCAGTGGATGACCAACACACTTCCGCGGCATAAGTCCAGAAGAGCACGCCCACTGAGAACCAGGACGTCAAGCCAAGAAGAGCTAACATTTCAGCAGCAATTTCCACCGTCGTCATCAAGCAAGCAGCTGAAGAGACTCAATGTAAATGTGTAATTAGTGTATATTTATGTACTTCCTCCCACAGATTCGGACTTTTGTCTTTCCTTAATTTTTATCAAATTTTGGGAGGAATGTTGTGTCGTAGTGGACACAGTCTAGTTGATCTGCAGTGTAATCATACGCTTAACACCCACCCACCACTGATGTCACGAGTCTCGTGACACAGTCAATAAAAGGAGCCGAGCGCACGTGCTTGAGGTTCATTTAACCCACCATCTAACGAAGTGTCTGGTGTCCAGTTTCTATCTGCATGTGGGCCTATGGCCCAGAACACAACAGGCCTCCACAGGCAGTGCTCCCACATTCGGAAGTCAGCAAGTGCAAGCCTGGGGGTGTTGTTCCCCATGTCAGGATGGTGTAGCTGGACCGGGAGTACCCTCCTCTCACCACTGCCAAGAGTAGGGGTTCTGATGGGCACCTTCATTTACCCCCTGCACTGGGAGGCCCACGTCCCGCCGCCTGCCTCGATGCTCTCCGGGCCACCCAGGGGCTTTGGTGTTACAGGGTACTCGGTGAGGGTAATTATAGCCCAATTAGGGGCCTAATTTGTCCATCCAAGGCAGGATGAAGCAGTCCTGGCCAGAGCTCCTGATCAAGTGACTGCTTCAGTCGCCATCTTAGCCGCGCCCTGGTCTCTTCTCAGCTTAATATTATGTTTCCCTAATTCATCCACTTCAATGTAGAATACCAGCGTTTTTCAAGCCTTGAGCCTTTACCAGTCACTCTGGTGCTTTATACTGCCATCTGATGGTATTTGTCGTCCTCACTGCCAGTAGAGGCCCCTTGCTTCTGTTGGCTTCCTCTCATTCCCAAATGCACTCTTTTCTCTTCACACAAATAATGTACCAACTCTAGACATATACAAGAGACTACATCAGAGGACAAGTCAGTAAACATTTGATGCCATTGGTGATCTATTACCTTAGCTACTCACCCATACATTATTTTAATCATCTATCTCAGGGGTCTCCAACCTATGAGAGCTTCTTCTGATCAATGAAATAGTGCTGGGATGTTATTAAATGTGATCATTGTTGCAGTAGCAATCACATCATATGCGACAAAAATAGTGAACGCACCTTGCAAGATTACAGTAGTGACCACCCAGATGTATGTCACATATCGGATGACAAAATATTGTCAGTCAAAATGTCTTATCCATAATACTAATTACATAATATCAGGAAGGAACTCACAATTTGTTAATTATAGATAGACTATTTTGAGCTAAATGTATACATATCTTGAAGATATATACACACACGTATGCCTATTTAAGTAAATAAATGTCTAATCAAGAATGTAAATAAAACTATACTTACTAACAGCAATGCTGTCAAAAGATTCTATCTACATAAAAATGCCACCACATGACAAATTGAATAAAAGCCACAGCTGCAAGTGGCAACTCTCACAAAGGAAATACTAATAGCAATACATTTCCCAAACGTACCAGGAATTATCATTCAAAGAGCAGCTTTAAGTGTGTTTTAATCATTTTGTTTTCAAGCATCAGCATATTTGTTTTTCAAAATACACACTTTGTAAAAAAAAAATATATACCCTTTTAATATTGGTTAAAAAATAACACTCCAAGACAATCTTGTCTTTTTCACACATACAATGTATAACTTATAGAGGGGGGATTGAAAAGTGACAGTTTGCAAGTCGCATTGGCCCTCACAGTATGTGTTTGAGTGTAGGGTTATGGCCTTGTCATTGGTTTGGCTGGCTGCCACTCTAATGGTCCAGAGATGTGTAGTGCTGCCTTCTTTGATCTGGCTAGACCCTTTGAATTACATACTGTGCTGAGCTGCACTTCAGGGAGCTACTTCCAGGGTCTGGAATCATTCCCGTATCTCCTGAGTTACCTATTGGAGACTCCTAATCTAACTATTGACTTATTCTTGAATATATTTGCCTATTCATACAACCACACACACTCTCACCAATCAATGTAAAGCATCCTATTATTAAAATATAGTACGATTGGCTTTGTCAATGTGTGCTTTGGCTAGGCATAAGACTCTGTTTTTGTCGTTCTAAGTGCTCAAGAAACAGCTGTTGGTATTACCTTCTTTAACAGTACTTACTGCAGCAATCTCTCAAAGGTGAACAATTGAGATGGCTTACAAATGTGAGCTCTCATTGAGCCATCTGGCTGGTGTTCTTTATGCTGAAGCTCAGGGCTAACTGGCACTAGGGACACAGAACACTCCTAGGAGACTGAGGACTAGAGTGCTGTTTTCAGGGATGGATTGATGAGTTCATCGGCTATTCATCGGCAGGCAGCCCTAGGGGAACATAGACACATTATGCAGGCACATACCTAATTTGCCCTTCAGATACTCCGGCAGATGGCCGGTCGCACACTCAACTCTTTGGCCTAGTGTGGACACATTTTTCAGGGCTTCTTTTAGCCTTCAGTCCAACACTGTTGAAGCGCCCAATCTTTTGATTCCCTACAATCTCTTCTGAAACAACACAGTGACGGATGTAATGCTTGAATTAATCTCAATCACAGCCACTGGCTATCACTCGGGATGCATCCCAGTCCATCGTTTTTCACCCACCATGCCACCTCAATTTGGACCCAGCCATATGCAAATGAGTTTTGACCCTTGTCTGCATAGGAACAGTCCAGTACAAAGTGCCAGGCCAGATCCTTCCTGAACCGGAATCCAAGCAACAGAGGGCCAATATTTCCCTAGTTAGGGCTCTTCAGTTTGGTATAGCTTGGTTCCAGACTCACAGTGAGCCCAGGACCCTCTTCTGGGCATACTCAGCGCACTTTGGGCAGCAAATGCAAAAACAAAAACATGGATGGAATGCTTTAAATTACTTCAGCCATTGGCAATCATTCGGGCTGCATCACAATATATCATTTTGTTGCCCACCATACCACTTCAATTTGGACCCAGTCATATGCAAATCAGTCTTGACCCTACTATTCATAGGAACAGTCTAGCCTTAACTGCCAGGCCAAGCCCTTCCTCAACCGGAACACAAGCAACCTAGGACCGGTTTTGCCCTAGTTAGAGCTCTTCAGTTCGGTATATCTTGGTTCTAATGGCACAGTGAGCCTGGGACACTTGGGCAGCAAATGCAAAAACAACAAGGTGATGGATGGAACGCTTGAAATTACCTCAGCCACTGGCAATCGCTCGGTCCGCATCCCATCATTTTTTTGCCCACCATGCCACCTCAGTTTGGACACAGTCATATGAAAATGAGTCTTGGCCCTGCTTCTCATAGGAACAGTTTAGTGGAACTTCCAAGCCAGGTCCTCCCTGTATCGCATACCAGCAACCTTGGACCGTATTCGGCCAAGTTAGGCTTCATCAGCCAAGTATTTTTTTTTTAACTTTATTTACGTGGTTGGCATATTGTATACATTCTAAAAACATTGGATACATAGCATATTAATCGCACACCTGACAGTACACACCCGCTCAGATCATACACGTGGATACAGTAAAACTGAACCATTTGACCAAGTGTTCCTTTTACGGCAGGGCACGGAATTAGGGTTTATTTTGAGAAGCAGGAGCTGAGGCTTGTCGGCGCATATAGTTTTGGAAATGATCCTAAATGTTCTGTGGTCTGGACCTTGGAGGCATCAGTTCCCAGTAATTTGACAACTGTTCATGACAATAAACAATGTCCCGTAGCCAGTCTTTCAGCTTGGGTGCTATCCCAGCACATTGCAATCCGCAGCTTAGGGAGAAGTAATAGTAGCACAGCGAGTCCGCGAGAAGGTTTTGGTATTTCTGCCACATGCCCCAACAGACCCACCAGCGGGGAGGGCATGAGCTGTAGCTGTGTGATGTCCCCTAGTGCCTGGTATACCTCTGCCCAGTATGCTGCAACTGCAGGGCAGTGCCAGGCTAGATGAAGACAGTCTGCTGTGTCAGCAAGAAAACCTGTGCATTGTGAATCCATACATAGGCCCGTTTTTTGCAGCAACACTGGGGTGCAATATGTGCGTTGTAAAAAGTTAAAATGAATGAGATGCAGCCAATAGTTTGGAGAGAGTTGTTCGAGTTGGCTACAGCAGAAGGACTATTGTGCGTCCATGAGTGGAGATGCAAGATCGTCTTCCCAGGCCTTCGGGCTGGCAATTGAGCAGCAAAGGGGATGCGTTGCGTGATTCATTAGATTGCCGTGATGAGTTTCCGCGGTGTAAGTATATTCTAGCGTGGAGAGTGTTACAGGCGGGGCTGGAAATGCTGGGAAAAGCCTGCGGCAAGCTGCCCACGATTGATAGTACAAAAAAAGTCTAACGGGCCGCTGGGTGCCCCCGGCGGGTCACAGAAGTGATCGCCTGGTAAGAGGTCAGCAAAGGTGTGCATGTCGAGCCTGGCCACATGGGCACAAGCCCGCCATCCTGTAAAGGAGGCAGTAAGGGTTGTTTCACTAACGGGACCGAGGGGGCATATAGGAAGGGAGCACCCGCTTGTCGAGCCAGTCCGATGCATGCCCACCACACACATTGTGAATTGTCGATTTCAGCAACAGGCCTTTTGCAGGGGGGTGAAAAGGGATTTGGACAATGGCCATGGGGATACTGCATCAATCTCCACCATGGTGTGTGGCTGTAAGGGCATGGGATGTGTCCAGTAGTGTAGAAAGTGTGCCTGGGCACAGAGCGGGTAGAGCTGTGGGTTCGGTGCCCCCAGCCCCTCTGGAGTGTGGTCTGGTCAGTATTTCGTACTTGATGCGGGCCTATCTCCCGGCTCACACCAGCACAATGAGGTTTGATCGGAGTTGGTGGAAGAAGGCTTGTGTCAGTGGAGTGGGGATATTAATGAACAAATAGATAAACTTAGGCAAAACAACCATCTTCGCGACGGCGATGCGACCCACCAGAGACAGAGGGATTTGGGACCACGTGGGAATGCGTTCTTCCAGCCAATCCATTGCCCTACAAAAATTGACCTGCCATAACTCAGACAAGTCCCTTCTGATATATATACCCAAGTATTTGATGGGTCCTGATGCCCACTGTAGTGGGTATTCTGTGGGAAACGGAACTGTGGCGCCTGTTAATGGAAAACGTGTTGACTTGTTCCAATTAATCTGGACCCCGGAGAGTCCACCGAAGCAGATGAGCTTGCAAAGTAGAGTGGATAAGTTCTGCTCAGGATGGATCACATAAAGTGTGACATCATCTGTGTAGAGGGATTCGGTCAGGCTGCATGTTGTGAATCCTATTCCTCGAGTATGTTACAAAAGAAAGGGTCTGCCCATTAGAGTCTCTGGGACCTGGGTGCTAACTGGTACAAAAGAAGAAAGTGGTCCCAGTACGTGATATTTAGTTTGCAACTAGACACACTAATGAATCGAAATGCCTAAGATATATCAAGTTTACACACTGTTATTTAATAACAATCTGTCTTTACAATGCATATATCATTTTCGCCATAAAAATGCATTAGTGCCCCAGGGATTGGAAGGGTGGGATGAGGTGTTAAGTGAGACAAAAGGGATGTGCAAGATTGAACATAGTGCAGGAAATACGTTTCAAAACATGAGAATACATAAATACAACATCAATCTGGCTTCAGCAAAGAGCCAGTTTATGAAATAAAGCATTCAATGCTCATCCATTAATTGTCAGCAACCATGCTATCAGCGCTAATGTTCCTAATCTGAATGATGGTCGTGCAAGCTGGTGCGGGGTTATATCTGTCCACGTTTCGACCCCAAGCATAGGGTTAGGTACACATGAGACCTTAAAACCGGGTCTTCATCAGGACATACGGGATGTAGCGGGGCAGGTTATTCTGTAAAAATGAAGTGCAGTGAGTAATCTTCTGTGAAGGGATTTTAAAATAACAATCGCGCTTATAGCGCCATAAATCTATTTACCATGGAAAGTAGGGCCAGCCGGCTGCCAACTGCAATGGAGAAACACAGGGCAACCTGTGAAAACAGGGTGAGTATTAAGTTAGCTCAAAATAAAACAAGTCTAGTGCATCGAATGGCAACCTAGACATCATATTCGGGAATCAATGACTCACTCGTAATCGTCATATGCACTTGAATCGCTTTGTGTTGAGTGTCGCCATCATGGTCAGCAAACTACTAAAATCAATATACAAAACGAGTGGAATCGGTATGAAAAGAAAATTGGAAACAGAGAAAAATCAGTAGGAGCATGAGATAATAGGGGTGCTCACTCACATCAAATGACGGATTCAGCCAAACCGGGACGCCAGGGAGATAGCTGCAGCCGCGGTCTCAGTATTCTAGAAAGTAAAATAAACGAACCGATTGGGCTACATGATCACCATGTGTGAGGTCACAAGGACTCCAAATGCCTACCTTCAGAAACGAGCCAAGGATTCCTCAGAGGTGCTCCGTGACGGTCAGGTGGTGTTTACCCGGGCCGCGCCCTGAAAGAGTTTAAGAAAGGGCTTGCGCTGACGGCGTCTGACGTGCAATGCGTGAGGGGCCATAGTGGAAAGACTACGGGCCAGATGTAGGTAAATGTCATTTACTGATTCTTAAATACCGAATTTTACCGAATCGGTATTCAAAAATCGGTAAATGAGAAGTAGGGAAAAAATCTGTATTTTTTACCGATTCTGTAAAATTCGATATCGGACTTTCGGTAATTACCGAATCTGTATTTTCCCATTCATCCCTATGGGCCAAAAGGCCCATAGGAATGAATGGGAAATACCGATTCGGTAAATACCAAATCGGTAAATACCGATTCGGTAAATACCGAATCAGAAAGCTAGCAAAAGTGAAACTTAAGACAACAGCCAATCTGACAATATGGATCAAGACAATATGTCATATCAACAAAATTTTAAATCTAATAAATACACTACCTTCTCCAATTCCTCTGATTCAGGAAGTAACTCTAGCATGTCACCATACCAACCAAGAGGCAATAGATGTGGATCAAATCAGGGATATCGACCTTTTTTAGGGAGACGCCCCCAAAATCGAGGGAATTGGAGACCAAATTACCGGCGTCAATATCGGTCACAATATCAGTACCAACAGAATCAATCATACCCACCGCAAGGACAATACCAACAGAACCAAGCTTACCAACCTCAGGGTCAGTATCAGCCACATTTCCAGGACCATCAATTGAACTCGGACAGATACCTGGAAACACGAAATGCCCGTTATTGGAGGGAGTAAAAACCATCCCCATCTTTAACTTGAGAAGACATGTGGCCAGTGCCTCTACTTATTCCATACTCTCCAAGGGACTTTCATTTGTCCCCCATTCTGGGTTTAATATCTCGAAGGATGAACATCAAGCCTTAATAGAACTTAAAGATTCTAATAAAGTAACTGTAAAAAGTTGCGATAAAGGAGGGGGAATTGCCATCCTAGATACTGACAAGTATGTCGATAAAATAGAAGAAATGTTGAGCGACACTTCATTCTATGTTAAAATCTCTAGAGATCCAACTTCCAAGATTAAAAATAAGATATCCAAACTTACTGCAAAGGCATTAAATAATGGAGACATCTGCCCTAAAGAACATGAATTTATGAATGTAGACAATCCAAAAATGGCTAGCTTATACGGCATCCCGAAGGTGCACAAAAACGAATGGGACCCTCCCTTTCGTCCGATTGTTACAACTATTGGTAGTGTCACCGAGCCAATATCTAAGTATCTGGATGCAATTTTGCGTCCACACATTGTCAAAATACCCGGATTCAAGATACAAGACATATCATCAATCAACTTGAAGGTACACCATTCAATGCGCATAGACAATGGATGGTAACATTGGATGTTGAGAGTTTGTATTCTAACATTCCTTGTGCAGGGGCAATTGATGCCACTAAGTGGTTCATTGAGTCATTTGAGATCGATTGCAACACAACCTTTATCTTAGAGTGTCTTAAAATTATTCTAGAAGACAATATTTTTTAATTCAGAGGTAACCTTTACAGGCAAGTCAAAGGAGTTAGTATGGGCGCCTCTTGCCCCCCTACGATCACTAATATTTACGTAGCACATTTTGAAGACCGCTATATCTTTAATGAGGTAGCTCCTTTTTTTGAGTCGATCTTTTATTGGTCGAGATATATCGACGATATAATTTTTATCTGGGATGATAATGAAGATATTTTAAAAGAATTTACATCCTGGCTAAATGCCTGTGATTCTAACCTAAAATTTTCTGAGAAGATAAGTAATACAGAGATTGAATTCTTGGACCTGATGATTAAACATAACCAGGGCCAACTGATTACGGATCTCTTTGTCAAACCGACTGCCCGCAATACTCTCCTTCATTACAGTAGTTTTCACCCTACCACACAGAAAAACAGTATACCGTTCAGTCAATTTCTAAGATTACGCAAAAATTGTACTAGAGTAGCAGACTATGATGAGAGAGCTACTGTAATGAAGGAGAAGTTTAAAGAACGTGGCTATCCTCACAGATTAGTACGCGACTCATGCAAAAGAGCAAGGTATTATGATCGTCAACACCTTTTACATAATACCAAAACTAAACAAGATGCTAGTTTGGTATTTGTAACAAGACATTCTCTTCTAAACAATCAAATACGTCAAATCATATATTCTAATTGGCATGTATTAAATGTCAATAAAACAGATCAAGAAAAAATGCCTAAACCACTTTTTGCATTCCGTAAAAATAAAAATTTAAAGGATATAGTTGTAAGATCACGCATGCCAGCAGTCAGGGAAAACATACAAAGTAATGTCATTACCGGGGACCCGGTAATTGGAAATTATAAGTGTGGAATTTGCAAAAATCTGTCCACAAGCAATTGAAACCAAGGAGATACAGCATAATGGAATTACCATACAACTAAATTATATGGCGAATTGTAAAACAAAAAATATTGTGTACTTACTATTATGTCCATGTAATTTAGGATATGTTGGAGAGTCCTCCCGTTCTATCTACACAAGAGTTACGGAGCATAAATCTGTAATGCGAACTAGAAAAATGAATGCCCCTCTAGTAGCTCACTATGTAGAATATGGACACAAACCTGAAGAAATTCAATGGGTCATTTTAGAGAAGATTACCCCAAAAGAAGGACTATGCGCTGACAAAATCCGTCGAAAACGTGAAGTTTTCTGGATTTTTACTTTGGACACAGTCAAATCAGGACTAAATTTAAATATTCCCTGGGAACAAGCGATAATATAGTTTTCTCGTGTAAGGATTATATCCTGTGATTACATGATGTCATAATATAAAATAACTTTATCGCTAAAAGTGGTGTTTCACCACAATTGTTCAGTTCATTTTTGCTTTTGGTACCCTAGACATACCGATGTGTTTTATATGGAATCATATACAACATAATACTACGCAGGATGCGGTGGTATTCCAGACTTGGTTAGTCCATTTTTGATTTTGGTGCCCGAGCAAAAAAACAAAGTGACGCGGCATACATGTCATCTAGCTGCGCCTCCGTTAGTCCATTATTTATTTCTGTGTTCTGAGAATAGAAAACACAGGGACTCGGTGTATCATTCAACCGTTTTCGTTTAACACCTGAATTCAATGAAATTTAAAAGCGCAGGCTCGTTTGCCCTATATATATAGACCTAAGATCAGTTCCACTCCTTAGTCAGTTCGGTACGGAGAGGAGTTCCGGAAGGGTCATATTTGATCAGAGGTACATAAATGTGGGTGGTTTGCTGCGACTTGATAAATAGCAAATAATTTGGTAGTACCATGCATTTATAGACGCATATAGTGGTACTTTTGCCTCTATATCTTTTTTAGATGTATAGAAAAAAAGAAACCAGATGACCTTATCCTTTACTCATCAATTACTTAAGGTAACGCTATGCATATAATATGCCAATTGTAACCTTTTTGACTATGAATAAGATTGTAATAACTTAGATACCTTGCTTACCGCTTGGTTCTTTTTGTCTTAAACCTTTAGAACTCAACCCATACAAACAATACAGACGATATATGTGATCAGCTAAGATGTTCTTATATAGCTTGATACATGAGTGTTCGGCTGAACACTACAAATTTAAAGGTAAATCAAAGCTGTGGCTTTTGCTAACTGACCATAAAAGCTATAAACAGTCGAAAGTAATGTATCGTCTTTTATATTTGTTTTTCTTCTAATGACTACTTAGGCTCAGCTTTTGACTCCCTTCGTATTGCACTTGAAAAGAATTTTCAGTAAATCTTCATTGAAATTCAAGACTGTTTTCATCAGGACACAGAAAGTAGATAAAGGTATGATAGGAAAAGTCTAGTTTTATAATTAGGAATATAATACGGGGATAATAAGATCTTACCCGAAATGAGCTGTACATAGATAACTTAAATACACACAAGGGCCTTTAGGTTTAAGATGAAAAACTTAGCTATTATGGGCTTTATTTAACATCTAACACAATATCCATATAGTTACCTCAAGGTACTCTTGATGGTAGATTGCCCTCCAGTGCCCACATAGCAAAACCTATATATAATGATAAACCAAAATGGTTTTTGATAAACATAGATTATATACTTATGTGCACTAATGATCAAGCAATACAATAAGATGCTAAGCCTTTACAGTGAGACCTAGACTAAATATTCCTTATGTGACTAAAATAAACCGTTTAGCTAATGTTTTTCCACCTTTTACAGAATCCCTTTTTTTCCAGATTATATACCTACAGAATAAAAATTGAACATCTTGAATGGAGGGTTCATTGTTGAAAAAGAACAGAATATAAGCAACTATAATCTATTAATTTTTAAAGTAAGTGATTTTCAAACTCTGTCACTCTTACAGTAGAAGGAAGGGTAAAATGGTAGTAATCACCCAACAGATAAGAATACATAAATGTGCCAAATTTTAGGTGTCATTACGTTTTCTTTTGTTCTTTTCTTTAAACTTCTTTTCTCTTTTTCTTTCATTCTATATATGTTCTGCTTATAGAAAGAGTACATACCCAAAATAATCTAAGTAAGCAATCTAAAAGAATTTACTTTAGGAAGAGACTTTTCATAATGTGAAGTTGATAAATAAAAAGGCTTTGAAGACTTATGCTGGGTAATAATTTAAGAATCTGTTTGATTAAAAGGTGCTAATTGGAGCTGCATATTATATATTTGTGATAAAGCATAGAAATGGAAACACTGACCCTATGAGATGTTAGACTTAAAATGTAATTTACAACATGAATTTTTTAACAATGCGACTGATAAATATATTCTTATGTTTTTTGTAGATTCTTGTCACATTTTGTTATGTCTTGTATTGTGCGAATGACGGTCACCTGACGAAGGCTACTGGCCGAAACGCGCGTTGTGCCCTATTCCACCGCTTTGCCTACTTCAGTATTACATCGACTAAATATTTCCTTGTGTTTGGTTGTTTCACTTTTTCTTTTTCCCTTTTTATGCACTTATGTTTTTATATGTAATCTAAGAAATATGTTAATGACTGTAAAAAGTATAATTTCCAAAAAAAGTGTGATAAAATGATTTAATAAATTTATAAACTCTATGAAAAAAGAAAATATACAAAATAAAATTAATATAAAGTCTTTTGAACTTTTAACATGGCTTTAATATGTCTATTCATTATTGAAAGTCGCTTTGATATTTCTCAATATTGATTATCTAAAGGGCAGTTGTAAAACAGTTGTTTGCTACAGAGAGGTGAATTTCTCTCTGTTTTTTTCCCTATCGATTTTTAACAGCCAATCAGGTGCAACCACCCTCCCCCTCCCTACCAGGAAGTGGCTACACAGGCAGCTGCAACTAATTAGAAGGTTCTGGAGAGGCAGTTGGAGCAGAGAGACTGGGAGCAGCAGCAAAAAGAGTTTGTGCAGTTTAAAACCTTAAACATGGCAAGCAGCAAGGACACAGAGCAGACAGAAAGAAAACGAAAGCTCAAATTCAGCAGCATGGAGCTCCAGGTCCTTGTGGAGGAGGTGGTAAAGGTGCACCACAAACTTTTTGAAAGGCAGTCCCTCTCTGTGCCTGAATCTGCAAAAAGGAAGATTTGGCATGATATCCTTGACAAAGTCAATGCAGTAGGAGTGACCACCAGAGTCACAGAAGATTTAAAAAAGAGGTTTTATGACCTGAGAAGCCTCACAAAAAAGAAAATAGCAGACCACCCCAAACAGGCCTCGCAAACAGGTGGAGGAAAGAACACAGCACCCCCCCCCTCACTGACCTGGAGGAGATGGTGGCCACAACCTTGGAGCCTGAAGGCGTTTGCGGACTGGGAGAAGTGGACAGCTCGGCCAAAGCTGCAAGTAGAAAAGGTAAGATGCATGCACAGCAATCCCCCTCACACCCTCATCCTTCCCTCACCCCTTGAAGCTAAGTTACCCCAGTCCCAGTGTATCTGCGCCAACCAGTAGCAATGCATCATGGTGCATGTAGTTAGTTAATGAAAGACCATGTCATAGAGCACAGTAACCACCAAGTTAAGCAAATGAATGCAGACATAGTGAAGGGCAGGCAGCATGTAATAAGTGCAATTTCCAAAGTTTTAATTGTAGTGGCTGTGAGACCTTTGCACCTAGCTGATATGCGCTCATATGTCCACAGGTCACACATCCGGAAGGCAGTCACAGGAGGCAGAAGGCACGGCACCCGAGAGGAATGAAAGTCATGAGCCAGGTCCCAGTGCATCACAGGACACAGGTGTACCGAGTGGGTAGCCACCTTCCCAAGAATCTGACATCACTGAAGAAATGCAGGCATCCCCAAGACCTTCACAGTCCCCACTATTATTATCGTCACCTGAAATGCCAGCATCACTGGATATTGAAACACCTGCAGCACAACCTAGCAGGAGGCATGTCGTTCCCCCACTGATGGAAATGGAGACAGCTGCTGGTGAAATGGTGGGTGAAAACTCACACAACTTGCCTGGAGCTGACATCTCTGCCACACTGCAGCCCAGCGCAGAGCCTGTCCCTAGTACCACTAGACGCCGCACAGTGCAAGGAAGGAGTGTAGGTGCACGTGGGGAGGGGTCCAGTGTCTTCCAAGGCCTGGAGGGATCCATGTTCAAGATTCAGAGGATGCAGGGTAAGGGCATCATGTCCTGTCAACGAAAAATGTGCAACCTCAATATCAACATGAAGGAAATTGGTAAGGGCATCAGGGAACTGGTGGAAGTAACTGTGCATAAAACTGGACTCAGAAATAGCATCAAGGCGCAGAGAGAAGCAGCGTGTACAGAGAACTCACAAAGCAATTCACCGCCTGGCCACAGCCACATCCCTGCTATGCAGGCGTAGCATGAACAGTCAGGAGGTCTTGACTCAAAACAGCAATCAGCTGACAAGGGGCATAGCCGGAATGACCGGTGCGCTAGAGGCTCTCATTAATGCTCAAACTGCACAAACTGCTGCTATTGACGTTCCTGAGAGTGAAGGTAGCACCAGTAGGAGCAGCATGGCAAGCCCCCTTATTGTAGAGGCAAGGAGGAGCAGCAGGCGATAAGGTGACGCTACAGGCCAAACGCCCAGTGAACAGAGTGAGCCACATACATCTGGCAGTGCCAAGCGTGGCCGCAAATGAACAGTTAATAGTATGGGCTACTGCCATTGGACATACAATTTAGTAAATTTTAAGTTTGTGTTGCACAGTTGTGCCTTTGAAACCTGCGTAATGACAATATACAACTACGGTGGGTGCATTCCACACCTGTCTGTGTGTGTTTACTCACTGTGAGCATTGCAGTGAAATGTTTACTGGAGCACTTTTGTTCTTTAACATACCTAGATATATACAAAATTAAACAATTTTTGGTGCTTTCAACATAGGTCTCAGTCTCATTACTTACTCAGAAATAGTTGCGTATAATATCCTCACGTCTGTATCTGCCATCACTTGGTGTTGACACTCCAGCAGGTTGTGTTTCAGGCACAGCAACCTCGTCGTCATGATCCTCAAAGTCTGACAACTCCACCTCTGTGCCCTTCTTCACATCAAGGTTATGCAACATGGCACAGGCAGCAATGATTTTACAACAGGTGATGGGGGTATACTGCCTTGCACCTCCACTCTTATGCAGGCACCTGAACCTGCTCTTCCATATACCAAAGGTACGCTTCACAATATTTCTTGTGCTCTTGTGGGCCCTGTTATATCTCCTTTGACTGGGTGTTGAGGGGTTGAGGTAGGGGGTGAGTATGAAGGAGCAGAGGGCATATGCACTGTCTCTTAAAAGGAAATGGGAGTACATTACTCACATGCATACATGTACATCTTTCTGCAATAGGTGTTAATGGGGTCGTACACTGTGTCTTACCTAGCAGGTATCCTTCACCAAATTCCCCTGCTGTCAGCCGTGCATATATACCGCTGTTTTGAAATATGTAGGAGTCGTGGGTACTCCCAGGAAATTTTGACACAAGGTCAGTGATGGTGCACTTGGCATTGCAAATCACCTGCACATTGATGGTGTGGGTGGATTTTCTATTCCTGTATATGTATTCTGTGGCAGCAGGGGGACAAATGGTGTGCCATCAATGCAGCCAAAGATGTTGGGGAAGCGTGCCATCTGATAAAAGTCTGATTTTGTTTGGAGCAGTTCAGCATGGGTTGCAGGGAATGATATATAATGGTCCATCCTCTGTAACATGGCATCTATGAATTTGTGAAAAAAGCGTGACAGGCTGCTCTGGGTCACCCCACCTACCGCAGCAACCACACTCTGGTAGCTCCCAGACGCAAGCAGGTGTAGGCTGCACAGCACCTGCACGTGGGGTGGAATGGCGTGTGCTCTTGGTGTAGTGTGCTCCAACAGTGGTTGGAGGTCCCTGATGAGGTCCAAGATGGTGTCTGGGTCCAACCTGTACCTCTGGAGTATCTCTGCCTCTGTGAGCATGAACAAGGTGATCCTCTGTCTGTAGACCTGCTCCTGTCTCTCCCATCCCCTCTCTCCTTCCTCCTGTAGCCGTAGCCGTCTTGCAATGACATAGAATGCTGCTATTGTGGGAAAGAAAATGCATTTTGGGTTCTTTTTTATAGGCTGTACCTTGTTACCACCTGATTTCAATCCATGGTAAATACCGACTCTTAAATACCGTATTTCAAGCAAATTCGGTAATTAAGAGCTTCCCTACATCTCAAACTTCAATTTTACCACTTCTTAATTACCGATTCAATTTCAATTCAAAAAATCTTTATTTCTGTAAAAATTTACCATAAAAGACAATTATAAAAACAGTTCATTTAAATGATTTATACAGCAAGTTTTAAAATTCATAAAAACATCACTGGAAAGAAATCCTAGTATACTAAGAACAGGTCTGCACTTAAGTCTGTGTTTTAAGACATTTCCTTCTGATAGACCAGAGGGCGCCCAGATACTTGGCCATAGCAAACACAATGTGGTCTGACAGATCAGTTTTTAAGACTCTAAAAGCGGCCAGACACCTTTTAAATCCCAGATTCCTGCATATGGCAACAATCCAGTGCCTTCGGATCTCCCGGTAAACTGGACAGAAAAAAAGAATGTGGAGCTCACTTTCGTCCGTAATTCTGCACGCTGGACAGGTGCCACTTGGATCATGACTCCATTTAGCTGTAAAAGTTCTGATGGGGAGAGATCCATGTCTCCACTGGAGGTATAATTTTCTCAATAAGGTGGGATAAATTTTGTCCAGAGTTTGCTCCATGTTGTAGTTCACCTTATGGGACAAAAAGAAAGCTGTCAAGGTCCCCCGGTGTTGATCGCTAAGTATCTGGGAAAGTTTACTTTCGCGGTATGACCTTGCTAGTTCCTTTTTAGAGAGGATGTGGCACGTGTTCAGGGGGTCAGACCACATTGTTGAGAGTCCGAGGGCCTCCAATTCCAGTTTGATGTAATTGAGCCACTTTATTTTTCCCACACCTGGAGTGGCAAGAACCTCCCGGAGTCCTTCCCTATAGCTGGCCAATTCTGGGGTTGTCCATAGTCTACGCCAGAAGGCCAGCGGGCGTAGAGCCAATTCCTCATCAAGTGGACGTAGGCCTAAGTCCATCCTGAGGGGGACAAGAGGGGTGCTCGGTGGTAGCCCAACAAGGTTACGAATGAATTTATTTTCCACCTTCAGCAGCATTGATGTTTTTTCATGGCCCCAGAGTTCAGATCCATAGATGACAGCCCCCTTGGCCTGGGATCCATAAATCTGTAGTGGAGGGCCAATGGGCCTGATTGAGGATTTGTTGCTTGCCAAGAGCTTCATTATGCCTCCCGAATGCTGGGTCAATTTAAGTGCAGCTTTCTCCAGGTGTGAGCTCCAGGTAAATTTATCATTTAAAACAATTCCCAGGTATTCGAAGGTTTTTACTCTTTCCAGCTTGGTGTGTGCAATACTTGGACTGAAGTAGAATTTCTGTGGGGGATTGAGGACCATGAATTTCGTCTTGGAGGCGTTAATTTCTAATCCATGGGCCTCACAGAAGTCCACAAAGCCATCAAGGATGCGCTGGATGCCTTTTGCCGACTTAGATAGTAGCAGTGTGTCGTCGGCAAACATGATGGCTGGGACTCTCTCAGCGGCCAGTTTTGGGGCGTCAGAGTTAGGTACACCTGCTAAGTGGCCGATTACCCCGTTGACATAGAGGCAGAACAGGGTTGGTGCAAGCACACAACCCTGCCTTACCCCCCTGCCAACGGGGAACCTCTCGGACAATTCCCCCAACCTGCCGCATCTAACCTGGGCAAAGTTATTGGAGTGGAGGCGAATTATCATATTCAGAAGGCCTTCGGGGACCCCCAGTTTGTCAAGGACCTCCCAAAGCTTATTCCTCGGGACCAGGTCGAACGCTGCCCTCAGGTCCACAAATACAGTATAGAGGCTGACACCCTCCAACTGCACCGTTTTCCAGTATATGAGGATGAGACGAAAGACCTGGTCCACAGTGGAGACCTTCTCCCTGAAGCCTGCTTGAAAGGGGCTAAGGATGTTGGAGTCCCTGATCCACTCGTGTAGGCGATTTAGCAAAAGCTTGGAAAAAAGTTTCTGGGCTACATCAATTAGGCTTATTGGCCTATAGTTTGCCGGAAGGAGGGGGGACCCCTTTTTAAAAATTGGCACTATTTCAGCCCCTGGCCAGGTGGAAGGGATTGGGAGGCCTTTCAGAATGGAATTAAATAGCACCCCAAGATAGGGAGCCCAGACTTTAGGTTCGTGCTTGTAAAGGTCGCCTGGAAGCCTGTCTAGGCCCGGCGCCTTACCTGCAGACAGGGAGGAGATTGCCAGGGTAACTTCCTCTACGCTGAAACCATCCATGGCAATTGCACTATTTATGTACTTGGGGAACACTCCAGCGGGTTCACTTTTCCCACTATCACTACTATATGGTTGGTATAGATTTTTAAAATATTCCTCCCAGACGGATGGTGCTATGTTGGCCTCAACTGCTGCAATTGGTTCGGCCGAGCCATGCCTAACAATTTGCCAAAAGGTCCGTGAGTCTCGACAAACGAGGGCAGCTGTTATTTTTGTCCAGTTCTCCTCGTCCCAATCTATTTTTGCTGTGTGGAGAGCGGATTTGTAAGCTACTCGTCTTTCCCTAATAGTGTTTAAAGTGTCTCGTGCTTTGAGTGATTCCAGCAGAAGATTTTTTGCTTCCCTGCATGAGGCATTGAACCAGGTCGCTCTTCTCTGTTTAGACTTGTGTGACCTGGCGACTGGATTCAGTACCTCTGCTAGATTGGTGCATAACTCAGAGTGGATATTACCGAGAACAGGCAATTGTGCCTGAATACCCAAAGTCCCTGTGATATTGGTTTCGGATTCGCTGACTGAATGGTTCATACAGCGCTCTACTTTTTCCAGGGTGGGAACGACTAGTGCATAAATTCTCTCAATGTTGTTATGATTTTCCAGCAATTTGGCCCATTTTATTCTACGCCTATTGCTGGATAACACAAGGTCGGGCTGTGATGGTGCATTAATATCTACCTCCTCCGTTTGCCGACCAAGGATCTCAAATTTTAGTGAGAGCAGATTGTGATCACTATCAAATCTGGGGATAATTTTGAAGTCTTTCACCCTCCTCCAATCCCTGGTTGGAACCATTATATAGTCAATCCGTGACTCATATCCTGGTCTATTAAAGGTATTTTTTGGCGGGATATCACCCTCGGTCCAACCATTACACGCCCTCAACGAGTGACAGAGAGTGAGGGACATTATCTGAGTAGCAAGAGGGGACCATGCCTTGGTCACTGTATCCGTCAGGGTAGGAATATCCCATAGGTCATCCTCCTCACTGGATATACCCTCCAGATGGTCAGGGAGTGGTTCATATTGCTGGTTGAAATCTCCACCTATAATTAGAGGGGAATAAAAATTGTGTGTGTCGAGGAACTGTGCTAAATCTTCCACTGAACCCGAAGTTGCTGCAACCCCCACTGGCCTTGAGTATATGTTAATCAATATGAGCTTGTCTCCACAAGGCCAATCAAGGGAGACACACTGGAAGTCACAGGAGTTGGTTTCCAGTTGTGTGGCCCTACAGCCCAAATGGGACCCAACCCAGGTCGAGAGTCCTCCTGAGGGTCGGCCCTTTCCTCCCCATTTCGCTTCAATATTAAAGATAGCGAATCCCTGACGGGTAAATTGATCTCTAGCCCATGTCTCTTGTAAGAGACATATATCATAGGCCTCTGCTAGATCAGTCCAGTCTGGGGTATCTACTTTATTGGCTAGCCCTGCCACATTCCAGGATAAAATGGAAATTATACCCGGGGCCTTTGATGTGCTACTAGTATCTAATATCATGGAGCACTCTTGAGCTACAGATTTTCCATATTGGTTGGGTGGAGGGGCGTCCAGTGGAACACTATTTAATTTAAGGCTATGTGAGACAGAGGGATTATATTCCAACCTTAGGTGGGAATCGGTAATTACACCCTTAGGTGAGCATGTGACTTGCCTATCTACCCCTACTCTGAGATCGTCAGTCATTATGTGGGCTGGTGTTAGAGAGAGAGATTGACCGCCCGTGTGTGTGTTTGAAACACTGTTAGTTAATATGCCGCCCATAAAGTGTGTGTTGGCGGTGTTTGGGGTGGGTGAAGGGGGTGCAGTGGGTATCGAATGTAGAAGTCAGTCCACTTCCTCGAGACACCCATATCTATTGGACATCGGGACCCCGTTCCATCCTCCAAGTGTGTCTACCCAACAGCTGCTTTGTACTCCCCAAGTGTGGTTCCTCACCGGGATCCTATTCCAGTTCCCTCCCTGAACTGGAGGGGGACAAGGTGGATAGAAAAAAGTAAGTGGTCTTGCTATTATAAATGCGGTTGAGCTATGGTTGGTCCATGAGTAAATGGCAGTAGCAGTGTTAGGATCCTCAAAAGTGACAATCACGCAGTCGCCACAGGTGGACTTTTGTGTGGTCCCTACCCAAGGTACCCTCCGTACCATTAGGATTTTACTCCTTAGGTCGTTGGGTATTGGTTTATTGACGTCCAACCAGTGGACCACCTTATTCTTTAAGGAAGTAAAGTTTTCCTGCTGGTTGTATGTCAATTCAGTTACCCCGGTCAGCACCACAACATAGGGGCTAACCTCAGGGGGAAGATCTACAAATCCCCTTGACCGTATAAAGCTAGTGCTGGCTCTCTGCAATATTGGGGGGTTTGTATTCTGGCCATTTTGCCTCGGATTGGGATGGTCAGTCAGTGCAGGTGCTCTTTGGCCAGATGTAGCTAAGGGGGGTGGCAGGAGAGATTCAGCCCCCGATTGCATGGTGTTTAACATTGCCCTACTAGGAGGATTATGGGTTTCTACCTTAGTACGGGGTTTAGGTGTTGGTTTGACCTTGGGTATAACAGTGAGACTAGCAGGAGAAGAGGTAGCAGCAGGATAGGAAGGCGGCGGTGCATTGGTGGTTCCCAGGGACTTGACCTTGGGAGGGGCCCGCGAGTTCGCAGCAACTTGAGTGATAGGGCCAGGAGGTACTGCTGGCGGCGGGGGTCCATTTGAGCATGTTAATTTAGGATTCTGCATGGTGATAGTTGCCAAATTTAGTATGCTTTTTTCTATTTCCAGTAGTTGTGTTTCTATGTGTGTGAATCTCTTTTCTAGTGGGGAAAGTAGTTTTTTAAGTGTTTCCCAAACAACAGAGAGAAATTCAACATCCTTCCCTTTAATGATACAGAGCGGGGTTCCTACAGTGTCACTTTCTATGGTAAGATTATTCAGTATTTTACCGATTCGGTAAATTTACAGACTCGCAAACCGTTGCGAATCGGTATTTTTACCGATTCGGAATATTTTCCGATTCGGTAACTTTACCGATTCTGTAACTTTACAGATTCGGTAAATTTACCGATTCTGACGATTTTCACTCTCCTACATCTCAAATGCTCAATACCGGTTGGAAACGGCCGAAAATCGGTATTTTCGGCCGTTACCGACCGGTATTGGGCTACCTACATCTGGCCGGTACATGACTTCCATGCAGTTTAGGATACGATATATTAATGACTCAAGTTAAACCATACATTACGGTAAACATGCAATTATAACAACAAATTAAGGTTTGATTCTCCAGTTAGAGCCAACAAACGCGCACCTCTCTAACACGAGGGTGAAGGCGCTATGCCTCATACATTACGGTAAAATGCAATTATAACAACAAAATCAGTTGGAAACAGCAAACGCGCACCTCTCTAGTAAGAGGGTGAAGGCGTTATCAGCAATATATAAAGGGGCCCCCTGAGAGAACTTATGTAGGGCAGACACGCAGGAGAAATAACAGATACTTCAAAACACAAAAATGTGTCTGCCCTCTAGAAATAATCAAATGGCTCAGCTGGAGTCCAATAATAGAAGAACAACAGAAATGAGCTCACTGTCACCAGAAGGAACACATCACATAATCAGAGTCACACCAAGTTTAGAAAAACATATAAATAATTTTGTTCATTTTCTTAAATGGGAATATATAATTTCATTGGGAACAAAGTACCTGCACATAGATGATGTGGTACTAGAAATCAAGAGTTATATACACCCCAAACAACCTACAACTTCAATCAACAGACACAACTAACACACTCATTCAAAAGGGTCACACATTTCATACTTGCAGTCATAACCCCACATTCAAAGTACATTCCAGACTCCTCAAGCTTCATGAGTCAGATGTTGCACAATCAGTCTGTCCTGAAAGATTTCTCTGGCACGGAGGTGGAGATAGGGTGACCAGGAGGCAGGACAGATTGTAAAACGCCAACGCGCGTTTCGGTGCAAGGCCAGATCTAGGGCCACACCTTCATCAGGGCAATCAGAGTAGGGGTTTGGGGAAAAAAGGGATACAGCATTCAATCTGCAATAAAACAACATCATATGTTTTTTAATAAAACAATTTCTTAGTGTGAACAGTTTATTTTGTAATTTTTAAACAGCATGCATAAATTATGCTACCCAATTTCATCAACATTCTGGTAGGAACAGCGAGCCCAAAAACTGCACAGAAAGATCTCAGAGTATAGGTTACTTAATCGAACTACAACCATGCGGATCCAACCAAACCACAAAACAGGAAACATAATACACAAATTGCCATGGTCTTCTTAACCGATCAAGAAGGCAGGATGGGTAGAGATGGAAAGAAACCCCCCCAAAGCACACGGCCCCCTTAGCCTTTTAATAAACCCTCCCATGAGGAGGCGGATTCAATAGCCAAAAGGGGACACCCTCCCGTTACGTCCTGCAGCTAATACTCACGAAAGGCTGATAAGAAAGTCAAAATGAGGAGAGTACCCGGGATCTAATGGGGAATCTACCAATAGCTTAATACAGAGAACTAAAGTTCACTTAACTTACTAGTCGAGGGGTAACGGTATCAAAGATTTTAGCCTGGGGCTCGAGGTAATAGGTCACCATAGATTTCACGCATGAACCACAAGAGGGATCGCCATTCAGTACTAAACTGGGGCTGAGGGGAATAACAAAGCCCAGCATGAGTCTTCAACTGCAGCAAACAGGTTTACCTAACGTTTAGAGTCCTCAGCTGTAAAAGACTTAACGATGCTAGTAGGCGTACACTTACCCAGATCCAGATATAGTCGTTCTGTAAATGGAAGATCAGCTACTCGTCAGTTCAGGAATCGACATATACTCAGTGTTAGGTTCAGACAAAGGACAGTAAATGGTATATTCCCATTTAAGAAAATGAATAAAATTATTTATATATTTTTCTAAACTTGATGTGACTCTGATTATGTGATGTGTTCCTTCTGGTGACAGCGAGCTCATTTCTGTTGTTCTTCTATTATTGGACACCAGCTGAGCATTTTGATTATTTCTAGAGGGCAGACACATTTTTGTGTTTTGAAGGCGTTATCAGTTCCGTCTCTTGTGCATAATAAACCTGATTAACACAGAACTTGTGCTTTTTATCAATTGCTAAATAGCCAACCTAAATAAGATGAAAGAGACCAACTTTGGCAAACTTGGCAAATTATAGTAGTAGTGTCGCGCACCTCTCTGGCAAGAGGGTGAAGACGTGGAATAATTGAATTGTTAACAAACACAGTTGGCTTACTTTAGGTGGACATAGTTTGTTGATACCCCAATGGAGTGGTATACTTGGATTAATTATCTAAAGACTAGATTTCAGGTGTGTGTAGTGTCAAAGAACAATCATATGCAGATTAACGTCCCAATATTACCAGTTGGGCATGGCTGCTGCCTAACTCATTCAGTCCATTGTTAATTGAATCACAAAATGTCATCCAATTGGACTCACAAGTGTTCAGGATCGAGGTTATGTCCCCAGCCCGAGGGCCCAGTGTAACCTTTTCAAGGACGATCCATTTCAAACTGTCCGGGGTGTGACCGAGTCTTTTACAGTGCTTCACCAGTGGTGCACCTGGTACCTCACATAGGATCCTGCTCCCATGTTGCAAGATCCTGGCTTTCACTTTTTGTTGTGTCTGTCCAACGTACACCTGATTGCATGGACAACGGACTGGCCTACTGGTAAATTGTCACTCAATCCCCTGGGATGGTGGCTGTTATATTGGCTGTTATATTGCAATATAACAGCCACCATCCCAGGGGATTGAGAGACAATTTACCAGTAGGCCAGTTTCTGCGCATTCGCAGAAACTGCTTGAAAAAACAAGACTACTTGATGGAGTTTCAAGACCTGACTAATCGCCTTTTAGAACGGGGGTACCCAGTAAGACTCGTTAAACTCGTATAACCCCGCACCAGCTTGCGCGACCATCATTCAGATTAGGAACATTAGAACTGATAGCATGGTTGCTGACAATTAATGGATGAGCATTGAATGCTTTATTTCGTAAACTGGCTCTTTGCTGAAGCCAGAGTGATGTTGTATTTATGTATTCTCATGTTTGAAACGTATTTCCTGCACTATGTTTAATCTTGCACATCCCTTCTGTCTCACTTAACACCTCATCCCACCCTTCCAGTCCCTGGGGCACTAATGCATTTTTATGGCGAAAATGATATATGCATTGTAAAGACACATTGTGATTAAATAACAGTGTGTAAACTTGATATACCTTAGGCATTTCATTTCATTAGTGTGTCTAGTTGCAACCTAAATATCAAGTACTGGGACCACACTTTTCTTTTGTACCTATTCCTCGAGTGGCGCGATGCTGTGGATGTGTGCCGTGAGAGGTTCCATCGCAATAGCGAAAAACAATGGTGAGGGGGACAACCTTGCCTTGTACCCCTACTGACTGGGAAAAGGTCTGATATTTGCCAATTTAATCGTATGCGAGCAGTGGGCAATGTGTATAGAAGGCGCATTTGTGCAAGGAAAATAGATCCAAGACACATTCGCATCAAGAGGGGGAACAGGAAACCCCACTCCATAGTATCGAACTCCTTGGTAGCGTCAAGCAGAGTGGCTAGGGCTGTTGTTTGTGTTTGAAGATAGTGTATGACTGTGAACATGGTCCGGAGGATGTGCGCTGCGGAGTGGCCCGATAAAAACTCGGACTGATACGGTCTGATCATTACTGGTAGCAGTAGTTGTAATCTATTTGCAAGGACTTTTGTGAAAATCTTGTTATCAATGTTAATGAGCGATACGGGCCTGTAAGAATTGCACTGATCAGCAGACTTATCGGGCTTGAGAAGCGTGAAGAGTACAGCCTCACGCATTGAGGAAAGCAATAAGCCCACCACTAGAACATCTTGAAATGCCTCCAGTAGGCGGGGTGTTTAATAGATCTGAGTATTCTTTATAAAAGGAGGCAGTCAGTCCATCCAGGCCTGGATCCTTGTCTGGAGCGAGGCCAGCTATGGCCTGTCGCACCTCACCCGCAGTGATGGGAGAGTCTAGAAAATCGCAATGTGAGTTGGAAAGCCATATAAGTTCAATGGCGTCAAAGCATGCCTGTAATTCAGAAGTGGGGACCACACAAGAGGCAGAATATAACTGAGTGAAGAAATCTACCATGACACGCATGAGATCGGGAGTGTAGGAACATCGCTGGCCCTCTAAATCTATCAAGCTGGCAATGAAGGAGGATGCCCGGGATTTGTGAAACAATCTAGCTAATGTCTTGCTTGGACAGTCCCCCTCGCCATATCTGCGTCCTTGCATTTCCTTGCCCAAGAATTTGACTTCCCTGGCCGCCTCTTCCTGGTATTCGGTAAGTTTACTGCAGATGTCTGCCAATACCTTGGATCATTGGATAGGTGAAATTGAGGCTTGAGTGCGGAGATGTCTGACTCGAGCTTTGAGAGCGCTCCACAGATGGCTTTAAGCACCCCGTGTTGCTTGGCTATACACTCTCCCCTAATGACCACCTTGAAGGCATCCCAAAGAGTGGCGGCGGACTGCACCGTCCCACCGTTAAATCCAGTCTTCGATAGCAGATGAAGTTTGCCTGTGAGGATGAGGTATTGCCCTTTGGTATCGCATATGCAATGGTCTGTGGTCCACGCCAAATCTTTATGAATTAAAACGCACACCCCTCATGCGTAATTGGAGTAGGAGGAAATGTACGAGGGCCCGAGTGAGGAGAGGGAGTAGTGTGGCATTCGGGAGGTGTGTTTCTTGAAGGAGGCATATATCTAAAGAGTGTCTGTTTAAATAAGCGTGTACAAGGCGAATCTTCCTGGTGTCATTGAGCCAGGAAACGTTCCAGGATCGCGCCTGTTTTAGCCTTGCCAAGTGGTGGGGGTTTGGATAGTGTGCGTGTGTGTATCTGGTGTCAGTCTGGTGCTTTGAATTTCTGACGCGATGATTAGAATGGGTGGTGATGTGCCAACAGTTCTCATGCAAATGAAGAAACATGATGTAACGATTCCCCAACAAACCCTCCCTCCCCAGACCTCCCCCTCCCACACCAACACCCTTCCTCAGCCAGGTATAGTTTGATTTCAGTGGTGCAGTAAGCCCCTGACCCACTTTTGGGCATACCCGGCGCACCTAGGGCGACAAAGGAAAAAACAAGGTGCTGGATGAAATGCTTCCCTAGGGTCAAGGCTGATTTGCATATACTGGGTCCAAACTGAGGTGACGTGGTGTGCAGAATAACAATAGATTGGGATGGAGCATCAGGTGATTCCCGCATACCACTTATCTCTGTTTTGTATACTATTTGTGTTTCCCAAAGTGAGACAGGTATGCCCAGACATGGGTCCCGTGCACACTATGTCACGGGAAGCAAGTTGTACGGGTTGAACAGCCCATAGCTAAGGCGAAACCAGTCCTGGGTTGCTTGTGTTCTGGTTCAGGGAGGACCTGGCTTGGCTGATTTGCACATAGCTGGGTCAAGATGAGATTGCTTGAGAATAATCCAAGCAATCCTTTCATCAATGTTTTGTCTTCAATCTCTGCTGAGCATGAAAGATTGCTTGCAGGCTCACATTTTTAATTCCGCAAGAAAATCTGTTGTTAGGTACAATTTCCCCAAATATTCGAAGACCGGGGTAAGGAGAGTAAATTATCTCGTCGTCAAAGCTTTTCTGTGGTATTTCCATGCTTCTGTGCTTTTCAAGGCTAAGCAGTGCCACAACCAAACCCCATCCCATATCGGAGAAAGCGGTTCAGCACTATTTTTAAAGGCTCTAACCCACATATTGGAGTACAGAAAGTATCCGATCTATGGAAGAGACTGATCATCCTATTCATAAGACATAGCAGATGGTTTGTAATGAAAAATAAAGTAAGTGCATGTGTTGAGGAACAGGCACTTATTGACGAATATGGTTCAATGTCATTGTTTACAATCGGTGAATAGTTAAGGAGTACTCTAAAGGGTGAACGTGCACCTAAAATTTTAGTAAATCTGCGTTGAATGATAGAAATCCCTTTGTGTGAAACTTGCTGTCTTTTGAACATATAAATAGAATAGAGCAACAAGACAGGATTGTTATCAAAAGACGTTTTGAAATGTATATTTTTAGCATATGGATATAGCCACCCAGATTAAGTGGGAGGAATGTGAGCAGACAGGCAAAGGGATCATAATTACTGATTTAGGTTGGGAGCAAATGAAAGGGAGGTAGGTGAGCAGGATCTATTTTCAGATTACCACGTTGCAATTATGGTGGCAGTAAAATGATCGCCTTTAGCCACAGCTGATTATTAAAATTAAGTATACCATACCGGTACTGTGCAGTTAGTCTTTGAAAGATGATTGGCCTCCTCCCCTTCATTTAAAACACAGGCTAAGGAAGTGCTTTTGCATGTGGCAACAAATGTCTTAAACACAAACGTGAATGCAGACCGGAATACAGACATTACAGTGGTGTGGGTGAATTTATACACCAACTTTAAGGCTCCCTTCACGCTATCAGCACGTTGGCCACTTACCATCCGACTTTTTTTTAGCCGCATGGAGATTGGTCAAAAACTGGAGGTAGCAAGCAGAAACATTGCCTGGGAGTGTAAGTGAGCGAGATTCTTTCGTGGGGACATTATGAGCGAAATGGTGGTTGTAGAGGTTTTAGAAAGAACAGTAAAGAACAGATAAGTTGCAGCATACTTGAGAGACTAAACCCAAACAGGACATGTAAAAAATAAAATGCATGAGAAAGATACTGCTACGCTTTTGTGAGGCTTCCTCTGCCTCGCCACTTCTGTGATTGTGTTGAGCCATGAGTGCAATTTTAAAGAGTTTATTAATTACAATTAAGAGAATGATGTTGCATTCTCTGTGTAGGTGGATGTGGAGAGACGTGGTGGAGAAACGCATTAGTTTGAGTAGGGATAGCTGAGCAGGAAAGATGCAAGGACTTCTACCGCTCCAGGCAAAGCCACATTTTGTTACTAGGAGCTCTCATTGTACACTGAAAAGAAACAATTTTATGACATCATTATCAGGCCGACAATGGATGCTGACTTGCCAAGCATTGTAAAAGCACTGGCCTTGAGGCTGGGAGTCTGAACGATAGGATGTACAACCAATGGCAGCCTTTAATTCAAGCAGGGATGGGCAGGCCTCACCACACTCACACTGCACTTCACTGGCTCACATACATGCATTCACACACAAACACGCATACACACACACCCATTCACAGTTCACACTCACAAATACACATACATTCATACATACTCTCCAGCATGCCCCAAAAGTAAAAAACAATAACACTTACCGGTCGCAGCAGGGATTTTGGGTGAAGGGAGGAAGTCTCGGTGGTTCCTGCTGATTGGGACTGCCACCTCCGCTCATTGGCTGACCCTTATAACGGGTCAGCCAATGACAGAAGGCGGCAGTACCTTACTCTTCACAGAGTGGGGTATGGTCAGTGAGACTTCTGACTCTACCCTCACTCTGTGAAGAGCGTCACTGATAGACAGTTGGGCCTGGACACTTCTGAATTTAAAACTGAAGGCCCAGGTTCGAGGCAATCAGTGGAGGTCCCGCTTGTCATGAGAGGCAGGGTTGGATTGGGATTGAAAATCGGCCCGGGCACGCAAAAAAATCGGCCCACATTTGCATAATGCCTTTCCTCAAATGACTGCTTAGGTGTAATCTTATTAAAAAAAAAGCAGGGGTAAAAAAATGCACACGTTAGTTTACACTGCTGAAACACACCTGAAAACAAGTGAGGCCCCTTCTACTCAGGCCCCCTGCCCCCGCTCAGTATGTGCACACGTTAATGGGCCGGCCAGCGAGACAAAGGGAGTGATACCTCTGCCTGTTGCTAAACAGGAGGTAACGAGCGCCCATCTGCCTCTAGAAAGGCCACTCAGGTACCCACTGGGCAACTGCCTGTTCGAACAATAGAGACAGCGCCTAAATACCCCCCCAGACTGCTAAAAAAAAGCAGCCCACAGCAGGAACTCGGACACCGGCCCCTCGGGCATTGCCCGAATGCCCGCGTTACCAATCCGACGCTGATGAGGGGGATGATCGCCAAGTGCTTTTCTGGGCTGAGGAGATCGCACCCACAGGACTTAAAAAACATGGTGGTCGCAGATTCGCTCATCTGGCTCCCAAACTCTGGAATCAGTTGCCGTTATCGCTCAAAACTTCTAATTCCCTCCTGGAATTCAGAAAACTTCTGAAAATCAGTCTGTCTACACAGTCTGGCTAGCTCCCCTCTTCTACTTTCCTCAGCACTCACCCAGCGCCAGGAAACTTACGGTGACAGAGCGCTATACAAAACTCCCTTAAGATAAGAAGATAAGGACTGGAAAATCTTCAGCGGGAAAAGTTAAGCTCTAGGCAGCCAGGCCCAGCCACATTTCTTGCAAGTACAGTGCCTGGGTGCCTAACCTGAACATGAAAAGTGTCTGTCAGGTTGACCCTTGCTCAGCCTGACAGATACTCTACATGTTTGGAAAAAGGTGGGTTCCTCCGCCATTGTGGACAGGCCGCTGCTGTGTACAATATGCCAAAATTGTGATGTTGGTGCTTCACCATTCAGAGGACTAACACTGGTAGGGATACTGGAATTATGTGATCCTGTGGCTGTGTTTTTTTCATAGTTATGGGCTCATTACAGTTGCACATAATCAGCTTCTACTGCATAATTTGTAGATTTCAACAATAATATTCTAGCTGAAAGGGATCAAAAGTTAGTTAAAAAAAATATCACTCCTTGTGCTGCACTGTGGTAACCATTTTTTCAATGTTAACTAGTCATCTTTAGATTGCATGTACCAAAGAGATGAAATATTTGTGTGGACAGTAATAATGTTAAAATAGTGACATAATAACACCACAGAATCTGCTGGATTATGCTGCCTAATTTGCCTTTTCTTGATGGTTAATTTAGTTAATTCTTCCAGATCATTTTGTTTACTAGTGGCACATAATTACAGTGGACGTGATTACGTCTACTTCATTGCAGTGTTTTTAAATAAAAAACCTCAATTTGAGGGCTAATGATGGAAAATGGGTTCCAGCTCATTAATAAAGCCAGATTATTTGTTTTTCAGATTACCGGGTTTTGTACTTTTTACTCCTGATGAATCTCACTACATATGTCTCACCCACATAACCACATGGCAAACAAACTGATGGAGTGCAGAACAAATCAAAACATTCAACCCCAGTCAAGAGATCTGGGTTAAATTCATAATTCATTTGCTCACCATGCCACCCCAGTTTAGACCTGGCCATATGCAAATCAGTCCTGTCCCTGTGCCACATGGGAACAGTCCAGCCTGAACTGCCAAGCCAGGTCCTCCCTGGACCAGAAACAAGCATCCTAGGACCAGTTTCTGGGTTTCACCCCTATTCGGCCAGGATAGCTTGATTCCAGTGGCACAGTGAGCATGGGCATGCCTGGCGCACTTAGGGTGAGAAAGCGAAAGACACACAATTGATGGACGGAATGCAGAACGTATCAAAACATTCACCCCCAGTCAAGAGATCTGAGTTAAATCCATCATTCTTTTACTCACCATGCCACCCCAGTTTAGACCTGGCCATATGCAAATCAGTCTTGACCCCGTGCCTCATGGGAACAGTCCAACCCGAACTACCAAGCCAGGTCCTCCCTGGAACAGAAACAAGCATCCTAGGACCGGTTTCGGGGTTTCACCACTCATCAGCCAGGATAGCTTGATTCCAGTGGCACAGTGAGCCCTGGACCCACGTCTGGGCGAACCTGGCGCACTTAGGGCGAGAAAGCAAAGGAAACACAATTGATGGACGGAATGCAGAACAAATCAAAACATTCACCCCCAGTCAAGAGATCTGGGTTAAATCCATCATTCTTTTCCTCACCATGCCACCCCAGTTTAGACCTGGCCATATACAGATCTCTGTACTGGGGTGAATGTATGACATTGGTCTGCACTCTGTCCATCAACTGTTCTTTTTGCATTATAATATTAGTGGTCACATACAGATAAAGGCAGTGTGATTTACTCTTTTGTCTGCAGTGAAACTTTATTAAATACATAGGGGTAAATCTGCCTTAGAGTGTAGTTTATCTTCCCTTAGGACTACATTTTCTATTTATAATAGGTGACTGAGTGTGACACACTCAGTCGCCTATTATAGATAAATGGATAACTCGTGTAGCTGCTCAATTGTATGAGCCTATTAAAGTTGAGTTCTGATGTCACAATGCCTGCTACCAAAGACAACAGCTGAGGGCAAAGGCAGGTCATAGAGTATAATTTGAAAGAACATAAATGTAATGAGGCTATTCTCATATCCACACCTCCCAGGGGCAGGCCTTACTACAACAAAAGGAGGTGGGCCGTGCATCCCCCTCCTCGAGCTATAGATGGCCCTAGGGACTGCCACCCCCCAGGGCCAGCTCCTGATATGTCCCCGGGTGCTCATCCCAGGACGTAGCTGTTTGCATTGACTCGGCGGGAGCTTTAACTGCTCCGGCCAAGCAACATCGAACACTCTGCTTCTACCAAGCGAGAGCAGTGAAAATGCTCTCGCTTGCTGGAAGTGGAGTATTCATCTATTTCCCTGCCCACTGTCAAGCAAGCAGGGAACCAGACCTATTGCTTTCACACCCAGGGAGCTACATGTTTAACAGCTACCTGCGTGTGAAAGCAATGCCGGCTCCCGCAGGAGGTGGTGATCTGGCTGGGACAGCAGGGCCTTGAGGCTCCCCCCACGGTTATGGGGAAGGGCTGAAAGAGGCTAAATAAAGGTCAGAAAGAGGTACAATCAAGGTCAGAAATGAGGAGCAATAGGCAGACTAAAGGTGAGAAATGAGCAGAAAGAGGCAGAATGAAGTTGAGAAGTGAGCAGGAAGAAGGAGAATAAAGGACAGCAACAAGCAGAGAGAGGCAGAATATATGTCAGAAACAAGCAGAAAACTGCAAAATAGAGATAAAAAACTAGCAGACAGAGACAAAATAAGGGTCAGAAATGAGCAGCAAGGGGCAAAGTAAAGGGCAGAAACAAGCAGAAAGACGGAAGATAAAGGACAGAAACAAGCAGCAATAAGCAAGGTCAGAAACGAACATAAAGAGGAAGAATGATGGTCAAAAACAAGCAAAAAAGAGGCAAAATAAAGGTCAGAAAGGAGCAGCAAGAGGCATACTAAAGGTCAGAAATGAGCAGAAAGAGGCAGAATAATTGTCAGAAACGAGCAGAAAGAGGCAAAATACAGGTTAGAAACGAGCAGAGAGATGCAGATTAAAGGTCAGAAACTAGCAGAAAGAGGCAAAATAAAGGCCTGACACGAGCTTGCTGAGAATTGCTGATACCTCATCGGAGGCCCCATCCCCATTCTCAACCACTCTCCACAGGGGTCTTCTGGCATACTACTGGTTGAGGAATGAACTCCCCTTGGCTGCTGAGGATCGTTGGGGGCCAAGAACCCCTATTGTTGCAATAACTGAGTCTCTCACAGCCGGATTGCTGAGATGTTGTCAGATGCCCGCCCCTTTCTCAACCAGTCTGCACAGGGGCCTCCTGGCCTACTACTGGTTGGGGGATGAACTCCCCTTGACTACTGAGGGTTGTTGGGGGCCAAGAACCTGTATTGTTGCGATAAGCATGTACCCCACATTCGGATTGCTGAGATGTTGAAGGAGGACCCGCCCCCTTTCACAACCTTTCTGCACAGGGCCTTGTGATGTACTACTGGTTGGAGGATGAACTCCTCTTGGCTGATAAGGGTTATTGGGATTCAAGAACCCTTATTATTGCAACAATTAAGACCCCTACAGTCAGATTGCTGATACCTTGTCAGAGGCCCCACTCCCTTTCTTAACCACTTTGCAAAGGGGCCTTCTGGCACACTTCTGGTTGGGCGGAGCACTCCCCTTGGCTGCTGAGGGGTGCCCCGATGCTGCAGAGTGCCCGTCAAGTCTCAGTGGGCTACCTGAGCGTGCGAAAAGACATGACGAGCGCTCCAATGGAAAAATAAAATTCACTCCTTTGTGAAGTGGAGAGTTTATCAGTAATTCCACATTCTCTGCAGAATACAGCGTTGCCCAATCCCACAAACAGCATGAGCAGTGCTGAATTTTACGCCCATGCCTAGAAAAAAAACAAAGGTTACAGGAATGTTACAATTACGAAATATGGTTTTAAAAAATGTAGAAATTCACTGAAAAAAAGGTTAAAAGGATGCTATAGTTAGGAAAGAGAATTAAAAAATAGGTTACAGAGATGTTATAGTTAGGTTCACATTTGACTCATACAAAACCAGTGAAATTCAACAGTTATAGTTACCGGAGGTAACTATAACGTATGCACCCTCAATGCTTTGCTTATGACCTCACATATTACATCACTCATGACATGGTCAGTGACATCACTGATTATATCACTGATGGCATCTCTGATGACACCACTGATGAGATCATCCAATGAGTGTGCATGTTTTCTAGAAGTTTATGAATGTTAAACGTATACCAAGGTATTACAAAAGTTAATATAGTATACTTTCTATACAACTAATGAGTGATACTATTTCTAATGTATATTATGTGAGTTGCTATGTGACAGTGTGTATCATTGAGCGAGTGGGTGCCTGAGTGCTTGTATGGGTGTGTGAGTGGCTGTATGGATGTATAAGTAGGTATGCCGGTAGCTGTGTGGGTAAGTGGCTGTGTGAGTGACTATATTGGTGAGTGAGTGGGTGTATCAGTGGCTGTATAGGTAAGTGAGTGGTTGTGTGAGTGGCTGTATGGGTGGGTGAGTCAATATGTCAGTGAATAAATGAGTAAATAGTCAGTGAAGACATCACTGACTTCATCACCCCTCACGCCCTCCCCTCCGAGGACTACATTCTACTGGGAGACCTCAATTTCCATCTAGAAAAGAACAACGACAACAACTCCATCACCCTTCTGGACAATCTCGCCAACCTCGGACTCAAACAACTTGTAAACACCCCCACCCACAACGCAGGACACACACTCGACCCTATCTTCACCTCTAGCAAACACATCTCCTTCAGTCACACTTCAGTTCTCCATTGGACAGACCACAGCTGCGTCCACTTTGTCTACAAAAAGACCACAACCCATAGTCACCCTCAACCTTCTCTGCGAAGAAACTGGAACAAAATCCCCATCAACCAGATCTCCTCAGCACTTCTTCAAAACCCCCCTGCCCTCTTATCGAACGCCAACCAAGCAGCCATTAAACTCACTCAATGGCTAACCAACAGCGCCGACACTCTAGCACCTTTGAAAAAATGACAAATTAAACTAGGCAGCAAAAACGTCCCCTGGTTCAACGATGATCTTAAGAAATCCAAGAAACTCTGCCGCTCCCTTGAGAAAGCCTGGAAAAAAGAACCAAACACCAGTACCAGGAACGCCTTCAAAAACGCCACCCGCATACACCACCAACTGATCCGGACTGCCAAGAAAGCCGCATTCAAAGACCGACTAGACAACAACGCTCACAACAGCAAGGAACTATTCAACATAGTCAAAGAATTTACCAACCCCACTGCCAACTCCAACGACATCACTCCCTCTCAAACCCTCTGCGACTCCCTAGCTTCGTTCTTCCACGACAAAATCGCAGACATCCACAACAGCTTCAACAACCAACCCGGATACCAACCCACCCAACCCTCTGCCGTACCCTCACCCCCCCTGAACATCCTTAATGACTGGAACCCAATCTCCACCGAGGAAACCATTCGCCTGATGAACTCCATCCACTCAGGATCCCCCACAAACCCATGTCCTCACCACATCTTCAACAAAGCAGACTCCATCATAGCACCCTATCTCCGAGACGTCATCAACTGCTCCTTCAAATCCGCCACCTTCCCGGAAAGCTGGAAACACGCCGAACTCAGCGCCCTTCTGAAAAAACCCACAGCTGATCCCACCGAACTCAAAAACTACCGCCCCATTTCGCTCCTACCATTCCCGGCCAAAGTCATCGAGAAAGCAGTCAACAACCAGCTCTCCGCCTTCCTCGAAACCAACAACTCCCTCGACTCTTCACAGTCCGGCTTCCGAGCCAAACACAGCACTGAAACCGCCCTCATCGCAGCAACAGACGACATTCGAACACTACTGGACAACGGAGACACAGTCGCCCTCATCCTCCTTGACCTCTCCGCAGCCTTCGACACAGTCTGCCACAGCACCCTTCTACAACGCCTCAATGACATCGGAATCCAAGGAAAAGCACTGGATTGGATCACCTCATTCCTTGCCGGAAGAACACAGAGAGTCCGCCTCCCACCGTTCAAGTCAGAGGCCACCGAAGTCATCTGTGGCGTACCACAAGGATCTTCACTCAGCCCCACCCTCTTCAATGTATACATGAGCCCCCTCGCGGCCATCGCACGCCAACACAACCGCAACATCATCTCCTACGCTGATGACACTCAACTAATCCTCTCCCTCACCAAAGACCCAAACACCGCCAAAACCAACCTACATAAAGGAATGAAAGAAGTAGCCGAATGGATGAAGCTCAGCCGTCTCAAACTGAACTCAGACAAAACAGAAGTCCTCATCTTAGGTAATTCTCCCTCCGCCTGGGATGACTCTTGGTGGCCAGCTGCCCTAGGAAAAGCACCCATCCCAACTGACCACGCACGGAACCTGGGCGTCATCCTGGACTCCTCACTTTCGATGACCAGACAAGTCAACGCAGTTTCATCATCTTGCTTCAACATCCTCCGCATGCTCAAAAAAACATTTCGCTGGATCCCCACCGAAACCAGAAAGACGGTCACTCACGCACTGGTTACAAGCCGCCTGGACTACGGAAACACCCTATACGCCGGTACCACCGCGAAACTTCAGAAAAAACTCCAACGCATCCAAAACGCATCAGCCAGACTCATACTAGACATACCGCGTAAAGACCACATTTCCGGTCACCTAAAACACCTCCACTGGCTCCCTATCAATAAGAGGATAACGTTCCGCCTCCTCACCCACGCACACAAAGCACTTTACGAACTTGGACCAGAATGCCTCAACACGCGTCTATCCTTCTACTCCCCATCCCGCCAGCTACGTTCTTCCAACCAAGCCCTCGCTGATATTCCTCGCATCAACAAATCCACCATGGGGGGAAGATCCTTCTCCTACCTAGCAGCTAAAACATGGAACTCCCTTCCCATTCACCTCCGCCTCACTCAAAACCACCTATCCTTCAGAAAACAGCTTAAAACTTGGATTTTTGACAAATAATTCCCCCACCCTTCCCCAAGCGCCTTGAGACCCTCTGGGTATGTAGTGCGCTATATAAATTCTCTGACTTGACTTGACTTGACTTATGTAAGTGACTGTAAGAATGGCTGTATGAGTGAGTGACTGGCTGTGTTAGTGACTGTATGGGTGAGTGAGTGGCTTTTTAAGTAGCTGCTTGGTTAACTGAGTTGGTGCGTGAATGGATGTTTTGTTGAGTAAGTGTCTGTGTAAATGGATGTGTGGGTGAGTGAGTGAATGTGTGAGTGCTTGTAAGGATGTGTGAATGGGTATGCAAGTGGTTGTTTGGGTGTGTGAGTGCTTGTATGGGGGAGTCAGTGACTGTGTTGAGAGGCTATATGGGTGAGTGAGGGGGGTGTGAGTGGATGTGTAGGTGAATATGTGGAGGTATGAGTAGCTGGGTGAGTGCATTTATTTTTGAGTGGCTGTTTGGGTAAGTGACTGGTAGTATGAATAGCTTTATGGGTACGTGCATGGTTGTGTGAGCACCTGTAAGAGTGAGTGAGTTGGTGTCCACGTGGCTCTATATATGAGTGATTGGTTGTGTGAGTACTTGTATGTGTCTGTAAATGGGTATGGGAGTGGTTGTGTGGGTGTGTGAGTGGATGTATGATAGGTTGTATACGAGTGTAAGTAGGTGTGTGAGTGAGTGAGTGTCTCAATGAGTCTGTCAGTGGGTGTGTGAGTGTCTTAGTGGGTCTGGGAGTGGCTGCATAAGTGCCTCACTTGGTGTGTAAGTGGTCTCTGAGTGGGCATGTGAGTGGGTGTGTGAGTCTGAGTGGGTCTGTGAGTGAGTGTGAGTGTCATTGTGGGTCTGTGAGTGGGTAAGTGGGTGTGTAATGGGTATATGAGTGGGCAGGCCACATTTGAATGGAGAGGGGTACTGCATGGACCCCTCTCCAGTCCAATTACGGTCCAGGGACCCATCTCTCACAGCCTGGCCATTTAAATAATTAATTTAAAATAGGAGAGGGGGCCACGCGGACCCCCTCACCAGGCCAATTTCAGCCCCTGGCCCCAGCCTATTTTTACTGTTTATTTTTATTAGGGAAGGGAGTCCACACAGCCCCCATCCCTGGGCTGATTTTGGCTCCAAGGACCCCACTCCCCAGGGTCCGGCCTTTTTATTTTTTATTAAGGGAGGGGGCCGCTTTTAAAAGCAACTCCTTGCTTGCGGGAGCAATGTTTTCATCTGCCTCGCTGCACAAGTATCTGCGTGCAGGGAAACAGATGAAAACTCCACTTTCTGCAAGCCAGAGCTGTTTGACAGACTGTGGAGTTATGTTTACTTTTGCTTGGTGGGAGCTGTCTGCTCCCACCATGCAAAAGCAAACAGCTACCTCCCAAGGTTGGGCACCCCTGGAGGTAGTAGTATCTGGCCCTCGGGGGTGGCAGTCCCTAGGACCACTAAGACGGTGGGGGTGGTGGTCCCTACTATGGTGGGGAGCACACAGTCTTGTTTAAATACCCCTCACACACCAACAGGCCCCTTGGTGTCATGCTTCATCATCGGGGTCTCTACGGGATGCGGCGTGCTGCGACCGACGACTACGTGGGAGCACTATCTGTGGACTATGTGTGAATGTGTGTGGGGTAATAAACGTGAGTGGTGGAGTGGTGAAAGGTGATAGTTAAAAAATACCTGGCTTGTGGGGTGAAAAAATAAACTTTTATTAAGCCCCCGGCTGGTATCATTAAAAGGGGTGCAGTGAGAGGTTGCTAGTGTATAATTATGTACATCAACCTCATTTGTGCGTCTACATGGACATGTTTCGGAGTGAAAAACTCCTTCTTCAGGACGGGAATTGCACAAAGGTCCCCACCTTACTCACATGAATGTAAATGTTAAAGTGTATTATACAAAAAAGGGAACGTGAACTATAGGTGTTATGTACCTAGTATGTAGTTCAGTAAAGTAGTCTTTCTGCGCTCAATTGGCGTGTATTTAAGACCTGGAGGGAGAAAAAAGCATAATAAATTTTTTTATCACAGTGTTACTTCGCTGTCATACAGGTAGCAGTGACCTTAAGGGCAAAAAGTAAAGGGTTGCCGATTGCCTCCAGTGATCGTGCACCCTGTAAATAAAGTGACAAAAGTAGGACAAAAACACACATAAATAACAAACATCACACACGTATTGGATATATGTTGATTCCTTATGATCCTGTAATATGAGGGTAAAGACCGGACAGAAATAGTCTTACTTCATGATTTTGACTAAAATGCCCCATGAGCCTTTCGCGTGTTTTTGGGGGTTTTCATCATGCTTAGTTCAGCGATCTAAAAACACGAGAAAACCTTGTTTAGGTTCTTCTACTTGCAGAGTCCGCCTGTAGCCCTTCCTCTTGTAAGGATTTTCTGATAACTCACGATTACTGCAGGATGCGATATGCCCTCTTCCCCTCAACGCGGCTCCGCTGGTTATGCTGTTGTGGGGAGGTGTTGGCCCTTTTATACTCACGCGTGCCCTCTTAATTGCTGATTAGTGAGTGAATTCAAGGCGGATATATGCCCAAACAAGGGCTAATCATCTTGTCTTTTGCCGGTAGTGCGCGAGTGACCATAGTGCTGGTCCTGCGCATGCTTACTCACTATGGTTTAGCCGGAGGTAATTCGTGCATGTGCCGAGTATAGTATCTTAAATTGTAGCTACTTGTGTCTGTGGTTGCATGATACAAGCTTGATCTGTTTGCAGGAACCTTTCCGATATTTCATCTGTAAGTAGTTGTTCTATGTCGGCTGCCCATGCGTCTCTGACCTTGGCGTCCCGCTGTGGCATCAATGCAAGATTGGCTTTGTATAGTTTGAAATAATATGTTCTCTACTGTTGTCTGTTATTACAAATGTAAGTGGGCTAAATTCTGCCGGATCTAGTGGATACGTAGGAATCATGCCTCTAATTGCACGCTGCAACCCGGTCAGCACAAATTAGTCCATGAAAGTAGCTGTTGTGAATCGCGGGTCTTCAGAGCGAATAAAGGCGCGGCCCCGGGAACAAATCCCCTATAGTTTCTAGTCCTAATCGAGAAAGAGTGTGTTGGGTTCCAAGCTTCTACCCTGTGGGGGATCCAGGGGTTCATGGAGAGTATAATGTTGTCGATCCTGTTCTCATGAGCAATTTCTTCCATGCTCAGCATGTCGTAGATAATGGTTGAATGTCATCGGTGTCTTGTGGGATCCCCACAGGCAGTATTGCATTTAGCAGAGTGGGATCTTCTAAGTCCCACGAGTTATAGTTAGCGGTTGAATTTCTGGGTTTATTTTAGTGCAAAACGTTAATGCTGTCACTGACATATTCACCTAACTATAACATTATTTTAACCTTTGTTTTTTCAGTGAATTTCTAAGTTTTGTTTTATCACACCGAACTATGCTACTTTAACCTTTGTTTTTGTCAGTGAATTTGTAAAGTAATATTTATTACTATACATAAAGCCAATCCCCACCATGCATGGCTTTCAACTGTGTGCGTTGTGGGGTTGGCCATGGGTCCTTAGTTTTTTAAAGGGGAGGGGGACCACATGGCCCTCCTCCTTGAAACTAATTAAGCCCAGTAGGTCCTGGGAACCACAGGGAGTGTGTGGCCCCCTCCCAGAGCCTTATTAGGCCCTGAGGATCCTATCAACAAGAGAATTTTATTATGAAAGGCATGAGGAACTGCATGGCCCCCGAGATTTATTAGGCCCTTTAATTAAAGGGGAGGGGAGCCACTCGTCTAAATAAAGGGGAGAAGCCCATGAGGCCCACCTCCCTAAACATTGTTAGGCCCGGTGAGCCCCATCCCCCAGGGCCATTAAAATAGTTAAGGGGAGAGTGTCCATGTGGCTGAGAAAAAAATTTAAAAATGAAAAAGAGAGAAGGAGGGGGCCTACTAAAAACAATACTACTGGTAAGACTAACGTAAAATTATGTAGTCTTTCTTAAAAATGTTACCTTCATACTAAAAAGGTTAGTGGGAACCAATTGCCATACAAGCCACTAGTCACACTTAGACATTCCAATAAAAGATTTGCTGGCCCTTCAAATTACACTTTTACAAGATGAGACAAGATTAGGACTGTAACTGCAAAGCATTATAAAACTTGTGCCCTCAAAAATCAGCTTCAAGCACTTCCTTTCATAGGGGAAGAGACAGAAAACTGGTATATAAACTATATGTTCAACATATTGTGGACAAAGCATTTGTTGTGAAAAGAAAACTGTTAATTTTCATTATAAATCACATCAAAAGCCTGAATCATTTAATGTAAATCTATAAAATACATGAATGCGGTAATAAACACCTAAATGGACTAAACTTCTGCAACATATTCCAAGGCACTTGGAGACATACGCCAAACACTGAACCATACTTTCATGAGGAGAGTTACAAGCAACAGAATAACTGTGACATTTCAGTGACAAATGAAGGCCGGTGTTATGAATTCTTACATGGGAATGTAGTAAACACAGTAAAAAAATAACTTATTATCTACTAACAATTTGCAGGAGGAAAACACAGAAACCCATACATGTATTGAATTGCAATTCTATTACCAATATTGGAGCTGCATCCATTCTGAAGCTAAGGACATATCTGATGACATTTAAAAAATCACTAGTACTTAAAAAATTTCAACTTCTATAAACATTAGACATCTGCCTATTTTGTATCATTACTAACCTACAAGGGCATTCCTTAGCTTGCCTCAGAAATCATGTGTGGCACCACATTCCATCATATTAAGATGCTCTCCACATAGCACTACAAAATACGAAAACATGTGCGTACATTAGTACATTAAACATGTGAAAATCCTATAATTGCAGTTACAAGATCTAAATTATGCTCTACTGTACCCTAATGCAGCACAAGTCAACAGTATTATGGACCACATACAATTTAAATACTTTGATGCATTCACTTACAGCAATAATTGCCCAGAAGTTATCTTCACTGAGAATGAAGCATTCATGAAATTGACTAATTATGAAATGGACATTGTAGACTTTAAAGAAACAACTTCAGACATAGATTGCATTTGTTGCTGAAGAACACATTATAAAAATCAAGGTAAAATGATTGATCTCCTTGAGAAAACGGAAAATGAAGAAAAAAGTAGCATGGCAAAATGTGACTGTTTCTATTTATGTAAGAAATTCACATTGGATTCACAACAAATTGGACATTTATCCAATTCCATCAGAACTACTCCAGCTTAATTTAAATGAAAGCATTTAAATTAAAAATGTCCATTATTTTCAAACAATTGTTAGATTGCAACCAAAATCGCGAACATTTCAGCCACAGGAATAATTTTGTGCATTGAAAGGAAAAGTTGTTTCCCTTTCATTAGATTTTACCAAAAACAAATACACTCTTGGGATAAAACTCAAAATAGAGGAACCTTCAGAGGTTTTAGTCAATGGAGTACGTACATAAGGCAAAAAAAAGTTTGGAAACAATTAATAATCATAGACAAAGTTCAGAAAGCAATACATTACCTTTAGAAATCAAACATATTCTATTAAGATTTGGAAATTGCTGGCTTCATCTCTTTTACATGGTTATTATTGGGAAAGAATATCAAACTCGACAATTTTAACCAATTAATGAGAAACAAGCATATGAACAATATAGTATACACCCACGACACTCAAGAGACAGGATGGGTGATGATTTACAAATGTATCAGATGAGGGAAGCTAGAGTAGAGCCAATTAGTGTCCAGGCAAAAACTTTAGAAGCCAGATGTTTTCCATGTGATGATCGTCATGTCCAAATTGCTGCTTCAAAGTATCAAGGAACAAAATTATATTCGAGGATCCATGCATTCGTCAAGTTGCTCCTTACATTTTCACACTTCTGCATGAAAATGAACTTTCTATCACTTCTTATGATGGTGAACATGTTATGTGAACTGGAATTGACTTTACTAATATAACAGCACAGAATTGTGTTAAAAGGTACACAACAAAGATGAAAATCTAGAATATAACATGGTCAATATTATGGCAGGACAGTAATGGACATTGGCTTAAAAGATATGGAAAATTGAAATGTATGCTTAGAAATCCAGCTACTTGGTTTATAACTTTAAGCTGTGCTGAGTACGCATCGGAATACTTATATCAATTTCTGCTTGAAGCAAATGCTAACATTGTAGACATTGAGAGCAAAATACAAGCTGAGGTATTTTCCTTGGATCCTGCAAATGTTTGCAGATATTTTCACCACAAATATCAAGAAACACTTCAGTATTTAACTAATAAATAGGAAAATCATGTTGGAGAAGTTCTTGATTTCTTTTGGAGAAAAGAGTATCAAGCAGGAGGTGCACCACATATTCACAGCTTTTGTGGATCACAAATGCACCTACATTTGGATAGGACTTTGATGCGTTTGTTCTACATTTTATTGATCATTATGTCACTTGCAACATTCTAAAAAATGAGCAAAACAAGAAACCCTTTGAGTTACACTTTCAATCATCATATAAGTGTGATAAATACAGCTTAAGAAAATATCTGAACAAATCCACACATTACTCTAAATGTCCCTTTAGATTTCCAAAATTATTTCTACAGAAAGGAAGAGTAAACAATTTTATGTCATCTGTAAGACATGCTGTTATTGGAAAATCACCAAAAAATACTTACGATCTTAGGTGATCGCAAGGATCACAGCGGATCAACGACTACTCCCTTTAACTCTACATAGGTGGATGCTAACATGGATATAAAATTTGTTGTAGATAACTGTACAGGGGTTGCACGTTAGGTTACTTCCTATATTACAAAAGTTGAAGACACTGATATGAAGACGGTATAGGGAGAAATAACTGCTGAGCAATATTTAAGAAAATGCTATTTCATTGTGAGGACAGTAGTTATGAAGCCTTTAACTGTTTGAGTTCTTCTGTCTTATACAATAAATCCCAGGCAATATTATGGCTTAGTTTAGGATTGTCATCATCACGCCGAAGAGTTCTGAAAAGCCTACCTGAAAAGGAATACCTTGCACATTTTGATCCCACTAACAAAGACATTTTGAAAGCCAATATGTTAGACACCTATTACCCAAAGAGAAGTCCTTTGTTAGAAAACCTATCACTCTATGAAGTTGTTCAGTTCTACAAATATTGAAATATTATCACATAATGTACCAACGCTGGACAATTTGAAGTTCAAGGGACTAATGGATGTTAAATACGTCATTCTAAACCTATTGTTAATAATCATCGGAAAATGAGTGTGACACAGGAGAAAATAAATCATTCTACTATGTAGTACTTCTTCAACTATTTAAACCTTGGTGCAAAAAAGAAGAGATGATAGGCCCCTTTGAATCCTATCAAGATACATTGAATGTCTATAAAAACCACATTGTAGCACTTCAATATCAGACATACCTAAACGTGTTGTAACAAGAAATAACTGAAGAAAATAAAATGAATGCTGAAATTCAACAAAATTCAGCATCAACTAATAATACTTCCACTTCCAGGACTAGTGACCCACTTGGGCAACTAATGGTTTATAATGAAGCTATAATTGCCATGTATTAGGTATGAACTGATGATGAGATTTGGTTAAGTACTATTGATGTATCAGCTTTATATACATCAATCCCCCATGGTGAGGGAATAGAGGCTATCGAGTGGATTTTGTTAAAACATGATTATGAAGAGTAATTAAACATCCTCTTGCTAGAACTTTTACAATTTAACCTGTACCACAGCTATTTTACGTGGAAAGATCGATACTTCTTGCAAAAGACAAGTACCTCTATGGGCTTTATGGGGTCACCCACATATGCAAATATCTTTATGGCCAAATTTTGAGGAAAGAAAAACCAAAGGTGATGATGGACGGAGCGTTGACAATACAAACACTCACCCCCAGTCAACTGATCTGGGTTTAATCCATCACCGTTCTTTAGCTCACTCCGCCACCCCAGTTCAGACATGGCCATATGCAAATCAGTCTGACCCTGTGCCTCATGGGAACAGTCCAGCCCGAACTGCCAAGCAAATTTTGAGGATACACACATTTTTAATGTACCTCTGGTACATTGATGATATTCTGGTTCTGTAGAGTGGCCCACAGAAACAACTAGAAAATGCTCTAGAAGCTTTGAATAGCTGTCACACTCCATAAGCACTACAGCTATTAATTATCTGGACATTTTGATTGAGCGGAAATTAAGTATTATGGCTACTAGTGTATATAAAAAACCCACAGACAAGAACAATGCATTGCACTTCAACAGTTTTCACTCACCTACTCTTAAAACCACTTAACATTGTCACAATTCATCAGAATAAGGAGGATAAGTTCAGATGAGAACCTAGGATTAGCAGACATTGAGGATTTATCATATCAATATAGAATGAGAGGTTATCCACATAAGGTGTTAGAGGCAGCAAAACAAAAAGTTTCTGTTCGAGATCGAAAAGACCTTCTAAAAAAAACAGTCACATCAACATCTGCAAGGGACGTTTGTGTTTTAATGTATTCGACTGCAGCATCAGCAATAAAATGTAGTATTCAGAAAAGTTGGGAAATTATTGAGCAGGAGAATGACTTTAAACAAGTATTTTTGGCACGTCCCATCTTTGCATACTCAAGGTCAAAAAATATTAAGGAACTTCTTAAGAAAAGTAGCATGAAACAATTGGATAGTGGTAGCAAGAGAATGCGCAAGTGTCACAACTGCGGTCACTGTGGGAACGTGATTGTAAGTGACAATTTTGCACATCAGCACATAGGGCAAAGGATCAAATTAAAACACATGTCAGACTGCAATACGAGTATGGTAATATACGCTATAAAATGTCCATGTGGGCTAGTGTATGTTGGACGCACCACTAGAAAGGTTAAGGTTAGAATAACCAAGCATAAAAGTATGATTAGAACTGCCAATATTAAGTCATGTCTAGCATTACACTGGGGGGAAAAGAAGGATTCCATACCACAGTTACGTTTTACCATACTGGAGAGGGGGTCAGTGTTACCACATGTTGACACTAATAGATATTTGGCACAAAGAGAAACCTATTGGATACATTCTTTAAAAACGCTTAATCCTTGTTGACTGAATGACAAAATTGAATTTACTTGTTTTTTATGAAGAAAATATCGGTATGTAACTGTATTCTTTGTGTAACACATTATTGTTCTGATTCGTTGCATATGTGAACCTAAACAGGCAGAATGATAATACATATTTTTTAATATTTGGGATACCTGTGGGCACAGCACACTTTGCATTATCTGATGCGAAGCACATCACCGTATTTTTCACATAGGGTTTCTGTGAGGACTAGTTAGGTTGCTGTCACCATATCGGTAGATATTCTGATTTTGAGTTTCAGTCACATGACCTAGTAATACACAACTTTTTCGTGAGCAACGAATGCATTGACAGCATCTCACTTGAGTCTTTTCTCTATTTCTATAGTTGTAGTGTGGCCAAAAAACGAATAGCTCGATTTTACTTTTATTATTTTTTCGAGACAGTCTGTTGTGTCGGTCTTTGCTAAGAAATATTAGGGTGGAACTTTCAGTATTCAAAAATTCCGCTTTGCAATAGCGGATGCATATAGTACGTTTTCAGGTTTTACATTTGGCCGACACGTCACACGCCAATGTGGGATATTACAGCGGAGAAGCTGGTTTCTCTGCTGATACTAACTACGCGGGAAAGAAAGGCTGTTTGGCTTACTAGGATGATTCCTCACGAGGTACGTTGGTTTGATTATGGGTCATATTTGCAGCGCACTGCACCCGCGTGGTGTCTTTCATACTTAGCTTTGTGTTTGTTCATTTCAGCATACTATGGGGGCCATTACCAATAAAGTTGGTGGGAACATCGAGAGACAGTTCACGTGAATGGTAAGTAAAGGTATCCTGCGGGAACTCATATTGAAGCAGATTAACACCATACACAATGGTGTATGTGGTTATAATCCAGGTTTCCCTCGGTATTTCTTTCAGACTTCTGTTAATTACCAAATAATTTTTGCTTAGACAAAGGTGAGCGTTTCCGGTTGGTTGCATATTGAAAGTAGCACGGGTTGCGTGTTTATAGTTTGCACTATTGGCATACTCACTTGACTTCTATACTATGTTCAGCAGGGCTATCTGCACCTTCACACTGGATGATATTAAGTGTATACACTTCTATTAAACAGAGTAGTGTAGTAATATTGATTGTGCGTGATTTGGATCACTTAGGGTAATGAGCAGGATAAATATGTGCACTTATTTTTATTTTTACTTTTATTTTCATTGGGACCACTGGTGGTGTCCGATAACCCTTGTGTTATACTCTATCATCTATACTAATGTATCCATAGATAGAAGAGAGTTTGTTTCCCAAGCATTGAATTGTTTTAATTGCAGTATTTCCCTGATGAAGGTGTTGCATCAAAATGCATTGGGAAATGTAAAACTTTGCTTTGAGCAATGAAGAAAAGAATCAAAAGAATAAACAAGAAAATACCAATTGCCATTTGAGTTTAAAAAAAAATGTTTTTGTTAATAATTCAAATTGTTTCATTCAAATGAAGAACATGGTATGGATTTGTAACCATCCCTCTGTATAAGGAATGTTATCAGGATTGAACATTTGCGATTACAAGAGATTATTTTGAGATTATTTTTATTCTAATTTTGAACTAGTAGTGTACATAAGAAACATAGCACCATAATGGCATGTGAAAAGTGCGTCTTCATATGCACACAGTTTCTGTTTGTTATTTGTTGTATCTGATACCTGACAGGGGCTAGTCAGGCTCTGAAGGAAGCACCGTTGTTTAACATTATATACCTAGAATACCAGATATAAAGTGAATACTTTTTAGGAGTGCAGTTTATCATCATTATCATACATGTATGAGGTTGAGCATGCAATGGACAAAGTGAAAAAGGACATTCAAAAGTTTTAATATTTAGTATCACAAATAAATTCAAAGCAACTATAAATATACCAAGACATAAAGCAGTCAGTAGAACTTGGACTTCAACATGAAAGTAGGTTATGTGATTATAGTACTTTTCAACCTACATTATAATATGTGAGCAGCCAACTGGAGCTGGTAACAGCTTTCTTATTAAACTAATACCTGCGTATGTGCTTATGTGCATAGAACAACAACTTAATTTTTTATCTTCTGTAGTTACTGCTTCTAGTGGATTAATAGCACATAACATCAAATGAATAACTTTACATGATCTACTGTTACTGCCTGTGGAGCATTATAACAAATTAGAATACTTAAAACAAGAAAAATCTGAAAAAGTTGCAAATTTAATCATAGAGAAGTTCAGCATGGTTTCCAACTGTATGTTGGCAATTGTTCATTTGTAAATTCAAGAAGTACTCAGAACCTCTTATGAAGTCCTCTTTGAAGGGAACATGTAATTGGTTTTTGGAGACTTATTACAACTAACACCTTTAAAAGGTGAACCAATTAAAAAAATAAAAAACTTTTGTAGTAGCAAACTCAGAATTTTTTTGGCAGTATAGGGAAGGTAAACATTTGTTTGGATTTTATATATACAGAACTAACACAGAATATATGGCAAGGTAATGAACAAGAACATGCAAAGATATTACAAGGCATTTGTCATGGCATTGTGTGATAAAAGAAGCAAAACATATGCTAAAGGAACAAAATACAAATAGATTGTTTCCTAATGCTCATTCACCTGCTGAAGTAAGGCATTATCTTCTTTCACAAGCACAACCAGTGCTTTGTTTATTGCCAACAGTTGAAGAATGTGCTCAAATAAATATCGAAATGCCACATCTTGGAAAAGAAAAATTGTACTTCTCCCTTGTAACGATTAATAAAATAGAGAATCAGAGACTGAGCAGACCTATCAGCAAAAGGTTTGCTACAAAATATGGAAAAATCTGTCAAGTACAGTGGGATTCAAGAAAGATTTATATCTGTGTAGAAATTGGCATGTTAACTTATGTCACAGTTTACATGTAGAATAGGAACTTGTAACTGGAGCCACGGGATTTGTAGTGGACTTTCTGACGTCTGCAAGCAATGAAGATATGGAATTTATTCTGATGAAATTTGACCACATATAAGAGCAAGAAATGATCTCTCACTGTGCGGGAAGATTCTTACTTATCAAAGGTTTATATATTTGAAGAAAATATTTCCGCTTCACTTGGCTTGCATGGTTACAATGTACAAAGCACAAGGACTAATCTTAAATTATGTAATAATTAACAGTGGCTCTAGAGTATTCAAAGAGGGAATGGTATAAGTTGCTCTGTCTCATGTGAAAATAAATTCCAGGACAATGTATTTGATCAATTTTGATGATTGCTAATCTACTTTTATACATACTGTCAGGCAAAGAAGTAATACAGCAACATTGAGATCAACCTTTTGGTAAGACCTCAATAATTCCTGCTCAACAAATTGTATCTGACAACCACCTATGGCACTGTACAATAGGAATTACAGATATGGTAGACATATGTAGCAATGCTATTCAATTGTCTATCAATGAACAGAGCGATGCTCAGGAATTCTATATGGCTGTCCTACAAACAATTGCCTAGTTCTGACCTCTTTGGTGTAAGATACTTTTGGGAACATGAATGCTACCATTGCCTACATTTAACCTCCATTATTACTACTACAGAATTTGAAAGAGTTGTGTATATACCAATACCTGGCTGCAAATCAATTCCATTAAAAAAGTTAATATGTAGTTTTGTGCAATCAAACCTTTATCCAAACTGTAAATCGTAACCCTTTGTTTACTATTGTTAACTAAATATCTAATTCTGATGATTCAAAGATGCACTCTGAATAACAGAAACGTCAATACATGTATTTATAACTTTCCGGCTTCACAAAATTCTATTTCAGGATGGACTTTTACTTCTATTGCTATTATTTTTCATCATGTAGAGACTGCAGCATCAGTACACAATGCAATTTACTTATAGAATAACACATGTTGAAGAGAATGCAATGACGACATTCTTATTTGTAAGCAAACACTGCCAAAAACATTACAAGACTGCTAACTATTAATTTTACATCCAAAAGTCTAACTGATAATATTACAATTGAAATAAACCAACAAAAATATTTTATTGTTGGACTTATATATTTCAGTATATATGTCATTGTGTGGCTTCTCATGGTTGGTGATACTAGAAGAAAGCTACTGTAGGTATTATTTATTGTACAGTTTCGTATATATCACAACCTTTAGATGGGCATGCACAGCATCTATGTTTTGTTTCACAATCTAATTGATTTGTTTTTTCACAGTGTTTAATGATAACTACCACAATATGATCACCTTGAACTGCATAGGTTGAAAATGTTGACCTGTTCTGTAACACAAATGTTACTTATGTTTGAGAAACAAATAAAAAGGAAAGCAACAATGGATTAACTTTTGCTTCTATTGATTATAAACATTAGGCATCACCATAGGTCTGTGTTATGAACTTACCATTTTCCACCATTGCCTGTGTATATTATTTCCAAGGTGTGTTCAGAAACCTTTTTTCTTTTCTCTTACAAGGTTCCCTAGCTTATACTTCTAAAATGTCACATGTTTCTGTGTAATGTATAAACAAAATCCAGTTTTATACAATGTGCTTACTAGTGAGCTCATTAAATAATGTTTTACAATTTTAGTTTTACAATAAAAATAACATATTGCAGTAAAATTACATAAACCCCTTCACTGTATGCTACTGCACTGTACTTCACCTTCCACTCTAAAACAGTGCACTCTCGCCCTTCCACTGTAGCAGAGTATCCGATACACCAAAGTTGTACATAACAATCCATTATATATCAATGCACTCTCAAACACAGTACTTGCTGTATTACACTTCTTATTACTACACTCAAAGACACTCCAGTTAACAAGACTTCACTCAACGACCCACAATTGAACAACACTAAACAGAAGACAGTTCTCAGATATGGCACACCACTGTACTGTACGGCGAACTACTCAACTCAACCCCACATCTTTCACTTACCTTTTAGTAGTAGATTATTTGCAATAATATTTTCATGTTACCTGTAAAAATATGGTTAAAATGCAAGCTCTTTATTGTTGGAAATATTTGGGTTGTTCTTAAACAAACCCTTTTTTCTTCTTTTTCCTTTTCTATATTTGTTTCTGTAATTTGATTTTTCCTTATAGCAGGTCAATGGGACCAACACAACCTAAAGGAAGGTGGACAGGATGCAGGAGAGGAGAGATTGGGAGGGAAAAACAAAACTAGGGATGTTGGGAAGAACATTGGTGAGTCACTACAAGTTGCCTGTGACTACTGACATTCTTCTAAAGGCAAACATCACTGTTTGACAGAGCAGGCAATAGGTGGCTGTCTTACCATACTCCTCAACAATGTTCTAATCCTGCCTCAAAATGTGGACAGGCACCATGCTGTCAGGAGCAAGTAAAGATGTGACAAGCAATGTAGTCAGTAGTGATGGAATTCCAGCCGATGCTGCAGTTGTGGAAGGGGTTGCAGCATCAAAGGCACTGGCTGCAGAGGATGTTGCTGGGGCAGCCAACTGCAAATCCGACTCCCGCCTTCTTTATGCCCATGCCAACCTTCATGAGTGCATGAAGGCCAGGTGCTTCCTCATGCCAGCTGTCCAAAACAAATATTGCTGGTGTGTTGCAAGAGATGTAATTTTCTGGCAGAGTTTGCACATCACGAGAGAAGCGTCTAATTTTTTCTCCCCTGGTGACAAGAAGAAAAATTTCCAGATCACTGACTCCTTCAGCTTTTTCCTTCTATCCTCTTTTTCTTTCTCCTGCAACAGAAGTTGCTGCTCTTCTTGTTCACCCTCCTTCCCATGCTGCCCAGGATGTAATTGGTCAGCCATTCTGCCCAGGAATGACAACCTGAAGGTATAAAGATGCCAGCAGCAAAAACAACACCACCTTCCCTTTAAAGACTCAGACTGGAAATTATGAAAAAGAGGTGTAAACTTCCTGTTGCATATAATTGGCACTTTTTCACGCCAATCAAATATTGTTTTACAATTAAGAAGTATCGCCGTACTATCGCAATCGTATCTAGGAAGTTCTGAAGTACAAGCAAACCTTAAAGATATAAACAATGCTCATCGAATTGACAAACCATTCTATAGGCAGCATGTTACACCACCCTTTGTTTGTTTATACTTAAAAAATATATGGTAAATCTAAAATATTGATAATGAAACCCTTGCTTTATTTGGGCTAAAAATGTAGCCCAGATATTACCCAAAACTTACCAAGTGTACCCAGCAACCATAGAGACTATGATTGATGCATGACAGTAACAATCAGTGAGCTACAAACACAGCCCAATACTACAATTTACAGCACAAATCATACACGTAATTCCTTTAGGAAATTAATATGTTTATTTATAAATAACAAAACATATTACATAAATAAGAGCATAGATCAAAATTGTACATTCCAATTTCATTACATATTGCTAATTGTGAATAAAAATATGATTTACATTTGTTAATTATTAATTCATTTTTTAGACATAAAAGAACATTTAAATTCAATGTAAAACAGAAAGGTTACATCTTAGTTATAGTTGGGAATACATTTTTATGATAGCAACACACACATATTGAAACTATACAAACATTTGAAATTGCAAAACTAGAGTTATAATTGTAAAATATATCTGTAACCATGGGAAAAAAACTATTTGAGCAGACTCTCACGTGTCAATACAATCGTACTAAATATTTTGCAACATCACTTTAACTATAAATCGTCCATTCTACATGCACTGCTTAAACCCTTTTATATAACATTACTTGTACCATCTTCATTTTTTGTTTTCCTAAAAAAACTTAGCACAACTGTCACAACATTTTACCACCCCACAGGCAGCCTACTTCTCGCTGAGCAAGGCCATTAGCCACTGGGCCTGGCATGTGGCCAGGCCCTGTGGTCATCCCACCCACAAGCAATCAACCCCCTGCTGCGCATAGCCTTTTGCATCAGTACGGGCAGGGAAACACCTCTATCCTGGTGTTGGGCTCCTAATGACAGGGTACTTGAGCCTTCTCTGGGGAATGGGGTCCTGGGGCCTTTGAAGGCTTGGGGAGAGGCGGTGGGTTTGTAGTGTAGTTCCTATTATCCCAATAGGCTCTGCGCATTGGAATAATATCTTCAATAGTATAGACGTAGGACAGAGGTTAACTAGGTCTTCTACTGACGATATTAGACTTAAAGTTTAGTGTTTGCCAGCTAGCTCAGAGTTCACTAGAAACTTTCTTGAATAGACAAGGAGGAGTTTAACCTCCCTGGATAGACAAGAAGGGATTTAGTTTCTGACAACCATAGAACATGACAACTTTGCTCTCCCCTAATCAAGAGTATATCTCTAGAGTCGTGTGAAAACAAAAGACAACTTATTTTACTCAGTCAGTTCAGTGCATTCTTAGTTTCACCAGATTGTAGAGAAAAGGAAGAGACGGGCGTGTTCAATAAAAGATGTTATTTATTGATCAGTCTCTTTTCTCATACAAGAGAAATGAATCGCTATTATTGCAATACTTATTGTTAAGTAGAGTGCATACAGTAAAAACAGAATTATAAAATAATACTGTAAAAGCATTGATATGGTTTCTTAGCCATATGATACTTAAAATGGATAAAATAGATACATACATATATACATTGACTAATCGTACTCAACTGGTGCTTCTAACTACACCTACCCCAATGTACCTGACCTAAGCCTAATACGTGGGCGGGAGTAGATAAGTAGCAGTTTAAGTTAAGTTTGCTTTGCCAAGGGTCTGCTTCAAGAATTCTCTGCAAGGGGTTATTCAGTTCAGTACCTGGGATTTAGAAGGCTGGAGGGCTGGTATCTCTATCTCAGGGCTTGATATCCCAGCTGCCTGCAAGGGCGGCTGGAAGCGCCGGAGCTGGATTTCTCGGCAGGAAAAAAGGCAGCGTTTCTTTCTCAGCGCGTCAGAAAGGAGGGGCAGCGTCTGTGGGCTTCGCTGTGAGCTGGGCTCCTCGGCAAGTCTCGCTGCTCCAATCTTGTCACCACCTCGTGTGTTTGCTTAAGGCAATGTCGGTATTATTTATACCTGAAAGGTGCCGAGATTGACGTAAGGATGGACATAAATACGTCAATAAGGATATCATAAGAACTGGTCGTTCGCACATTCTTTACTGAAGTTCTCGGCTAAATCAAAACAATGGCTGCGGGGATTTCCCAGGTCGCTGTAGGTTTGATTTGTTTTGAGAACTCTGTATGCCTATTAGGGGGCTGGAGAAATAGTGCTTGCCTAATGAGATGGCATGCGCTATGACCTAATCAGATAACGGGCTTCTGTGCCGTTGTATGGCTAATCAGATAACGGGTTTTTGTGCAGTTGAATGGCTGCTAGTTAATTATTAACCAGACAAGGGTCAGAAATAGGGGGATCGATACAGTACCCATAGTAAATACATCACACCCACTCCACGTAATCTATGTCCATATTTACAAATCTAGGCATAGTAAACAAAACTAGTAGTGCATGTGTATACCGAACCACCCCAAAATACAATCAAATGCATTTTGAAAATTGGAAAAGCGAAATACACGAAAAGATGAGTATAGTTACTATATGCACTTCAAGCAGTATAATAATGCAAAATCTAATACGCATATTTTGAAATCAGCATGAACGAAATGCGGAAATTACACATGAAATGGCTCCTAATACAGAAGAAAAAAATTCGAGACCATCGCATCACAAAATCATAACTTGTGAACATGCTAGAGGGTAGCTAATGTCTCTAGAGTAGCTAAAAATAGAAATTTTGTTCTCTAAGAATAGTTTTACTTTAAGCAGAAGATAAGTGTCCCAAAAAAATCGTAAATATTTTTGGAAATGGAAAGAAGAAAAAAAAATGTCCCGCTCTCCGTAAAAACTGGTGAGTAAATTTCTTATTGCTTTATTTTCAAAGTTGAAGGCCAAATTCAGGGTGTAGGGAACGCCGTGTGCTAGTTTGCTCAAAGTCATTCTCTCTGCTCTGGTGAAAACATCATATTGTTGAGACTTTCGAAAAAACTGTCAACTGCTTCTTGCGAAAGTTCCACTAACTCGGAAAAATTTATTAACATGCATTCATGAGCATGATTGCCTTCATTGATGTTTCGATCAGCATAGCTGACAGAAGGTCGTACCTGATCGATGCTGCTTTCATCTTGTACTTCACTACTCTTCAATCGTAGTGGTGAAGTCTCCACGAATGCCGTCATCAGGATTGGTAGCCGCTGGGGACAGTACAATGCATGAGTCGTTACCGGACCCAACAAAGTCTCTGCGTCCATTGGCACATCCGATTGTAGTGTCAGACAGGTGTCCAACACGCATTCTTCGCCGCATAGCAAGCACCTTAATACAGGCATAACACAACGTTGCCACATCGGTCTAAATGAAAGAAACCAAGTCATGTTCAGGTCTCTAAGCCGGGCTATTCCAAGGACTTTAGTTATGCGGTCCCTGTAGCGTATGGCTAGGATCGTTTCTTCCATTGTCGCTGGTGTCTTGTCTGTGACGTGGTTTGCCATAGCGAAGTAACAGGATCAAAAATAGGATGCCTGCCACTAGTCCCAAAAGGAGAGGAAGTCCGCCAAAGATGGAATGGACAAAATCAGGAAAAATACCCAGGATGGCTTTGAATGGGGTTAAAGCTCCCGAAAACACTGTCTTAAATACACTCGAGATTCCACTTGTATCAGAAATATTTAAGATTTCGCTCAGTATTTCTGCGAAATGTATGGGGGAATTGGTTGATAACAGTGAATGAATCTCTGCAGTTGTCCTTGCAACTTGGAGATCATACGTTTCTTTTGATGACGTTAACCGGGTTGGCGTCTGTAGGAGCACAGTCTTCATTCTGCTTAAAGTATCAATTCGAATAGAAGAAATTTTCAAACTCGGCCATAACCTTGCCTCCCTGTCTCGAGCATCGTTTGGGAACAATACTCGTTCACAGCACATGACCTTCGTAGTCACGGTTATGAGATAAGGTTTTCCAGGCAGCAGACTGCAACATCTGCGATCTACAATTAGAATGTAACTCCCGTTCGAGAGTCTCCTAAAGAATGGTTCTATTTGTGTTGCAGGTGTGCCTAGCTGGTGACATGAAAGGTTATTTGTAGTCCCTTCACAGGCTCCATGCAAACTAATACCCTGGCACAGAAGTGTACCGCTTAGTGACCTTGCACAATTATTGCCACTAAGAAACACATTCTGGCCTTTATTACTAACACATGTGTGTGTATAGGGCAAGTTCCATGTTGACTTAATGTACCCTTTACCCAACCTTTCATACCGGCCTGCCTGTATATATTTTTGGCAGTATTGAAACTGGAAAGTTGTTATCGGGATATTAATTATCCCATGTATTATCCATTCAATGACAGGTCGTTCTGACATTGTCAATGGTAATCTCTCAAGTTTTTCAATGCTCAGAATTGTATAGTCAGCACCCTTCTGTGCCAAACTGATTTGTGTATCAGTAAGGTTAAAGATATGAAATAGTGACGTTGTGTTGATTAAACGCCAAGGCACATAGCCTGAACGCAGATTTTGTAACGTCCAGCCAAGTTGTACAATAGAACGCAATTGGGACTGACCGTGTTGTAACATCAGTAAGTCTTGCGATATTATATCGATTGCTGAAGACACAATACTGTCCAGTGAATATATTCTGGAGGACAGAGTCATTAACCCATTGTCCACAACAGAAAGTGATTTTTCCACATTAATACGGTCAATTTCCCGTAGTTTTTCTGCTGTCTCAATTTGAGTTTCTTTCCAAGCTTCATTGTAAGCTGCATATATAGAGGCCGCTATGAAACGTTTTTGACGCTGTTTGCGTGGTCCCATAATGAAATCACGCAAGTCAGCACCCTCTTGAAGTAAAGTTAGGTGTTGCTTAATTTCTGCCAGTGTGGATGTTTGTAGCCATTGAAGGCAGAGCTTGCCCACACTGTAAGTAGTTACTATCCCTGGATGTTGTCTTTGGGAATATCTAGGGTCTGGCCTGGTCAATTTGAACCCCTGTATTTTGTTCAGGAATCTGTCTTGACAGTTATTTGTGTCTGTGGGCCAGATCAACCATTGTTTCCAATCAGGATGTGTTCTGTTTTGGTTTAAAATATGGTTCACGTCTATCTCAACATCTATAGAGCTATTACTGTTCGTTGTTGGCTTTGGAATAGACGGTTTGTTTAAGTCTTTGATTTTGGCTAAGCCAAGACAGGTAGTTTGTTGAATAGTGTCATTCAAAAATATAATTTGTTCTGGGATCATGCAGGCTCTGAACAATGATTCTATACCTTGTACTTGCCAATCTTTTGTACCCCAAACAGTTTTTGTTTCAATGTTATTGTTCCAGAAATCAAAACCAAATGTATTCATTTGCTCAAAAAATGAATCTGAATATATCAATTTCGTGTTTGTAAGCATGGTCTTCATACCTGTCTTATTCGACAATTTGAAATAAAATGTTTCTGCATTACTTGTGTTAAACCCTGAAAAATATGAATATTTATCATAAAATGTTTTAGAACTACCCTTTGGAGGAGTAGCACAATGTTCCCATTGGTTATAATTTAAAACATTTCTAGGTTGTGCAGATTTATGGAGATAATGGTTACCATAGTGGTTGTAGCAGAACATTTGATCATAATTAGACGAACCCTGCAAATAATCATGTTCTGTAAATTTAGCAGACATTACTAGGTCAGACATCATATCATTAATACTTTCAAAGTCCCAATCATCAGCAAATGTGCTTGGTTTTACAAAGTCACTTAACGAGATCTTAAATTGATGTAGATACTTCAGGATTTCAACCGGGCCATAGATTTCATAATCAGTATTGTCCCATGCTACACCGCCTGGTATAGGATTGGCTGTGAAGTTCACTGAAGAAAGTTCTCTTTTCTTGACGTGTGAAGATGTGTGTGGTTTAAGGACCAAGTTGATTTTCTGGCTTGCTGTGTCCATTTTAGCATATTTTCCCTCAATGAAATGTCCTAAGCATAGTACCATGATGAGCCAAAGTATGAGGACAAATGCACCTAATGTCACCCAAATTTCAATCCATGGAGAAGTCAAATAGGTTCCCTTTAGTTGATGAAAAAGTTCCTTTGCTTTGTCTTTAAAAGTTTTTGTTGATGGCTGTACTTCTGGTTCACTTGGATCGTCAGAAAAATCATCGAAGTTGATGAAGTAGCCGGATGCCGTTCTGTCAATTGTTCCAATTGCTTCTGGATTACTTTTTGCTTTTGGATTTTGCTTTGTTTCATTAAAAAAGTCTGTAGTTACATCATCGTAGGTCGGTGTTTCTTGATGAAAAGCTTTGATTTGGGGTTTAAGAGGTTTAAGTTCCATTGCTTTATTGCATAGTCCTTGTTGTTTCACTGTAGATTGTTCAAATGTGATCAGTCTTTCAGTTTGAACCTCTGTGGATGTAGCAAACTTTGGTGTTCTGCTACTTCTTGGGAGTCCACTTGGCCTACTATTTGTTATCGGCCACATGATTGTGGTTTAACCAGGTCGATGGACATGACTCGGTTCTCCTTTTTACCAGCAAGGGGCGGTAGTACTACTGATCTTGTCCCGTTGATAGACAAGACAGGGACTGCTTTTCTGTAAGAAGGGCCAAATTCCTTCTTTACCGCGATCTTCTCTCTGACCAGATCCCCGACTTTTGGATTCCAGACAGGCCTTGCTGGGACAGGTGGTTTTTCTTCAGTGGTTGTTGGCTGCTGTTTCAACTTTATGTTGCTCAGGTCTTTTCTTGTTTCATTTAAGTCCTGTAAAATAGCCAAACGATCTTTGATATCAAAGCATTTATTTTTAACCACTGAAGTCTGACTATCAAGGTCCTGGATCAGCATTCTAGTCCCGAACAATAGTTCGTACGGACTGAGTCCTTTCAGAGAATTTCTTGGCAGGTTATTTAGACTACGTTGGACACTTATTAAATGTTTGACCCACCCAGCTCGTGAACCTAATACCTTTGCTGTTATAGATTGCTTTATGCCTTGGTTTTTTCTTTACACCATCCCGTTTCCTTCAGGAAGGAAGTGAGAAGAGTCCCGCAATGCAATGTTCATTCTGGCCAGGCACCCCCCATAAGCTGTTTTTAGAGCTAAAGGAAAGATTTTGGTCAGAACGTAACATGCTTCTAGCATATATGCCATCGCAAATCTTTGTATAACAGTTCCGACGTCAGCCGAAAGTTGGGGTCTACATTATAAGTGAAAATAGTCTCTACATGTTAATATGACGCATTATTCATACTGGGTGTGTTTATGTTGGTAGCCTATTCCTTATTGAGCGAAAAGCCGTGGGAATATACTGTTTTGTTCACCACTGCGATCTCTGTTGCAGTTTGGACAGTTCCTCGCGAATAGGTGTTGGTCCAGACTCATTCCTGGCCACCAGTATGTTGTTTGTAATTCTGCTAGAGAATCTTTAATTGTGCGATGTCTTAGACCCTCGCCAATATGTGCGTCTACTATTAACATGACTCTCTTGTCCGTGTTTGAAATTACTCTATCCCCCACTCCAGGGATTCGAGCAAAAGGGACTGAGTTTGCATCGATAATGTATGTATAACTGAGTGGCTAATTGATTGGTAGCGCTGAGCAGTCGCCTTTTGATGACGTTTTTGCTGCCAGCACAGTTTCACCGTCAATGTATTTTACTGCACGCTTCTTTGTAGCTACGGAAGCCGATTTAGTTGCTACCGCTGTGGCTGTCTCAGCCAATGAATTCCCTGCAACGTGAACGCCATCACGCTGATGACTCAGTGAATGTATCACGTGAGTTTTTGGTAGTTCTTTCTGTAAAAGAACTACTTGTTCCCAAAGCACTTTTTGCTTTATTGTTGCACCTGTGTCATCTTTGTAACCCTTTTGAATCCATTTCTGTAAATCGTTATTGTATGATTTGACGCAGTAATACGAATCGCACACTATAAGTGTCGGGAATTCGCGATCGGCATTATCTAGCGCCATTTTTAACGCTATTATTTCAGTTTGTTGTTCTGAATTATTTTCCACTGAGTGTGTTTTTGTAAATAGAGGTCTCAATTTACCTCCGCGCTGTAGTGTAGTTCCTATCTTCCCAATAGGCTCTGCGCATTGGAATAATACCTACAGCAGTAAAGGCCTAGGCCAGACGTTAACTATGTCTACTACTGTCGATACTAGACTTAAGTTTTGGGTTTGCCAGCGTAGCTCAGAGTTCGCTAGAAACTTTCTCGAATGTTCAGGAAAGAATTAACTCCCCTGATTAGACAAGAAGGGATTTAGTTTCTGACAACCATAGAACATGACAACTTTGCTCTCCCCTAATCAAGAGTGTATCTCCAGAGTCGTGTGAGCACAAGGCAATTATTTTACTCAGTCAGTACGTGCATTCTTAGTCTCATCAGATTGCAGAGAAAAGGAAGAGACGGGCGTGTTCAATAAAAAGGTGTTATTTATTGATCAGTCTCTTTTCTCGTACAAGAGAAATGGATCGATATTATTGCAATACTTATAGTTAAGTAAAGTGCATACATTAAAAGCAATAGTATAAAGTAATACTGTAAAAACATTGATATGGTTTCTGAGCCATATGATGTTTAAAATGATTAAAATATATTTACATACACATATACATTTGACTAAACGTACTCAACTGGTGTTTCTAAATACGCCTACCCCGTGTACCTGACCTAAGTCTAATGCGTGGGCGGGAATAGAAAGTTACAGTTTAAGTTAAGTTTGTTTTTGCCAAGTGAATAACTAAAGAATTCTCTGTGAGGGGTTATTCAGTTCTGTACCTGGAAGTTAGGATGAATGAGGAATGGTATCTCTTTCTCTGCTCTCGATATTCCAGGCTGCCTGCGAGGGCTGCCCAGAAACGCCGGTGCTGGATTCTCGGCAGGAGAAAGCAGCGCGTCTTTCAGCGCGTCAGGAAGGCGGGGCTGCTGCCAGCGGGGTCTGCTCTGCTTCTGGGCTTCGGCAAGTATGACTGCTCCGTCTCGTCACCACGCGTGTGTTTGCATAGGGCAAGATCGGCAATATTTATACCTTAAAGGTGCCGAGATTGACGTAAGGATGGACATAGATACGTCAATAAAGATGTCATACGACTTGCTCGTTAGCACATTCTTTTACTGAAGTTCTCTGTGAAATCAAAACAATGGCCGCACGGATTTTCCAGGTTGTCATAGGTTTGATTTGTTATGAGAACGTCGTATGCCTTATCAGGGGCTGGAGGAATGTCGCTTGTCTAATTAGATCTCAAGCGTTATGACCTAATCAGATAACACGTTCCTGTGCCGTAGTGTGACTGCGTCAGATAACGGTATCTGCATCATGGGGGCTTTTCTTGCCTCATGGGCTGACTGTTAGTTAACTTGATAGTTAGTTTAACCAGAATAGGGTCAGGAATAGGGGGATCGATTCAGAACCTATAGGAATACATGACACCCACTCCACGCTAACTATGGTCATATTTACTAATCTATGCATAGTATAACATAGTACAACATACTATAGAGTATAGTGTATACCTCACCACCCCAAAATACATAAATGCATTTTGAAATTTTCAAATATACTGAAAAATTGCAGTCATATATATTGTATGCACTTAAGCTATGAATTAAACGCTAAAGTAAATACGCATTTGTAGACATTATTTCTTATTTGGTATATGAGAAATACACATGAAATGGCTCTTAATATGGCTATACAGAAAGAAAGTTCGAGACCATTTCATCACATAATGAAATATTTGTGAACATACCATCGGGCAACTAAAGTTTATAAAGTATCTAAAAATAGAAATCTTAGTTCTCTAGGAATAGTTTCTTACTTTAAGCAGAAGATAAGTGTCCCGAAAATTTTGTAAAAAATAATTTGGGGCTGCTAAAAAATTGCTGTCCGTGAACTGGTGGGAAAAATTGTTCATGTGACTTTATTTTTAAAGTTGATGGCCGAATTCAGGGAACGCCGTGTGCGAGCTTGCTCAAAAGTCTCTATTTCTGTTCTGGAGAGAACATCATATCATTAAGGCTTTCGAAAAAACTGTCAACAGCTTCATGGGAAAGTTCCACTAAGTCGGAAATAGGTGTAACCATGCATTCGTGCGCATGATTGTCTCCATTGACATTCTGATTCGCATTGCTGACAGAAGGTCGTACCTGATCAATGCTGCTTTCATCTTGAACTTCACTACTCTTCAATCGTAGTGGTGAAGATTCCACGAATGCCGTCATCAGGATTGGCAGCCTTTGAGGGCAGCACAAAGCGTGAACCTTGGTAGGAACCAACAATGTATCTGCATCCACTGGCGCATCCGATTGTAGCGTCAGACAGGTGTCTAACACGCATTCTTCTCCGCATAGCAGACATCTCAATACAGGTAAAACACATCTTTGCCACATTGGTCGAAATGATAGAAACCAAGTCATGTTCAGGTCTCTAAGCCGGGAGAGTCCCAGGATTTTTGATATCCGGTCCCGGTATCCAATGGCTAGGATTGTTTCTTCCATTGTCGCGAGAGTTTGATCTGTGACATGGGTTGCCATAACGAAAAATAAGGACTAAGAATAGGATTCCTGCAATTAGTCCCAGGATCAGGGGAAGTCCGCCAAAAATCGAATGGACGAAATCTGGAAAAATACCCAGTATGGCTTTGAATGGTGTTAATGCCATCGAAAATACTGTCTTAAATACCTTTGAGACCCCAGTGGTATCAGAAATATTTAAGATTTCGCTCAGGATTTCCGTGAAATGTACGGGGGAATTAGTTGATAATAATGTATGTATCTCTGCAGTCGTCCTTGCGACTTGTAGATCATACGTTTCTTTTGATGACGAGAGCCTTGTAGGCGTCTGAAGAAGCACTGTTTTCATTCTGCTTAAAGTATCTATTCGAATAGAAGTAATTTTCAAATTGGGCCATGCCCTTGCCTCCCTGTCTGGAAAGGAGCTGGGGAACAAAGAACGTCCACAGCACTTGACCTTCGCAGTCGTAGTGACTAGATAAGGAGTCCCGGGCATAAGACTACAACATTTGCGGTCTACAATAAGAATGTAACTCCCATTATAGAGTCTTTGAAAGAATGGTTCTATTTCAGTTGCAGGTGCGCCTTGCTGGTGACATGAAAGGTTGTATGAATTCCCTTCACAGGCTCCATGCAAACTAATTCCGTTACACAGAAGCGTGCCGCTTAGTGACATGGCACAATTGTTGCCACTAAGAAACACTTTCTGTCCTTTATTACTGACACATGCATGTGAATAGGGCAGGTTCCAAGTTGTTTTAAGGTACCCCTTCCCCAATTTCTCGTACATGCCAGCCTGTATATATTTTTGGCAGTATTGAAACCTGAAGGTTGAGATTGGAATATTTATGATTCCGTGGATTATCCATTCACTGACAGGTCGTTCTGACATTGTCATTGGTAATCTTTCTAGTTTTTCAATGCTCAAGATTGTATAATCAGCACCCTTTTGCGCCATACCGATTTGTCTATCAGTAAGGTTAAAGATTTGGAATAGTGACGTTGTGTTGATTAAACGCCAAGGCACATAGCCTGAACGCAGATTTTGTAACGTCCAGCCAAGCTGTACAATAGAACGCAATTGTGACTGACCATGTTGTAATAACAGTAAGTCTTGCGATAATATATCGATTGCTGAAGACACAATGCTGTCCAATGAAAAAATTCTGGAGGACAGAGTCATTAACCCATTGTCCACTACAGAAAGTGATTTTTCCAAATTAATACGGTCAATTTCCCGTATTCTCTCTGCTGTTTCAATTTGATTAACCTTCCAGGCCTCATTGTATGCTGCATATACAGAGGCTGCTATGAAACGCTTTTGACGCTGTTTGCGTGGTCCCATTATGAAATCACGCAAGTCAGCACCATCAGTAAGTAAAGTTAGGTGTTGCTTAATTTCAGGCAGTGTGGAAGTTTGTAGCCACTGAAGGCATAATTTGCCCACACTGTAGGTTGTTATTATCCCTGGGTGATGTCTTTGGGGATATCTAGGGTCTGGCCTGGTCATTTTGAACCCCTGTGTTTTATTCAGGAATCTGTCTTGACAGTTATTTGTATCTGTGGGCCAGATTAACCATTGTTTCCAATCAGGATGTGTTCTGTTTTGGTTTAATATATGGTTTACGTCTATCTCTTCATCTGTATCAGAGTTATTGCTAAACATTGTTGGCTTTGGAATAGACGGTTTATTTAAATCTTTGATTTTGGCTAAGCCAAGACAGGTGGTTTGTTGAACAGTGTCATTTAAAAATGTCATTTGTTCTGGGATCATGCAAGCTCTAAACAAAGCTTCTAAACCCTGTACTTGCCATTCTTTTGTACCCCAAACACTTTTCAAATCAACATTTTTGTCCCAATAATCAAATCCAAAAGTATTCATTTCTTCGAAGAATGAATCTGAATATATCAACTTTGTGTTGGTTATCATGGTTTTCATCCCTGTCTTGTTTGACAATTTAAAATAAAATGTTTCAGCATTACTTGTGTTAAAACCTGAAAAATATGAATATTTGTCGTAAACGGTTCTTGAGCTCCCTTTTGGAGGTGTTGCACAATGTTCCCATTGATTATAATTTAAAACATTTCTAGGTTGTGCAGATTTATGTAAAAAATGGTTACCATAGTGGTTATAGCAATACATACTATCATAATTTGTAGAACCTTGCAAATAATCATGTTTTGTAAATTTAGCAGACATTACTAAGTCAGACATCATGTTATTAATGCTTTCGAAGTCCCAATCATCAGCAAATGAGTTTGGTTTTGCAAAGTCACTCAAGGAGATCTTGATTTGGTGTGGATATTTCAGGATCTCGACCGGACCATAAATTTCATAGTCAGTGTTGTCCCAGGCTACCCCACCAGGTATAGGATTGGCTGTGAAGTTGGCTGAAGAAAGTTCTCTTTTCTCGACGTGTGAAGATGTGTGTGGTTTGAGGACCAAGTTGATGTTCTGACTTGCTGTGTCCATTTTAGCATATTTTCCCTCAATGAAGCGTCCCAAAGTTAATACCATGATGAGCCAAAGTATGAGGATAAATGCACCAAAACCCACCCAAAATTCAATCCATGGAGAAATCAGATATGTTTCTTTCAGTTGGTTCAAAAGTTCCTTAGCTTTGTCTTTAAAGGATTTTGATGATGGCTGTGTCTTTGATTCACTGAGGCTTTCAGAGGAATCATCGAAGTTGATGAAGTAGCCGGATGCAGTTCTGTCAATTGTTCCAATTGGTTCAGGATTTTTTGTTTCTTGCATTTTCACTTGGTACTTCATTGTAGATTGGTGTGTCTCTGCTAAATGTTTTTATTTGGGTTTTCAGAGGTCTGAGTTCTATTGCATCGTTGCATAGTCCTTGTTGTTCTTCTGTAGGCGTTTCGAATGTGATGAGCCTCTTTGTTAGGACCTCTGTACTGGTAGCAAACCTTGGTGTTCTGCTACTTATTGGGAGTCCACTTGGCCTACTGTTTGTTATCGGCCACATGTTGTGGTTTTACCAGGTCGATGGATACAACTCGGTTCTCCTTTTTACCAGCAAGTGGCGGTAGTACAACTGATCTTGTCCCGTTGACAGACAAGACAGGAACTGCTTTTCTGTAAGAAGGCCCAAATTCCTTCTTTACCGCGATCTTCTCCCTGACTAGATCCCCGACTTTTGGAATCCAGACAGGTCTTGCTGGGACAGGTGGTGATTCTTCAGTGGTTGTTGGCTGTTGTTTCAACTGTATGTTGCTCAGGTCTTTTCTTGTTTTGTTTAAGTCCTGCAAAATAGCCAAACGGTCTTTGACATCAAAGCTTTTTTCTTTAACCACTGAAGTCTGACTGTCGAGGTCAGAGATAATCATTCTAGTTCCGAATAATAATTCGTACGGACTGAATCCCTTCAGAGAATTTCTTGGCAAGTTATTTAGACTACGTTGGATACTTATTAGATGTTTGACCCACCCAGCTCCCGAACCTAATATCCTTTCCATTATAGATTGCTTTCTGCCTTGGTTTTTTCTTTACACCATCCCGTACCCTCAGGAAGGAAGTGAGAAGATTCCCGCTGGACTGTGCTCATTCGGCCATGTTTCCCCCCAGGCTGGTGGGCTTGAGTGAAAACAGTGGTCGAACGTAGCATGCTCTTAGCGTATATGCCATTTAGACTCGCAAATCTTTGTATAACAGTCCAGACGTCAGCCGAGTGCTGGTGATCTACATCACAAGTGGAAACTAACCTGTATATGTTAATCGCAAGCCCTGCTTTTTATTGGTCATATTATCTGCCTTGATACGACGAGGTATTAAACTGTTTCTCTCCCCACTGCGATCTCTGTTGCAGTTTGGGCAGTTTTTTACAAACATGGTGTAATGCAGGCTCATGCCTGGCCACCAGTACCGTGATTGTAATTCTTCCAGAGAATCTTTCAGTTTGAGGTGTCTGAGACCCTCGCCCATATGTGCGTCTGCGATTAACAAGCTTCTCCTGTCCATGTTTGGAATCACTCTATCCCCCACTCCAGGGATTCGAGCAAAAGGGACGGAGTTTGCATCGATTATGTATGTATAATTGAGTGGATAGTTGATCGGTAACGCTGAGCAGTCGCCTTTTGATGATGTTTTCACCGCCAGCACTGTTTCACCGTCAATGTATTTTAATGTACGCTTTTTTCGAACTACGGGAGCCGATTTAGTGGCTGCCGCTGCGGCTGTTTCAGCCAATGAATTCCCTACAACGTGAACGCCATCACGCTGATGACTCAGTGAGTGTGTCACGTGAGTCTTTGGTAGTTCTTTTTGTAAAAGAGCTACTTGTTCCCAGAGCATTTTATGCTTTATTGGTGCATCTGTGTCATCTTTGTAATCGCTCTGAATCCATGTCTGCAAATCCTTGTTATATGATTTGACGCAGTAATATGAATCTGACACTATAAGTGTCGGGAATTCGCGATCCGCATTATCTAGCGCCATCTTCAATGCTATTATTTCAGTTTGTAGTTCTGAATTAGTTTCTACTGAGTGTGATTTTGTTAATAGAGGTCTTAGTTTACCTCCGCGCCACACTTCTTTTGTAATCTCACATGTGGGGTTGTATGCATGTTCTCCCCAAACGGAGGGTTGAGCATGTCCGTCTGTATAGATTACACAGGCGTAATGTCTTAGAGGCAGAATGTCGATTGGCAGAGGATACGTCTTTTCATATTTTAGATTTTTTAATTCTTCTAGTTCTGGATCAAAGTAGTAGTATACTTTGTCCGTTGTGATTGAATTCACCCATTGTATCCATTCCGGATTCAATGTTATTGTTGGTAAATTACACGGTGTTGTTAGTGCCTCAAAGGCTGATTCTGCTGTTCTGACTGTGATATGTCTACCGTCAGCTATGTCTTTTTCTCTAGCTATTGCGGTTTGAACTGCACGAATGATTTTTTCTGTATTACTGAATTTCTGTTCAGCTTCTGTGTACAAGTGTGATTTGAATGCAATTGGTACCTTTTCTCCCTCATTAGAGGTTAGGTATGTGAATCCGCATCTCCCTGGGATGACTCGAATCACAAGATTGCGTGTGTTATCACGTGTTTCTAATTTTGTTTTAATTAGCATGTCTGTTTGTAAGGATCTCAAAATTTCCGTGTGTGTTTGAGTCCAATTGGATCTTTTAAAGTCTGGTTTAATTAGATCATAAAGGGGTTTGACCCTTTCTGCGTAATTTGCAATGTATGTTCTTCCGAAATTTAGGAAGCCTAGAATTGACTGTAGGTTTTTTAGTGTTTTAGGAGCTTGGATTACGGCACATTTCTCTAGGAAATTGTCAGCCAGGCTTTTGCCTTCACTTGATAATTCATATCCTAAGAATAGGACTGTCAGAAGGGCAATTCTGGATTTTTTAAAGTTGAATTTGTAACCCTCTGCTATGAACCCAAGTATTATGGTGTTCACTCTTTTTAAGTGAGTATCCAAGTCATCGTCTGTTAAGTAAATGTCATCGACATAAGATAATGCTTCATCATCATATAGTTGCAGTAATTCTGTTACTCTCGCTGAGAATACCCCCGGGCTGTTCTTGTACCCCTGGGCTAACCGACAGAATTGCTTTTGAGTGCCATTTACTGAGAATGCAGTTAAATATCTGCTCTCTGGTGCTATGTTTTGACAAAAGAATCCATTGGAGATGTCCAAGGTTGTTTTGTATTTTTTGCGCACTATGTTATTCATTAGTGCAGCACTGTGTGAGTTTTGCACTGCAAAGGTTTTGCAACATGTGTTAAGGTGTCGGTAATCCAAAACTAGACGATATGAATTGTCTGGTTTGGAGACCGGAAACAAAGGATTGTTCATTTGTGAGGTGCAAGTTTCAATCACCCCCTGGTATTCTAGCTGATCTAGTATTTCATTTACCTGTTTTTTAGCTTCTTGCTTAATTGGGTACTGCCTTTGTGCAGTAGGTTGTGATTTTAACTGGATTTTGTGAGGAGGAGAATCCTCATCCCATCCTACATGATTTTTATATAAAGCAGGTGCTAAGGCCACTGCCCACTTTCTAGCAAGTGTGTATTTTTTATGAATCGGGATTTGATTCGAGAAGGCAGGCATAATTACTTCTTCGCCATGAGGGCACTCCCTGACAAACTCTGGTGGCCAGTCTTTTTCAGCTAGAAGGATGTCATAACCCTTGGAGAGGTTATCCCAAAATAGTCCCCTTATTTTCCTAGTCTTATCTCCCTCTATACGTAATGTTATCTCGTATATCTTGTGGGGTTTGCTAACTCTGGTGTCTGCAGTTTCCACTTGAAGATATTCATTCGTGTCCACTGTCTCCAGATGATTCATAAGGACTTTGCGAGCTATGCTCACTTCTGCTGCGCTGTCTAGCATTGTCTGAGCCCACTCTCCGTTTTTCAGTTGTGTCCTCAGTATTCTCGGCATTGTTAACTACCTTGATACTGGCTACCTTCTTTTTGGGAAATTGTAATTTCTTTTTTTGTTGAGCAGGTTCCTTGTCTTTGGACTTGGCGTGCTCTTCTCTTTGTTCTGATCGTCCTCTTCTTTCCGATTTCTGCGAGGAAGTCTGAAAAGATTGAGAGGGACGTGTATCAATGTCTTGATATCTATCAGGTTTTTTAATATTATCCCTATTTCTAAGGTTATATCTTTTCCCAGAGGGGTCACTCTGGGGTGACCTGTGTCTCTGGTTCGGAGATTTCTCCCTTCGCCTAGGAGACCTTCCTCGGGACTGGAATTTCTTTTCTTTTGGATTGGATTGTTTGTTTCCATCCCAGTTCTTTTTTGGTGAATTATTATTAAAAAATATTTTTTCTGGACTTTCAGTCAGTTGCGGTTTTACTGGTATTCCACCTAAACTATCTCTACCTAGTTCTTCATAGGATTTTTCTATGATTCTGGCAATTTCAGCTGGTTGGTCTGCTATATCTGTCTCTTTTAACCTCTGGCGGATCGCCACGTTTGCTGCTTCACCTTTTATATTGGCTAATAATATAGCCGAGACCTGCTTGAAGTCTTTCAGTAATTTCATACCAAGAGTTAAAGCTGGTTCTGGACCGTATTCATCTTGAATTTGTTTTAGCACATCTGGTATTACCAAAATGGATGGAACACCATGCGTTTTTGTGTAGATTGAAGCAAAGACTGTACCCCAAGTGTCACAGTCCTCTATGTGTGGTGCGATTCCCATTGGGAGACATATAGTCATAATCCTGTGTTTTTCTAGCGGGGTGGTGTCAGGAAACACCGCCTCTATTTGGGTGAATTTCTGTGCCAACCAGAATGGTATCTGTTCCCGTTTAGCCGGAACTTTACCTAGGCAGGATTGGATGTTCTGTGGTGTAATTTTATTTGTGTTCCCCTGGTGAGGGGTCAGCTGTGGAAGTTTAATCGCTGGCTGAATTGTTGAAGTCCGCATTACATACTGGACTAATTGTCTATGAATTTTTAGTAATTGTTTTAGCTGTATTAACAGCTCTCCTGTAGACATTCCTTCGATGTCTGGGTGTGGTGTGTATCCGGCTAAGACCGGCCACGTTGCTCCTGGTCTACCTAAAGGACCGAGCCTGGTGATGTGATTATTATGTATTAGGGCGCCATCAAATAAGAGCAAATGCTCTTGGAATTTGAGTGGTACTTCCACCTCCTCGAAAGGAGTGTAAATGTCGGGTGGAACCTCTATTTTGTAATAGTGGAAGTACTTTGTTACAGCATTTGCTGCTGGAAAAATGTATCCATGTATAGTATACCTCTGTCTGCCGATATTCGTGTGCCTCAATGACGAATATGACTGTGCCACCTCTAGGTGTCAGTCCATTTTCTATAAGTTTTAAGGTTATAGATTTCCTTTTGGCGACCGGGATGAGTATTATATCCCCGTCCGCATCTAGTGCTGCAGTATCAGCTGCTACTATTTCAGCTGCTAATCTAACTGCCTCTCTTTCTTCATCACTGTCTCCCATTTTACCGACAGGATGGTATTATGTTTGTTTGCAGATCAGGTTTCTTATGGAACAAAGATTAGATGCACAATATTTTGGAACTGTTTATCCTTCAACGTTGACTATACCAAGAACCATACATAGGAGTTCCCTCCTGCGAGGTCTGGCGGATATAACCTTTCACCCACTCCAGACGTCTTTGGAGTATTTGGGAAAAGGGGTCTGAGTGAGAAAGCACGACTGAGTTACTCTAAATGTCTTACGTTAGTTTTATCGCCCTTTCCAAACGCGTTGGGCGCCATGTAGTGTAGTTCCTATCTTCCCAATAGGCTCTGCGCATTGGAATAATACCTACAGCAGTAAAGGCCTAGGCCAGACGTTAACTAGGTCTACTACTGTCGATACTAGACTTAAGTTTTGGGTTTGCCAGCGTAGCTCAGAGTTCGCTAGAAACTTTCTCGAATGTTCAGGAAAGAATTAACTCCCCTGATTAGACAAGAAGGGATTTAGTTTCTGACAACCATAGAACATGACAACTTTGCTCTCCCCTAATCAAGAGTGTATCTCCAGAGTCGTGTGAGCACAAGGCAATTATTTTACTCAGTCAGTACGTGCATTCTTAGTCTCATCAGATTGCAGAGAAAAGGAAGAGACGGGCGTGTTCAATAAAAAGGTGTTATTTATTGATCAGTCTCTTTTCTCGTACAAGAGAAATGGATCGATATTATTGCAATACTTATAGTTAAGTAAAGTGCATACATTAAAAGCAATAGTATAAAGTAATACTGTAAAAACATTGATATGGTTTCTGAGCCATATGATGTTTAAAATGATTAAAATATATTTACATACACATATACATTTGACTAAACGTACTCAACTGGTGTTTCTAAATACGCCTACCCCGTGTACCTGACCTAAGTCTAATGCGTGGGCGGGAATAGAAAGTTACAGTTTAAGTTAAGTTTGTTTTTGCCAAGTGAATAACTAAAGAATTCTCTGTGAGGGGTTATTCAGTTCTGTACCTGGAAGTTAGGATGAATGAGGAATGGTATCTCTTTCTCTGCTCTCGATATTCCAGGCTGCCTGCGAGGGCTGCCCAGAAACGCCGGTGCTGGATTCTCGGCAGGAGAAAGCAGCGCGTCCCTCAGCGCGTCAGGAAGGCGGGGCTGCTGCCAGCGGGGTCTGCTCTGCTTCTGGGCTTCGGCAAGTATGACTGCTCCGTCTCGTCACCACGTGTGTGTTTGCATAGGGCAAGATCGGCAATATTTATACCTTAAAGGTGCCGAGATTGACGTAAGGATGGACATAGATACGTCAATAAAGATGTCATACGACTTGCTCGTTAGCACATTCTTTTACTGAAGTTCTCTGTGAAATCAAAACAATGGGCACACGGATTTTCCAGGTTGTCATAGGTTTGATTTGTTATGAGAACGTCGTATGCCTTATCAGGGGCTGGAGGAATGTCGCTTGTCTAATTAGATCTCAAGCGTTATGACCTAATCAGATAACACGTTCCTGTGCCGTAGTGTGACTGCGTCAGATAACGGTATCTGCATCATGGGGGCTTTTCTTGCCTCATGGGCTGACTGTTAGTTAACTTGATAGTTAGTTTAACCAGAATAGGGTCAGGAATAGGGGGATCGATTCAGAACCTATAGGAATACATGACAGCGCCACACGTCTTTTACAATTTCGCATGTGGCGTTGTAAGCCAGCTCTCCCCAAACTGAGGGTTGAGCATGACCGTCTGTATATATTACACAGGCGTACTGTCGTAAAGGAAGAATGTCGATTGGCAGAGGGTATTCTCTCTCATATTCTAGATATTTTAATTCTTTCATTTCCGGGTCAAAATTGTATTTTACTTTGTCTGTAGCAACAGAATTTACCCATTGTATCCATTCTGGATTCAGTGCCGTTGTCGGTAGATTACATGGTGTTGTTAATGCCTCAAAAGCTGATTCTGCTGTTCTGACTGTAACCTGTCTACCATCGGCTTGGTATTTTTCTTTTGCTACAGCTGTTTGAACCGCATGAACAATGTTTTCCTTAATGCTGAACCTTTTTTCAGCTTCTGTGTACAAGTGTGATTTGTATGCAATTGGTACCTTCTCTCCCTCATTAGAGGTTAGGTACGTGAATCCGCATCTTCCTGGGATGACTCGAATCACAAGGTTGCGTGTGTTATCACGTGTTTGTAATTTTGTTTTAACTAACATATCTGTTTGTAAAGATCTCAAAATTTCTGTGTGTTTTTGAGTCCAATTGATTCTTTTAAAATCTGGTTTTATAAGATCATAGAGAGGTTTAACTCTCTCTGCATAATTTATAATGTAAGTTCTTCCGAAATTTAGGAAACCTAGAATTGATTGTAAGTTTTTTAGTGTTCTAGGTGCTTGGATTACAGCACATTTCTCTAGGAAATTGTCAGCCAGGCTTTTGCCTTCACTTGATAGTTCATATCCTAAAAACAGGACAGTTAGATGGGCAATTCTTGACTTTTTAAAGTTGAATTTGTAACCCTCTGCTGCGAACCCAAGTATTATGGTGTTCACTCTCTTCAAGTGAGTATCCAAGTCATCATCTGTTAGATAGATGTCATCGACATAAGATAATGCCTCATCATCATATATTTGTAGTAACTCTGTTACTCTTGCTGAGAATAATCCTGGGCTGTTCTTGAACCCCTGGGGCAAACGACAGAATTTTTTTTGCGTGCCATGTTATTCATTAGTGCAGCACTATGCGAGTTTTGTACTGCTAAGGTTTTGCAACATGAGTTAAGGTGTCTGTAGTCCAAAACAAGACAATATGAATTATCTGGTTTGGAGACAGGAAACAAAGGATTATTCATTTGTGAGGTGCAAGTTTCAATCACCCCCAGGTATTCAAGTTGATCTAGGATCTCTTTTACCCGTTTTTTAGCTTCTTGCTTAATTGGGTACTGCCTCTGTGCAGTAGGTTGTAATTTTAACTGGATTTTGTGAGGAGGAGAGTCCTCATCCCATCCCACATGGTTTTTGTATAATGCAGGAGCTTGGGCTACTGCCCACTTTCTTGCAAGTGTATATTTTTTATGAATTGGAATTTGATTTGAGAAGGCAGGCATAATTATTTCTTCGCCATGAGGGCACTCCCTGACAAACTCTGGTGGCCAGTCTTTTTCAGCTAGAAGGATGTCATAGCCCTTGGAGAGATTATTCCAAAAGAGACCCCTTATTTTCCTAGTCTTATCCCCCTCTATACGCAATGTTATTTCATATATTTTATGAGGTTTGCTAACTGGTATCTGCAGTTTCCACCTGAATGTATTCATTCGTGTCCACTGTCTCCAGATGATTCATAAGGATCTTGCGAGCTATGCTCACTTCTGCTGCGCTGTCTAGCATTGTCTGAGCCCATTCTCCGTTTTTCAGCTGTGTCCTCAGTATTCTCGGCATGGTTGATTACTTTAATACTGGCTACCTTCTTTTTTGGAAACTGTAATTTTTTATTTTGATGAGCAGGTTCCTTGTCTTTGGACTTGACGTGCTCTTCCCTGTGTTCTGATCGTCCTCTTCTTTCCGATTTCTGCGAGGAAGTCTGAAAAGATTGAGAGGGACGTGTATCAATATCTTGATATCTATCAGGTTTTTTTTATATTATCCCTATTTCTAAGGTTGTATTTTTCACAGAGGGCTCCCTTTGGGGAGACTCGCGTCCTTGGTCCGGAGATCTTTCTCTCCGCCGAGGAGACCTTCCTCTGGACTGGAATCTTTTTTCTTTGGGAGTGGATTGTTGTTTTCCATCCCAGCTCTTCTTTTGATTGTTTAGATTATTTTTAATAAACACCTTTTCAGGGCTTTCAATAAGTTTTGGTTTTACAGGTATTCCACCCAAACTATCTCTTCCTAGTTCTTCATAGGATTTTTCTATGATTCTGGCAATTTCAAATGGTTGATATGCTATATTTGTCTCTTTCAACCTCTGGCGGATGGTTGGACTGTTGAAGTCCGCATTACATATTGGACTAATTGTCTATGTATTTTAATTAATTGTTTTAGCTGTGCTAAAAGATCTGGTGCAGGCATTTCTTCAATGTCTGGATGTGGTGTGTATCCGGCTAGGACCGGCCACGTTGCTCCTGGTCTACCTAGTGGACCGAGCCTGGTGATGTGATTATTATGTTTTAGGGCGCCATTAAACCAGAGCAGGTGCTCTTGGTATTTGAGTGGTATTTCCACCTCCTCGAAAGGAGTGTACTCATTAGGAGGTTCCTCTATTTTGTAATAGTGGAAGTCCTTTGTTACAGCGTTTGCTGCTGGAAAGTTTATCCATGAATAGAATACCTCTGTCTGCCGATATTCGTGTGCCTCAATTACGAATATGACTGTACCACCTCTCGGTGTCAGCCCATTTTCTATAAGTTTTAAAGTTATAGATTTTCTTATGTTGACCGGGATGAGTATTGCATCCGGGTCTTGCTGTAGGAGACTATTGTCATCCGCTAGGAGTTGAGCTGCTATTCTAGCTGTCTCTCTTTCTACTTCATTGTCTGACATTTTACTGACAAGAAGATTTTGTTTATTTGCAGATCAGGTTTCTATGGAAACAAAGATTAGATGCACAATATTTTGGAACATTGTATCCTTCAACGTTGAATAAACCAAGAACCATACATAGGAGTCTCCTCCTACGAAGTTTGGCGGATTTAACCTTTCACCCACTCCAGACGTCTTTGGAGTATTATGGGGAAAAAGGGGTCTGTGTGAAAAAGCACGACTGAGTTACTCTAATGTCTTACGTTAGATTTATCGCCTATCCAAACCGTTGGGCGCCATGTAGTGTAGTTCCTATTATCCCAATAGGCTCTGCGCATTGGAATAATATCTTCAATAGTATAGACGTAGGACAGAGGTTAACTAGGTTTTCTACTGACGATATTAGACTTAAAGTTTAGTGTTTGCCAGCTAGCTCAGAGTTCACTAGAAACTTTCTCGAATAGACCAGGAGGAGTTTAACCTCCCTGGATAGACAAGAAGGGATTTAGTTTCTGACAACCATAGAACATGACAACTTTGCTCTCCCCTAATCAAGAGTATATCTCTAGAGTCGTGTGAAAACAAAAGACAACTTATTTTACTCAGTCAGTTCAGTGCATTCTTACTTTCACCAGATTGTAGAGAAAAGGAAGAGACGGGCGTGTTCAATAAAAGATGTTATTTATTGATCAGTCTCTTTTCTCATACAAGAGAAATGAATCGCTATTATTGCAATACTTATTGTTAAGTAGAGTGCATACAGTAAAAACAGAATTATAAAATAATACTGTAAAAGCATTGATATGGTTTCTTAGCCATATGATACTTAAAATGGATAAAATAGATACATACATATATACATTGACTAATCGTACTCAACTGGTGCTTCTAACTACGCCTACCCCAATGTACCTGACCTAAGCCTAATACGTGGGCGGGAGTAGATAAGTAGCAGTTTAAGTTAAGTTTGCTTTGCCAAGGGTCTGCTTCAAGAATTCTCTGCAAGGGGTTATTCAGTTCAGTACCTGGGATTTAGAAGGCTGGAGGGATGGTATCTCTATCTCAGGGCTTGATATCCCAGCTGCCTGCAAGGGCGGCTGGAAGCGCCGGAGCTGGATTTCTCGGCAGGAGAAAAGGCAGCGTTTCTTTCTCAGCGCGTCAGAAAGGAGGGGCAGCGTCTGTGGGCTTCGCTGTCAGCTGGGCTCCTTGGCAAGTCTCGCTGCTCCAATCTTGTCACCACCTCGTGTGTATGCTTAAGGCAATGTCGGTATTATTTATACCTGAAAGGTGCCGAGATTGACGTAAGGATGGACATAAATACGTCAATAAGGATGTCATAAGAACTGGTCGTTCGCACATTCTTTACTGAAGTTCTCGGCTAAATCAAAACAATGGCTGCGGGGATTTCCCAGGTCGCTGTAGGTTTGATTTGTTTTGAGAACTCCGTATGCCTATTAGGGGGCTGGAGAAATAGTGCTTGCCTAATGAGATGGCATGCGCTATGACCTAATCAGATAACGGGCTTCTGTGCCGTTGTATGGCTAATCAGATAGCGGGTTTTTGTGCAGTTGAATGGCTGCTAGTTAATTATTAACCAGACAAGGGTCAGAAATAGGGGGATCAATACAGTACCCATAGTAAATACATCACAGGTTACCCCCTCCCATTTTAGTCACACTATAGTACCCAGGGGGTGGGGTCCCCTGGGCCTTTAAAGACTGTGGGAGGGGGCCCTTTCCTTTATTATGCATGTCGGCCAGAGGATAGGGCCCCAAAAACAATCCTGGGAGGCTTGTTCTTCTTTCTATGTGTGCATAGAAAGAGGAAAAACAAGGAGAAAGAAAGTTATTTCTTTTCATTGCACCTGCCCTGGGGAGGCGTACGGTTTAGGCACATCCCCAGGTTTAAATGGACTGGTAAATCTGGGAAAGCATCATAGCCCGCAACGCCCATGGAACGCCGCCTTATCAGAGCAAGCAATGAAGTGATTTGCGCTGCCTTGAGTTAATCCAAATCTATGAGGCCATTGAAAGCCTCGTGTTAGACTTGGCATCCTTGGAGTGGTTTCCCCCATCTTTTTGCCTCTACCTCCAGTATTTTTGATGCTTTGCTGGATTTCGTTTTTGCTGTTTTAGATGCTTTGGACAATCTGACACTGCTGATCAGTGTCAGAGTGTAAGTGCTCCCTGTGTAAATTGTTATTGTGATGGGATATACATGATTGGCATATTTGTATTACCAAGAAGTCCCTAGTAAAGTGCACTGAGTGTGCCAGGGCTGGTGATGACAAGTGCTACTAGTGGGCCTGCAGCACTGATTGTGCCACCCACATGAGCAGCCCTAAAATGGTGTCCAAGGCCTGCCACCGCAGTGCCTGTGTGCAGTCTGTGAACTGCCATGTCCTCCTGATCAGTGTCCCCACTGACCCGGCCTAACCCTTCCCTTTCTGTGCACATTCGTCACCCCTATGGAAGGCCCAAGGTACCCCCTTGGGCAGGGTGCAGTGTATGTGAAAGGTAGAGCATGTACTTGTGCAGGTGACATGCTCTGGTAGTGAATTACAGCTATTTTCGTTTTTCACTGCTGCAAGGCTATCTTGCTCCATAGGCTATCATGGGGGACGCTGGATACAGTGGCTACCAGCCTATCTTCCCATAGGAACAAGATAGGACATAAAAATCTGGTATCCCTGAACTCACAATTTAAAAACACATCTTTTAGGAAAGGTTGTTTTTAAATCCTGTGTTTGAGAACAGCACTTTTAGAAAGTAGCTGTTCTCTTGTCTGACCCTTCTGTGTGCCATGGCCTGTTTGTGAATTGACTGTCTGGTTTGAGAGTGACAGGGGCTGGGGAGCCCCCAGGAGGCTGGCTGGGTCAGCTCTGGGCTGAATGACTGCATTTGCAAATTGAGTGGTGGGAGGAGATAGCACCTGGGCCTGAATAGGGCTTTGCCTGCCTTCCACAATGCTGGCTCCACCTCCTGCTGGGTGGCTGACAACCCTGCCCCTCACTCTGAAAGGAAAGGAGAAGCAAGAAAAACAAAGTGCTCAAGGAACACCCAGAACTGGTTCAGACTGGGCTTAGGTCCCACTTGCACAAATAGAACAAAGACTTTTAGGGGTATAAGTACAGGACCCCCGACTACAGAAAATTAGATCATCCTGGAATCAAGAAGGAACCTCTGCCAAGGAAAAAGCTGAAACTGAAGAAGGACGATTGTCCTGCTGTATGATTCTGGATTACCCTGCTGTTGCTTTGCTGCCAAGGAGGGGGGAAGGACTTTGCTGTGTGCTGTGTCCCCTTGTTTGAAGGAATCTCCAAGGGCCTGAGAAGAGCTGGATCCCTGTTTTTGAAGTCCCAGGAACAAAAGAACTTCACCCCCAGCTTCCTTGAACTCTGCTGAGAGAGTTCTGTCCTTCCTAGAGTGCTTGGGCCAGTTGTGGAAGTTGCCTCTGGAAGTTGTACCTGTGCTGGGAAGCTGGAAACTAAGATTTGAGAGCCTTTGCTATAGAAAAGTTATCGCATCGCTCGCTGCGGAGCGCATCCCCGACAGTGCGAGGAAATTCCCCCCGCCACGGAGGTCGAGATTGTCGCAGCGCCTGTTGCCGCTGCCTAAGACGTCGCATCCTTCACTTGCGGGAATATCACCATCGCTGCGAGTATCGTCGCAGAGCCTGTCGTTGCTGGGTGAGACCGCTGCCCCGCCTGCTTGCGGACCGCATCACGTCACTACGAACAGCGTTGCAGAAGCCATCGCATTGAGGAGCTGCGAGAGGAAGATCGCCGTTGGATCGCCTATCGGCTCCCCGGAGATCGTCGCAGCCCCTACAGATCATCCCATCGTGCCTTTGCGAGTTTTCACTACGGAACGTCTGTACTGGAATCCATACAAGTCATCGCTTCCTCCCCATACAGATCGGAGTCATCGCAACACCCCCGCTACATCCAGCGGGACCGTCGCATCTGCTCCCCAAGGTCTCAGGAGTAACGCATCGCTTGTTTTCCACCACACCAGTTTCTGTCTTGGAACTTTTTCGCATCTAAAGGTACTGTTGGCTAAACGTGACGCAAATCGTGAACTTTTCATGCAACTGTGGATTATTTTATCGCAACTTTAAGAACTCTTTTGCAACCATATTCTTGAACTGTGTATGTTGGATTTTTGTTGTTTTGGTCTTGTGTAGTTTAGATTAACTACCTTTATTTTTCTAAACTGTTGTGGAGTCAGTTTGTGGTGTTTTCACTGTGTTACTGTGAGTTTTGGTACAAATACTTTACACATTGCCTTTGATAAGCCTTGACTGCTCGTGCCAAGCTACCAAGGGGGTGATTAGGGGTTATCTCAGAGGTTTTCCTCCTTACCCTGACTAGAAGCAAGGGTCCCTATTTGGACAGTGGTACCTACCTCTGCCAACTAGAGACCCCCAGTTCTAACACCTCATAAATATGATTTTGTGGTTTGCCCCGTCAGAGCGTCACAAAAAGTGACACTACGGCGGTGCAAGGGGTTCATAAATATACCCCCAGGTTTCTTCCTTCAGACCTAGGATTATCAAGTACACTATTTGCAGAACTGGTAAGTCCAGGCCCTGGCAGTTGTAATAGCCCAAATCCATGTTCCCCTTAGGCATACAGCTCGGGGCACTCATAAGGATGGCCTTCGTCAAACTAGGAGAACACCCAGGGGAACACCTATGTGGATTTTGTAATTGACATGTACTTGTGTAAACAAGATAGTGGAGTGTTTTATTTTATGAAAAAATGTTGTGCAAATTGTAAAAAAAAATTTTTTCTATGCACTCCCCGTGGAGGGACTCCTGGCTAGAGACGACTGTCACAAACTGATAGATTCATTTAGATGTCAGTTATTAAACTCTTAAAATATCCATGTTTCTGAAATGTTTGCCTACTGCCAGGGATTTATATCTCCCACCTAAAAACAGGAAACAGATACGTACATCTTGAACCGGCCAGCTACACTGTATCCATTGTCACACTCTGGGCACCTTAAACCCACTGATCGCCTATTTGTACCTGCTCTCCCACCTTCATGCAATCCAGTGGAACTGATATGTTGGCTACATCGAGTCACTGACAAGTCCTGGCATAAGGGGTGTATGAATAAAAATATATCATTGTTGTTAAATTATGAGAAAACTGTGAAAGGCTTTCTCCACCATGTCCTCGGCAGTTTGGAACTGCCCTATTCAGACAGATTTCTTATCACGTGCATGTCTATCCACCCAATAAACCATTCCTTCATGCAACCATAGAAACACACACCCATCAATCATTCCATCCACCCATCCATCCATTTATTTGTTCATTAAACCCAAGGCCATACTCACTTTCATTGCATTCAGGGATAGACCTAAAATGAAAACCTTCGGATTACCAGGAATCACTGCTTTAGTTCTAAAAATACGGATATAACTTCCTAATGCAGCTCTCTATTTTGGATAGAACTTTACTGAATGGTTGGAATTTTAAATGAATAGCTTGCGGTTGTTGAAAGCAGAAATGCTATTACACTAAACACAAACAGAATCTGACTGACTGAGAGGTGCTTGTGCCTTTGACATTCCAAATATAAAACTGCAGAATGTGCAATTTGGAAGGTAGAATGACTACTGTTTTTTTGGATTATCCATTATTATTCTGCAGGAAATTCCTCTGAACTTTCCTTCTATTATGAATATATTGGTAACCCATTGGCCCGCTCCTGGGCATGCCACTCAAAAACACAGTATTTCATCATGCTAATGGACCCTTAACCCTTATTCATACATGCCGACATTTTAGAAGAACAAAGTGGAAGAATGAAAAAAAATAACTAAATCGGGAAAATGTATTTCTCCCATTGTCTTCTATTCAAGGAGAGGCAATTTCAGGCGGGCGACAGTCAAAATAAAGACATTTTCTGCTATAACAAACAGGAGTCTCCCACCGGAATCGGGTCTATTGGCATGTATGCTTATTCCCACTTTTTTACACCATGCACGTTTCTGATGAAATGAATATAAGACTCGCTATCCAGTATTTCAGTTTGAAATGACAAGTGAATGGAAGATTTCTGCTGAAAATAGCAGCAAAGGTATCACTATCTAGTGCGACTTGTAATGATGTTAACACGTTTGCACTTTATAAAGAGGTAAATGTTCAGGTTTCTCTTGAGAAACAATAAGAATACCATGTTAAGTGTTCTATTCAGACTTTGGGGCTAATTCCAAGTCTTGTAGGCCATGGACTGCCAGACTCGCCGGGGCGTGGCAGTGGCGGTCTTCCAACCACCATAATACAACTAGGGCAGTCGGGCCACCCTGGGACCGCTGCAACCATCAGGAATCAGAAATCCCTGGTGGTGGCGCAGCGGTCTTGAGGCTGCAGTATGCTTGGCGGGACTGCCTCAGTCCCGCCAAGCATATTATGAGTTTTTTCTCTGCCACGGTTTTCATGGCGGTTCCACCACAAGGAAAACCGTGGCGGAGAGGAAACAAAGCCTGAGGATGTATGCAGGGGTGCACATGTTGTGCCACCCTGTGTGCATACACCCCAGTACCTGCACAGCATGGACTGCAGCAGTCCATGCTGTGCAAGTACTGATTTTGATGTTCTCATTGCGGTTCCCATTTCATAGTCACTGCTGTGGGAATGCCAAATAACCGCCAGACCAGGAGAATCTCCTAATCTGGTGGGCAGTTCAACCACAGGTTTGGTGATGCAGGAGCAGTGCTGTCTGGCTCCCTCACCGCCAAAATTGTAATCAGGCCCTTAGTGGTCTTAAAACTAAAGACATGCTCCTTTTGGGGCATGAGCATGGCGTATGCCACAAGGCACAAGTCACGCACCAGGTTCACTTCAGCCTTTTCTTAAGTTTGTTGTGAGAAAGAACGACTCCCTATAAAAAGATGTCTAAAGGAAGCTTAAACAACATAGTGATGGTGATAGGGGAGAATAGGAGCAATGAGAAGAGAATAGTATATGGAAACCAGGGTTAAATTTTACAAAGGTTTTGCATTAATTTTTTAATGCAGACTCAATGCAAAATCCTTTTTGACATTTACAAAGAAACGCAAATAGCTATTTGCGCTGCTTTGTTTAAAAAAGTTAAGCAAAGCAGCGCATATGCTGCCTTGCCTTACTTTGCGTCAGAGAAGCATTCAATGGGTAATGCATGGGCACTTCCATGCATCCACCCATGGATTTTGATGCAAACCCATGCATGCAAAGATTTAGTTTTGAACAAAATTATGCTCCTTGTTGTTGCTGGTGTAACGAGGGTTAATATCTTGATTTGTCCTCAGTATAGCCTCTTTGCATGTGCATATATGGCAACAGACCCAAATCAGCTGGGAAACACAATTTCTTAAGCCAGAAATGGCTTTATTTTAGCATTCTACAGCATAAAATTGCCTCTGCTTCAATATAAGTCAATGGGGAAAATGCTATCCCCCAATTGTTGTTCCAAAATCTCCCACTTTCCAGTTGTAAAATGTTAGCATGTGTAGGAAACTGGGTATTAATAAGTGGGGGTATTCACCCTCAACTAGTAATAATACCACAAACACTAGATGGGTCCAGTCAATTCTCAGTAAATTACTCCTTGCTCAACCCTTGGTGGCTTGGCAAATGAGCAGTCAGGCTAAACTTAGGAGACAGGTATGTGTAAAGCATTTAATATCACTAAAACAGTAAATAAGTACAATACACAACACCATAACAATTTAACACCAATTTATAAAAATAGATAATATTTGTATCTTTAGAATGCACCAAAATGACAAAATATGAATTTTTTAAGATTAAATCAAAAATCCCTCTGGCTATCTGGTTGCATTGAACCAGGACAAAGTGAAAGTTTTAGACCGACCACCATGGAGCGCGGATCAATAAAGGCGGAGCCCTAGATCCCAGTTCGGACTCAGGGCCTGATTAGAACCCTGGCTGCTCCCAAACCACTGTCACATTTCAGCAATCTGACTGCCTGCTGCCCTGGCAGTCCGACCACTGGATTACAAGCAGGGTGGGTAGACCACCTCATGGACGCCGCCACTGCCAACATTTGTGCTCCAACGGTGCGACAGAAAGCAGCAGGCCATAGAGGCAGTGCTGCCAGGCCCTTCTCCTCCCAGATTACGAACTGCCTTATGCATCGTAAGATTGATCATTGGTGCCGTGATGTAATCGGTGCTGGTCTAACACAGACAACCAACTGATCACATGATCAATGTATGCAGCATCGGAATATGGCTTGTTTCCAGCTCAAAACCTACCGCCGTCATTGCACTGCTGCTGTGTAACCATCAGAAAGGCAGTTAAGTAGTAATGCAGCAGGTGTAGAGGACATCAGCTCAGTGGTATTGCCGGATTCACCGCAGTTGCAGGATGGTAATAAAACCACCAAACTCATTGTCAGGCCCTTAGTCTGGAGTTTGATTCAACGACGGTGGCCTGGTGCAGTGCAATGCCTCGTGAGACTCTGCATGTCTTTGTCCTTGCCATCAACGATGAGGAGCTACGGAGCTTTCAGCGGGACACACCAATGTGCTCAGGCCGATTTGCTAATCGTTGATGGTGGCTTGACTCTCAACATCGAGCTGGTCTCCGCCTGGGACTTTTCTGCAAATACTGTGCAGAAAGTTGGGGACATTTAAGGGTCTGCTTACTCTGGCCAAGAGTTCAGAGACTCTGGATTGCCTCTTGGGGGCTAGAACGCAATTTCCTACAATGCACTTGTGCAGTCCAGGAAAATGTATTTGAAACTGGCAGCTTGGGAAGCCCTCTCCTTGACTTTTGCAGGTGACGTCTTCCAGCACTTTTGTACCTGTTGCTTATCAGGGATTCTACTCAATTTCCTTTGAGTCAGGAATAGTCCCTTCTTGGTGGAGCCTTGTGAGTGCAGCAGGTGCAGGCTTTCAGAGTGCAGGCTTTCTGTGGTGCAGTCCTAGAATCCAACAGGGTCGTTTTTCTTCTGATGTTACAGGCAGTAATCTGAAGAGCTTCTGCAACTCTGCCATATTTATCCTCCATTCTGGGCTTGCAGGGGGGCAACCAATGGAAATAAAGCTGCCCCACCCTGCTATGACCACTTCCTGCTCAGTGTGGCATATTTGTGTCCCGAAATGCACCATTCTTCCAAACATCTAAATAGAGAAAAATGTTCCTTGGTGTGTGCGTCTGTGTAACCCAACCCAGAGGTGTGGCTCACAAATGATTACACTGCCCTTCTAGCCCCTCTCCTAAAAATACTTAGGAAGAGTCCCATCTAAACCTACTTTCCTGTAAAAGTTATAACAAATTCAACCTTGGCAAGTTGGTGGATTTATTGTAACCATTAGTGTGATACTTTGAATGATAAGTCTAGCTAGCTCGAATCAAAGGTTAGACTTTATTAAGTTTAATAAAGCCTTCCTATGTTAGCCTATGAAGCTAGCAGCACTACAATAGGGAAAAACAATGCGGGCTGTTTTTTCTTACCATAACAATGAACCCTACCCTTTGAGCAATGAGTGCAAACTTTAGGGGTGACTTATAAGTAATAAAAAGGTACATTTGGACTTTGGAAGTACTTTTAATTCTAAAGTCGATTTGGATATTGTATTTTCTTTTAAACGTACCTGCAAGGGAGGCTTGGCCTCAAAATTACCCCTGAAACCACGGCAGTGCACACTTAAATGCCTTAAGTCCATTGGAGTCTCTAAACCTACATGCCCTACCAAATACTAGAAAAGTACAGGTAGGTTGTCTTTGCCAATTAGGATTACACCAATTACCATATACCTTTAGAGGAGAGAGCTCTGGCCCTGGGTCTCATTAGCAGAACCCAGGGCAGTTTCAGAGTCAATAACTACCAGTTCAAAAAATGGGGTTGGTCAGGGCAAAAAATGGCTTTCCTACAGAATGTATCCTTGTGTGCTGCATGGAAACTAGTTTCAAAGGATAGTTAGGGATTCACAGGTGCAATAAAGCGTTTTTAAGGAAGGTTCCTTAATATTGCCCCACAATACATTATTTACCTGATGTTTCAAAATATTTGGGCAAATAATTACAATTTTAGACACACCCCTTGTCCTTAAGAGGACTAGTGCATTTAAAGGGGCTAATCAAAATCTCAGATATTTTACAGCACTGTGGTATAGGAAATACACAGCTGTAGGACTTTAAGCAGAGCACTTTTTAAAACTAGTATTGGACAAAATACATTGGCTGTGCTTCTGCAGTGTTAATATGTCCAGAGCCCTCACGGCACGACATGGCATGTGACTTAGGAGGGGCCTATTTAACTGTATATCTACATGTATATATGTATGAATAAGTATATCTCTATCAATCTCCCTATCCTTTTAAAATTATATATGTATACCTATCTTCTTCTCTCTTGCTAAATATATATTACCCAGTGGAGTTTGCTACTGGGTAGCTATAGTTAGGTTTGCTTTCCATTTTGGGTTTTTGACCTGATTCATTATGAAAATATAGAGTTTCCATTTTATATTAAATACTTTTTCAACAATATGTTGAATATATATAAAAGGAAGTGCTTGGAGCAGATCTTTCAGGATACTTGTTTTATGATGCTTTGAAGTGATACTCTTAATCTTGTATTTTCTAGTAGAATTGTATATTTTTGTTCCATAGCCTGCATTTTGTTTGAGTATCTAACTGTCAATTTTCCTCTTTTGATCAATTTCTTCCTATTAACCTTTAGGTTCGGGCATAAATAATATTAAAATGTGTTGTGCACTTACCAATACTATTTTTTTCTGTAAACGTTCTCCATCTCTCTCTTCCCTTTTTTGACTCCTATCTCTGCTGTTCAATTCTATGTTTGCTCCTCCAGGTAATGTTTTCTAGGTGTTGTGTTAAATGTGGGCAAATCTGTTGTAGGAAAGGCATAAAAAGTAATAGTTACAGTAATAATTGTCCTAATACAAGTGTAAATGGCTTTACATTTTTTCTGTATATAGTTTTTTTTACAGTATTCCGTCAAAAAATACCTGTTTTATACTAAAATATATAGATGGTAAGGCATATTTTTTCTGCAATCTGTTTCAAGAATAAATAGGGCTGTATTACATTCCAATATTCTCAGTTGAGTGTCTATGGTTGTTGGTGGTATTTAGTAGTATCGGGCTGTGTTAGTATTCGGACAAAATAATGAGATAAAAATATTGAGTTACAGAAATATGGAGTTTTTAATATTGTGACAGAAATATTGCGCGAAAAATATCGTTGACAAAAATATTGATTTTTTTAAGGTAAGAAATATAATGTTTTAAGTTTCTTTATGTGCTTAGATAATATTTTAATTGTATATGTTTTATATTGTTTAATTGTTGTTAATGTTTTTAAATATAGTTTCTAATTTGAAGTTATATATATTTTTACTTTATTTTTTTATTCTTTATTGATCAGTTCATAGCATATAACATTTATAAATCAATCATTTAAATCATTAGGAATGTTACACAATTGCAAATGATAACACCAAAGCATGAATTGCATAAAAGAACAAAAAAGGAGAACACAAATATACAAAAACAATTACATTTCATATCGATATCTCCATATGTTGCAACATAGGCTGCCAAATTCATATCCCTAGTTGTTTCTTCCTCAGTGATTTTATACGATACAAGCTGAATTCAAGATTAAATACATTGTAGAACTTCACACGCCACATTTCATATGTTGGCCCCTCTGGTTGAAGCCACATAGAGGCGACACATAGTCGGGCAACAGCAGTGGCCATAAATAAAAGATAGCAAAAAGGATAACAAATCTGAGTGGGTTCAGTACCCTCACCCACTCCTACTACCATTATCTCTCTAGAAATACACACATTGACCCCTGTTTTTTTGATAAAAATTCTGAAATGCCCCCTATAAACGGTTTTAAGACTATGCAATCAAAAAATATATGTACAATATCAGCTTTCGCCCCCTGACACCTAAAGTATTTCCCATCGTGGAGCCCGCCCCACTTCATCATTTTCACGGGGGTATGATATAAATTGAACAAAGTTTTATAATATTGAGTACGTAAATTTGCAGTCAACATGACTTTAATGGCCATATCTATTGATTGTTGCACATAAGAGCCAGTATTACCAAATCTTTCGCTCCACTTTGCTTCATGCATCTCAATGTCATCCTGTTGAGTCTCCAACAATACATCATACAGTACCCCAAACTTAGCTCTTATTATCAGAGCCTCTATTAAATCGTTAGTTATTATAGGCGTGGATCTACAATGTTTATGAATAAAGTCACGAATTTGCAAAAATTTCAAAAAATCATTCTTAGATAGCTTGTATTGATTGACTAAATCTGAAAAAGAAACAATTATCCCAGCACGAGAAATGTCCCCAAGGCGTCGTATGCCATTATCCCTCCAGGTAGCCATCTTTGTATCCCAAAAAACCGTAGGGAATATTTCCGTGGAATTAAAAGGCGAATAATAGCCTATACGGCTTATCAATATAGTTTTGTGTATGACCTTCCACGCTTTATATGCAGCACAAGCTATTTTATTTTGCAAACAAAATTTTTATTGGCAGTTGTAAACAGAGGGAATAACATCCAGTACATTGCATCTGTACTTGTCAATTCCATAATGCTTTACATTCAATGGTGATCATGCCTTTTAATGAGAGACCCCCCCACCCCTCCCTTCTTCCTGTCCCTCCCGCCCTTGCCAGCACGCCTGTAACTGTCTCATATACACATAGTATTCGTGGGTACCCTCCATCTTTCCGTGTCCCTCATCTAGCCAATTATCATTTAGGGGACCTCTTCCCTAGCGTGCACTCCCCTCGCACACCCCCTTCGTGTCTACTCTGGTGGTAGTCCGCCCGCCTGAGTGTTAGCCCTACGCCAAAGCCTCTTCCTCATCACTTGAGCCATCCGCTGGTCGCTGAAGCGCTGTCACTAACGCCTCCCACGCCCTGGCCACCTCCAAGGCTTTGTCATTATCTAAACGCCTGGCCTGCTGCAGTCGGAGTGTACTCTAAGCCCGTGCCCAGCGCAGAAGATTCGCTTTCCACCTCAAATAACTAGGGCCCTGGCTTGATTTCTAATGCATGGTGAGTTCCCTCTTGGCCAGAATCAAGCCTAGGTCGTAGAACTTGCTAGTGACCTTTGTTCGGGGGGTGTGGGGAAACCAGAGTAACAAGCAGACACCCATGTCCACCTCCATCTGCCGGTCCGTGACATCATTCAGACATGCCACCACCGCATCCCAGTAATCAGCCAGTCCCGCGCAAGACCAAAACATATGAGCAAAATCAGCCCCATCAGTCCTACATCTCGGACAGGATGACGTGTTGCCCCCGAAGTATTGTGAAATCTTAACAGGTGTCAAATATGCTCGATGAAGCGTGAAAAACTGGACTAACTGGAACCTGGCATTTCGCGTGCCATTCCAGGCGCGCCGGACCAGCTGAGGCCACGTCGTTTCAGGGATGGGTCTCCCAATATCCATCTCCCATTTGACTCGCAGTCTGTCTAGGGGCAACATAGCTTCCGTCGAGAGCCTCCGGTAGAGGCAAGTAATGGCCTTGAAAGTACCAGCCGCCATAACCACATATTGGCAGCCCAGGAAAGTCGGCGGCTCGGAGAGCCCCCCACTCCAGTGTTTCTGAATACTGGCCACCAGGGCGGCATGAAGCAAGTAATCCCCTCTCGGGAGGCCTTAGGTGTCCTGCAACTCCCGGACAGTTAGCAGCACCCCATCGCCATACAGGTCCCCAATCACATGCAGCCCAAGCTCCTCCCAGTTTGCTAACGCCGACCAATCACCCCCATGTGGAAGAGCCGTACACATCCCCAAAGGAATCTCCGGACATATGGGCGAAAGGTACCTGAGCGCTTGTGACTTCTAAGCCAACAGAGACGCAGGTTGCGTTCTTCAAGAGTGAGTTGATCCAGCTCAAGCTTCTGACCCAGTATTATAAAAGAGATGACGTGTCTAGGAAACAGACGATCCTGCATCCCCTCTGGCCCGCGGAACTCCCGTGCTACTGCTTGAGTAAGCCATTGTAGCTGTGCTGCCAGGTAGTACCATTCAAAGTCCGGGACAGCCATCCCTCCAGCGACGCGACGCGATGCCTGCCCGATCCCCAGATAAATCCCGTGGTTAAGGATCGGAGTTTGCGGAAGACCAAAACCGGTATCCATATTGGTATGGTGCGGTACAGATATAATAAACGAGGAAGAGCGACCATCTTCAACAACGCCACACATCCCACTACAGATAGAGGCAGAGCACGCCAGAATCCCATGGAACTCTGTAACTTTCTGATCGCCCTATTCACGTTGCCCTCCAACAAATCCAACTGAGAGTGATAGACATGAGCGCTCAGATAGGGGAGGCAGCGAAGTTCCCAGCGAAGATTCCCCTCCATCTGGGGTTCGTGCTCCCACGGGATCACCGGGAAAAGGCAGGACTTCCCCCAACTGACCCGCAGTCCCGAGAGATCGCCAAAGGCACGAAGGAGGCGTTTGGCACCATGAAGCGCGCCGCCGGTATTCGCCAGAAACATTAGCAAATTAGCTGCGTACAGGGAGATGTAATGGGATTCGCCCCTCAGCACCAGGCCCTCATAAATCCGTCCTATCCGAGCATGAGCCGCTAGCGGCTCAATGGCCAGCGCAAACAACAAGGGGGATAACGAACATCCCTGCCGCTTCCCACGACCAACCTGGTATGCAGCCGAGATCATGGCTCCTGTTTTCACTCTCCCCGTGGCTGCGTTATAGAGCAAGGCGGTCCATCTCACAAACCGTTCCCCCAGCCTCTAAAACCCTGAACATGTACGGCCACTCCACACTGTCGAATGCCTTTTCGATGTCTATTGAGAGCACAGCGGCCTCCGGAAGCCCTCCGAGATCACCCCCCATGACCCGCAGCAGTCGGTGTATACAAGTGGCAATGGTGCGTTGCGGAATGAAGCCCGCCTGATCCGGGTGAACCAAAGCTCGCATATGAGTAAGAAGTCGCGTCGCGAGTATCCTACTCAGGATTTTATAGTTGACCGTGAGCATCGATAGTGGGCGATAGGCCGTGCGAGAACTGGCGTCCCCCCTCGCTTTAGTAAGGGTATTATGATGGCATCTCGGGCGGTCGCAGGGAGAACCCCAGTTTCCCAGGCCTCCCTAAAAACAGCATGCAACCCCTGTGCACAGTACATCCACATAAGCCACGTAAAACTCAATCGGCAGACTATCTATGCCAGGGGTCTTGCGGCGAGCCATGTGTTTAATGGCCGTGCGTATCTCCCCCATGGATATCTCCCCTCCCAACCTGTCCGCCTGGTCCGGGTCAAGACACGGCAGTCGCGCTGCCGCCAGGAAGTCATCAAGTTCTTCAGGCGTACCTTGCATCGAGCTCCTGTATAGGTTTTCATAATACTCGAAGAACTGGGTGTTGATTTCTGTCGGAGTGTAGACCAAACGGTCCTCCGCCGTAGATAACAAAATCGGGGTGCCACGAGCTGCAGGATTGGCCAGCCAAGCCTGTAGAGAGCCCACCTTGTCGCGCTCAGCATGAGCCCGAACCAGGAATTCCTTGTGGTCAAAACAGCGGAGCTTTTCCATCTCTGTCGGTACCTCCTCCCGAGCAGCCGAAATGGCCCCATGAGCCGTGGGATCCGCATGGCCCGCCCGCTCCGCGGATCGCAACCAATTCTCGCTCTGTGCAAGATCCTGCAGGAGGGTCTTGCGGGCCCCAGCCGTAGCAGATATGCATACCCCTCTAATCACCGCCTTAAAGGCGTCCCACTCAAGAGCCCTACTCAACGCTGTGCCCTCGTTCGCCACAAAATAGCCCTCCACGCTTTCCTGTACCAAGGCCTTAAAAGCTGAGTCCTCCCATGCTAGTGGATTTAACCGCCATGTGGGAACAGCCTGCGTTGCCTGGTCCACCTGACCACCACCAAACAGGGATTGTGGTCAGAGATCGTTCTTGCCAAGTATTCACTGTGGCGAACCAAACTCTGAACATCTGGGGAACACAGAATGCTGTCAAGCCGGACATGCAGATCATGCGGGGGAGAGTAAAAGGAATAATCCCGCTCTGCAGGGTGCTGCGTTCACCATGTGTCAAACAGTCCCCACATACATTGCCAGTCCCGTCTTCCCTTCGCTATCCTATGCACTACAGACTGTGCTAGTGGTGGGTGTGACCTGTCCAACTCCACATCCAATACAGAATTAAAATCTCCACCAAGTAGGACCGTGCCTGCTAAAACTGTCGCCAGCTTCCCCGATAGGCGTGCAAAGAAGGTGGACTGTTCAACATTTGGAGCGTAAACACTACACAGCGTCAAATCCCTCCTATCCAGCCGGCCCTGCACAGCACAAACCTCCCATCAGGATCCACCAGTGTCACCAAGGGCTGAAACGGAACCTCCGCTCTCACCCAGATCAAAACTCCCCGGGCAAAGGCCGAGTAGGTAGTATAAAACAGTTGGCCCCGCCACCTGCGCTGCAAAGCCTGTCCCTCAGCTCGGTCAATATGCGTCTCTTGCATGAAAGCCACTTGGATCCCTCTACGAACAAGATAGGCATGCACTTTGTGTCGTTTCAACATGGAATTCAGTCCCCTCACATTCCAAGTTATACACTTTAGATCAGATAGGGTCCCCATTCAGAGTTACGTACACATTTCGAGTCATTAGTAAAGTCCCAGGTGCACTGACATTCCCCCATAACCCCAAAACAGCCCCAACTACCCGCAGCCCACCCGCCCCCAGAACAGGTACCAAACCGCAGACACCCATCCAAATTCGAAATCCCAATTAAAGAAAGTCTCTGGTAGCCACCAGAGTCTCACAACCAGTGTGAGATCGAGGCGGTGCTGAGCCGCCACAAATCGGACAACAGAGTAAGATCAAGCATGTCACGTGCCCCACCTCCCGCATGATTACCCCTGATGTCCCACAGCCCCCGCCAGCCTACACAAACGCACATCAATGGTCGACCCCACCTCCCTCAGCCACCGATGACACAACAAGCATCCATCTCCTCTCGCTCTGCAGGTGAGATCCCCCCCTATACAATACCTCTAGAATAGTGGCACAAGGGTTATGCGTCCAGTAGGTCATCAGCAGTCCCGGGCATGACATGAGGTAGCGCTGGGCCTCCGCTGTCCGAGCCCTCAGAAGTCACATCCCCCGAGCCCCCATGGGAACCTGAGTCCGCCACAGAAGCAGCTGCCGTCGCCCCCGAAATAGTGGAAACCGCCCTGAGGGCCTCTTGGCGCTCCAGGTCCGACTGCGACACAGAGTGGACCCCCGATGTGGCAGTACGTCGTCTGGGTCATCGGCCCGTCGTCTTTTCGGTGCGTCTTCTCGCGCTGTCCCTGCCGCCGCACGACCATCAGTCCCAGCCTTGTAAGACTCCAACCAGTGCCACACCTCTTCAGGACTGTTAAAGAAGGAGGAGGCACCATCCTTTAACAACACTCGCAAGCGGGCTGGGTACATGAGCGAGTATCGGATGCCCTCATCCCGCAGGGCCTTCTTGACTGCCAAGAAGGTGGAGCGCTGGCGCTGGACTTCGAACGAGTAATCGGGGTAGATGGAAACCTTAGCATTGTCCACTTGGTAGGGCCCCATCATCCGCGCCCTCTGTAAAAATGAGGTCCCTATCCTTGAAGTGGAGCAGACGCGCGACAACAGGTCGAGGGGGTCGGCCAGGAGCCAGAGGACGGGCCGGAACCCGATGGGCTCTCTCTAGCGTGTAGAATTGCATCAGTTGCATGTATATTAAAATCCCCATATAATATCAGTGGGGTCCCCCAGAGTGCCAGCTCAACATTCAGAAACTCCAAAGTCTCAGCCTCATCCAAATTTGAACCATGTACTGTACAGAGCACAGTCTTAGTGCCCCCTAAAATGTACTCCGTAATGGCCCACCTCCCCAGATTATCCACCTTCTCTCTACCAGTACCTACTATACCGCGACGCACCAAGATCGCCAACGCCCTATTTATAGTAGATTGTCTGGAAGTTGTTAACAATGCAAATTCCAGCTCTGATAATATTCTACGATTGGACCAGGGGACATGCGTCTCTTGCAGACAAAGAATATCGGGATTTATTAACCGTGAATCAGCAATAACACGTTTCGTCTTGAGGACATTATTCAACCCACAAACATTAAACATACATACACGCAGCCTCCTATCTGCCATTACTATGTAAATATGTCATAGCCATCAATATTTAAAAATATGTCCTATCATTCCTACAACACGTACTATGAACTGAATATTTACCCTTTAACAGATTCCCACCCAACCCCTTTATCCCCAAGTGACCCTCTACACCCCCCCCATTACCACCCCAGAAGAACCCCCTACCCCGTGACCCTCCCCCATCATTTAGGCCTTAGGGCCAATCGCCCTTGTGATGCTCGGTGAATAGCCCACTTAGTGCTCACCCTTCCCGCATCCTTTTTTGTATATGCGGCTAAAAAAATAAAGAAAGAAAGAAATCACGTCATTGCATGCTGCACACATTTTTTTACACCACCACACACTCCAGCTCTTATTGCCTGAACAACCTAAGTGATTGTCCTCATCCCAAAGATTGGAGATATTCTTTGGCTAAAAAATCGTATCTGGCCCTTATTGACAACCTTTAAAGAGGCTGGCTGTAGTAGAAACACTTGCACACCCTTTGCTTGAAAAGAGCTAATCAACTGCCGCAGCTGCCATATTTTTTCCACTGTAGAGTGGCAATAGTCAGGTCTCACAAAAAATTGCGTCCCCTTACCAGTTCTTTTCCTATCCGGTCTAACCAGATCGTACAATGCCTGCCGGGCCAAGAAATTATTGAGAGAAATCAAAATAGCCCTCGGCTGCTGCGCCGCTTGCCCATTCCTTGCTGGCCGTTGCTGAAACGGAAATCTGTGTGCCCGTTGAATTTCCTGTGTCCATTTCCATTCTTTCAACTCAGGGAGCGCTTTCTCAAACAACTCAGCTTCAAATTTTCGGGCATCTTGCCCCTCAAGTCCTTCCGGCACACCTAAAATAAGCAGATTATTGCGGCGCAGACGATTTTCCAGATTGACTAACTTATCATGCACATCGTCTTTATTGGCTTTTATGTCTGCTACAGTGTGCTTTTGTGCCACCATTTCGTCTTCTAACAAAGAAATACGAGTCTCTGCTTCCGCCATTCTATAGGGTGGAAAGTTAATTAAATATTAATTGATTAATTATTCATTATTGATAAATTAATAAATATACTTTTTTAATTTACATTTTAGGTGCAGGTTGTTGGGTTTGTAGGGGTGTAGAGTGGGAAGTTGATTAAATAATAATTGACTAATTCTAAAGTATTTATTTATTATTATTATTATAAATGTTCATTTCTAGGTACGTGGGGCTATAGTGTGGTAATTTAATGAAATAATTATTAAATTAAATACATTCTTATATTAATTATTTTAAAAATATATAATTATTTTAACTGTTGAATTTTTAATGTATACATTTCATTTTAAGTTTAGTTTTATTATTTTATTACAATAATACTTGTATTAAAGTAAGATATGTATTTGAAGTGAAGTACTTTCCCTACTGTTGCACCAACTGGAGTGTGCATAGTAAATTTGACCCTCCTGAGTTCAACGCTTTACCTACTGTTGCACAAACTGGAGTGGGAGTAGTAGATTTTACCACTCCTGAGTCCAATGCTTTCCCTACTGTTGCACCGACTGGAGTGGGAATAGTAAACATTACCTCTCCTGAGTCCAACGCTTCACCTACTGTGGCACTGAAATCTGAGTCTAACTGAAACGTCCCTTCAACCTTTGCTTTTTTCAGTGATTTCTAAGTTTGTTTTTAACTCTATTTCCTAACTATAGCGTCCCTGTAAACTTTGGATTTTCAATGAATTTCTATGGTTTTTTAATTCTATTTCCTAACCATTTAGTGAATTTCTAAGTTTTTTGACTGTTATTTCCTAATTATAACATTGCACTGACTGGAGTGGGAGCACATTTTACCCCTCCTGAGTCCAACACTTCCTCTAGTGTCCAACGCTTTTTCTACAGTTGCACAGACTGGAGTGGGAATCGTATATGTATTATTCCTAAAAATGTCTAGTTTTGTTTATATTGTTTGAAATTATGATTATGTTTCTGTGTGTTTAAAATTATATTTTTTAAATAGTAATGTTATTTGTATATAATATATTTAGTGTTTTCCAATTTTTTTTAAATTGAGTTTATGTGTATGTGTGTGTGTGTTTGTATATATATATTATTACATTTTTTAAATGTGTACATTGTACTCTTAATTGAAATTATTCTTTTAATAATAGTTTTACATTTTATATGTGTAAATAAACATACATATATATGTGTGTGTGTGTGTGTGTTTGTTTAAATAAGGATATATTTATATAACTTTTTATATTATTTAAATATTTTTAAATTACATTATACTACTGTTACGTGCTATACAATATATTTTATGTTTTCTATGTTTAACTATATATATCTTAAAAAACTATCTTTTTGTATATATTTTTCAATATTAGTATAAAGCAATATTCCTTAGAATCTCCAACCAGGAAGTGTTGGCAGCCATCTTGGGAGTCGGCTTGAAACAAGTTCCACAAACTACCTTTAAAATAAAGAAAAGGGCACAGGGTAGGAATACCCTGACCCTCTTGAATATGGTGGTGCGGATTAATAAAACATTTTTTTTTATAATTTTGGCAAGAAGTTGCAGGTGGATCCGCGAATTTGCAGTGAAATTGAAAAAAAAAGGCGCAGGCTCCCGTGCTTCTTTTAAGGAAGCCCACGGGTGGGCCTCATTCCGGGTCTATTAAGGGATTTAAAAAATAAAGAAGAGGGGAGCATGTGGCCCCTCCTAAGGGTTTTAAAAGCTGTGGGGACCACTAGCTCCCTAGGGCAAATGTTTCTAAATTAATGTGGGGGGCCCACATGGCCCCCCACAGCCCCCGGGACCACCACCTCCCTGAGGTGCTTTATCAAATATATGTGGGTGTACCCCGGGAACCATCACCTCCCTGGATCAAACAATGTTAAAAAAATGCAGAGTGGCCCCCATGGCCCCCTGCAGACCCGGGGCCCGCCACCTCTGCTGGACTCATAGAAAATAATGAAGGGGGTCAGTTGCAGACCCCCAGCTCTGGGGTCCACCATGTCCCCATGGCTAAAATAAACATTGGCTTGGGACCTCGTGGCCCCCCTTGTGAAGCCATACATGGCCTGGGGACCACCACTTCCCAGGGCCGGCTCCTGTTACCTTCCGAGGTACCCACCCTTGGGAGGTAGCTATTTGTTTTTGCTCGGTGGTAGCTAACAGCTCCCATCAAGCAAAAGCAAACATAACTCTGCTTCTGCAAGCCGAAGCTGTAAAACAGCTCCGGTTTTCAAAAAGAGGAGGTCTCACCTGTTTCCCTGCACACAAATACGCGTGCAGGGAAATAGATAAATACATTGGCTCCACAAGCAGGGAACTGCTATATAAAGCGGCTCCCTGCTTGTGGGAGCAATGCAGCTCCTGCAGGGGTTGGGAGCCGCTGGGACAAGGGGAGCCTTGAGGCTCCCCCCTGGGATCCTGGTGCGAGGATATAGAGGCAAAATAAAGGCCACCAATGTGCAGAAAGAGGCAAGATAAAGGTCAGAAATTAGCAAAAAGAGGCAGAATAAAGGTGAGAAATGAGCAGAAAGAGGCAGAATATAGGTCAGCAGAGAACCAAATGAGGCCAAATAAAGGTGCGAAATGAGTAGAATGAGGTAGAATAAAGGTTAGCAATGAGCAAAAAAAGGAGTAATAAAGGTGAGAAACGAGCAGAAGGAGAAAGGAATAGAGGTCAGAAACAAACAGCAAAAGGCAGAATAAAGGTCAGAAATGAGAAGTAAGAGGGAAAATAAGGGACTGAAATGAGCAGAAAGAGGCAGAATACAGGTATGAAGCGAGCAGAAAGAGGCAGAATAGAGGTCAGAAATGAGCAGAAAGAGGCTGAATAAAGGTCAGAAATTAGCAGAAAGAGGCAAAATAAAGGTCAGAAATGAGCAGAGAGAGGTAAAATAGAGGTCAGAAACTAGCAGAAAAAGACAGAATAGAGGTCAGAAGCGAGCAGCAAGAAGCAGAATAGAGGTCAGAAATGGGGCACAAAAAGGTCAGAAATGAGCAGAAAGAGGCACAATAAAGACAGAAACGAGCAGCAAGAGTCACAATAAAGGTCAGAAATGAGAAGAAAGAGCTAAATAAAGATCAGAAACTAGCAGAAAGAGGCAAAATAGAGATCAGAAACTAGCAGAAAGAGGCAAAATAGAGACCAGAAACGAGCAGAAAGAGACAGAATAGAGGTCAGAAGCGAGCAGCAAGAGGCAGAATAGAGGCCAGAAATGAGCAGAAAATGACAGAATAAAGGTAAGAAACAAGCAGAAAGAGGCAGAATAGAGGTCAGAAACGGGCAACAAGAGGCAGAATAGAAGTCAGAAACAAGCAGAAATAGGCAGATTAAAGGTCGGAAATGAGCAGAAAGAAGAAAATAGATATCAGGAGGCGGCAAAATAGAGATCAGAAGCTAGCATAAAGAGGCAAAATAGACACCAGAAACGAGCAGAAAGAGGCATAATAGAGGTCAGAAGCGAGCAGCAAGACCAGAAAAAGGTCCGAAATGACCAGAAAGAGGCAGATTAAAGGTCTGACACTAGCAGAAAGAGGGAGAATAAAGGTCAGAAAGAGGCAAAATAAAGGTCAAACAAGCTTCCTGAGAATTGCTGAGACCTCGTCCAAAGCCCCGCTCCGTTGTGGAGTGTGAAGTTAATGAGTAACTCAACATTCTCCATAGGAACACAGAGTTGAGAGCTACGCAAACTCCGCTAGAAGAGCTGAATTTTACGACCTAGAAAAAAAACAAAGGTTATAGGGAAGTTACAGTTAGGAAATAGAAGTAAATAAACCTTGGAAATCCACTGACAAATACCAAAGGTTACATGGATGTTATAGTTAGAAAATAATTCACTGAAAAAAACAACGGTTGCAAGGATGTTATAGTTAGGAAATACAATTTTTTCAAATGTAGAAAGTCAGTGTAAAAAACAAAGGTTACAGGGAAGTTATAAATAGGCTCAGATTTCACTTGCACACAACCATAGAAATTCAGCAGTAACAATTACCTGAGCTACTTGTAACTTACCCCCCTGCATTGCACTGCGTATGACTGCACATATTACATCTCTCATGACATGGTCAATGATATCACTGAAGACATCTCAAATGATATCACTGATGACATCATTTACAGAATTGTTCACACACCTGCTCACACCCCATACAGTCTCTCGAAAACTAACTCACACACCCACAGAACCATTCACATACCTACTCACATTTCCATACAACTTGTCACATACCCACTCATTCATCCATGCAAACACTCACATATTCACTCACTCATCCATACAGCTGCTCATACAAGCACTCACTTACTCATACAGCTACTCATACAACCACTTCCTCACCCATATATCTCACACAGCCATGCAATCACCCATACAGCTTCTCACACCCACGTAATCAATCATATAATCACTAAGACAGCCAGTCACTCACCCATGCAGCAAACCTATTGACACATCTATACAACTACTCACAACCCACTCACACACTCTCACAACCACTTACATATCCATTCAGTCATAACTACAGTCACTGACATGGATACTTGCTCTCTAATACAGCCACTCACACACCTACTAAGTTAACCAAACACCCACTCAAACAGCCACACACTCACCCATACAGCTACTTACACATCAACTCACTCACCCATACAGCCACTCAGAGCAACTCATTCACCCATACAGCTACTCATGTACCCATTCACACACCTCTGCAGCCACTCACTTAGCCACTAACTCACCCGTACAGCCACTCATACACCCACACACTCTCTGATACAGCCACTCACACAGCCACTTACTCACCCATACAACTACTCACATACCCACGAATACATCCATACAGTCACTCACACACCCATACAGACACTCAGAAATCCTTTCACGCACTAATACAGACATTCAGAGAGCCACTCAGATGAGATATGTCAGAAATAGTATGGTTAATTACTAGTACAGGAAAAAAATAGTAATTTAACATGCTGTAGCTTAGTATATATCTTCAAGTTCCAGAAACATTTGTGAAACACTTACATTCACAGGATGATGTCATCAGTGATGTAATTTGAGATGCCATCAGTGATGTCACTGACCATGTCATGAATGCTGTAATATGTGAGGTCATCCTTCTTAGAAAACAGAGAGGGTTCCTGAACTGGTTAGTTTAGAGAAGAGAGCAGGGAAATCAAAAGGCAAGAAATAAACATAAACTTCTCCAAAGACAATATCATATAATGCATTGCATTATGCCCATGATAAACAAACTATTCTACACCAGACCAATATTTTTTTGAAGTTATATTTATCAAACGTACAAAAATATATTTAATGAATTTTTTTCTTTTTTTTATGATATATATATATATATATTCACTGAAAAAACCATAGGTTATAGACCATATATAGTTAGGAATTAGCATTTACAAAACCTTGAAAATTCACTGAAAAAACCATAGGATATAGACCATATATAGTTAGGAATTAGCATTTACAAAACCTTGAAAATTCACTGCAAAAACCATGGGTTAGAGACCATATATAGTTAGCTGGACATTTTATTGACATAAAACCAATGAAATTCCATATATAGTTAGTTGCACTAACTATATATCGCGCACCCGCAATCCACTGCTGATGATGTCACATATTACATCATTCATGACATGGTCAGTGACATCACTGATGACATCACTGATGACATCTCAAATGACATCACTGATGACATCACTGATAACAACATCCAGTGATTTTTTGTTTCTATAAAGTTTAAATATGTCTTACATATTGAAGAATGAGTGGATGTGTAAGTGTCTGGACGAAGGATTTAGTAGGTGCATGACTGACTGTATGAGTGAGTGATTAAATGTGTCTCACTGAGTGCATGGGTTAGTGACTAAACTGTCTTAATTTGTGCATCATTATGTCTGTTGTTCTGTAAACTGCTGCATGTGTTGATCAGTAGCTATATGAGTAACTATATGGGTTATTGATTGATTGCCCAAGTATTTGTATGGGAGACTGATTGTGTGTGTGGCTAGCTGCGAGGTGTGTGACTCTGTGCAGATCAATCTGTACTTGTATCAATGATTGTATAAGAAGGTAAGTATGTGTTAGTATATGTTTGAAAATGTAAGGTGCTCTATGTTTAACTGTATAGACAAGAAAATGGAAGTCTCATTGATTCTTTACAGGACTGACTAGGTGTGTGAGTAACTCCATGGATGAGTGGCAGACTGTGAGTGTCTGTATAGGTGTATGAGTGCATATGATAGTGTTGTAAAGATGAGTGATTGTATGTATGAATGATTGTATGGGTGAATGAGTGAAGGTGTGTGTAGACGTAGCAATCAGTGAGTGCGTATGTAGTAACTAGTATTGGTGTGTCAATGGTTTCAAAAATTATACTCTTTTTAACACTGGGTGAAACAGAGGTTATATTAAAATGTGAGGAGATGCATTGTATTGTCACATGAATGATATCATCAGTGATGTGGTCATTGATGTCAAATGAGATGTCATCAGTGATGTCATCAGTGATGTCATTTGAGATGTCATCAGTGATGTCATCAGTGATGTCACTGACCATGTCATGAATGATGTAATATGTGACATCATCAGCAGTGGATTGCGGGTGCGCGATATATAGTTAGTGCAACTAACTATATATGGAATTTCATTGGTTTTATGTCAATAAAATGTCCAGCTAACTATATATGGTCTCTAACCTATGGTTTTTGCAGTGAATTTTCAAGGGTTTGTAAATGCTAATTCCTAACTATATATGGTCTATAACCTATGGTTTTTTCAGTGAATTTTCAAGGTTTTGTAAATGCTAATTCCTAACTATATATGGTCTATAACCTATGGTTTTTTTCAGTGAATTTCAATGGTTTTTTAATAGCAAATATCATAAGCTGTCGAATGTCAAGTACGTGGTAAGTAAAAACATTTTCGTGTTTATGCACACTGATCTGCTTTGAATGCTGCCCCCCACCCCTCATTTCTATTAGGAGTACTCTCTCTTTGCAGATAGTGAAGGGTAGTTAACGCAGCCCTTTGCCCCCTTTGTAATCCGTCGTGCCTGCTTCTCTCTCCATTTGATTGATTGTTCTCTTTGGTTCATTCTCTATTTACAAACAAGCACAGAGTCGCAATACTCTGTTTAGTCTTTGCAGATAGCGAAAAATCGTGTAAAAAAACAAAAGGAATCGAACAAAATCAGTAGGCCACTAATGGGATCTCTTTTTGACCTCGCTAAAATAGAAACATTAGGAACAACCTGTTGAAAATAGCAATGCGTATGTACATAAGCGGCGTTCATTTGTGTTCACAGTACCCCTTGTTGATTGTTTCAATCGAGCATTGAATTGTTCGAAGTTGGTTCTCTTAAGGATCTTCTCTGCCTGCAAACGAGGAAGAATAGGAATATTCTCTCTCCCTTTGCAGATAGTGAAGGGTAGGTAACGCAAGCCTTTAACACGTCGTACCTATTTCATTCCTCATTGATTGATTGATTGTCCGAACATTGACTGTTTGGGAATTAGTTCTTTTTGGAGGTATTCCCTGTTTGCAAATAAACGTAGGAAAATCTTTGCAAGTAGTGAAAGGGTACGTAATGCGGACCTTTCTCCCCCGTTGTAATCTGTCATGCCTATCTACTCCCCACTGATTGATGCACCTGTTTCACCCGGACCATTTACTAGAGATACGTTATCTGGCCCGACCAGAGAGCACCCCTAGTGAAAAGGACATATGCAATAATAACGAAGTGATCACTGTATCCTGTTAACAGAAACTTTAGCATGAAACAACCTGGAAAGAAAAGAATAGGAAAACGAAAATCAGTAGGCCACTGATGAACATGAACTTTTATTAAACAACGAACAAAGAAACGATAACATAACGTAATGATAAAACCTATTAATGTCCTAGAAACAAGAAAACGTTAAAATATGCCAGTGGTGAGAGACCAGAAAAACAGTAAGAGAAACCAAATCACCCCTCGCTGTCCCACCGCCTGCCACGCCAAAAAAATCGATAGACTAGGGAAAATGCAAGTCAGTAGAACATCCGCCCCCACTCTGGAAACTTCCAAGGTGGGGCAGGGTTGCGGCTACGCCCAGCCGGGAGCAGCCCATATAAGGCAGGTCCTGCTGCCACGCCTCGGCCAGGAGATCCTAACGTAGGGTGTAGCCGGAGGAGAGGCCGAGGCCAGCGGGACCCGGCCGGGGGATTGCCTTTACAACGCTGAACAGTTGCAGGGGGGGGGAATGTCTCCTCGACCCTCCCGTCTCTCTCCCAGTCCGGCCGCGGTGGCCCTTGAGAGTTGCAGGTACTCCCGCCACATGCTCTTCCGGTCCGGCCACCAACGGTCGGGGGGCCGAGGACGACGGGATCCGGCTGCAGCCGATAAACCAAGAAACCCGTTCATGGGGCCAGAGCCAGGGGCGTCCGGCCGACATCTACCGGAAGCCCGGCCCGAAGACGGACGGGACACTTCTTCTTTCTTGAATAATGGCTGCGACAACACTGGGGGGGGGATTTCTTGCACATGCCTCCGACCCCCCCCCCTCGTCCTCATCGCCTGGTCCGGCCATAACAAATCTCAAGCGAGACGCCGTGGGGTGCACTGGGAGGGAGAGACGGTGCGAACAGGCCTCTCCCGCCTCCCCAGGTGGAGGCTTCCCAGCTGCACCCTCAGCGCTCCAGGCGCCCGGAAAAGGGTTCTTCCACTGTGGCCATGCTGCAACGTCTCGCCCGGCAGGGTGGAGCCCGTCCGCTCATTTGACCCCGCGATCGCCAGTAGCTACCGAACTCTCAAAATGGCGGTCGACCTGGCAAGAGCGGGCCCAGCATAAAGAAATGGCCCGGTCACTGCTTGACTCCACCACCGTAGTCCTCCACGACCTTGAAGATTCTAGAGGAGCCGCGGGAGTCTCCGACCCCCGATGGGGAATGACTGCCATGATCGCCCGTGGAGTGACGAAACTGTATCCGCGGGACGTCGGCACTCCCATGCTGGCGCCAGCCTCACTTTGAATTACTAGAATCCTGCAGACCTCAGTTCCGGTGAAAGCACAGTGTGACCCGGTAGGAAAAATTGTTGCACCCCCTCCCCTTTTTGACTGATAGTTCAAACCACCGATCCTTTCCTTTGCCCTTTTAACGGAACTTTGGACTGCCTCCCCCTCTTTTACATTTTCTAGAGAAAACAAAACATTAACCACTACATTAGCATAGCAGTTGACACCAGAACTGTTTTCAAATTGAAAACCAACAACATCTTCAACAGAATCCTTTTTGTTTCTGCTGTGACCCTGCTACAGCACAGGCATTGTCCCCAGCAGTAATTCTGCAATGCCGGTAAGAATAGCTGTGGTGCCTACTGGACTCACTCACCCCCGCGGCGCCCCACGCCGTTATTTGCTGGGCGGCAACTTACTAGACATCACTTTCGTGCCATCTAGATTTCAGCGCGTTCTGCTGCCTTGGAACTATTCGCACAACAGACCGCTACTGACAAGAATATTTCATTATTGGTGCTGTCAATTTCAATAAATCTATTGGATAATTCAAAAGAAATTGCCACGGTCTCTTCGTTGTTTAAATGTTTTTACTGTTTTTGTTTTGTTGTATATATTTATATGTTATTAAAGTTTTATATTCCTACTACTTTGTTGGAGTGCTACATATTTTTAATGTGACACATAATTGTAAAAACTTTGATGTACCAAGAGTCATTCCTGGAATCTTCCGCTACAGGCTCGGTCCCCTCCCCAATCACAATACAGGATGGTTTTCAGATAGTAGGAACGCGTGTGGTGTGACGGATCTCATCGGGTGTGGGCCTTGATCTACTATAACTCCCTTGAAGAGGGGTGATTCTTTACAGCTGGGGCCATAAACTACATCTGCAGGGCTAGCTGATAGCCTGGACAATCGGACACAGAGGAAGAGGAGTGTCAGAGGGTGCGGTAGTGAATAGGGCGAAAGGGAGGTGTCGGGCGGGCACAGAGTGTGATTTTCAGGGAAGAGCAGCGCAGATGGGGGGAGGTTTATTGCCCATGCATAAGACAGAGAGCGGGGGTGACCAGTGCCTGGGGAAGATGCTTGCGAGGGTGAGGAGCCATGCTACGAATCGACAGCGTGCAGAGAGTGGGTCTGGTCAAGACATCTAAAATGGCTGCCGTGCACCACAAAAGTGTGGCATTTCAAAAAAGGCAAGATGGCGCAAACAATGTTTTTCAACACTTCCTCATTTCCTTCGAATCGAACGTTAACAGACGTTGGGGCATATTACCAAAGTTAAGCGATATTTATCGCTAACGATGCTTACCAACAAATTTTTTACCGCTAAGCATCGTCAGAAATTATCGAAGATAAACCTTGCTATTATCAAGGTTTATCGCAAATGCGATAATAAACGGCCGCAATGCATCAATATCGCTAAAAACTCAGCGATATTCATGCATTACCGAGCTAATGCTCTTAGCCATGTTATCCACCTCCCATTGGATAACATGGCTAAGAACTGCTCAGGGCAGGTGTTACTTTTTGGAGATATTCGCGCTTAGCGCGAATATCTCCAAAAGGAGATAGATATCTTGCATGTTGTAATGCAAGTTATTGTGGTATATGGAACTCATACCATAATCTCTCAGGAAAGCAGAAACTGATCCTTTTGGGACCGCCTAAAAAGGCCTAGGGGGTGAGGAGTACTCTACTTTGCCCCCTTTTCACGTTCCGAACTATTTTATTTTACTCTCTTCTGTAATTACACAAAATAGCAGCGATAAGATGCATCGGAGACACAGTGAGAGAAAGGAGGCCGGAGATGAAGAAGAGATGTCAAATACACATTGGAGATAATATAGTGGCAGAAGGGAAGTAAATATGAGTAAACTTACCATGTAACATAAAAATGTTGCACTCTATACTATAAGTCTCATTTTATACTACAATCACTTCGCTACAACCTCATAAATTAAAAATAAAAATGAATAATGTCTCAAACAATTTTTGATTTCTAAATATAAATTTATTCTTCAGAATTTTCTAAATTTGAAAGAACTAGTAACATGTCCTCATCAGCAATGTCCTCATGAAAAGTCTGCAATGATGATTCTTGTACCTCTATGGTCTCCAAACATTCGATAAATTCGCCATCAAGAGATTGATCAAAAAAATCATTCAAGTCATCTCCTCCTTGTGACAATATTTCATTATTGGTGCTGTCAATTTCAATCAATGTAGTGGAATCATTCAAGTCATCTCCTCGTGACAATATTTCATTATTGGTGCTCTCAATTTCAATCAATGTAGTGGAATCATTCAAGTCATCTCCTCCTTGTGACAATATTTCATTATTGGTGCTGTCCATTTCAATCAATCTAATGGAATCATACAAGTCATCTCCTCCTTGTGACAATATTTCATTATTGGTGCTCTCAATTTCAATCAATGTAGTGGAATCATTCAAGTCATCTCCTTGTGCCAATATTTCATTATTGGTGCTGTCCATTTCAATCAATCTAATGGAATCATACAAGTCATCTCCTCCTTGTGACAATATTTCATTATTGGTGCTCTCAATTTCAATCAATGTAGTGGACAATTCAAAAGAAATTGCCACGGTCTCTTCATTGTGAGCCATTTTATTTTGAAATTGCTTGCTGTAAATTGCAGAAAAAAATAATCACTTTCATTTATCGTTTTTAGTAATACATAATATAAAACTAACTTTATCAAGTATTTAGTATAACAGAAGGACTGCAAATAAATAACAGAAAACATTTTCCAAATTATCTTCAAGTGTACAACATAGTTCCCCTTACAAATTAACAACTCACCTTTTTAAAAGTAGGAGAAGTGTTAGTACTGTGTAAATCAAACACCAGAAATTCACCACCAAAAATTCCTCACAAATGTACCTCAGACAGTAGTATCACAAAATGGCTGTGGTTTCCTCTCATTTGACATATATACATAACCAATTAACTTTCATCACACACAAATACAAAACCAAACTAACATTTTAATTGGTTCTAAATTTCAACACTTTCAAATGTGTTTTCCCCATGCAATTTTCCATAGGACATTTACATACGTCTACAGCCTGAATGGCTGAACGGAATTACACCAAACTTGGCAAAATGGTACATCAAACCTAAGAGGTCAGGAAGGATCTACTATGCCCCCTTATGGTCATTTCCCCCTTCGCTTTGGCCTCCTCTTGTCTCTCAATCCTACCGAGAGACAAGATGGCGGCCGCTACGGACTGTTTGGAATGTTGACAGACGCCGGAGAACCAATCAGCTTCGCAAAGCTCCGTAACGCGAAAAGCACGCGAAGCGGAGCGCTGTTACAGATATATATCTTTTTTTGAACGTTAATTTCTCAAAATCCACTGGAGCACATATATTGAGACCTAGCAAAGGCACATCGGGCTACCAGTCCCTAATATTTTGCCAAGTTTCGTGCAAATCCATTCAGCCGTTCGATTATTATTATTTTTTTTTTTTTTGCCCCGCGGGGCCCTTTTAAAACCTCCACATCAAACGTAGGGGGTCAGCGAGGATCTACTATTCCCCCTTATGGTCATTTGCCCCTTCGCTTTGGCCTCCTCTTGTCTCTCGATCCTACCGAGAGACAAGATGGCGCCCGCTACGGACTGTTTGGAATGTTGACAGACGCCGGAGAACCAATCAGCTTCGCTTCACAAAGCTCCGTTGCGCGAAAAGTACGCGTCCTGGAGCGCTGCCCGGTCCGCTGTTACAGATATATATCTTTTTTTAAACGTTAATTTCTCAAAATCCACTGTAGCACATATATTGAGACCTACAAAAGGCACATCGGGCTACCAGTCCCTACAATTTTGCCAAGTTTCGTGCAAATCCATTCAGCCGTTCGGGCTAAAAGTGAGGCCAACCGCCCTATGGAAAACTCAATGCTAAAAACACGTTTTGGGACCCCCCTTTTTTCTCAGCCCCCCCTTGACAAACCCCCCCCCAAATTTTCAAGGGCTGCTCAGAAACAAAATGTGCCATTTTCCTGAAAATTTCAGCCAATTCCGTCCACAAACGCCAAAGTTATTAGACATAGAATTTTCAAAAAACCCATAGAGAAAAAATCCTAACTATATATACCTACTGGCGACCGCCAGTAGGTAATATATATATATATATATATATTCACTGAAAAAAACATAGGTTATAGATCATATATAGTTAGGAATTAGCATTTAGAAAACCTTATTTTACTCACACAAAACCATTGAAATTCCATATATAGTTAGTTGCACTAACTATATATCGCGCACCCGCAATCCACTGCTGATCATGTCACATATTACATCATTCATGACATGGTCAGTGACATCACTGATGACATCACTGATGACATCTCAAATGACATCACTGATGACATCACTGATGACTACATCCAGTGACTGTATGTTTCTGTAAAGTTAAAATATGTCTTACATATTGAAGAATGAGTGGATGTATAAGTGTCTGGATGAAGGATTTAGTAGGTGCGTGACTGACTGTATGAGTGAGTGATTAAATGTGTCTCACTGAATGCATGGGTTAGTGACTAAACTGTCTTAATTTGTGCATCATTATGTCTGTTGTTCTGTAAACTGCTGCATGTGTTGATCATTAGCTATACGAGAGGCTATATGTGTTATTAATTGGTTGCCCAAGTATTTCTATGGGAGATTGAGTTTGTGTGGGGGTGGCTGGAAGGTGTGTGACTCTATGCATAGATGTGTGAGCAGTTTATTCACTAGGTGTATGAGTTCAAGAGTGCATGTGGAAACAGCTACATAGGCAGTTGACTGTGTGCATGAGTGTATTGATGAGTGAATGGATATCTCAATGCTACATGTCATAGTAAGTACATATGTAAAACACAGTACATTTGAGAGTTGGCATATATAAATAACTGTGCATGAGAGCCACTGAATGAGTGAGTGGTTGTATCGATCATTGTGAACTTGTATCAGGGATTGTATAAGAGAGTAAATATGTGTTAGTATATGTTTCAATAAGTAAGGTGTGTTTAACTGTATAGTTCAAGAAATGGAGGTGAGATTGTTTCTTTGCATGACTGACTGGGTGTGTGAGTAACTCCATGGATGAGTGGCAGTGTGTGAGTGTCTGTATACACTGAGTGTATCTAAGGTTATATCAGAGTCTGAAGAGGTTTATCGTATTAGCACAAGAATGATGTCAAATGAGATGTCATCAGTGATGTCATCAGTGATGTCATTTGAGATGTCATCAGTGATGTCATCAGTGATGTCACTGACCATGTCATGAATGATGTAATATGTGACATGATCAGCAGTGGATTGCGGGTGCGCGATATATAGTTAGTGCAACTAACTATATATGGAATTTCAATGGTTTTGTGTGAGTAAAATAAGGTTTTCTAAATGCTAATTCCTAACTATATATGGTCTATAACCTATGGTTTTTTCAGTGAATTTTCAAGGTTTTGTAAATGCTAATTCCTAACTATATATGGTCTATAACCTATGGTTTTTTCTGTGAATTTCATTGGTTTTTTAACAGCTAATATCTGTAACTGTAAAATGTATTCTTCTTTAAATCCAAAAATATATTTTATATGTTTATGAATAATTTTTTTTTAAAATATTTTTTTTTCTTCGTTCCCGCTTCGCGAATCGGGAAGCTTCCCGTTAGCTGACCTTGATGCCGCGAAATAGACCGCGAGCCGGTAAACGTTTCTTTACCGCAAGTGCCGCGTTAGAAAACAACATCGTGACGCCTCCCGTCCGCATGACGTTTCACGTTCTCGCGTGATACGTCATATGACGTGCTACGTTAGCGAACTGGTACGCGAAGCGAGTCGCAAAGCGCAGGTTTCTGGATGCAAACTTGGAGGCCCTGCAAAGCGCTTAACGTAAACACAGCAAGTCATGTGACTTGGTAATAACACTTTTCATTGGTTCATTTCACTTTTGGTTTCCTAATGATGTAAGACTAGGTCATATAATCTAAAATGAACACTTTTGATTGGTTGAGAACTCTTGTTTTTCCCAAATGATGAAAATCCCTCCTTCTTTCCTCACTCTGACTTTCATCATTGTGGGAGAAAGACCCTTTGTGATCACTGAGCAATGGCTTCTTTAGTAGCTTCAGCTGGTGCTTCCCCACCACCTCCACCACATCCAAGGAAGAGTGGACCACCTGCTCAAGTTATAATTCAACAAGAAGACGAAGAAGAGGAACAGGACGACGAGCACGAAGAGAGGCAGTTTTTGCCTGAGCAGCCCAGGACGTCTCACCGGAAAGAAAACTTCATTTGGCAATTTTTTAAAATTCCCAAAGGTCAGAAAAAAGTAAATGCAAGATACGTAACTTGCCTTATATGTCAAGATAGACTGTCCAGAGGAACCGAGAAAAAATACAGTTTCGGAAACTACACAATGCATCGCCATATGACTAGGTGGCATCCTAACAACTACAGTGCTGCACAGTTTCGGAACGACCTAGATAATCTCCCTATTATGGCCAGAAGATCTGTTGTACCGGAAGTAACGGGACCAGAGGGCAGGGAGATGGTGCCAAATATACAAATGAGATTTGGTGAAGTAAAACACATCTGCGTATTTTGCGATGGATTCATTTGCTACGGAGAAAGAAGCATCACTCTGATCAACAGAGCTATTGACTATCATATGCAAGTTTGTCCGAAACGCCCAAAATAATAAATACTTCTTTTTTTGTTTTGTTGCTCCTGTTGAGCCCTTTACAATGAATCGTTTTCATTGCCCCCTCCAAGAAAAACCCAAAAGAATATAAAACTGTTCAGAAAAATTCAAAAACAGTAAAAAAATGTTCCGAAAAATAATAAAAAAAATATAAAACAACAAAAACAATAAAAAAAAAAGTTCTTTTCAGAACTACCTCCCCGTTATTAAAAAATTGGTACAATATTTGGAACTGTGCCAACCTCTATTTCTCTTAGTTCGCTTCCCAGTTCGCTCGCCGGTACGCGAACCGAAAGCGAACCAAAAACAGTAAGTATAAGGGAAGGAAACAGACACTTATGTTAAAAGAAAGACAGCTATAGGGGAGTAAACTAGAGATACTATTACCCGTAATCCACTGCTGATGATGTCACATATTACATCATTCATGACATGCTCAGTGACATCATCAGCAGAGGATTGCGGGTTTTTTGGCAACGTGCCTTATCCACGGTTTAATAACGCTGCCTTTTGCTTTATATAAGTTTTCAAATTGTATGAAATATATACCAATAGGTCGTTATGAACCTTTAGGTAGTGCTTTTCTTCATGAGGTCTGGTCGCTTCCATACACATACAGATGTTTCAAAGATGATCAAGAAGTTTATCTGAATGGAGAGGAATGCACTGAGACGCCAGATCATTCACTAATGTGTAGGCACATACAGTTACACGGTTCATGCAACAAACACCGACCAAATATGGCTTGCGTGTTGCAAGGCACGCCAGTTCCTGCTATCATCCCCACGTTCAAGTTGTTGGAAAATGGTAGTTATTTGATGCTCAATAATGAAGATTGTTCTGAGTTAATTAAAAGTATTCCTTTTATCGTAACAGTAAGTGAACGGGTTATTTGCTGCAGAAATGTTCTATTTCCTCCCACACATGAACATAGGGAGTTTTCAATCTGGCCACAAATACCAACCTTGGGACAGATTTCAACGGCATGTCAAGAATAAGAGCTCTTTTGTCTCAGAGAGAGGTGGCCTTGAGTTCGGCCCGTGAAACTTTCGTGCTTCACATAGCGAACACCCGTACAGAGGTGCACACACTTTTCAATTCAGATTTGCCTTTCAAATTCAGCAAGATGGTTCCGACTATCTTTAACGCATCCTCCGCAAAGTCCCTGGCGCACTTTTTTAAAGTTGTTACCAGTGGTCTCGTGACTTCATTTGAGAAAATCTTTGGACTCATCCCTGCTTCCTTTCATTCTATTTTCTCCACTCTGGTTCGTGGATTGGCATTTTTACTTGCATTACCAGCGGACGCTCTTGTGCTTTTTTACATTTTTAAATATGGATGTCCCTCCTATGCAACCTCCCACCCTGCAGCTGCTGACACTGTTCCGCAATCGCATGCTAGAATATTATGGCACAATGCCGTTGGCGATATTAAGCACGGCATATGGATTATCTTTTCGATTCTCCTACTTCACCTGTGTCCAGCCTGTATTTCACTGCCTGACCTGTGATTTCGATTGGGCCATTGATTTGTGTCTCTGTGGACCGGTTTCTCCTGACGTCGACTTTAATCAGCTGATGACTCCTATCATTACTCACGAGTTGGTTTGTCCTGGCGAAAGGATTATGGCTGTGGCATTGATGCATGGACTACTTGGTCCCTGGAATTTACTGGCGGCAGCACAGTCTTTCTTGGAACAGAGCTTTCTTGAAAACCCACCGAGCTGTCCTCTGATGGTGATAGAGGATCCGGTGCTGGGAGAGCACGTATGTTCTTTTCCGCTTTTAAATTGGATGGCTGAACTGTTTTCGGATGAAGACGGTGACTTCCTATTGGAGGCTGTTGCAGCTTATTTTGCATACACAGTTATGTCATAGACCTTTTTCATGTTTGATATGCTGAGTACTAGCATTTCATTGACAATTCATTGACTTATTTGTCAAGTTTTTATTATTTACCTTGCCTATTGGCTTAAGACTCGATAAAGTACTTGGCTGTTTTATTTTTCTTTAGCATTAAATTTTCCTAGTTTTTAATGCTTTACCTTGCGGACCGTCCACATATAAACTTGCAATCTGCTCTCATGAGATGGCACTTCTATTATCTTATTCAGTTCGTTTCCGGATCATGGGGAGGTGTCATCTAGGTCCTGGATATCTTTACACCATGTTAAGTTAGCATGGGCTCATTACCGGTTTAAACGCCATTTTTCCTTTTTTGCAACTTCTGCACACGACACTTAGTTGTTGCTTTAGCTTTCCACCTAGTAGTTCATCGTGGTTTACATGAGAATAATATGTTATTGCTCTACTATCTGCTTTGCTTGTTAAACTATATCTGTACAGCGAGTGCTAAAGTTTCAAGAACAACACGATACAGAATTGTTATGAGGTCTGATCTCCACGACTTCATACTCATAACATAAGTGCAACTTCTGCCAATTCTGGGCATGAGGCGGGTTTTATATTGCTTTGCCGAACACACATACACAACAGTTGATGCGGCTCACATGAAGAGAGAGCTGGTGTATGCTGATGTGATTCCTTCAAATCTAAGACACTAAAGTATGGGCACGCCCTAAACCAACACAAAGAGACCTTCTTAGCAAATATTATAATATGTGTATTAGGGAGGGTGAGATATAAGCAGCCGCGGGCCGTGGAGGGAGTTACGGTGAGGCAGGGAGGCGGGGAGGGGGAGAAGCAGGGTGGAGCCCTCTCTACCTTGCCCCTCCCCCTCCCCGCCTCCCTGCCCCACCGTAACTCCCTCCACGGCCCGCGGCTGCTTATAAGTGTTGCTAACTCTTATTCATTTACAGCATGTTAACATACTATCACCATTCGCTTTTTATGTACTAGTAACTATGCTGGTAATTTTGCTACTGATAATATGTGTACTTGTATTATCTAAGATACTACGCCTGTGAAGACGGCATTAGTAAATAAACATTTCAAATACACATGTGTTCTTCTTAACTCCATGTTCTGGTTTCTAAGAAATATATAACGACCGACTGTTCATGAGTTCCACGTATCCTGAGGTACTATAAGTTCATATTCTGGATTGTCTAAACATTGAGAGTTTGTTATATCCAATGTGACACTGTACCTAGCTTGCTAAGGAGTTTTTGATTACTAACGTGAGTTTTGGGACACCCTAATTCGCCGAGGTTCCAATCCTCTGTCCACAGTTCTGTGTGAGAACAGAAACCCTGCGACAGGGGCACCCCCGACCCTTGCTGGAGCTTCATCACACTTGCGATACAACTCCAGCAATGCGCCACCTTTACGGCACAGATACATCACGCATCTGTGCTGTTTTTGCCCCATGATGCGCCGCATTGTAAATGCAGCACACCATAGGTGACGGAACAGCGGCACAGAATGACTAACACATCCCTGGTGATGCGCCAGTCATCATAAATGTATCCCTATGCTTCTTATCTTGTTAGAGATGAACCGCCATATGTATCATCAAAGTTTTTTGCATTTCCTAAATAGCGAACTTTAAGGAATAAATAGCGATTCTTTACCATTCCTAGTTTGCGATGAGCTATTTGCTAATTACAAATTACCCATTCATTTCCTTCATTTCCATAGGGCGGTTGGACTCACTTTTAGCTCGAACGGCTGAATGGATTTCCACGAAACTTGGCAAAATTGTAGGGACTGGTAGCCCGATGTGCCTTTGCTATGTCTCAAGATATATGCTCCAGTGGTTTTTACGAAAATTAACTTTGAAAAATATATATTGGGCTACATTGGCCTATATATATGTTGGAGCCCAAATGTAGCCCAATGTAGCCCAATGTAGCCCAAAGATGGCCGCCAGACACACAAAAAAACAAATGTAGCCCAAATATCAGCCAGATGTAGCCCAACTATAGCCCAGTGACAGAATGACCAATCAGCTTCGCAAACCTCCGTTACGCGAAGCGGAGCGCTGTTACAGATATATATCTTTTTTTGAACGTTAATTTCTCAAAATCCACTGGAGCACATATATTGAGACCTAGCAAAGGCACATCGGGCTACCAGTCCCTAATATTTTGCCAAGTTTCGTGCAAATCCATTCAGCCGTTCGATTATTATTATTATTTTTTTTTTTTGCCCCGCGGGGCCCTTTTAAAACCTCCACATCAAACCTAGGGGGTCAGCGAGGATCTACTATGCCCCCTTATAGTTATTTCCCCCTTTGTTTTGACCTCCTCTTGTCTCTCGATCCTACCGAGAGACAAGATGGCGGCCGCTACGGACTGTTTGGAATGTTGACAGACGCCGGAGAACCAATCAGCTTCGCTTCACAAAGCTCCGTTGCGCGACAAGTACGCGTCCTGGGCCGCTGCCCAGTCCGCTGTTACAGATATATATCTTTTTTTAAACGTTAATTTCTCAAAATCCACTGGAGCACATATATTGAGACCTACAAAAGGCACATCGGGCTACCAGTCCCTACAATTTTGCCAAGTTTCGTGCAAATCCATTCAGCCGTTCGGGCTAAAAGTGAGGCCAACCGCCCTATGGAAATTAACATGGGAAAAACGCGTTTTGGGACCCCCCTTTTTTCTCGGCCCCCCCTTGACGAACCCCCCCAAAATTTTCAGGGGCTGCTCAGAAACAAAATGTGCCATTTTCCTGAAAATTTCAGCCAATTCCGTCCACAAACGCCAAAGTTATTAGACATAGAATTTTCAAAAAACCCATAGAGAAAAAATCCTAACTATATATACCTACTGGCGACCGCCAGTAGGTAATATATATATGTGTCAATGTGTTTTATACATAAAAACAGAGAGGAAAATACATACATTAAAATATTGCTATGTGTATAACTCTAAGAGCACCCACAGGAGAACTGTAATGGAACAAGTACATACAAAACACATAATTTTTCACAGAACAAATAACAAGACCTAAGACTAAGCAAAACAATACAAAACAAAATGAATAGTTAACATACAAAAAACATTCACCGAAAAGGCAAACACAGTAATTTATTATATGAATGCATTTGAGTTAATCAGAATTATACAGCAGAAATACTTTCATAGACAGAAATACGCTGACGCGCGTTTCGGAAGTGAACAGTAAATGAGCAAATCCTACATCAGGGTGCTGTCTGTATTAACATGTTCAGTGGCAGAAAGCCATCTGCTCAAATTGAAGGCTCACTGGTTACCTAACTGCGCGGGGTGCTCAACAATGGCTCACAACCAATTGTTTAAAAACAAGGTTCATGGGATTGCAAAATCAACGGCACGCTGTAATGAAGACATCACCATCTCTACTGGGTAGGTATCAAATGACACTCAACCACTGCAATTTCTAGGATTGCTCGGGAACACTACAAGTGTGAACATGGGTCATGGGTCCCAATGGAGGAGTCCTTTAGATATAGAACCCAAAAAGGAGCGTCGAAGATACGACAGTCTACAACTCTCAAAATGCCCACTACAGATGAGACGGAATGGATACAGGGGCATATTACCAAAGGCCTTATCGCCGATTTAGCGGGAATTTTTCCGACTAAAGCGGCGATAATTTTATCGCCCTATTACCTAGCTGTCGCTAACACCAGTTAGAGACATCTAGTAGGAGATAGCGATCATCTTGGGGCCCACTTTGCATGTCAGCAATATTTATTGTTAATGACATGCAAAGTGGGCGTGCCAAGATGTTAGCGACTGGAAACAGTCGCTAACATCGCTACCTTCTATTACCTACTTTTGGAAATAATCGCGCTAAGCGCGATTATCTCCAAAAGCTAACGCCTGCCCAGAGCAGTTCTTAGCCATGTTATCCAATGGTAGGTGGATAACATGGCTAAGAGCATTAGCTCGGTAATGCATGAATATCGCTGACTTTACAGCGATATTCATGCATTTCGGCCGATTTTTATCGCTTAGGAGATAAACCTTGATAATTGCAAGGTTTCTAAGCGATAAAAATAGGCGAAGCGCGGCGATAAAATTATTGCCTCTAACCAAGCTTAGCGATAATTTTCGCTTATTCTTGGTAATATGCCCCACAGCCCGCATGCCTCAGTACACTGTGGAACCAGGAAACAGGGGTCAGCCTTGAGTCGGAATCAGTAAACGTTTTTTCTCCTCTCGAAACTCCTACTCAGCCGGTCTCTCTATACTGATTAGACAAGCGGTGCAGTTTCATCATGTTCATTTACTCAGAGACCTAAAGGGTGAATATGTAATAGTGCAAGGCATTTTAGGCAAAATTGACATAACGCTGGTTAATGCAGTCAGGCTGATTATAGATACCCCTTCCTTTTTAGACAATATTGTGACAGCATGTGACAAATTGGACACACCCTCTATAATATGTAGTTTAGACTTTAACATCGTCCTTGATTAAGATGTAGACAGGTCTACTTTAGCATCCAAGCTATTGACTGTGGCTGAACAGGCCCTTTTATGCATCATTAGGCAAAAATGCTTAGTTGATATCTGCTGACGAACATATCCCAACACAAGAGGATATACTTTCTACGCATCAGTACAGGACGCAAAGTCACAAATAGACTTTTGGCTTTTGTTATGAGATGTGTGCATATGGTCTCTGTAGCTGAAATACCTCCCTGTACTCTTTCTGACCACACTCCATTAAACCTGAGGAAGGCACAACCTAAAACCACCCCTATTTTGATCTAGTTCAGAGCTCAATGGAGTGGTAAAGGAAGAACCGTGGCAAGCAATTGTAAAATACATCAGGATTACCAAAGGCTTTGCTTCCAGTTTGGGGGAGTTTGGCCTGTGGGAGGTATTTAAAGTGTTCATTGAGTGGGTTTATATTTCCAAACAGGCCGGAGTGTTAAATCTGATCATTCTACACTCAGACAGCTAGGAGAACAACTCAAGATTCTAGAAGAAGAATTCACTAGTTCACAAAATTCAAAGACACGTGCAATGATACAAAAGAAATCGCTTGAGTTTATGGAGGGAGATGGCGCTGAGGTTAAATACCATAACAAATATGTTGTTGCCAGGCCATATGTAAAGAGAAAGCTCCTTTGTGAGATGGTCTCCAGACTAATGAATCCAAAATGTGCATCTCATGAGATACTAAGACTGGAATATATAGGGCAGATATATGTTGGACCACTCCCGAAATTTTTGAAACCTTTGCAAACTTTCACACAAAACTGAACACAGCAAAGAAGAGATCCCAAAATTTGAAAGTGAAGAGTACTTAATTATCCTAACCCTGGTGTGGCTGGAGACACTTGTGAGACATCCACTGGTTCAGCCATTGTCTATTGAGGAGCTTAAAAATGCCATAAAGTCAATGGCTAGCAGTAAAGCACCTGAAGAAGATGGGTTCATGTTAGGATTCTACAAAGAATACAGGGACCTTCTTGCAGTACAAGAAGAGGTGTGGGAGATCAGTAATCTTTTCCCCACATGAAAAGTAGCTACCATAACAGATTTACTTAAACCAGGTACGCTCCCACTAACAGTGATTCTTATAGGTCATTTTCCTTTATAAGTATGGATACAAATATTGTGGCTATGATATTGCCACACTCTTGATGATATATGTGAAGGGACTCTTACTACCTTAACAAGCATGCTTTCTTTCGAGTCTCTCGACCTCAAATTCTCCACATATTTATCTCTATGCTACATCTAATTGTCCTTGACATTTCTGCTGCATCATAACTTTTTGATGCCAAATAGCCGTTTGATACCCTTGAATTAGTATGGTTTCATTGCAGAGGAAACTTGGTGTGTGAGAAGGAATTCCAAGTTGGGTATCCCTCGCTTTATCTCTTCATATACCAAGCTTAGAGCCCGAGTCAGAGTAAATAATTGGCTCTCTCCGTGCTATAGAGATAACTAGGGGTACAAGACATGGGTATTCTCTATCCACACTATCAATCATTCGCTGTAACAATAGAGTCCTTGTGTGTGCACTTATTGAAAACAGGCCCACAGAGGTCTCTGACTAGAGGGGAAGAGCAGCCTAGAATTGTTTTATGTCGATGATATTATGCTGTTTATAAGAGACCTGGCTCTAACATAGCCACTATAGTGAGAGAGTTCATGAAGTACGTGTTCATATCTGAACTTTAGATAAACTGGTACAAGTCAAAAGGGCTCCATGTTTATCCCAAGTACATTCATACCACCTCTGGAATTTCCACTAAAGTGTTGTGAAAACCGTGAGTGCCAAAAAGGAAAACGCCATGACCAGATTGCAGTCTTTTCCATTTTTCCTTGTGGGGGGGGGGGCTATTATTAAAATTGTCTTTCTTCCTAAATTGCTGTATTTTTTTAACAATATACCAGTCCCTATGACTAAGTCCTTCTTTAAGACTTTGGAAACTCAGCTTTTCAAATATAGGCAACTCGAATTAATTCGGTGGTCAATGACCTTCCCCAATTAGAACACTTATGGGTAGCACAGGTGGAGCATTCACACAGCTGGTGCCATGAGTAGATCCACACCCTAATCTCATGTTGTGGTTGAGGCTGGCATGGCTGCTTTCCCATTAAACACCACACTCACTAAGCCTATCCAGAGAACAAGAACACAGTAATACAGTAGCCTGTATAATACCAGCATGGCACCTGGTGGCCTTTATCATGAGAATAGCTGCTGTTTTCTCTCCTAACCATTCCCTGTTGAACAACCTACTTCTGATGGTCCCCCGGAACCTAAAGCCCAGCTACTGTTGAGATAACCAAATCTCATATGTGGGGGAAGTTCTTATGGAGGTAGTATTCACAACTTGGTCCTTTTAGGAAGTTAGGTGGGGCATACTCACTAGACATTTTTCTTAACTAGGTACGATTTACTAATATTTTGCACTGGGTTTGCTGTACAAAAGTAACGTAAACTTGGTGCAAAGTATTGTGGTGGCATTTGCTATCCAACGCAAACAATGATTTGCACTTGAAATTTCCCCAAAGTAAAGCTAAGTTGCATTATGCTCTACTTTGCGTCAAGAGGGCGTTCCATGGGTGTTCCCATGCAACCAGCTATGTTTTTTGACATGGTCATGCCATCCACCAGCAAACATTTTGAAACAGGTTTTTGAGACAGTATCTGCAATGACAGGAATAACAATTGACTCATCTCCTTTCATAGCGCGTCTCAGGCACATTAAGGAGATACCAATAAATGACAGAAGATTCTCTGCCTTATCTTCACTGTTAAACATAGAGTGGTGATCCGCTGGGGTAAAGGATCCGCTCCCCGCCATAAAGGCTGGAAGACGACCTATATACTATAATGATGCAGCAGACATATTTAACACAATCCTGCCCAGTGCATCTCGCCTGAGGGTGTACAGGAAACCTGACTCAAATACCCAATGCTGGAAGACTCGAACTAGAGAGGATGGTCGGGACAGAATGGGAGATATGAATGGGACCTGGGATCCGAATGGCAGCTAAATGGGTAAACAATGTTTTGGTTATAAGCTATGATCGAATTGATGCTGATGAATCCTTTAAGAACATGCCTGTTAATTATACTGTGTTTGATATGTACCGCCTACTCAAGACATTTCACACATGACTATGGTTTCCATGGTCTGTTTTTCCAGAACCCATTCTGTAATGTATGCCTAGACACATTATAATTGATGTTCCCCTGTGCCAACCACTTTTGTGCTTAATTTTCATTTAGGCAATGCCGAACATGATTATAAAAAAATAAACAAGCAATGGCAAAACTAATAAGTCTGACGATGGCCGCAAACTTTTTGGTTTAGTCAATGCTTGTTTTGTTTTGTCATGGTTGAAAAACGTTATTGTTGACACAGCTAGCACAGCCTCTTCAATCTAAAAAACAGTTGTCTAAAATCAAAAGTTTTTTGCTCTTAAAAAGCACATGGTGCCATTATGGTTCTCAGCACTGAAGGGAACTCCTTTGCTTGTGGTTGTGCTCCTTATGAAAGGGCAGAATGCCATCACTCACAGTGAAGATAGTCAATGGCTTAAGTGGGCTGCCACCGTTTCGGCAGCCTAGCGCCAACCATGGTGCAAGGGTGCTTGTGTTGCAGGCAGGACTGTTTTTGTGCAGAAAGGGACACATTCCAGCGCAAAAATAATCCATAGAGGTGTTTCCTCTTTCTATGTGTGCTGCAGAATACAACACACATAAAATGACGGAAAAAAACGAGGAAAAATAAAGGTATTTCTCCTCACTACGCCTCACCTCGGGAGGCATATCTTTTAGGCGCATTCTCAGGTTTATCAGGTTTGAAAACATCTGGGCATGTGTCAAAAACCATGGGATTTGCATGGGAACACCAACCACAATATCCATGGAACGCTTCCCTTGCACAGAGTTATGCAGCGCAGTGATTTGCACTGCAAAGCACTAATCCATATTTATGAAGCTGGTCAAAGCACATAAATGGCTTTGCGTGGCTTCATAAATATTACTTTGAGCTTTGTGGCGTGCGCGTACCATTTGCGTGGTATAAGCACAATCCTCTCGTAAATATGCCCCTGAGTCTTTTAATGCTTGGGCTGAGAAAATGTCTCACTGTTTTAATTTTCATAACATGCCTTTGATGCTGCGATTGAGGAATACGTTTATTTCCTAGATTCCTAACATGCAGGTGCTCTTCCCACTCTTACCACATATGGGGGCTCATTAGGATGGCGGACGGAAGTGCGACCGCAGCCCTGGAGTAAGCGGAAAATGCCTTTTCCGTGTCCGCCTGCCGCGGACACTCCGTCCGCCATATCAGGATAGGAAAGAGTGTCAAAATTCCGTCCGCGACGGAAGAGCACGCACCGCCGCCCAACTACACCCGACCACGCGGCGGACGTAACCAATCCAGAGACTCCGCCGTAAGGACTGACGTCTACGACCGTACCCCAAATGAAGATGGCGGAAAATACACATAAAACCGCTGCGGAAAAACAACCTGCCTGAACACGGCGGATTCCCCACAGCGACGATACCATACATAGCAGAGATACCAACCACAAGCTGCTCGCCGTCATGGACCCAGCGCTACACGCTTTTCCGATACTCTTCGCGATCCACCACGTCCAAGTCTTGGCCCACTATCAACGACGACGCAGGTACGCTACAAACCATTCGCTGTCTGGAGGGGAATACCTGCAAGGGTCGTGACGTTGGGAGGGGGAGTGTCATGTTTCCGAAACCACTGATTATAAGCAAATACAAATACACAACTGTAGCACTCAAGCAGGAATGACTACGACAAACCACGACACATGATTGACTTGCTTTATTGCACATAATAGGGGTATAACCACAGTGTATGCGTGAGCATGGGCAAAGTGGGCACCGGAGCAGGTACATCAGAGGCAGCACATGAGAGAGCAGAATGCAGTATCAGAGCATCAACAGGGCATTGTGGACAACAGAGCAGGTACATCAGGGCCAGCACATGAGAGGGCAGACTGCACTATCAGAGCATCAACAGGGCATTGTGGACAACAGAGCAGGTACATCAGAGGCAGCACATGAGAGGGCAGAATGCAGTATCAGAGCATCAACAGGGCATTGTGGACAACAGAGCAGGTACATCAGAGGCAGCACATGAGAGGGCAGACTGCACTATCAGAGCATCAACAGGGCATTGTGGACAACAGAGCAGGTACATCAGAGGCAGCACATGAGAGGGCAGACGGCAGTATCAGAGCATCAACAGGGCATTGTGGACAACAGAGCAGGTACATCAGAGGCAGCACATGAGAGGACAGACTGCAGTATCAGAGCATCAACAGGGCATTGTGGACAACAGAGCAGGTACATCAGAGGCAGTACATGAGAGGGGCCAAGTGCATCAACAGTCCATCGCACTGAACAGGTACATCAGAAGCAGTACATGAGAGGGGCCAAGTGCTTCAACAGTCCATTGCACTGAACAGGTACATCAGAGGCAGTACATGAGAGGGGCCAAGTGCATCAACAGTCCATTGCACTGAACAGGTACATCAGAGGCGGTACATGAGAGGGGCCAAGTGCTTCAACAGTCCATTGCAATGAACAGGTACATCAGAGGCAGTACATGAGAGGGGCCAAGTGCTTCAACAGTCCATTGCACTGAACAGGTACATCAGAGGCAGTACATGAGAGGGGCCAAGTGCATCAACAGTCCATTGCACTGAACAGGTACATCAGAGGCAGTACATGAGAGGGGCCAAGTACATCAACAGTCCATAGCACTGAACAGGTACAGCAGAGGCAGTACATGAGAGGGGCCAAGTGCATCAACAGTCCATAGCACTGAACAGGTACAGCAGAGGCAGTACATGAGAGGGCAGACTGCAGTATCAGAGCATCAACAGGGCCTTGTGGACAACAGAGCAGGTACATCAGAGGCAGCACATGAGAGGGCAGACTGCAGTATCAGAGCATCAACAGGGCATTGTGGACAACAGAGCAGGTACATCAGAGGCAGCACAAGTACGTGTTCCAAGCAACCCGTCCCAAGGACCACAACAGTGTAAGGCTGTTTACAATGGACAATGTACACACCATGTGCAATGACATGTGAGTGAAGTGAACAGCACCTCACATCACAGAATCAGGTGGACTGCGTGAACTACCTGCCTCGGACACACTGCCAGCACCAGTAACAGGAGTGTGAGACACAGCCACAGCACGAGTGACTGACACATGAGCCACAGACCCAGACACACTGCCAGCACCAGAAATAGGAGTGTGAGACACAGCCACAGCTCGAGTGACTGACACAGCTGCGCCACCATGGTGCGCCAGTGATTGAACATTGTTGCAAAAGAAGCATCCGTCCCGGAAGCTTGCACATGCGGTTGCCGATGTGTGACCGTGACGGTCCGTGCACATGCAGACAATGGGAAGAGGGAACGCGGCCCGCGTATGCCCATTCGAAAATAGCGGAAGCAGTGCACCGCCATGGCGGCGCCAATGATTGTATATATTCAGACGCTGCACCGTGGTGTATTGTATGCAGTTGCGTCATGAGGGTTGTGAGCGTGATAGGGAAACTTCATATGTCATGCACTATTTCATGTGTGTCCATACTATGCCCATCGGTGTGCACACAATGTGCAACACATGTGCATGTCGACGTGTTGACGTCGGGTATTTCCCTACAGACGTTTCAACTTCTTGACATCTACACAGTACATCACGGCTGTATCGCCACATTCTGAATGTGTTGTCAGTGTGTGGTTTATGTGAGGTAACTACAATGGTGGGGGTACACATGCATTCAGTGTATGTGTGTTGCCTGTTGTGTCACCATGCATGTAATGTCCGTATGCTCACCATTATTGGTGTTGGCATTGGTGCATGATGACATGGTGTGTGTGTATCATTATCGTTTGTGTGCATGCACTTGCACGTGTGTCTGTGATATGGCTTCTACACATTTGGGTCATGACACATGTCTTGTTGGCAGTAATGTTGACATGTGACTAAGTTGCATTGTACATGTTGACACACTTCCTGTTGCTAGTGTCTGCACGTTGTTCATGGGGCACTCCGTATTGTGGTAACTTTCAGAGATGTCACACATATGACAATTGTCCACAACATTTATCTTCTTGCTAATGTTGGCTTACATGTGATGGAGTTGCACAGCCATGCGTTGTATGTAAGTTGACTCATATTACATCTACTCCCACACAGGAGGGCTCCAAATGTGCATCGCCCAAAGACTGTGCTGGAGGATATGGTTGACGAGGAGGTGATCAGGAAATTCCGGCTAGATCGACGTAGATTGCTGGAGCTTGTAGACCAATTGTCTCCTCATCTGCAGCCATTACACCCACAGCAAAGGTGATGGCGGCACTACACTTTTTTGCAACTGGCACCTTTCAGTACACAGTTGGACATGCCGGGGGGATGTCACAGTCCATGTTCAGCATGGTACTTCGGGATGTTCTAAAAGCCACGATGCTGTACAAGGATGACTACATCCATTTCCCATGGCCGGCAGAGTTGGCAGCAGTCAAAGCAGACTTCTATGCATTGGGCCAGATACCACACGTAGTGGGTTCCATTGATGGCACACATATCGCTCTCATTCCACCACGGGCACGTGAGCCGGTATATAGGAATCGGAAGCACTTTCATTCGCTCAACGTGCAGGTGGTGTGCCTCGCCGACAACATCATCTCCCATGTGTGTGCAAGATTTCCAGGCTCCGCACATGACTCCCACATCATGCGGAGCAGCATTGTCCCCCAACTGATGGCAAATCTGCGTCTAGGACATGCGTGGCTTGTTGGTGAGTATGCTGTGGGGACATTTGTGATTTCTGTGTGGCATGGGGTACCCACCAATTCTGGTTGTGATATTTGTGTCTGTCATCCCCCTACATAGGCGACTCGGCGTACCCAAACCGGCCCTGGCTCCTGAGTCCCATACGTAATCCAACTACAGCGGGTGAAATGCGCTACAATGATGCCCATGGAAGGACACGTAGAGTGGTGGAACGTACTTTTGGACTGCTAAAGTCTAGGTTTCGGTGCCTGGATAAGACCGGAGGGGCCCTGCCTTACTCACCAGGCAAAGTATGCAGGATCGTGGTTGCCTGCTGCATGCTCCACAACCTGGCCGTGCGCAATGCCATTGAACTGCTCTTGGACCCTGAAGACCAACAAGTTCCTCGGCCTCCCATCCCACCCATGTCGACTGATGAGGATAGTGGTGAGGAGGAAGGTGTGGACCAGAGGCGCCAGCTCATTGATCGCTACTTCCCTTGAATGTGAGTGACTACCTCTTGTGCCAGTTGACAATGCCTTATGTCTGTTTGCTTGTGTTGTGTGGATGTGGTGTGCATCAGCTGGGTGTTCTGCTATGTGATGTTTGCATGTGTGTGTGTTTATTTATTTGGACATGCAAGTCTCCATGATGTGTGTCCTCTCATCCAATGATTTTGTGATGAGTGTGGTTTGTGGAATATTGCACTGCAGTGTGTTGTGATGGGTGTGATTCTGTTTCCTGACGTGTGTTTGTTGTCTCTGATTTTCCCTAGGTCACTCCCGCAGCGGCATGATTATGTACGACTTGGATCCCTGCACCTGGTTACGTCTGTTTCTGAGACAATCATGTGATTAAACATGGAGGCAACACATCATTGAGTGAGTAAGTGGAATTTATTTACAGGTTGTGCATTGGTGCTGGTGAATCTTTACAAGTAAGTGTGGGGTGGGGGAGTGTGAGTTGAAGGTCATGGCAGATGAAATGTCCGTGCTGACACCACATTGGGTGATGTCCGGCTAGTCCAGCAGACCTGTGCCAATGATTGGCTATGTGGGACAGGATAGTTTGCAGGGTGAATGGCTGGCTCAGGCAGTGTCAGAGTCATTGTCGGCCCCTCTTGGAGCGTGTGGATGGAGCATCCCCACTGCTCTCACCCACTTCCAGCCTCGGACGGCCCCTCCGTCTTGGAGGTGGAACGGAGTCAGCTGGGGGGGCAGGTTGCTCAGGGGCCACATCCGTCGCCAGGGCACAGGTGGCGGTGGCGGTGGTGTTGCTGGCCGTGGCGTCTGGACACTTGGTTGAGGGGGGCTGGGGTGTTGCGGGCTATCCATTCCCTCCACATTGTTGTCTGCTGGCCCATGATGTCCACTATCTGGCCAAGGCGGCAGTCAATGGCCCGCAACATGTTTGTGTTGTCCACCGAGTCCTGGTGGGCACGATCTGCCTGTTCCTGGCCATGCTCGTAGGAAGCCTGGACCCTGGCTAGGGCTTCCAGTGACTCTGCCACAGGATGGGGTGGGTGTCCTTCCTCAGCTCGACATTGTGTGGAACTCCTGCTTGTCTGATGTGGCCTGGGCTCTCTCCTTTCACGCCCACTCTCCCTGCTTGGCTGGGATGCCGATGGCCCTGCGTCGTGCGGTGGGTTAGGCAGGGTGGCACAGGCAGGAGTGGTGGTACTGGTGGTGGTGGTGGGTCTGCAGCTCACTGTGGCCGGTGTTGTAGGAGTTACACAGGCGACGGTTGTCGGGGCTGGGATTTCCTGTGAGCCAGATGGCCCTGGCAGTCTGCTTGGGCCTGCACCATCCTCCGCACCGGAGCTGGCTGTGGCATCGCCCCCAGAGAGTCCTGTATGTGTGTGAGGCGAGTCTTGCGGCCGGTTGCTGGTTTCACCAGTCAGATTACGATCACCTGGGGGACAAGATTGTGCTGATCAGTACTGTGGACATTACATGTTCATTTCAATTTGATTACATTTCAGTGTCCTGTCCCCCACCCACCTCTCGACACCCACCACCACCGCCTTCCCTGTAGACATGGGGGCCTGTTGGGAGTTGTAGTAGTGGCCTCTCACACACCCCACCCACCACCACTGCCTTCCCTGTGGACATGGGGGCCTGTTGGGAGTTGTAGTAGTGGCCTCTCACACACCCCACCCACCACCACCACCCTCCCTGTGGACATGGGGGCCTGTTGGGAGTTGTAGTAGTGACCTCTCACACACCCCACCCACCACCACCACCCTCCCTGTGGACATGGGGGCCTGTTGGGAGTTGTAGTAGTGACCTCTCACACACCCCACCCACCACCACCGCCTTCCCTGTGGACATGGGGGCCTGTTGGGAGTTGCAGTAGTGGCCTCTCACACACCCCACCCACCACCACCACCTTCCCTGTGGACATGGGGGCCTGTTGGGAGTTGTAGTAGTGGCCTCTCACACACCCCACCCACCACCACCGCCTTCCCTGTGGACATGGGGGCCTGTTGGGAGTTGTAGTAGTGGCCTCTCACCCACCCCACCCACCACCACCACCCTCCCTGTGGACATGGGGGCCGGTTGGGAGTTGTAGTAGTGACCTCTCACACACCCCACCCACCACCACCGCCTTCCCTGTAGACATGGGGGCCTGTTGGGAGCCATTTACATTTTGGTGAGTATGTGGCCCACGTGCATGGGTTGGGGCCTGGGAGATGTGTCTTATCAGTTGTGTGAGGCTGACCATGTCGTTCTGATCGTGGTGCTTGGTTTGTACTTACCAGCCTCTTCTCCTTCCTCAAGTCCTTCCAGGCTCTCTGGGCGCAGTATGCCCAGCACCTTTTCCTCCCAATCAGTGTAGGGTATGGGCTCCGGGGGTGTGCCGCCGCCAGTGTGATTTGCTCTTAGATGGTTTTTGGCACGGATGCCTTTGACCCTGGTTTTCAGGTCATGCCACCGCCTCTGTATCTCGTGCTTTGTCCTTGTCACGGTCCCTGACGCATTCACCCGACGTACGATCCTGTCCCACATGTGATTTTTGTGAGCCACGGTGGTCTGCTGGACTAGGGCCCCGAATATGTGGGGTTCAACACGGATGATTTCATCCACCATCACCTTCAACTCGGTCTCCGTGAATTTTTTTTTTTTTTGGGTGCCATGGTGTGTGGTGCTCAGGGTGTGGGTTGAGTGAGTTGGGAGGTGCAGGTGTGTGGTGTGTAGGAATGGTGTGGTGGGTGTTTGTGTGGTGGGTGTGGTAGGGTGGTGGTTGTGTGTCTTCAATTGGTGTGTGCTGTCGATCGTCTTGGGCCTCTTGCTAGCAGCTATGCTGTGATGCAAAGGATTTTGGTAGTGGGTGGGAGTCATTTTATAGTCTGTGTCGTGGCCGTGTCTCAATGGTTGTTGGCAGTCAGGTGCTAGGTGGGTGTGTTGACTAGTGTGCATTATTAGGTACTGGGGGGGGTGTCATTGTGGCTTGTGATTGGTGTTGATGTTTCCGGTGGGGGGTAGTCCTTTTTCGTGTGTTTGCTATTTACTTCCGTCACACTTTTTGTCATTGGTTTGACGGTAGGGATGTTGTTCGTGTTAGCCTTCCGCTGTGATGCACTGTTTCACGTTGCATTGTTTCCGCTGCGGCCATGGATGGCGGTGCGTACCGGGGTACAGGCGGCGTTATCCTAATCGCGGACACGGAGCCTTCGCAGGTATGGCGGTAGATGTGACTGTTCCCGCGGTCATGTGTGTCCGCGGCGGGCGGTGTTTCATCGGTTCCGTCTGCTTGCGGCGGTCTCTGGTGTACTTCGACCGCCGCGGACGGAGTTTGGTGTGCTCCGTCCGCCGCGGTCGGGGTTTCGTTCCATTATTTTCCTAATCGCTACGGCGGTTTATCCGCGGAGCGGTCCGGAGTATCTTGCCCGCTTCCTTGGCGGACGGAACACGTTTCCGTCCGCGATCCTAATCGGCCCCTAAATACAGAACAAAAGAGGCAACGTTATTTTTTAAATCACTTATGATTTTACTAAAAACGTTATCAGTGGCACTTGAAAAACAAATATGGATCACGGCGTAAAATTAGTAGCATTAACAAAGCCATTAGGTCTTTCTATTTTTACAGGAGCAATGGCATTTATATTTGAATGCATTTTAAAATCAGCAATAAACTCTTCCCCTATGCAGGTTACAGTATCTTAGCTCTTTAATAAAAGTCCCAAGAGTTAGACACAAGTGCTTTCGGGTGCGGGCTGCGTTACATTACGCCCTTGCTAAAGGTCTGATATCCTTTACCTTTTTCACAGAACCTCGACCTCAGGTCCGGTGTAAGATTTATGCACTAGAGGTGAAGGTAGCTTAGATATGGTAGATTTGTAAAGGTGGGTATGGAATCTTCGGTATGCTATGTAGATGAGCAATGGAATGGGAATGTCCTGTTAGGTTCTCCGCCTATTCTCCGGACATCTAGAATCTCTGTATGTCGAGAGAATAGAGGGAACTTTGAGGAGCCAGGGTTCGAGGACGGTTGCAAGAGGTTGGAGAGATGCGGATCGTTTCTGCAGTCCTGTTGATTTACTAAATAAATAAATAAATAAATACTTTTCTTCCTTCCTTCGTTTGCACGTCTTTACAGGCCCCCTCTAGCTTTGTGCATAGCAGACCTGAGAGCTCCTAGCTGACTCCGAGCGTGGAGGGGTCGCCTCCATGCACTTTTCAGGTTTTGTTATGCTATTGATCTGGGTGGTGTCCTTTATCTCTAGGTGATAACAGTTGTAGTGGAAATCCGGCACAAGTGCAGTTTAAATCTTGTTCAAAGAAGTGCTGTTTAAATTTTGTTCAAAGAAGTATGTGTGCTTGGTCTTTTAGGGGCATATCTACAAGGAAATAGCACAGCGCAGCGTCAAAATTTGCAGCACTGAATCATTTAAAAAACGCAGGGATGCACCCTATTTTCAACAATATGGCGCATCCCTGTGTTTTCCGTGGTGCTGGTGCTGAAAAAAGCTGCCTCTGGTGCCAACACAGACACCCTTGTGCCATAGTGCAAGGGTGCCTGAGTTGCAAGGAATGATTATTTATGTGCAGGAAAGTGTCCCTTCATGCACACAAACAATTAATACTGGCGATTTGCTACTTCTATGTAGCAAATCACCAATATTTACTGATTGTTTATGTGCAGAAAGAGACACCTTTCCGCACTTAAACAATCATTAAAGACCTTTTGCTTTATGTGTGCTCAGACATAGAAAAAGCAAAAACAAGGAAAAAGAAAAATATTACTCCTCGTTGCGCCAATCTAACGCCTGCTTTTGCATGGTGTTCGTTTTTGGTGCTGCCTCAGATTTACACATTCTTGTAAATCTAGTGCAGCGTTAAAAAGCAATGGGTGTTGTTGGTAAACGCCCACAGCAACAAACATTGCACACCCCTTTCATGCTGAAAACTGCATGAAGGGGTACCATATTTACAAAGCCGTTTTGAGCCACACAAAGTGGCCTAACAGTACTTTGTAAATGTAGTGCAGTGCATTGCGCCACCGGAACGTCGTAAAAAGTGACCTCGGGCATTTTGGTACTCTCCAGTGTGTTGCTGACTGCTGAAAGGCAGTGTGCAAGTGATTCCCACCTAAGGAGTTCGCCCAAGTTCAGCAGTGGCCTACTTTTAGTCCTCTGCTTCATGGGAAGGAAGGTAGGTTTGGAATGGTAGGTAGGTTAGGTTAAGTGTGATAGATCAGGCAAGATACAAAGATTAGGTATGGTAGAAATAGAAAGTATGGTATGCTAGCTATTGTATGTATCTTAGGTTAGATAAAGAAGGTTAAGAATAGTAGGTGCGGTAAGCAAGTATGTAGATCAGGTATGGTAAGTAAGTATGGTAGATACTGATGGTAAGTAAGGCGGCATGGTTGATAGGTTTGGGGAGCTTGATTGGTGTAGTATGTAGGTAGGACATATTAAGTATACTAGGTTATGTATGGTAGTTAGGTTAAGAATTATAGGTTATGTATGCTATATGTGTGCTAGGTATGTACGGTTAATAGTTGTAGTAAGTAGGCTAGAATACGGTAAAGTTGAATATGGTGGTTAGTTTGGTATGGTAGGCTGGTTAGATATGGTAGATAGCAGCCACGGTCCGTGCAGGTAACAGCAATGGGGGGGTAGGGGATTCCGAAGGACAGTGCTGATGGAAAATTAAATAAATAATTAATTTTCCCTCTGCTTTGTCCGTTGGAATCCCCCCACCTGGCCCTATCGCCTCACCTGTCTTACCTGCACGGACTGCGGCTGGAAGATAATTTAGGTATGGTATGCTGGTGTGGTAAGACTAGTATCATAGGTAGATAAGATGGGTAAGTGGGTACAGTAGGTTTAGCATGGTAGGTTACATACGATATGACATAACATTTTTGGCTGATATTTACAAATTTGATCTATTAAATAATTTACTAGAGTTTAGGCTTACACAAGACCATTATTAATGAGAAGGGCAAACGTACTATTTTTATTAAATCGCTTTTTTGCTTATGGGTGAGTAGTTTACATTCATGTAGATGTGTTTCCTTAATATAAACCAGTATAATCTTAATCATAATCATAAAAATAATTATTTAAAAGGGATCCCTTCATTAAACAGATTGCATTAATAGAGTTGTATCATGCCCTCAAAGAAAACAGTCATGAAATCGAGGTAGAAGGTGAAGTCTACATACACAGCCAAAAAGTGCATGGTAGATACCTTTAACAATGGGCCAGCATATGTGTTGCTCCTTAAGTAGGCCCGTGTGCCGGTACATCTATATATAATGAGCAGAAAAGATGCAAATCCAAAGTGTTACCATGACAGCAATAAATGAGTGCGCAAAGGCAATGGTGAATGGCACTGGGAGTTCATTTTATGACTAGCTTAAGTATTCAAACAGCCATAAATACCCATAGCTTACGAACAACCATAAATAAACGATTACAATGTCATTGTGCCAGCAAGACAGACACACCATGGGTATATCTTCTCATCATGTCGTATGTATAGACTAATAAAAGGATAACTTGAAGTAACCATCCAGAAAATGCAATGGACTTGACAGACAGTCCATTCAAGCAATGGCAAACCATGGGAAACACATAAAACCCCATTACTGAAGAGGGCTGACCCAAATCCCACTCTTGCTACATACTTTTTACTTCTTTATACTACTTTTAGATGTATTGGCCACAACAGCTCACACAAAAAAGCAAGGCCTAAAAACGACATCAAATATAACAGTTAAACAGAATTAAATTCCAAACTATAATTTAAGGGTTTTACATAGATCAGTCTGGTTTCCATCCTCTCCCTTCATCACTCATTTCCCTTTGATCACAATATTCTCCTTGGTCACCTTGTTCAGAGTCCTGTATTTTAGGTATCCCTACATTGGTGTTATTTTTTCTGACATTTTCACTATGTTTTACAAACCTTTCCTTTATGTTTGTAGGCAACCCCATTTCTATAGATTATCTCCACTAGAATTATACCCTGTACCATGCTCTGGTCCAGTGGCTGCTTCTAGTTATGCAGTATCGTTTTGGCTTCATACCCCAAAATCCTCCGTTTTTCCTTTTGTGGGAGTAACCCCTTCAAGCCATCCCCCTTTTAACCCTAACCTCCCTTTACCTTTATCCTCCCTGGAACCCAAAAAAACATTTTAGTCCTAAAAACCCCTTTATGTCTACCGTCCACTGAAAGCTAAAAACTATTTACCTCCCTTTACCGGGACCCTCCCCTGAAACCTATAAACCACTTCTCTCTCTTTACCTCTACCCACCTCTGAATCTTAAAAAATCCTTCCATTCCTTTGCATCTACCCAGCATTGAACCGTAAGTACCCTTACCTTCCTTTTCCATTACTTACCTGTGAACCCTAAATACCCATATTATCCTTTACCACTGCCCACCCCTGACCTGGGAAAAACCTTACCTCCCTTTACCTTCGCTCTCCCTTGAACCCTAAAAATCCATCACCTCCTTTACCACTACTCACCCCTAACAGCCCCTTACCTTCCTTCACCTCTCCCTTTCCTCACACTTACATGTTCCTTAACCCTTACCCATCCCTTGATCCTTAAATCCTCCTTTTTTTAAATGACATAATATTTATGTCATTTAAAAGAAATACTTACCTGCATAGTAAAGTACCGTGGGGTAAAGACTACAGGGAAAGGACTGCATAGCAGTGATTACATTCTGAGATACTTAGCCTGTCGTGGAGCCCTTGCCTTTATTATAATTATGAATCCAAGACTGAAACATATAATCTGTACAAATTACATATCGCAGACCATTGCATTTGTTCTATATTTTTAGACTACCTTCAGGGTGGTCTTCAAACGTGGGCTGTGTTGGGAGACTTTAAACAGACGCTGTGGGAAGGTGTTACCAAAACTGCATTCCATTTACTGGGACCCCTGCCAAAGGAAAGAGGATGCCAGGCATCTCACAGGTCAAAGCATGGACGAAAGACCTATGGCCAGATTTATTATTATTTAACGCAATGCAGTGAAAGGCAGAGGACAGGAATGCCCTATAATTACCAATATATGGTGCATTCCTGCTCTCTGTCGGTGCTAGTGCACAAGCTGCTGCCTAACGCCATTTCAGGAACCCTTGTGTTGTGCCATGGTGCCAGGTTGCCTGCTTTGCAGGCAGGTTCATGTTAGTGCAGGAAAACACACCTTACTGCACAAAAAACAATCCTTGGAGTCTTTTTCCTCTTTCTAAGTGTGCTGCAGAATGCATCACAGTTAGAAAGAGGAAACAAGGAGAGGACATAAAGATATTTTTCCTTGTTGTGCCTCTCCTTGGAAGTCAAAGCATTTTGACACATACACAGTTTTAACAGTCTTTGTAAATCTAGGAATGCGCCAAAATCCATGTGTGGATGCCTATGAACACCCTCTCTCCACCCATGGAATGCATTCCTGGGGCAGAGTAACACAAGGCAGCAACTTGCGCTGCTTTGCGTTACTACAGACTTCCCAAGCAATGCTGGGCCATGCAAAGTGGCTTTGCATTACTTGGTAAATCTGGCTTTAGCATTGCGATGTCCTTGCAACACCATACATGACGCAAGGGCAACACAATGCAATGATAAATCTGGCCCCTAGACTCTAGGATTTACTCCATTCAGGAGGATGCATCTTAAGTGATGTTTAATGCTATCATCAAGAAGGGCTGCTTCCCTGAAGAATGGAAAAAAGCTTCAGTTCTTCCACTTTTGAAAAAGCCCTCTCTTGATTCTGTGACAGAGAATAATTACCAACCCATATCGCAGTTACCTCTTCCTGCAAAGGTCATTAACAAACATCTCAATAATACCCTGTCAGAATACTTAGAGACAAATAACAGTCCAAACAAGGCTCAGTTTGGCTTCAGTGCAAGCCACAGTACTGAGACTGCATTGATGGCAGTGCCTCAAGAGTTTAGATGTATTATGGACAACAGTGGGAAGGCCGCAGTCACCCTTCTGGATCTCTCTGCGCCCTTCGACACGGTCAGCCATGTGGTATTTTTGGAGTGGCTGGCAGCCATCGGGATCACAGGTTCAGCTTTTGATTTCCTTTCCTCATTTATAGGAGGTTGAGAGCAAAAAGTGGCCCTTGGGCAGTTCAATTTGAAATATTTTATCCTGCGCCGCTCCCGAGGGGTGAGCTCTCAGCCCTCTGCTATTTAATATTTATGTGGTTCCCTTAGTCAAGCTAATTCACTCATTTGATTTTGCCACAGTAGTGTATGCTGAAGATACTCAGATCGTTGTATCAATCTCCAACAATTTGGAGGAGGTTGCCGACTGGTTTAACAGTTCTATGACAGGCATTGTCAGTTGGATGAGTGGCAACTGCTTAAAGCTAAACTCCCAAACAACTGAGGTTCTCATTTTTGGGAAAGATGGCTCTTTCTGGAATTGATCGTGGTGGCCGCAGTTTCTTGGATCCCTTCCTTTACCAGTTTACAAAGTAAAAAATCTTGGTGTTGTGTTTGATGCTGAACTGTCTTGTATAGACCAGATTAATAAAGTGACATCATCATGCTTCTTTATAAGAATGTTGAGAAAGAAGTTACCTTTTTTCCGCCAAATTTGCAAAAATCAGTGGTCAACTCCCTAGTCTTATCCAGCCTCAATTATTGCAAATCCCTTTACATGTGTATTAAACAAAATACATTAAGCAAGCTCCAGATGGTGCAGAATACAGCTTGTTTCCTGCTTAAGAAACGTCCTTAAGTCAAGTCTGCAACAGGTGCAATGGCGGAACTTAATTGGCTTCCTGAAAGGAAAAGGATCGCCTTCAAGACCTTAGCTCTGGCTCACAAGCGTTGATTGGATGAGGATCAAAGTACCTTAAAAGTAAATTTAGAAGACTCTCTCCTAAAAGATTTCTACGATCAGCCTCCCTAAATCAGCGACTACTCCTAGAATTAAGAGAGCTGCCTGGGGTGGTCGAAATTTTGTCTCCTCCATCTGTGTTCTTTGTAATGGACTGTCTCTGCATCTTAGAAGTCAGGCCAACTTTCTGTGCTTTCGAAAGCAGTTGAAAACTTGTTTTTTTTAATCTTCTTAATAGACTACGGCTCTTATAACCTGTCCTCACTGGTATTAGGTTGGATGCAGTATTATGCTAGCGCCAAGACACCTGAGAGCAATTGCGGGCTCTACAAATATTTAATCAAATCAAATCAAAATCAAATCAATCGTTATATGTCTTAAAATTCACCGTAGAACTGTTTAAAAGAGACAGCAAGATTGCATCTGGGTTTCTGAGATGACACTCTCTAAACATCTTTAATATGCATGCAAAAATATAACAAGTCTCTACGCCGTGACATAATTTTCTGTATGACATAGATCATTTTTAACTCAAGGAGTAGCATATTGTGATGAGATATATTATAAATGAGACACAGACTTCTATGTGAGGGTATTTGAAGGAAAAGGTGAGTTGGCATGCCTAAAAACCCTGGGCCTCATTTGCAAGTTTTTGACTCAGGGTCCCTTTGCTGAGCTGCCTTGTGTCAAATGGAAAGGACAGAAGTGTGCGTATTTATATGATATATGGCACATTCCTGTCCCTTCACCCTTTGTTGGTGTCGTTTTGAATGCCATGAGCCAACACAGGCACCCTTGCACCATGGTGTAAGGGTGTCTGCTTTGTTGGCAGGATTGTTTTTTACAGGAAAGGACACATTCCTGCACAGAAACAATCCATGGAGGTGTTTCCTCTTTCTATGTATGCTGCAGAACGCAGAACACATCAAAAGAGGAAAACAAAGAGGAGAAATATAGATAATTCTCCTTGTTACACCTACCATGGGGATGCGTAGCATTTTGACACATTCCCAGGCCTACCAGTAATGGTTAATCTGGTAATGCAACGAAATCCATGGGTGTTGAGTGGGAACATGCATTCAGCACCCATGGAACGCCTCCCTGGAGTAGAGTAACGGAACGCAGCAATTTCTGCTGCATCACATTTCTCGGGATTTATCAAGTCACTCAGGGCCACACAAGGGGGCCTTGCGTGGCTTGATAAATTAAGGGGCAGATTTACTAACCTTTCACACAATGCTGTGGTCTAGCAGGGCAATTTGCTGTGCTGCATTGCGTGAAAGGGAGAGATATGGCGCTCTTCTGTCCTCTCATAGCGCTATTGCACTTCAAGCAGCCTAGCACCAATGCAGGCATCCTTGCACCAGGGTGCAAGGGTGGCTGCGTTACAAGGACAATTGCTTCATGCAGGAAGGGATACCGTTCTGTGCAAAAGCTATCTCTCTCTAGACATTTTCCTCTTTCTATCTATACTGCAGCACACATGGAAAGAGGTAATAGTGAATAGCAGAAAAAATGTTCTCCTCGTTACGCCATCCTCTGGGAGGTGTAGGGATTTCCCGCAATCCCAGGTTGAGAAGCCTTTATAAATCTGGGATTGCATGGAATCAATGGCAGGGGCGGCCTTAGGCATGTGCAAGCTGTGCACCTGCACAGGGCCACCAAACCCCAGGGGCCACCACGCCAATATATATCCTTAATATAATAATCCTCTGAGAATGGATACATATTTGCGTGGCAGCCCCTGGCAGGCATTTGGCGGCCTCCGGCTCTGTTCCACTTCCAAACACCCTGACCCCCCTCTTCACTGGCCTCCGCGCTTCGCCCCTCTTCGCCCCCCCCCTCTTCCGGGGCCCCCTACCTACGCTCCCTGCCCAGGGCCGCCATGAGCCTAGAGCCGCCCCTGTCAATGGGTGGATGCATGGGATCGCTCATGTTCCACCCGGGAAATGCCTCCCACAATGAAATGCAAAGCAGTGCAGCACAAGTTGCTGCATTGCGTTATATTTTTTTTACAAAGCTACACAAGCAGCGCAAATCACCCTTGCGTGGCTTTGTAAATATCTACCAGCATTTTGCGTCATGGATGCGCCACAAAAATGGTGCAACCATGACGCAAAATGTAAGTAAGTCTGGCCCCTAATTTATGAGGTGCGCGCTCTTGCGCGCCGTTGCATGGCGCAAGGGCGACGCAACTCATTGATAAATATGGCTCTTTGTGTACGCGCAGTTGTGCATGCTTGTGGTAAAGATGCTAAGACGCCCATGGGTAAACGATGCGCTTTACAAATATCAAAAATAAATAAATAAATAAATAATGTCCTCCCCACACAGAGTTTTTAAACTAAATTTCTATTTGGAAGCACCAAAGTTATCATCTCTCTTTCTAGTTTCATTTTGTCATGTCTTTCTCATTGAATTTGAAGCAGAGACATGCTTTCTTACCAAGCGTAAAGGAGAGCTATCTGTGTATTTATGCAAGTGTGCTTTGCGTGCGCCTTGTTTCAACTAAGTATGTGCAAATGGGGTTTCTGCAACCTTCAAAACAGAAGAGTGCAAAGTGTAAAATGAAAAGATAAATAAAATACACAAATGTGTGCAATGCCACCAAGGAGCAGGAAGCGATAACATTCCACTGTTTACATTCCAAGCTCCATGAGGGCAGTTTATAGACAGTCTGTATATCAAAAGAAAGTTAGCGAGCTGCAACAAAACCAAAAAAGAAAATGAGTCCGGCATTCCTAAAACAATGTACATTTTTGGACTAATTTTTTCTCACCTACGCAGTCTGCCTTTTTCTGTTTCTCGATGGAAGCGTCCTGATAAAACACTGCAACAAGGAGTGAGGGTAGGAATACGACGGATCTGTGGCAATTACTTGTTATTATTAATTTTAGGCCGGAGCAGTGTTCCTCAGAGGCATGCCATCCTAGCCTGTTCTGTGCCCCTCAGTTTTACCGAACCCGGAGTTCCTGGAGCTGGCAAAATAGGTTGAATGTTTCCCAGTAAAAAGTGAGAGGTTTCCGTCCACAGATTCCACGAAATGGTTTGCTGAGAGATGCAAATTGACCATGGGGAATGCCCCCAGAATCCACATTTCCATGAGGAAAACTCCTAACTCCAGCTGCTTATTGCAGACAGTAAATACTTCACCCAGGAGCTCTGTGCGGACAGGTTGTGAGGATGAGAATGATGATGAAAATATAATTTATTTTAATTAAAGACTTAGAAAAACACATTCTGTCCATTCATTTGAAAGGCGCCCCTGCCTTCCCAAGGGCACCTGAAGCAGAATCCTTTTAGGGGAGCTCTTGTGATGTGACAAACCCTGCAATGTGATGTATCGAGGTCGAGGGTAGTTGCAGAGGGAAGGCCTCCACTGAAGCAGGGGGGACATGGGAGACCACTGTTGAGAAGGTGTGTCAGAAGCACGGGGTCTTCCTTTAAAGTTCTTGTCTGGATTATTTTTAGTGACTTATATAGCTGGATCTCGTAAAAAATTGGGATCAAGCCAAGAACTTGCCCTGTTGCTTGTTAGCCTGTACCAAATGCTGTCATCCACACAGTGGTGATATGCACAGACATGTTGAAGGACCTCTATTGTGATATGTCCTTGGTATGAATGGCTAGTAAAAAGGAGCTGCACCATTGTACACAAGGACACCAGATGGGGAGGACCACTACTGGAGGCTGGGGACACTGAGAGGCCAGAAGCTGCAAGGCCTGCACAGGCTACACATATTAGGGGGGCAAGGACGGGGGCAATAGAACAAAGGTGAGAAATAATCCAAATGAAATCTCAACTGGAAATCAAAACAAACTAAAACCGAAACTAAAAACCACATTGCAAACTGATTTGAGACTGACTTGAAATCTCAAATTACCTTAATCCGTTATTTCTTCAACTGACATGTTTAAACTTCCATTCTCCCACCTCAAAGCTCCTTCAACCTAATCCTTCCTATCACAAATGTTAGACCTGGCATCTTTTGTGTGATTTCCCCCATATTTTTTGGTTCTGACCTGTTTATTGACTGTGTTCTGCATTTCGTTTTTGCTGTTTTAACTGCTTTGGGCACTTTACCACTGTTGACCAGTGCTAAAGTGCAAGTGTTCCCTGTGTACACTGCATTGGTGATTTGCTTATCCATGATTGGCATATTTGATTTACTAGTAAATCCCTAGGAAAGTGCACTAGGTGTGCTCAGGACCTGTAAATCAAATGCTACTAGTGGGCCTGCAGCACTGATTGAGCCCTCACATGAGTGCCCCTGCAAACATGTCTTGGACCTGCCACTGCAGTGTCTTTGTGTGAGGTTTAAACTACCATTTTAACCTGGCAGGTGTACTCACTTGCCAGGCCCAAACCTTCCTTTTCTTACATGCAAGCCACCCCTGAGTTTGGCCCAAGTCAGCCCCATGGGCAGGGGGCAGTGTATTTAAAAGGTAGGACATGTACTGATGTTTTTTTACATGCCCTAATAATGAAATACTGCTAATTCTGTTTTTCACTCTTGCAAGGACTATCTCTCCCATAGGGTAACATGAGGATTGCCTTGATATTTATTTTAAGTGTAATTTCCTTATTCGGGCTGATAGAGATTTGGAGTTTGCGGTCTCTGAACTCACAATTTAAAAGTACATCTTTTGGTGGAGTTGGTTTTTAAATTGCATGTTTGAAAATGCCACTTTTAATTTTCTTGCTTAACCATTCTATGCCTCTGCCTGTCTGTAGAATCCACGTCTGGGTTAGAATGACAGTTGGGCTCTTGTGCATTCACTCTAGACAGTCACACAAAGGGAGCGGAGGTGTGCCTTGCATATCCTGATGGGCAATCACCAGGCTGATGGGTCTTCCTGAGCTAGAGTGGTGGGAGGAGTTGTCACTGACACCTGAATAGGACTGTGCCTGTCCTCACACAAAGCTGTCTCCACCTCCCTGTAGTGTGTATGGAGCCAGGTCAGGGAACGGCAGGGTCTTACACACTACAAAGACTTTCCTTTGAAGTTTGCCTACTTCAAAGGTGGAAAGCGGTATAAGTATTGGACCTCTGACACACTCAAATTAGATCACTCCTGGACTAAAGGACATCCTGCCAGGAGGAAGAGCTGGATGCTGTCTGGGGAACTGACACTCTGCCTGTTGCTTTGTTGTGCTGACCGGCTGCTTGCTGCTTCTCTCCTGGGAGTGAAAGGACTGACTTTGCTTTCTGTATACTGCTTCCAAGGTTCTTCAAGGGCTTATGTTTGCTTGTCACCTGTTAAGAAGTCTCAGGGCCATTAAAGACTTCACCTACAAGTGCCTGGGCTCTGCTGGTGAGAGTCTTGACTTGCCAAGTGGTTCCAAATCATGTCTCCTGGCCCTTGGCAGTGGAATCTGGTGAACTGAAGGAGAAAATCCATGCATCGACTCCAAGCATCTGTTTTTATCGATGCATCACTACAAACTTTGATGCATCGCCAGTGCCAGCACCGGAGTGTGGATACCGATCACCGCATCAACCCTGGCTTTCACCACATGCCTCAGCTTTCCATCACAGCGTGCCAAAAGAACTGCTGACTCATGAGTTTGGCCACCACATCACCGCAGTCCATGGCGCACTGCTCCAACTCCAACACAACCCCTGCTTCATTGCTGTAGAATCCAAGCAGGGCATCAGGATTTTCAACACATCATCCCTGGGTGCTGATTTCTTCATCGATATTGCCCAGTGGTAAGGAACTGAGGCCGCATGTCCAGAGATTGATGCTTCACCTCCCTTTCCAGTAAGGAACCAACGCATCACCTCCCCTGGCAGTGAGAGCCAACGCATCATTTCCCCTGCGTAGCATTAAGGAACCGATGCATCACCTCCCTTGGCAGTAGGAAACCAATGCATCACCTCTCCTGAGTGTGATGAACTGACACATCACTTTGGTTTTCCGGCACCTCACCTTCCCTGCTCATCGCACCGTCTTTATATTTTAATGTATCCAAGGTACTTTGTGCTAAATGTGACACATCCATAGATTTCTATGAACTGTACTTCTTTAACGTTTGAAAAGTGATATCTTCCCTTGTGTTTGTCATTTTGGTCTTGCTTTATTTAGATAAATACTGGCTATTTTTCTAAATTAGTGTGGACTCAATTTGTAGTGTTTTCACATTGTTAATGTGTGTGTATGTATAAATAATTTACACATTGTCTCTGAGACAAGCCTACCAAGGGGGATACACAGGGGTTATCTTAGCTGTGTGACTCTCTTACCCTGACTACTTGGACAGGGTGCAACCCACTGCCAAATAGAGACCACATTTCTAACAACAACCTTATCCTTTACTTTTGCAACACATTCACTTATTTTTTCTCCCGCTCCGTTTCTTGCATATACTCCCCATTACAGATTGTACTCTTCTATTCCCTTGCTTCACCACATCTTCCTCCTCTCTTTCTACTCTCCAATTCCCTTCCTACAACTTTGAGTTTCTTCTCTATCTCCTTAATCTCTTCCTTTTACTGACTGCTCATTTCCTTCACTAAGCCTTTGAAACAAACCCATCTGTGTCCCTCCCTTACCATTGCCTTTCTTACCCTTGGATACCCAACACCTCTCTTACCCATCCTCTCTTTTTCTACCCTACCGCAAATCTTCCCATAATTATTCCTTCATTCCTCTATCCTTTATCGTTTTTTCTTCCTCCTTTCCTCTAGTTTCTCTTTCCAGCTTCCATTCCCCCCACTTTCCCCTCCCATCACCTTTACTCTTCTGCTACAAACCCTGCCTTGCCTTTCCTCTTTCCAGCTTATCCAAGCTCAATCCCGGCCCTCACCTTCCATCCCAATCCACCTCCTCATACCCTTCCCGCACGCCTCCCTTCCCACACCTTTCTCTTTCTGCAGTCTTCTGTTCACTTCTGATTCCTTCCCTCCCCTCCCCTCCCCTACCCTCTCCTCTCCCCAGTTTAAATGTAGCCCTCTAATTATAAACAGATTGGTAAATGCTGACGCCATCGCTTCTCAAGAACTGTTATTCACTTTTGCTATCTAATTGGAAAAATAGGCTTCATTTGTGTCAAACTCGAAAAGTTGAATAAGAAAATGGAACAACATTAGTTATCTTAACTTAAGATATAATTCTCTTTTAATAGTCACAGACTTAAAAGGTATTGAAATACAGCCTGCACAAATGATATTGTAACAAGCAGCAGATGCTATGGAACCTGTTGTTTAGTACAAAGGGTCAGTACAGACGTGCAGTCATGTATCCGCTTATGATGGAATTACTGCTACAATGTCTGAAAAAATGTATGAGATAACTGATGTGGTTATATCAACACTAGAGCCACAGCAAATATGCGAATGAATATTCCAATGGGTAGTGACTACTAAATGGTGCATAGAAAATGTTCACCTGTTAAGTCGAGGGAAGTGAGTTTGAAGCTTTGCTTCAGTGTAGGCAGCAACGTTTTTTTTTTTTAAACAGATTTTATTGTGTCAACGCACATATCATGCATATCTCTGACACCCAGAGACAAATGCCACCATCAATGCACCAGCTATATCTTTAGTCACATGCATAACAATGAATAACCCTAAACACCCCCCCGCTGAGGAATTAGTGCCACAGATGTAATCAATGTGCAACCCCCACTCCCTCTCCCCCCTCCCGCACCCTCCCCGCGTGCTAACTCGCTCACCTGACGCATAAAGTAGCAAAACATTACATGCCATGCACAATGCATACCAGCTGCCACTGTTCATGGTCCGTTACATCATATCGTCGGAAGGGTGGCCTCCTCGGGTGGCCGGTCAAGGTCCAGACCCCGATAGTCCGCCCACCGTTTCCAGATTTTGAAGTGCTTCCAGGGACATCCCCTTGCTAGAAATACAGGTTGTTCCAAGCCCATACAATAGTCCATTCCGTTCTTCCAGGCCGTGAGTGACGGTGCCTGGGGGGCTTTCCATGCTTTCGCAATATCACGTTTCGCCAGCATAAGTCCTAACAACATTAAGTGACGTTTATATCTTTTTCCCCCGATCCCAGCCATGACATGCAGCAGTGCTAGTTTGGGATCCCTCTGTAACCTCCAGGCTAAGACTTCATCTAGGCAACGATGGACCCCATCCCAAAACCTTTGCAGCGATGCGCAGTCCCACACCGTATGTAGTAATGTGCCAACTTCTAACCCACAGCGAAGGCAGTCGGGGGATGCCACCAGTCCCGCCTTCCACAGCCGCTGTCTGGTGTAATATGTGCGGTGCAAGTATCTAAACTGGCGCGTGGATATGGCTGCTTCCCTGGGACTCTCGAGGGCTTCAACCCAATCCTCCTCGTCTAGTTCCCCGACATCCCGCTCCCAGTGGGCACTAAGGCCACTCAGATCTGAGGAGCAATGCCGCACTAACATCTGGTAGATACGCAATAGTTTTTTGTCTGGCAGCTCACCCATGAAGATTTCTGCTTCAATGGGACTGAATTTAGGGATTTGCTCCAGGCCAACTAGGGAGGGTGCCAGGGCATGGCGGAATTGAAGGTATTTATAGAACTGAGTGCGGGGCATCCCATAGTCCTCCTGTAAATTCGCAAAGGATTTAAGGGTATCGCCGGACAGAACGTCGCCCAGGGTGGAAATGCCAATGGCGTCCCAACCCCTGAAGCCCGTCAGGGCGTCCAACTGTGGCAGCCTTCCATTGCGCCAAAGGGGGGGCAGCAAAGTTCTTTTACTTTTCCAAAGCAAAGTTTAACTGCCCACAGCACACACAACTGTGCTATTTTACAGTTGGAGGATCACCACAAGGGTGGCTATTGCAAGGCTTTTAAAATGGCAATCCAACCTAAATAATTCATCAACAAACAACATGTAATAGATTTTAAATCTTTCACCAACTGTAACTCATCAAACGCAATTCATGCCATCATCTGCCCCTGCGTGAAAGTATACGTGAGCCAAACTCAACAAAAGGTAAAAGCACGTATACTCCAACATTGTAGCAGGGTCCATTGTAGTATACCAGGAGCACCAATGGTTGACCATTTCCAGAACGCCCAATATGAAGCAGAAAGTTTGAAGTGGCTCGTCTTAGAGAAGGTCACACTTGGAGTCAGAGGAGGAAACCTTCTTGAATGTCCGAGAGTGCAAGTGGATGCATCTTTTGTATAAAATGCAGAATGGTCTGAATGAGTTAGTATGCATACAACAATGGGCTTGCAGCCCACCCATTCCTTAAAGTTTGTTGGCTTCCCTGTTACTCTTATTTGCTGCCTTCCAATTGTCAAGAGCTTGCTGGCTTCACTTCCTCTTCTTTTGGTTTGTGTATAGACCACGTACTGATTGCTTCAGCTTTATTGCTGTCCTTCCTCTGATCGTGCTGGGATTGAGGGACCACTTTCATTTTTTTCTTCTCTGTCATCCTTGTTGAACCTCTTGCTATTTGTTGCTTTGTTTTACTATGCCACATACAGACCTCAAAAAAGCCCTTTTCTCCCTTGACATGGATGTTTATTGTGACATTAGATGCTATCTGCTTTTATTGAAACAACAGATGTTATCTGCTTCCAATTGTATTTTTACTAAGATAAGGACATGGGGGTAATTGCTTTCTTTGTGTGATAGGATTTTTTTTGCTAAATTGTATATATTTTTTTCCACACATGGAGATATTAACTGATTTTCTTCTGAATCACAGGGGTGTTGTGCTGAGACCTAACTTGCACTGCCAAAGCCAATAGTTCTTGCCGTTAACACCATTGGCCCTGCCAATGCCTCTTGTTCCTGCTGTACAGCATGAGCATTGCCAACTTGTGCAACGATTTGTAGCCTTGCTGTATAGCAGAGTGGTGAAAAGTATAAAAAAGAATAATGATGCATCCAGCACTAATGCACGTTAAAAAAAGAAAAGCTCATTAGCCTTGGGTGAATGTTGGCATTTTTTTTAATTAGTTTTAGCCACACTGCAAAGCATCTGTGCTGCTGTACAGCATGGCTACAAACCATTGCCAAAACCAATCGCACTCACAGGCTAGACCTGTTGACTTTGCCAATTTTTGTTTACTGAACAGAACTAAGAAAGGGAGGCATGGGGAAGAACATGTCAGAGATGGGGGCTCAAAAAGTGCAATGCAAATTAGAGGCACTAATTCATCCTCTGGCCTTCTTGGAAACAGTTTCCCGCTGCCAAAATTGGCAGCTAAAAGTGCCACATTTTTTTTTAAAAACGTGCAATCTTGACACATTGTGAAGAGAAATCATATTTTAGCATGCATGTTTTAATTTGCATATAATGCACTTATTTTAAACACATTATTACATAAAACAGATTTTAAATATTAGCACAATATTCCTAACTAAAGCACACACTTCCCTAAACCTTGACAGACAATGAATACTAATCAGATGACTAATAATGCTCTCAAACTTCCTAATGGGCACTAACATTAATTAATAATCAATGTAATATAAAAGATACATTGTGAGTGACATAAGCAATATTGACTTATATTGCAAACTCTGGGTTAATGTGACATTTCAAAAAAAAACTCAGGGGCATATTTACTAGCAAATGACACAGGCAAGCGCTGCAAGGCATCTTGCTGTGCTGAGCTGCATCATTAGGAAAGTGCAGGGATGCATCGTATTTACAGCAATACAACACATCCCTGTGATTTCCTCTGCACTAGTGCACACCATGGTGCAAGGGTGCCTGCTTTGCAGGGATAATTGTTTTTGTGCAGGAATGGACATCTTCCTGCACAAAAACAATCATTGATGGTGCTTTCCTCCTTCAGTGTATGCTTCAGAATGCAGTACTCATAGAAAGAGCAAAGAACGAGGAGCAATACTAGTATTTCTCCTTGTTGTGCCACTTTAATGCCTCCCCTGGGGAGGTGTTAGGATCTGATGGATTCCCATTTTTATAAAACCTTGTAAATCTGGGAATGCGTCAGAATCCATGGGTGTTGCGTGGGAACACCCAGAGTAATGCGTGAAAGGGTGCCATATTTACAAGACCATAAAAAGCCACTCAGTGTAGCGGTGTGTGGCCGTGTAAATATGGCTCAGCATTGTGCTCCTCCGGAGCATCTAAAATAGTGATGAGCCAATAGCGCAGGGGCCTTGTAAATATGCCCCAAAATTGGCAGCTAAAAGTGCCACATTTTTTAAAAAACGTTCAATCTTGACACATTGTGAAGAGAAATCATATTTTAGCATGCATGTTTTTAATTTGTATATAATGCACTTATTTTAAACACAATATTACATAAAACAGATTTTAAATATTAGCACAATATTCCTAACTAAAGCACACACTGCCCAAAACCTTGACAGACAATGAATACTAATCAGATGACTAATAATGCTCTCAAACTTCCTAATGGGCACTAAATTCAATTAATAATCAATGTAATATAAAATATACATTGTGAGTGACATATGCAATATTGACTTATATTGCAAACTCTGGGTTAATGTGACATTTCTAAAAAAAAACCTCAGGGGCATATTTACTAGCAAATGACACAGGCAAGCGCTGCAAGGCATCTTGCTGTGCTGAGCTGCATCATTAGGAAAGTGCAGGGATGCATCGTATTTACAGCAATACAACACATCCCTGTGCTTTCCTCTGCACTAGTGCACACCATGGTGCAAGGGTGCCTGCTTTGCAGGGATAATTGTTTTTGTGCAGGAATGGACATCTTCCTGCACAAAAACAATCATTGATGGTGCTTTCCTCCTTCAGTGTATGCTTCAGCATGCAGTACACATAGAAAGAGCAAAGAACGAGGAGCAATACTAGTATTTCTCCTTGTTGTGCCACTTTAATGCCTCCCCTGGGGAGGTGTTAGGATCGGATGGATTCCCATTTTTTTAAAAACCTTGTAAATCTGGGAATGCGTCAGAATCCATGGGTGTTGCGTGGGAACACCCAGAGTAATGCGTGAAAGGGTGCCATATTTACAAGACCATAAAAAGCCACTCAGTGTAGCGGTGTGTGGCCGTGTAAATATGGCTCAGCATTTTGCGCCTCCGGAGCATCTAAAATAGTGATGAGCCAATAGCACAGGGGCCTTGTAAATATGCCCCTCAGTTTTTGACCATGTGGTTTGTAAATGTCAGCAGAACCTCCCTATGGCAATATAGGCCCATATAGCACAGTTATCCATTATATATCCTCTCTCTTTTTTTTATATGATGTCTTTGCAGATGTCATCAGGGATGTTATCAATGATGTGCATAGCATAGCAAGTGTGGGAGTTATAGTTTCTTCCGTTAACTATAATGAGTGAATTTTTATGATTTTTTCAGTTTAAAATGTTACATTTAAACCAACATTTTCATTTAATTATAACATCGCTTTAAACTTTGTTTTATTCAGTATATTTCTGACGTTTTTTTAATGTGAAGTACCAATATAGGAAGTGTCATTTTAAGTAAGGCAGACCTACTGGCTTTGTGAAAGATCAGATCAACAAAATATGAAAGGCAGGTTTATTGGCTTTTTCAGGGTTCAGCACATAAAGGTATATAAAGCAAAGCTAATGACTTAAAAAAGAGGCATAGGAGTAAGCCCACGGCTCCTTTGATCCCACCATCTTCCCAGCTGGCAACCATCTTGGTCAACATTCCTTCTTTTTTTGTAGGTGCCCCGGTCAGGCCCTATGCACCCTAAAATTCTGTCCAACATTAGGTGATGAGGAAATTACTTGTGGAAATCACATTTTTTTCTGCCCCTCGTGATGGATGACTCCAAAGCTTTCCAAGATGGAGTTAAAGCGGATGCCTGATTTAATTTGGAAAATTTTGTGCAGCTTTATGAAAAGACCCTAAAGAAACTGCGACGACTGCCACTGTGTGTATAACTGATATACAATATATAGATAGATCTATATTTGGTTTAGCTGCTGTGTTAAAAGTTTCGGGGCGATTCGTCGAGTGAGGACCCGAGAAAAAAGGGGGTCCCAAAATGCGTTTTCCCCATGTTATGTCTATGGGGAATTTTCTTTTTTTAAAGACTGAACGAAATTACTCAAAAGTTGACAGAAAGCTAAATGTTGGTCCAGAAAGTGTGCTTTTTGTGATTTGATGTAAATTTGTTCAGTAGTTCTTGAGAAATTTACGTTTAAAAATATAAATATCTGCGTATGGACTCTCGGATCCTAATGAAATTTGCTTGGCTTCCAACACTTCAATCAGGAAGTGTTGGCAGCCGTCTTCGGAATCAGTTTAAGCTGAGTCCCACAAAAAATGTTTAAAAAAAAGGAATACCCTAACCCCCCAACAGGGACCCCAACTGGGGGTTAAGAGCATTTTTTATACAATTTTGCCAAAAATTTGTGGATGGACCCCATGCAAGTTTTTTTTTAAAAAAAGGCACACATGATCCCGGGTGTCTTTTTAGGGCTCGGGCCTCCGCCTCCACGAAGTGGGGAGGCGGAGCTTCCCGAGATCTTATGCTATCAAAAGAAGAAGGAATTCAGAAAGGGCTCTTGCCAGGCACATTCCTTAGATTTTTATGGCATCTGCCTAGTGATTCGTCTTCGCTGTTCTGTTTTTTTGTAGCGTTGACCTGATAGGCTATAAGTAATTTACGCGTGGCCGATGTGGCATATTGTGTGCGCGAACGAGCACGGCTGAGTGATTAATCTTAATTAGGAGCTGTCAGAGTGGGCGTGTAATGCAATCCAGATGGTGCCGAAGTTCCCGTGTATGTTCGTTTCCCAGAGCCGCTCCTGACAGACACTGGACTGCGCGCGCCCTCACTACATTAGCATAAAAAAGCACAAGTGTTCCTTCAACAGCAGAACACACTAAGCAATCCAGCACATAGAAGAGAACGGATGTAAACATACAATTCAGGTCAGATTTATTCGCATGGAGTGATGTTTTCAGTATGACATACATGCAGTGCATAGAAGACCCTAAGATGCTGCAAAGACTAATCAATCGGGTGCCGTAGACCAGTGTTACATTTTCTCAAAGTCACATTTTAAAATCGATTTTCTAAGTTACATTGCAAGCCTGAATAGCAATATAAACGCCTTCAAGAGAGCACATAGATCATAAGGCATGCCCCGCGCTTTAAATCACACTTGATGGCACCAAGTGCCTCAACTACTTGGTCATCTGTCAATTGGAGATTCCATGGACAACTTTATGATCATATGCAGTATTACAGAAACCAATTTTACAGCAAAGATAATCGCTCTAATATTTTGTTTTGAATGCAAGAGTGGCGGTGCAAAGTGGCGGTGCAGAGTGCAGAGTGGCGGTGCAGAGTGGCGGTGCAGAGTGCAGAGTGGCGGTGCAGAGTGGCGGTGTGGCGGTGCAGAGTGGCGGTGCAGAGTGGAGGTGCAGAGTGGCAGTGCAGAGTGGCGGTGCAGAGTGGCGGTGCAGAGTGGCGGTGCAGAGTGGCGGTGCAGAGTGGCGGTGCAGAGTGGCGGTGCAGAGTGGCGGTGCAGAGTGGCGGTGCAGAGTGCAGAGTGGCGGTGCATAGTGGCGGTGCAGAGTGCAGAGTGGCGGTGCAGAGTGGCGGTGCAGAGTGGCGGTGCAGAGTGGCGGTGCAGAGTGGCGGTGCAGAGTGGCGGTGCGGTGGTGCAGAGTGGCAGTGCAGGGTGGCGGTGCAGAGTGGCGGTGCAGAGTGGCGGTGCAGGGTGGCGGTGCAGAGTGGCGGTGCAGCGTGGCGGTGCAGGGTGGCGGTGCAGGGTGGCGGTGCAGGGTGGCGGTGCAGAGTGGCGGTGCAGAGGTGCAGAGTGGCGGTGCAGAGGTGCAGAGTGGCGGTGCAGAGGTGCAGAGTGGCGGTGCAGAGTGGCAGTGCGGTGGTGCAGAGTGGCGGTGCAGAGTGGCAGTGTGGTGGTGCAGAGTGGTGGTGCAGAGTGGCGGTGCAGAGTGGCGGTGCAGAGTGCAGAGTGGCGGTGCAGAGTGGCGGTGCAGAGTGCAGAGTGGCGGTGCAGAGTGGCGGTGTGGCGGTGCAGAGTGGCGGTGCAGAGTGGCGGTGCAGAGTGGCAGTGCAGAGTGGCGGTGCAGAGTGGCGGTGCAGAGTGGCGGTGCAGAGTGGCGGTGCAGAGTGGCGGTGCAGAGTGGCGGTGCATTGCAGAGTGGCGGTGCAGTGGTGCAGAGTGGCGGTGCAGAGTGGCGGTGCAGAGTGGCGGTGAAGAGTGGTGGGGCAGTGCGGTGGTGCAGAGTGGCGGTGCAGAGTGGCGGTGCAGAGTGGCGGTGCAGAGTGGCGGTGCTGAGTGGCAGTGCTGAGTGGCGGTGCAGAGTGGCGGTGCAGAGTGGCGGTGCGGCGGTGCAGAGTGGCGGTGCAGAGTGGCGGTGCGCTGGTGCAGAGTGGCGGTGCAGAGTGGCGGTGCAGAGTGGCGGTGCAGAGTGGCGGTGCAGAGTGGCGGTGCAGGGTGGCGGTGCAGAGTGGCGGTGCAGAGTGGCGGTGCAGAGTGGCGGTGCAGGGTGGCGGTGCAGGGTGGCGGTGCAGAGTGGCGGTGCAGAGTGGCGGTGTAGAGTGGGGGTGCAGAGTGGGGGTGCAGAGTGGGGGCGCAGAGTGGGGGTGCAGAGTGGCGGTGCAGAGTGCAGAGTGGCGGTGCATAGTGGCGGTGCAGAGTGCAGAGTGGCGGTGCAGAGTGGCGGTGCAGAGTGCAGAGTGGCGGTGCAGAGTGGCGGTGCAGAGTGGCGGTGCAGAGTGGCGGTGCGGTGGTGCAGAGTGGCAGTGCAGGGTGGCGGTGCGGTGGTGCAGAGTGGCGGTGCAGAGTGGCGGTGCAGAGTGGCGGTGCAGAGTGGCGGTGCAGAGTGGCGGTGCAGGGTGGCGGTGCAGGGTGGCGGTGCAGGGTGGCGGTGCAGGGTGGCGGTGCAGAGTGGCGGTGCAGAGTGGCGGTGCAGAGTGGCGGTGCAGAGGTGCAGAGTGGCGGTGCAGAGGTGCAGAGTGGCGGTGCAGAGGTGCAGAGTGGTGGTGCAGAGGTGCAGAGTGGCGGTGCAGAGTGGCAGTGCGGTGGTGCAGAGTGGCGGTGCAGAGGTGCAGAGTGGCGGTGCAGAGGTGCAGAGTGGCGGTGCAGAGTGGCAGTGCGGTGGTGCAGAGTGGAGGTGCAGAGTGGCGGTGCAGAGTGGCAGTGTGGTGGTGCAGAGTGGCGGTGCAGAGTGGCGGTGCAGAGTGGCGGTGCAGAGTGGCGGTGCAGAGTGCAGAGTGGCGGTGCAGAGTGGCGGTGCAGAGTGCAGAGTGGCGGTGCAGAGTGGTGGTGCAGAGTGGTGGTGCAGAGTGGCAGTGCAGAGTGGCAGTGCAGAGTGGCGGTGCAGTGGTGCAGAGTGGTGGTGCAGAGTGGCGGTGCAGAGTGGCGGTGCAGAGTGGCGGTGCAAAGTGGCGGTGCAGAGTGGCGGTGCAGAGTGCAGAGTGGCGGTGCAGAGTGGTGGTGCAGAGTGCAGAGTGGCAGTGCAGAGTGGCGGTGCAGAGTGCAGAGTGGCGGTGCAGAGTGGCGGTGCAGAGTGGCGGTGCAGAGTGGCGGTGCAGAGTGGCGGTGCAGAGTGGCGGTGCGGTGGTGCAGAGTGGCAGTGCAGGGTGGCGGTGCAGAGTGGCGGTGCAGAGTGGCGGTGCAGGGTGGCGGTGCAGTGCAGAGTGGCGGTGCAGAGTGGCGGTGCAGAGTGGCGGTGCAGAGTGGCGGTGCAGAGTGGCGGTGCAGAGTGGCGGTGCAGAGTGGCGGTGCAGAGTGGCAGTGCAGAGTGGCGGTGCAGTGGTGCAGAGTGGCGGTGCAGAGTGGCGGTGCAGAGTGGCGGTGCAGAGTGACAGTGCGGTGGTGCAGAGTGGCGGTGCAGAGTGGCAGTGCGGTGGTGCAGAGTGGCGGTGCAGAGTGGCGGTGCAGAGTGGCGGTGCAGAGTGGCAGTGCAGATTGGCGGTGCAGAGTTGCAGTGCGGTGGTGCAGAGTGGCGGTGCAGAGTGGCAGTGCGGTGGTGCAGAGTGGCGGTGCAGGGTGGCGGTGCAGGGTGGCGGTGCAGAGTGGCGGTGCAGAGTGGCGGTGCAGAGTGTCGGTGCAGAGTTGCGGTGCAGAGTGGCGGTGCGGTGGTGCAGAGTGGCAGTGCAGAGTGGCGGTGCGGTGGTGCAGAGTGGCAGTGCAGAGTGCAGAGTGGCGGTGCAGAGTGGCGGTGCAGAGTGGCGGTGCAGAGTGGCGGTGCAGGGTGGCGGTGCAGAGTGGCGGTGCAGAGTGGCGGTGCAGGGTGGCGGTGCAGGGTGGCGGTGCAGAGTGGCGGTGCAGGGTGGCGGTGCAGAGTGGCGGTGCAGAGTGGCGGTGCAGAGTGGCGGTGCAGAGGTGCAGAGTGGCAGTGCAGAGGTGCAGAGTGGCGGTGCAGAGGTGCAGAGTGGCGGTGCAGAGTGGCAGTGCGGTGGTGCAGAGTGGCGGTGCAGAGTGGCAGTGCGGTGGTGCAGAGTGGTGGTGCAGAGTGGCGGTGCAGAGTGGCAGTGCAGAGTGGCGGTGCAGAGTGGCGGTGCAGAGTGGCGGTGCAAAGTGGCGGTGCAGAGTGGCGGTGCAGAGTGGCGGTGCAGAGTGGCGGTGCAGAGTGCAGAGTGGCGGTGCAGAGTGGCGGTGCAGTGCAGAGTGGCGGTGCAGTGGTGCAGAGTGGCGGTGCAGAGTGGCGGTGCAGAGTGGCGGTGCAGAGTGGCAGTGCGGTGGTGCAGAGTGGCGGTGCAGAGTGGCGGTGCAAAGTGGCGGTGCAGAGTGGCGGTGCAGAGTGCAGAGTGGCGGTGCAGAGTGGCGGTGCAGAGTGCAGAGTGGCGGTGCAGAGTGGCGGTGTGGCGGTGTGGAAAAGTAAATTTTGTCATGTTCTGTGTCCCTACGTATCATCCATCATATGTTATGTGTGCATGACCAATATGCATCTGTTATTCCCCATGTCTGATTAATGACGCAATTACAGTTGTGTCCACCTCTAGTATGCCAGTTTCCAGTCCTCGTGAATACTACGAATATCAGGCCTATGTAAAGCTACGTTGCCATGTTTCTCAGTGTGCACGTTATTCCATTATAAAGTCCCCGTTTCCAGGCCTCAACAGGGCCCGGACACTAGATTCAGCTCCTGTCTCCTGAAGCCTTGCTGAGGAGCGATTTAGCCCCCACCTGTATCCTCGACCTTTCACTTACTTCCTGCCTCGCAGTGCCCGGTGCAGCTTGGCTCTGCCTCTGAGTCTGCCAAGACTATGTTGTGATTCCAGCTATCAGTTCAGTCCTCCTTCTCTGCATTCCTAAGCTACTGAACTGCATCAATAGTTTCCGTCACTGTCTAGCCTATGCGGCTCCATGTTAAGAGAAATACTGTATTTAATGGTCATTTAGTATTCTTCATCACGCACTACATGTAGAATAATGCATGGTCCAGTCTTAGAGTCAGTTAGCTTTTCCCCTCATGACTTCTAGTTTATATCAACATGTTCCCTGAACATCAGATACCAGATAGGGTTTAGGTACATGTCGCTCCGACCCTCCAGACTTTAGTCTCTGCTCCTAGCACAGAGTTCATAGCCCCCAGCTTCTCCTCGTAACACGTCATTGCCAGTTTGCGCACCACCATCAGGTTAGAGGTCCCGGCTCCTTAGGTAGCCCCCTCCTATGTTTCCGCCCCATTCATGACATATTCTGTTACGTCTGCACCACATGTCTATGTACACGCCCAGTTACACCTTCTTTTTACTCTTATCTTTCGCGACTGCTACGCGTCACGCCTTCTGCTCCACCCACTGCTACGCCTACTGCAATGTAATGCTATGTGTTTGCGTTATGTATATATGCTCACGTATGGTTATTAAAAAGTTATCCTTCCCAGCGCGCTCATCCCAGATCCAGCCCCAGCAGCTGCTGGGCCCCTGTCGCCCTGCTGGGCCTTGTCATCCTATTCCTATGCAGGTTGTCCTGTTCCTGTCCTTATGCTGTATTAAACCTGCAAAAACTCCCACTACCTCGAATCTTGACTCTTATTTTGTTGAGCTATCTGTTATGATATATGTCTAGTCAAAAATAGGGTATTATTTATTTATTTACCACATAATGGCGCCCGAATAGGGACTTGCCCTTTCCCCACGCGTCGGTGAAGCCACGCCGACCCCCTGACCCTCTGCAGCCGTGACGGAACCATACCGTGCACGGGCAGATATTTCTGCTTCAAGTATCCCTCAGGCCCACGGAGGAGACGGAGGAGGCGGTCCAGCATCCAAACGAGACGGTGGAGGAACGCGGCGAGTCCCGACCAGAGCCCAAGCCAAGAGTCCAAGGTCCGAGGTATCCGGAGGCCCACCCGTAACTGAAGTCCGAAGTTCGTCGTCCGTCGTCGTAGCAGTCCAGTCCAGTCCGAGGCTTTCCGTTCTTGCTGCCCGGTGAGTACCATTACTGGGGTAGTATCTAGACAGGGCCAATCTAAATTGACTCTGGTCCGTGGGTTGGTGGTACCCAGACTCACAAACGAAGTGTTCACCTAGGTGGATACGGGTCTTGATGCGTCCCTTTTTGGGACCGGTATGTTCCGTACTGTTTCAGCAGTGCATCCAGTAACTCTAGTCTGTTCCGTTCTCGAGAAATTCTTGTGTTTTCTGTTCTCTGTATTCCAGGTAATATTCCGTCCGAACTGTTATGTTATGATGTTGTTCAATGTATTTCCAATGTCGTGGTATGCCTGAATTGTTCTCCCAATTGTTATTGTTCCTCGTGTATTGTATTGTGTTCCGATTCAAGTTTACCATGTCTCTCTTTTCGAGATTACGTCAGCTAAAAACTAGAAAAGGTTTGTTAGAAGAAGCAGTTCCTGTTCCGCCGAGGGACAGTCCAGGTCATTTTATGTATCAGAAACATGGCATAAGCGCCATATTGTATCTAGATTTATGGGTAGAGTATACCAAACAGTTAGAAGAGAAGTATAGATGGCCCGTATCGGGTACATGGGATGCCGAATGCATCATGCGAGTAGAAGAAGCATTATGGAAAAAGAAAGCCAGACAGTCACAGAAAGATGCCATCGAGTTATGGCGTAAAGAATCTCATAAAAGAACTGAAAAGGAAATCAGAAAGACAGAACTAAGTAGAGAATCCCAAGAACGAGCCCAAGAAAAAGAACTAATCGAGATAGGTGAACAAGTCAAAGCCGAACAGTCAGACAGACAGAGGCATGCCCTTATTAGGGGTATGTATCCTCTTCTTGCCGAAGGCTTGCCAAAAGCGACCCCAGAGGCATCCAGTAATATCCCGCCACCATTAGTTCCGACCAAGCTACGTCACAAACAGACCGCAGCTGATATTTTTATTTCGTCCTATTTGGACGACACAGTCCCAGAATATGCAAATCCTGTTCGCGCTCCGCCAGTCCCTGTAAATCAGGCACTTCCCGCTCCTCCAGACACCGGAGTACCTGTTACGGTACCCCCGGTCCAGCCCGCCATACAAGTCCAGCCTACATTTCCATTTCCCACTCTGCCAGGACGAAGAGCCTCAGTAGACCTAGACTCTAGTTTAGGGGCCGCATGGGGAGGTCCTCCTCAAACCCCGCCGCCACACAAGCGTTTAACGTTAGCCGAATTACATACACAAGCGTCACAGCGTACGCCTAGACATCAGACTGTAGCAGAAATAAGAAAATCCCTTGCCGAATGCTGCTATGATCCAGTCCCAGGCGAGGATAATATGGTTTTATATTCATTCCGCGTAAGAAAGGTGGCCGAGTATCTAGTCACCTTACCGAATATGAAAGAAGATCTAGACAGAATATATCGTTTCATCCGTACAGGGGATGATCCAGAAAGTATTTGCGAGGCCATGTCTCAAAGGAAAGCCGAGATCCAGCTCATGATATTAAAGTTTCTGATAAATTGTCTAATAAGAGAACAAGATTACCCGTCTAAAGATCCTGCCGAAATGAAAATCCTGACAAGGTGGAGTGATAATATAGCCGAGGGTAAGCACAAGACCGTCGGTGCTATGGAGAGTATGTACAAGAAAATCCGTAGGGAAATAATAAAGATACACGAACAACGTAAAGCAGCACAAGTAAGCGAGAAAGAAAGTATCTCTGATACTGAAGAGGTAGAGGACGAGAATCCCGCCAGAATAGCGTATGTAGGAAAATCTAGATTTCCAGACCGCCATTTACGCCTAGAACACAAGTCTATTTTTCATCATCCAGCACTAGAACAAGGTTCTCTAGAACAAGTATTCCAAGCTACCGATCACATTCTGAAATCACGAATCGGTTATAGTGAGTTAAGTACCATGCATGAACAGGAACTAGCCCGATCAGCAGTCCGATGGATTACTGATTCTACCACTTTTCCAGACGAAATAGTGGCACAAATGTTTCTGAAAATGCCCCCAGCCGAGCAACGACTGATGGGTATGTATATGATTCAGCACCTCATTACTTTGTATGAGGGTCAACACTCTGATCCAGGTCCGTTACATGATGTCCTGAACGAGTTACTCCAGTATAGATGGAAAGGTCTAGGTACCGATTTAATTAGTGTCATTCTAGAACAGCGTCACAAATATAGAACGTTTCTGAACCCGCATTTTGTTCATGCCTCACCCCCAGAAAGTAAATCATTCTACATAGACAGACAGAATCCGTTACGAGAAGTCCACCCGGTTAAAGGAACGGGTGGCGAAATGCAGCGAGTGTTTGTATACACTCCAATAACAAAGATGGAACTCCTCGAGATGAAGAAATTAATTCCCTGTCATGACAAAGATCCAGCAGGGTTCCATAGAGAATTAAAAGACATGCTCCGTATGGGAGAATATACTTACCCAGATATCATTAAAATGTTAAAGGTCCTGTTGCCCGCAGGGGTGTATGAAAAGCTAAAGGAAAAAGAATGGGAGGTGGGAGAGAAAAAGATCGATTGGGCAGTTCTAGAAGCTGAAGACAAGGCACGAGTACCAGGTACCGGTCTTGGAGATAAATGTAAAGAATTACCAGAATTATTAATACAAGTTTTACCTAGATTATTAACAACTAGAAAAGAAGACTGGGATGCAATCTCAGCCTGTAAACAGAAACAAGATGAAGATATTAGTGATTTTTATTCTAGATTTGAAAAATGTTTCAGTATCAACAGTGGTCTCAAGACAAGTAGTGAGTCATACCCTCACCTTTTCGTTACTAAATTAGTCGAGAATTCAAGTCCATCAATTAAGAACCGAGTTCTGAAAGTCGAAAGCACCTGGCAAGCAAATACTCCGTCCCAGATGCTCCAGATGCTCCAGTACCACCAGAATAGAATCAGAGAAGAGCAAGAACACGAAAGAAAACGTATGAAAGACACGAAAATGAAAGTACTAGTTGCACAATCTGTTCCTCAAGACAGTCAGAAGAGGGGTCCGAATCAAGCCAGTCATCCTGCAGCTCCCGTTAAAGGGAACTGCAATTATTGTAAACAGCCAGGTCATTTTATAAACGAGTGTGCGGTTCTGAAACACAACATAGCTACTGGTAAGACTAAAGAAAGACCACGTCCGCCTAGACAAGAACAAGTTTCACAGACTCCTCAGTCACAGAATACACCACAGACAGTTACAGCACCGCAGCCTATTGCTGCAACACAGCATGTTACATCGCAGATGTACCAGTATGCACAGTCTGAGTATCCAGAGTACCAGCCATATTCATGAAACAGCCTAGAGAGGGAGGTAGGCTTGCCTCTCATCGAGATACCTGTAGATCAAGAAGGTCCCTATGTTCACAGTCAAGTATTAGGGAAAGATAGAAAGTTCTTGATTGATACAGGGGCAAGTAGGACCACAATTAGTCATGCCGAGGTTCCAGGGGCTCCGCTCTCAGGCTCAAGAAATGTTTCCCTTGGATTTTCAGGAAAGCCGATCGTTAATGAGATTTCAAAGCCAGTCACTCTAGAAGTAGGTCCATTGTCCCGCACTACTGATCTATTACTTACTAAGTCATGTCCAGAAAACCTGTTAGGCATTAGGACACTGAAAGAGTTAGGTGCAGTTATTTGCTGCTCCCCAGAGGGAATACGTCTGTTCCTACGTGACTTTAAGGGTCACTATGTATTACGAGATTTTGATTCAAGACTGTCTAAAGTTCCGCAGTATTTATGGGCGCAAGGTCCAACTGATGTAGGCTACATGCAAATCACACCCCATCGTGTGACTCTCAAGCCAGGTGTAGTGTTACCCCGAATCAGGCAGTATAGATTGCCACCTGAGGCTGTAGCAGCCTTATCCAAAATTATAGACGAGCTCATGGCTCAAGGAGTAGTTGTAGAAACTGACTCCAATGTATGTAATTCTCCGATCATTCCAGTCATGAAACGTACTGATCCAAATGCACCCCCTGTATATCGATTAGTGATTGATTTACGGGAGCTTAACAAATGTATTATTCCGCAGTACCCAGTTGTCCCAGACATCTCTTCCCTATTAACAGCCATTGATTCCGAAGCCACGTTCTTCACTGTCATAGACCTCAAGAACGCATTTTTTAGTGTTCCTATTCATCCAGACAGCCAGTTTCTTTTCGGATTTTGTTTAAATGGAAGGAGCTATATGTTTACACGAGCTCCTCAAGGTTTCACAGAAAGCCCTAGTATTTACAGCCAAGCACTTAAGAGACAACTTGACAACATTCATATGCCAACTGACACTGCCCTGCTCCAGTATGTCGATGATCTACTGATCACAGCCCGTTCTGAACGTGACTGCGAGCGAGCGTCACTGACGGTTCTGTATTTTCTAGCCGAAATGGGGCACAAGGTGTCCCCTTCGAAGCTTCAATTCTGTGTCCAGCAAGTGGTATACTTAGGACACTTGCTGTCCAAGAGGGGTAGGCAGTTGACACCAGACCGTATCCAGTTGATAGCGAGTCTTCCCCAGCCCAGAACCCAGAAGGAGGTACGTGCCTTTATCGGCCTTACTTCTTATTGCCGACAATGGATTCCTCAGTATGCATTTCTAGCCAAGCCACTGATACAGTTAACGACACAGGAGGCAGCCGCATCGACTGTCCTCCCTTGGACATCTGAACATACACTTAGTTTCAACGAGTTAAAGAAAGCCCTATGCCAAGCTCCAGTTCTAGCGACACCGAACTACAGTAAGCCCTTTACACTTTTCGTTACTGAACGTGAAGGTACAGCATTATCTGTTCTTACACAAGATCAAGCAGGACAATACAAGCCCTGTGCTTATTTTTCGAGCACATTAGATCCAGTCGCCCAGGCGTTGCCTGCGTGCCTCAAGTCAGTTGCAGCCACAGCCCTAGCTATCAGACAAAGTGATTCCATAGTTTTAGGACACTCTCTGACAGTACAAGTTCCACATTCCGTGGAAGTTCTTTTAAATCGAACACAAACTCAGCACTTGACAATTGCACGTTTAACAGGTTATGAATTGACACTGTTTCAGCCACACATAGAAATCAGACGCTGCAACATCCTGAATCCTGCTACACTGTTACCATCAGTTAATTCAAATCTAGCCACACATGACTGTGTGGAAGTAGTCAACATTACGACAAAGCCAAGACAAGACCTGACAGACATTCCGTTACCAGATCCTGACCTGACACTTTATGTGGATGGTTCATGTATGAGAACTAGTACAGGAGAACTAGTCGCCGCGTATGCAGTGACTACTGACACCGAAGTTATTGAAACACACCGTATTGATACCCTGTCCGCTCAAGCAGCAGAGCTAGTTGCTCTGACACAAGCCTGCATACACGCCAAGAACCTGAAAGTTAATGTTTACACAGATTCACGCTACGCATTTGGAGTCGTACACGACTTCGGAGTGCTCTGGCAGGAGAGAGGTTTCATGACTTCTCATGGAACCAAGATTCAGCATGGTCTCCTCATTCAAGCTCTGTTAGATGCCATACATTTACCGACATCTATCGCTATCATGAAGTGCAAAGCACATACGAAAGTTACTGACATTATTTCCCAAGGTAATGATCTAGCAGATCGCACAGCCAAGCTTACAGCCCAGACTCCAGACATTCCAGTTAACAAGACACATACTCCAGATCCGATTACATGTATGACAGTTAAGGACCCTGCACAAGATGTCATAGATATCCAGTCACATGCTACTCCCGATGAAATCAAGAAATGGTCCGAACAAGGAGGGGTCCAGACAGATCAAGGATGGTTAACAAAGGGTAGAGCCACATGGTTTCTCCCCGACTCTATGGTTCAAGTCATCATTAATACCGCACATAGTCCAGCACATTTAGGAGAAAAAGCTATGTTAGACAGTATCCAGAACATTTGGTTCAACAAGCATTTACGAGCTGCAGCCAAGCAGAAAGTCCGTACCTGTATGATATGTTGTCAGTTTAATCCAGGTAAAAGTGTCCCGGTGGAACAAGGTGGATTCCAGCCTCCTGACCACCCTTTTGAAGTCCTCCAGATGGATTATATTCAGATGGAGCGATGTCGAGGTTTCAAGTATGTCCTTGTAGTAGTATGCGCTTTGTCCAGGTGGACAGAAGCATATCCAGTCCCAGATTACACAGCCGCGACCACTGCCAAGCAGTTGGTTCGTGAATTTTTCCCTCGATATGGACTCCCTAGAGTCGTATATTCTGATAACGGTCAGCCATTCTCATCTGAGTTGATGAAGCACGTTTCCCTGTTGTTAGGGTACCAGTGGAAGTTTCATTGTGTACGCCATCCTGAAGCAGCCGGTCTCGTTGAGAGACATAATCAGACTCTGAAAATCCGAATTGCTAAAATATGTGAAGACAAGGGTGTGGACTGGCTAGTAGCTCTGCCAGTTGCTTTGTTTTATATGCGCATGGTCGCACATTCCAGATCAGGTCTGTCCCCGTATGAGGTCGTATTCGGCCGCCCCCCTAACATGTGGGGTACTCCTAGACCCCGAAGTATTACTGATGTTTCATGTAATATGCTGACAGATTACCTAGCTTCCTTGATGTCTGCCCTCAACTCATGTCGTTCACAGGTTGCCGCCGCATTTCCAGACAATACCGAGGTGGCACCGCACGAAATCGTTCCAGGTTCGATGGTGATGGTCCGAAACTTTGACAGATCAAGTCCGCTGGAGCCTCGATGGAAAGAGCCCCGTCAGGTCCTCCTCACCACCCGTACAGCCGTGAAGTTGGAAGGACGCAAGGGATGGATACACCTTTCTCATGTTAAACTTTTTAATGGACTGAAACCCGCCTTAAAGAACATTTCCCAGGATATCAAGACCTGCCAAAATATTGTTTTAAAGGACTGTCCCGCAAAAGACATTGCTACAACCCCTCCCCTGTTAGAGAAAACTCCGCAGCAGGAGTATAAGCAAAAACTCCGGTCTAGTAAAATAAGTCAGTCAGTTTGATTGTCTAAGTCCTCCCCTAGGTGAAACGGTTAGACTGTTTCTGACATGTATAAAATAGACCCCCATAGTGAGAGAGTTAGTCAAAACTCAATTCAATGTATCGTTTTTCTAAGTTTCATATTATTCATCAGCATAATGATTTCCTGCACCAGTTACGCATTTTTCCTGTATTTTCCAGTTCCTCATGTAAATAAGTCTGCTAATGTTACAGTAGAGCACACGTTTAGTGATCTGCCTCCTCACGAATATTCATACCGCCTCGCTATGCGTAATAACTCATTTATCCGTATGTTACATTACTCACACCAGACCAGCAATGCCACTAATTGTTGGGTGTGTGGTCGACTCCCCCCTTTCCAGACACCGAAGGGAGTTCTGCCACTCTTTCCTTATCCTTTTTCACATAATGGTTCGTGTGGAGCATGGTCCACGTTAACGTCATCCTTAACAGATATGTCCTTTCTTAACAGTACATGTTTCCCAGACAAGCAAGGTTTCCCCCACAGAACAGGTTTAGATCTAGAGAATGAAGTGTACAATTTAGGTAACTATTCTTCGAATTTCATGGTCCTGAATGTTCAGTCTGATACTACTCCAGACTCACCTGCTATTTCAGTACTACCAGTTAAAGGCGAATTATGTGTCCGAAATAAGGGTTCCGTACATGTAGGACATAGTGATTGTACTACTATTATCCAGTATAGTGACAGTGGGAAATCTATTTTTAAAGCTTCACGTCATTCTTATTTTGTTTGTGATCAAACCGCATATGTTCGTTTGCCCCTCGATTGGGAGGGAACCTGTTACATTGCCTTCCTACTGCCACCTGTTTTTCTAGCCCCACCTGATTATCATAGAAACACACATCTAGTACATACTAGACACAAGAGAAATCTCCCGATTGTCGATTATACTGAAACTGCTGCAGAGCAATTCATTGATATTGATAAAGGTGTGTTCCCTTATTTAGGTACAGTTGTAAATAGTAAGCTAATCCGTAGGTTAACAAGAACCCTTGAAGCAGTAGTAGATGAGACTGCCTCCGCTCTAGGTAACTTAACTGAAGAGCAATCCTTTATGAGAATTGTCGTGCTCCAGAATCGTCTCGTCCTTGACGTCATACTGGCCGATAGGGGCGGGGCCTGTAGAGTTATCGGATCTAGTTGCTGCATTTTCATTCCAAATAACGCGCCGTCTGTTTATTCAGCTATAACCAGACTCCATAAAATTGCCCATCTGTTACACCAAGATCCAGGCACCTGGACATGGTCCGGTTGGTTCTGGAATATAATTTCCGCATGGGGATGGAAAGTCCTGTCCTTTCTAGGTATCGCAGTAGCGATCATATTCAGCTGCTGCCTCTGTATACAATGTGGCCCTGCGATTTGCGGCATTTGTGCTACCTCTTGTATTCCTAGTCCCAAGCCCCGTTCTAAATCCCGTTCCAAGACAATTCGAGACGAGCAAATGGTACTGTATGAAATGATAGATGGTATCATGAATATTGATGTTTCCTGATGGAAACGTAGTGACAAGGAGGGAATGTGGAAAAGTAAATTTTGTCATGTTCTGTGTCCCTACGTATCATCCATCATATGTTATGTGTGCATGACCAATATGCATCTGTTATTCCCCATGTCTGATTAATGACGCAATTACAGTTGTGTCCACCTCTAGTATGCCAGTTTCCAGTCCTCGTGAATACTACGAATATCAGGCCTATGTAAAGCTACGTTGCCATGTTTCTCAGTGTGCACGTTATTCCATTATAAAGTCCCCGTTTCCAGGCCTCAACAGGGCCCGGACACTAGATTCAGCTCCTGTCTCCTGAAGCCTTGCTGAGGAGCGATCTAGCCCCCACCTGTATCCTCGACCTTTCACTTACTTCCTGCCTCGCAGTGCCCGGTGCAGCTTGGCTCTGCCTCTGAGTCTGCCAAGACTATGTTGTGATTCCAGCTATCAGTTCAGTCCTCCTTCTCTGCATTCCTAAGCTACTGAACTGCATCAATAGTTTCCGTCACTGTCTAGCCTATGCGGCTCCATGTTAAGAGAAATACTGTATTTAATGGTCATTTAGTATTCTTCATCACGCACTACATGTAGAATAATGCATGGTCCAGTCTTAGAGTCAGTTAGCTTTTCCCCTCATGACTTCTAGTTTATATCAACATGTTCCCTGAACATCAGATACCAGATAGGGTTTAGGTACATGTCGCTCCGACCCTCCAGACTTTAGTCTCTGCTCCTAGCACAGAGTTCATAGCCCCCAGCTTCTCCTCGTAACACGTCATTGCCAGTTTGCGCACCACCATCAGGTTAGAGGTCCCGGCTCCTTAGGTAGCCCCCTCCTATGTTTCCGCCCCATTCATGACATATTCTGTTACGTCTGCACCACATGTCTATGTACACGCCCAGTTACACCTTCTTTTTACTCTTATCTTTCGCGACTGCTACGCGTCACGCCTTCTGCTCCACCCACTGCTACGCCTACTGCAATGTAATGCTATGTGTTTGCGTTATGTATATATGCTCACGTATGGTTATTAAAAAGTTATCCTTCCCAGCGCGCTCATCCCAGATCCAGCCCCAGCAGCTGCTGGGCCCCTGTCGCCCTGCTGGGCCTTGTCATCCTATTCCTATGCAGGTTGTCCTGTTCCTGTCCTTATGCTGTATTAAACCTGCAAAAACTCCCACTACCTCGAATCTTGACTCTTATTTTGTTGAGCTATCTGTTATGATATATGTCTAGTCAAAAATAGGGTATTATTTATTTATTTACCACAGCGGTGCAGAGTGGCGGTGCAGAGTGGCGGTGCAGAGTGGCGGTGCAGAGTGGCGGTGCAGAGTGGCGGTGCAGTGCAGAGTGGCGGTGCAGTGGTGCAGAGTGGCGGTGCAGAGTGGCGGTGCAGAGTGGCGGTGCAGAGTGGCGGTGCAGAGTGGCGGTGCAGAGTGGCGGTGCAGTGCAGAGTGGCGGTGCAGTGGTGCAGAGTGGCGGTGCAGAGTGGCGGTGCAGAGTGGCAGTGCGGTGGTGCAGAGTGGCGGTGCAGAGTGGCAGTGCGGTGGTGCAGAGTGGCGGTGCAGAGTGGCGGTGCAGAGTGGCGGTGCAGAGTGGCAGTGCGGTGGTGCAGAGTGGCGGTGCAGAGTGGCAGTGCGGTGGTGCAGAGTGGCGGTGCAGGGTGGCGGTGCAGAGTGGCGGTGCAGAGTGGCGGTGCAGAGTGGCGGTGCAGAGTGGCGGTGCAGAGTGGCGGTGCGGTGGTGCAGAGTGGCAGTGCAGAGTGGCGGTGCGGTGGTGCAGAGTGGCAGTGCAGAGTGGCGGTGCAGTGCAGAGTGGCGGTGCAGGGTGGCGCTGCAGAGTGGCGGTGCAGAGTGGCGGTGCAGGGTGGCGATGCAGGGTGGCGGTGCAGAGTGGCGGTGCAGAGTGGCGGTGCAGAGTGGCGGTGCAGAGTGGCGGTGCAGAGTGGTGGTGCAGAGTGGCGGTGCAGAGGTGCAGAGTGGCGGTGCAGAGGTGCAGAGTGGCGGTGCAGAGGTGCAGAGTGGCGGTGCAGAGTGGCAGTGCGGTGGTGCAGAGTGGCGGTGCAGAGTGGCAGTGCGGTGGTGCAGAGTGGTGGTGCAGAGTGGCGGTGCAGAGTGGCGGTGCAGAGTGGCGGTGCAGAGTGGCGGTGCAGAGTGGCGGAGCAAAGTGGCGGTGCAGAGTGGCGGTGCAGAGTGTAGAGTGGCGGTGCAGAGTGGCGGTGCAGAGTGCAGAGTGGCGGTGCAGAGTGGCGGTGCAGTGCAGAGTGGCGGTGCAGTGGTGCAGAGTGGCGGTGCAGAGTGGCGGTGCAGAGTGGCAGTGCGGTGGTGCAGAGTGGCGGTGCAGAGTGGCGGTGCGGTGGTGCAGAGTGGTGGTGCAGAGTGGCGGTGCAGAGTGGCGGTGCAGAGTGGCGGTGCAGAGTGGCGGTGCAGAGTGGCGGTGCAGAGTGCAGAGTGGTGGTGCAGAGTGGCAGTGCAGAGTGGCAGTGCAGAGTGGCGGTGCAGTGGTGCAGAGTGGCGGTGCAGAGTGGCGGTGCAGAGTGGCGGTGCAGGGTGCAGAGTGGCGGTGTAGAGTGCAGAGTGGCTGTGCAGAGTGGCGGTGTGTCGGTGCAGAGTGGCGGTGCAGAGTGGCGGTGCAGAGTGGCGGTGCAGAGTGGCGGTGCAGAGTGGTGGTGCAGTGCAGAGTGGCGGTGCAGTGGTGCAGAGTGGCGGAGCAGTGGTGCAGAGTGGCGGTGCAGAGTGGCGGTGCAGAGTGGCGGTGCAGAGTGGCAGTGCGGTGGTGCAGAGTGGCGGTGCAGAGTGGCAGTGCGGTGGTGCAGAGTGACGGTGCAGAGTGGCAGTGCGGTGGTGCAGAGTGGCGGTGCAGGGTGGCGGTGCAGAGTGGCGGTGCAGATTGGCGGTGCAGAGTGGCGGTGCAGAGTGGCGGTGCAGAGTGGCGGTGCATAGTGCCGGTGCAGAGTGCAGATGACAGTGTATATCTACAGGCTAGTGAAGCCAATGCATATCTACAGGCTAGCAACGACAGCGCATATCTACAGGATAGCAATGACAGCGCATATCTACAGGCTAGCGACGACAGCGCATATCTACAGGCTAGCGACGACAGTGCATATCTACAGGCTAGCGATGACAGTGCATATCTACAGGCTAGCGATGACAGTGCGTATCTACAGGCTAGCGATGACAGAGCATATCTACAGGCTAGCGATGACAGAGCATAACTACAGCCTAGTGAAGCCAATGCATATCTACAGGTTAGCGATGACAGTGCATATCTACAGGCTAGCGATGACGGTGCATATCTACAGGCTAGTGAAGCCAATGCATATCTACAGGCTAGTGATGACAGTGCATATCTACAGGCTAGCGATGACAGAGCATATCTACAGGCTAGCGATGACAGAGCATAACTACAGCCTAATGAAGCCAATGCATATCTACAGGTTAGCGATGACAGTGCATATCTACAGGCTAGCGATGACGGTGCATATCTACAGGCTAGTGAAGCCAATGCATATCTACAGGCTAGTGATGACAGTGCATATCTACAGGCTAGCGATGACAGTGCATATCTACAGGCTAGCGATGACAGTGCATACCTACAAGCTAGCGATGATAATGCATATCTACAGGCTAGCTACGACAGCGCATATCTACAGGATAGCAATGACAGCGCATATCTACAGGCTAGCGATGACAGTGCATATCTACAGGCTAGCGATGACGGTGCATACCTACAGGCTAGTGAAGCCAATGCATATCTACAGGCTAGCGATGATAGTGCATATCTACAGGCTAGCAATGACAGAGCATACACTCACAAGGAGACCACAGCCAGCTGAGGTGCAATCTTCACCCACTCACAAGAACGACATCACAGGCAGCAGCACTGCAAGCTTCTTACACTCACAAGGAGACCACAGGCAGCAGAGGTGCAAGCTTCTCACACATAAGAAGGACATCACAGGCAAGTGGTGCAATATTGGCACATTCACAAGGAGATCCCTAGCAGTACACACCACATGAACACACTCCAGAACACATAGCAACAATACATTGGCATTTACAATGCCATTAGCTCAAACTCAAATAAATCCGAGCCCGATTGCATTTCTAATGCTTGTTTATAATAATGTGGGGGATGCCCATGCAGCACCCTCCGCACCCCAGGGACCGTTAACCCCCTGGGACGATTTGTTAAATTAGTGTGAGGAGACCTGTATGGCCTCCCCCGCAGCCCCAGGGACTGACACCTCCCTGGGGCTTTGTACGTAAAGAAAGTGGGGCCAAGTGGATTGCCCGCAGCCCCAGGGGCTGCTACCTCCCTGCAGCTTTAAATGTAAATAATGGAGTGGGGCTGCGTGGACCCCCGGGTCCCTCTACTTTCCCATGGCTTTAGTCAAGATAAATGTAGGGAAGAGCGCTGCCCCGTGCAGCCCCCTGCAGCCCCAGGGACCCCTACCTCTGGGGCAATTAACAATGAAATGATGGTGTCAAGCTGAAACCACGACTGAAAAAAAGAAGCACATTCTCCCACGCTTCTCTGCTGTTAAGCCCCCGGGTGGGCCAGGTCCTGGAGGCATGCGGGATTAATAAGAAGAAGAGGGTTGCACAAGGCCACCACACACAGAGTCCTGCATGTTTAGCGGCTCCCCTTTTGTGAGAGCAATGCAGGCTCCCGCAAGAGGTTTTGCTTGTTTTCCTGCCCACTGTCAAACGGGCAGGGAAACAGACTAAACAATTGCTCTCACAGACAGAGAGCTGCATGTTTAGCAGCTACATTTTTGTGAGAGCAATGCAGGCTCCCGCAAGAGGCAGGGAGCTACCAAGGACCACAGAAGCCTTGAGGCTTCCCAGGGGTCCCGGGGAAAAGAGCAGCAAAAATAAAAAATAAAAAAATGAGAAACAAGCAGAAAGATGTGGAATAAAGGTCAACAACGAGCATAAAGAGGCAAGATGAAGGTGAAAAATGAACATAAAGAGGCAGAATAAAGGTCAGAAACAAGCAGAAATTGGCAGAATAAAGGTCAGCAACAAGCAGAAAGAGGTTAGATAAAGGTCAGAAACGAGCAGTAAAAGGCAGAATAAAGGTCAGAAATGAGCAGAAAGAGGCAGAACAAAGGTCAAAAGTGAACAGAAAGAGACAAAATAAAGGTCAGAAATTAGCAGCAAGAGGAAAAAGAAAGGTGAAAAAGGTCAGAATAAAATTCAGAAATGAGCAGAAAGTAGCAAAATAAAGGTGAGAAACGAGCAGAAAGGTGCAAAATAAAGGTCAGCAATGAGCAGATAGAGGCAAAAAAAAGGTGAGAAATGAGCAGAAAGAGGCAAGATAAAGGTCGGCAATGAGCAGAAAGAGGCTAATAAAGGGCAGAAATTAGCAAAAAGTGGCAACATAGAGGTCAGTAACGAGCAGCAAGAGGAAGAATAAAGCTCAAAATAGAGGAGAAAGAGACAACATAAAGGACAGAAATTAGCAGAAAGAGGCAAAATAGAGGTCAGTAACGAGCAGCAAGATGAAGAATAAAGGTCAGAAACGAGCAGAAGGAGGCAGAATAAATGTCAGCAATGAACAGAAAGAGAATGATGAGAAACAATCAGAAAGAGGCAGAATAAATGTGAGAGATGAGAGAAAAGAGGCAAAATAAAGGCCAGCAACGAGCATAAGGAGGCAAAGTAGAGCTCAGCAACGTGCATAAAGAGGCTAAATAAAGGCCTGCTATGAGCAGAAAGAGTCAAAATTAAGGTTAGAAACTAAGAGAAAGATGCAAAATAGACGTCAGCACTGCAGAAAGTGGCAAAATAAAGGTCAGATGTCAGCAGACTGAAGGTCAGAAATTAGCAAAAAGAGGCATAATAGATGTCAGAAACTAATACAAAGAGGCAAAATAAAGATTAGAAACTAGCAGAAAGAGGAAAAACAGAGATCAAAATAAAGCGGAAAGAGGCAAAATAAAGGCAAGCAACGAGAAGGAGGTGAAATAGAGATCAGGAATGTGAAGAAAGAGGCAAAATAGAGGTCAGAAATGAGCAGAAAGAGGAAAATTAAAAGTCAGAAGTGAGCAGAAAAAGGTAGAAAATGAGCAGAGAATGAGCAGAGCCTACTCAGGCACTCATGCACCCACTCACAGAACAACTCAGACACTCTCACAGCCACTCACAGACCCATTCAGCCCCTCATACACCCACTCACAGACAAACTATGACACTTAAACCCACTCACAGACCTACTCCCACTACACCCACTCAGAGACTCATTGTTAGACTTGGCATCTTTTGACATGTTTCCCCTGTCTTTTTGCTTTCTGACCTCCCAGTTTTTACTCTATTTTTCGCTGGTTTTGTGTCTCTGTGCACTTTCTCAGTGCTGTTCAGTTTTAAAATGTAAGTGCTCCTGTTGTAAATTGTGTTATGGATTGGTGTTTCCATGATTGGCTGATTTGATTTACTAGTCAGTCCCTAAGTACAGTGCACCGTGTGTGCCCAGGGCCTGTAAATCAAATGCTGCTAATGAGCTTGCAGCACTGGTTGTGCCACCAGGTGAACACCCTAAATATCGATTCCAAAATATCGACTGCCCAGAATATCGAATCAAAAATATAATAATGGAAAGAATATCGAATTATAAAAAAATATAGGTAGGACAGAATATCGAAATTGGGGTAGGAAATATTGAATTCCACAATATCTAATTTTATAATATAGATTTCCATAATATTGAATTTTTTCTAGTGTTATGTATGGTAGTATATGTGTTAAAATTATGTATTATTTTTCAAATGTATGTTTAATTTTTTTAAAGTAATGAATGTTATGTAATTTAATTTTGCGTTATTTAATTCCGGAGCGGGTTGTGGGTTTATAGGGGAATGGGGTGGGAAGTAATTTAATTATATTAAATTAAATATTATTTTTTATTCATATGTATTGATAATTAATTGATTGATAATTAATAATGAATTGGTAATTAATTTGTATTAATTGGTAATTAATTTTTATTAATTGATTAATTGATCATTCTGTTAATAGTATTTTTTATTATTAGGAGCGGGTTGTGGGTTTATAGGTAAATAGGGTGGGAAGTAATTTAATTATAGTAAATTAAATATACATTTTAATTTATATGTATCGATAATTAATTAATTGATCATTAATTATTACCGACCTTGGTACCATCCATGCCGTTACCTTACTGACAGAACCGAAAATACCTTCTAGTAAGTTCACGATTTTGGAACCGTATCGTACGTGTGGGAGAAGAAACGAATTTGATCTTCCCCACTACAATCTCCTACACCGGAGTGTGACTTCTCTCTAAAGAAAGGGGAACTATCTAAATCACCTTGCAAGAGATACATACAATTAGACAAGAAATCCCCCTAAGAGCCACTGAGGATCGGAGCTAATACCACCTATTGAAACAAAATCTGCCCTGAAGAAACTCCCTGGTAGGGAGTGAAACACGTTGGCTGACTTGGTTGCTAATTGTATTATGATTGTTGCTAAAAAAGGAATGAACAATATCAAATAAAAAGAAAAATTTTATATACCCTAAATTGATAGCTCTCTCTTGGACTTCTTTGCCTGTGCGCCCCCATATGAGCCTAACAAAATTGATCATTAATTATTAATTGGTAATTAATGTTTATTAATTGGTAATTAATGTTTATAAATTGGTAAATCATTTTCATTAATTGATAATTATATTAATTGTATTTGTATTATTAGGAGCGGGTTCTGGGTTTATAGGGGAATTGGGTGGGAAGTAATTTAATTGAAATAAAGTTAATATGTATTTTTATTTATATTTATTGATAATTAATTGATAATTAATTATGCATTGGTAATTAATGTGTATTAATTAGTAATAAAACATTTTTAATTGGTAATTAATTGTTATTAATTGGTCATTATTTTTAATTAATTTTTTATTGGTATTGATAATTAATTTAATCTTATTTTAATATTAAATCATTTATTTTCCTACTGTTGCACTCTCTGGAGTGGGAACAGTAATTTTTACACACCCCCCTCGCTATCCAATGCTTTCCCTACTGTTGCAATCTCTGGAGTGGGAATAGTAATTTTTACCCCTTCGCTATCCAACGCTTTCCCTACTGTTGCACTGTTTGGAGTAGGAATAGTAATTTTTGCCCCTTCGCTATCCAACGCTTTCCCTACTGGTGCACTCTTTGGAGTGGGAATAGTAATTTTTACCCCTAAGCTATCCAACGCTTTCCCTACTGTTGCACTATTTGGGGTGGGAATAGAAATTTTTACCCCTACGCTATCCAACGCTTTCCCTACTGTTGCACTCTCTGGAGTGGGAATAGTAATTTTTACCCCCCGCTGTCCAACGCTTTCCCTACTGTTGCACTGTTTGGAGTAGGAATAGTAATTTTTACCCCTACGCTATCCAATGCTTTCCCTACTGTTGCACTCTTGAGTGGGAATATTAATTTTTGCCCTCCCGCTATCCAACACTTTCCCTACTGTTGTTCTCACTGGAGTAGGAATAGGAATTTTTCCCCGTACGCTATCCAATGCTTTCCCAGAGTGGTAATAGTAATTTTTACCCCTACGGCAGTGTTCTTCAATCTGTGGATCGCGCCCCCCTGGGGGGCGCGACACCTTCCCAGGGGGGGCGTGCACTCCACTTCAATCTGACCTTTGTTCCCTGTGTCCCTCCGTCTGTGCAAGTCTTCTTGTAGGATTCTGGTATGTCTAAGGGGGAGGGAGGGGAGATCGATGGGGCAGGAGGTGCCTGTTCTTTTGTCATGTTAACTCTCCCAGGAGGGGGTTAATTCACAGAGCTGACAGCTTCAGCTGCAGTGGGAGGCACGGAGTCTCCTCTGCTAAAACCAAAAGCAAACAAACAGACACGCTTTCGGTTTTAGCAGAGGAGACCCCCCCCTTCCCCTACCGCTGCAGCTGAAGCATTTCAGCTCCATGGATTAACCCCCTCCTGGGAGAGTTAGCTCTTCCCAGATCGGAGACAAAGTTTCCAGACTTCGAGTCTCGGCAATGAAGGTGAACATCCTGTGATTCTGGGCAAATCACAATCTCCCCGTGCCTAACAAAACAAGCCAACTATCATGAAACTGTGCTGCTTATATTTAAAATCTCCCAATTCCGCAAGGGGCCCTTTAAGCAGTATAAATAACTTGAATAAACATTTTAAAACATGCATTGAACATCTGCCAAGCCGTGGACATAATTGTCAAATATGTGTGTGCTCTATTCCCATTGGAATGTTGCTTCCTTGCAAATACATAGTTGCAATTAGCTCTTCTTGTCGGTCTTTTTGATTTGAGAGAAGTAAGGCTCGGCTGCCAGCATATGGTGCGAAGAAACGTGTATGTGTTAGAGTGCGTGTGGTAGTTGCCTGCTTGGAGTTTAAGTGTTACACAGTGAGAGGGTGGGATGCAGATGGTTCAAAGTAGTTCATACTTTGAGGGCATGTTTGTTTTAAGTGGGAATATTGTTCCCAGCAAGCACTCATGCAAACCAATTATTATTATTACTGATCCGACAAGCTTTTTGAACAGATTTGTAGCAGTGCAGATAAATGACGTCCGGTTCCTGTAACGAATTTATATAATGAATTGAATGGATTTTATAGTCATAATCGTGGTATATAAACTGCTTCCTTGTTAAGTGTTGAGCAGTGGCAGGCAGGGAATCAAGGAGACCGCTATCATTTCATGTTCTGTATAAAAATACACATTTAAGCGGTTCCAAGCAGATGTTTCTGGCTCGTTATGTAACTATTTCAGGAAGCATCTAAAGGCGCCTAATTCGCCTGGATTCTGTCCCTTTATTTTCATGGTATGGATTGCACGTAGGTGGAAGGTTGTCATTTAATATCGAGTCTATATCATCTGCGGGCTGTAAATGCACATATGTATGTGTGAAAACCATTAAAATCAGACCGCTTCGTCCCACGCTGTACATCAGATGTGTTAGCGCCCACTTAGCCCAGTTACCATGTGCTTTTTGTCGATTTAAGCAAAATTCAGAAACTCTTTGAAGATATGTGTTTGAACTGAGGGGAAGCCATTGTAGTAAGAGTTCTGTGTCTTTAAAGCACTTTGGTTCATATTACTTTAAGTTTTTTATCTGCAGGAAGAAATGTTTTTGCCCGTGTTACGTATGGAGCTGGAAGGATCGGTGGAGATTCCTTGCAGAAAAACGCACACTAACTTTACAAATGCAAAAATTGACTGCAGACATTGGTCCCTCCTTTATAGTACTGTCACATTTATGTTGGTGGTGTTATTATCAATCCATGTCATATGTAAAACAAAGCATCCTAGTAAAAACAATGTGCACACATTTTATCTTGGAAAGTGGTGTTTTGAGCTGTGTAATAAGCCTCTGTCATTTCACCACACCCACCCACTCTAAACACTCTTATTGTATTGAATGTTATTTGCTGAATATGCCCGGAATGTGCGCGTGGCGGTCGAGTCCAGAAATTTCTGTCAGGTGGTGGGGGGGCCCAACATCTAAAAAAATTCAGCTGGGGGGGCTCAACCTACAAAAGTTTGAAGACCTCTGCCCTACGGTATCCAACGCTATCCCTACTGTTGCACTCTCTGGAGTGGGAATAGTAATTTTTACCCTCCCGCTGTAGGGTAGTTCCTATATTCCCAATAGGCTCTGCGCATTGGAATAATTTATCCTACAGATTAGACGTAGGACTAAGGTCGACTGGGTCTCTATCGAATATACTAGACTTAATTGTGTGTGCCAGCTAGCTCAGAGGTCACTGGAAGCATTCTCGAATTCACAAGAAGGGATTAGTCTCTGACAACCGCATAAACATGACAACTTTGTTTCCCCAAGATAAAATGTATCTTCAGAGTCGTGGAAACAATTCACTCAATCAATCGTGCATGCTTCGTTTCACTAGAGGTGCAGAGAAAGTAGAAAGATGGGCGATTTCAATAAAAGGTTTTATTGAACAGTCTTCTTTCTCAATCATAAGAAATGAACTGCTACAATCGTAACACTGTTTGTAAAATATAATGCATACAGTATAAATAGTAGAATAAAATAATACTGTAAGAGCATTGTATGGTTCCTAAACCATATATAAATACATACATAAATAACAGAGGCTAAAAGTACTCAACCGGTGCTTCTAAAATACGCCTACCCCGGTGTACCTAACCTAAGCTTTTTACAAGGACAGAAGTAAGTGAGGTGTAGCATAAATGTAGTATTCTTTTGCCAAGAATCTGCCGAAGATTTCTCTAAGGGTCTAATCAGCTCCATACCTTAGTTTAGAATGGAGAAGGTCGGTCTCGGAACTCGATTTCCCAACAACCCGCAAGGGTAGCTTGGAAACACTGGAGTTGGAGTTCTCGGCAGGAGAAAAGACAGCATCTCTCTCAGTGCGTCTGCTGGAGGGTCGGCTTCCTTCGGCACTTGCTGTAGCATGGCACGTCGGGCAAGTAGATAGTCGAACTGCTCCAAACCACTGTCTGTTTGCTTGGGCGAGTGTGGGCATATTTATGCCGTGAAGGTGCCGAGTTTGACGTACAGTTGGACATAATAACGTCATCTAAGAGTCTCAGTTCTTTGAAAACTCCATGAGTTCTTGGACAAATCAATATTCAAGCAAGGGGAAGTCCCTAGCTGCTAAAGCTGAGTTTTTCCAAGAAATCGTTGTGGATTTTCAGAACTACTGGAAGTAGCCCTGCCGTATTTGGACTGCATGAGGTATGCCTAAATATGGTTATGATTTCTATGCCTATATAAGGATATGGTGATTTATACCTATATAAGGGCATGAATCGGGAACCTTACAATAGGGTCCTAAAATAATACATAACACCCCCTCCACATTATTATGTTCATCTAAGTTCAAGCACTAAAACATAAAATCTAGAGCATGTATTTACAACCCCCACAAAATCACATAAGATGCATTTGAAATGGTTGCACACGAAAAATTGAGCATTTTGTACAGTACACATTTAAAGGCAATGATTTCATTGTAAGCATATGATATCATATTAGCAATGCTAACTGAATGAATCATGAAAATTACATTTATGAAATGGCTCTTAGTTACAGAAGAAAAAGGTCGAGACCATCCCATGGCAGAATATACAAACTGTTTTTGTTTGTGGACTAGGCTAATATTGTTTCTAGGAAGAGTTCAAGGAATTCTTGTTCTCTAAGAATAGTTCTACTTTAAGCAGCTTACTTTTTTGTGCCAAAGTTTGGTTTGTTTTTTGGAAAAAAGTCAAATAAAAGTGTCGTAAAAATAGAGTTCCATACTTGGTAGCTTTGTTTTGAGAAAGAGAAAAAAGAAAAGCTGAATGTCGAATTTTCAGAGTTCTAAAGAACGCTGTGTGCTAATTTCAAAAGTTATTCTCGGTGTCAGGAGAAAACATTAAGTAATCAAGGATGGCAAAGAAATCGTCTACCACAGTAGGTGAAAGTTTGACTACTTCATTAAAAAGGTCAATTGTGCACAGATGTGAAGCATGGCCGTTAGCGTCAGCCGCCTTAGCAATGTTTATAGCAGATGGTACCTGTGTGCCTAATGGTCCGCGTATCTCACCTTCAGTTTGATTTGCCGGTGAGATCTCAATGAATGCCGTCATCAGGATTGCTAGCCGCTGGGGGCAACACAACAAATGATCCGTTACCCGACCCAGTAATGCATCAGCATCCGTTGGCATAACTGATGGTAGTGTTAGACAGACATCTAACACGCATTCCTCTCCACAAAGCAGGCATCGTAGAACAGGTAAGATGCAATCTTGCCAGATTGGTCTGAATGACAAGAACCATGTGGTATTCAGCTCTCGTAAACGAGCCAAGCCAAGGTTCTGTGTTATTCTCTCACGATACCTCATTGCCTGGAGCGCATTTTCCATGCTGACTTGGGTATCGCTGGTGGCCGGATGTGCCATAACGGAGCAGGAGGAATAAAAATAGGATCCCTGCTACGAGTCCCAAAATGAGAGACAGGCCGCCGAACACAGAGTGGACGAAGTTAGGAAAAATGCCCAGGACTGCTTCAAAGGGTGCTAACAGTCCCAAAAAAATCATCTTAAATACATGTGCAATACCGCTGGTATCAGACATGTTAAAGATACGACCTAACATTTCTGCGAAATGTACTGGACAGTTTGTTGATAATAATGCATGTATCTCTGCAGAGGACCTTGCAACTTGCAAATCATACGTCTCTCTGGACGAGATCAGTGGCACAGTTTTTTGCAAAAGAATTGCTTTCATTCTACTTAAAGTATCAATTCGTATAGAAGAGATGTTCAGTGAAGGCCATAGTGGCGACTCCCCGTCTGTCTTAGTTTTAGGAAACAATACTTGCATACAGCAAGTGACCCTGGCTGACACAGTAACGAGATAGCTTATTCCTGGCATCATTCCACAACAGCTGTGATCATTTAACATAATGTAGCTACCATTGGAAAGCTGCCTGAAAATTGGATCTATCACCGCTGTGGGCGAACCCTGCAGGTGGCAAGAAAGGTTATTGGAAGAACCTTCGCAGTCTCGGTGTAAATTAATACCTTGACACAATAGTGTACCGCTTAGTGAGTTTTCACAATTTTTACCACTAAGAAATACTTCCTGTCCCCAACTCCAACATTTGTGTGTGTATGGTAAATCCCAGGTCGACCTAATGTATTCTTTACCCAACCTTTCATATATGCCTTCTGGTATTTGTTTCAAGCAATACTGAAACTGGTATCGTGATGGTGCCATGTATTATCCATTCAACTGATGGTTTCTCAGAAACAGTCAATGGTAATCTCTCCAATTTTTCAATGCTCAGCACCGTATAGTCTGCTCCCCTCTATGCCAACGACATTTGTTTATCTGTAAGATTAAATACAGTAAACAATGAAGTAGCGTTGTATAGACGCCAAGGCACATAGCTTGAAGGAAGGTTTTGCAACGTCCAGCCTAATAGCATTATAGAACGTAATTTAGACGGCCATGTTGTAGCATTAGCAAATCCTGATCCATTATGTCTATGGCAGATGATACAATGCTGTCCAAAGAATATATTCTGGACGACAGAGTCGTTAACTCATTGTCAACTACGGAGAGTGATTTCTCTAAATTAATACGATCAATTTCTCGTACTCTTTCAGCTATTTCCATTTGCGTGAATTTCCAAGCTTCATTTTAAGCAGCATATATACTGGCGTATATGAAACGTGTATGACGTGGATTACGAGGTCCTATTAAGAATTCTCATAAATCAACGCCATCTTAAGCAAAGATAAGTGTTGTTTGATTTCTGGAAGTGTGGATTTTTGGAGCCATTCAAGGCACAGTTTTCCTACACTGTAAGTTGTTATTATCCCTGGATGTTGTCTTTGGATATATCTTGGATCTGTCCGAGTTACTGTGAACCCTTGTATCTCGTCTATCTTGACAGTTATTCGTGTCTGTAGGCCAGATTAACCATTTTTCCATTCAGGATTTGTTCTGTTCTGTTGTAAAATATAAATTATGTCTACCTCCTCATCTGAAGTTAAGTTACTATCAGGTGTGGGCTTAGGTATGGACGGTTTGTTTAAATCTTTTATCTTAGCAATGCCAAGACAAGATGTCTGTTGAACAGTGTCGTTTAGGACCATCATTTGTTCTGGGATGATGCAGGCTCTGAATAATGCTCTTAAACCTTGTCCCTGCCAGTCTTTTGAGCCCCAAACAGTTTTTGTCTCAATGTTGTCTTTCCAAAAGTCAAAGCCTAAGGTGGATAATTGAGCATAAAAGGCAGCAGAATAAATGTGTTTAGTATTTGTCAACATACTTTTCATGCCTGTCTTATTCACATTTTTAAAGTAAAAACTTTCTGGGTTTGTAACATTAAAACCTGTGAAATATAGAAATTTTCTAAGAAACGTTTTATAACTACCTTTTGGAGGTGTTGGACAACGTTCCCATTGATTAGAAGTTAAAACATTTCTAGGGTTTGCAGATTTATGCAAGTAATGATGGCCCACATGATTAAAACAATACATTTCTTCATAATTTGATGAACCTTCTAAGTATTCATGTTTTGTAAATTTTGCTGACATTTCTAAGTCTGCCATCATGTTATTACAGTTTCAAAGTCCCAATCATCAGAAAATGTGCTAGGTGAGACGAAATCACTCAAGGAAACCTTAAATTGATGAGGAATCTTTAGCAGCTCAACAGGGCCATAAATGTCATAATCAGTTGTATCCCATGCTAGTCCACCAGGTAGTGGGACCGCTGTGAAGTTCACTGATGACAGGTCTCGTTGTTCATAATGAGATGATTTGTGTGGCTTCAGGAGCAAGTTGATGTTTTTACTTGCTGTGTCCATGTTAATGTGCTTTCCATCTATCAGCTTTCCCAAACTTAACACAAGAATGAGCCACAGCAGGAGAGAAAGTAATTTCTGCACATTTTATCAAAACCTCCGTCATATTAAATGAGCATTGTGTATTCAAGTCAAACATTTTTTTCAGTAGATCAGGATGTAGATGTGGATTCTCATAACTGGGAGGGGGGTTCATAATCCTGAACCCTCATGGTATCCTGCCCACCTCTATATATTTCATGGGGAGTTATATTCCCGTGTTAGGCCCATATAGTGAAGCAGCTAATTTCTTACTTGTCCTCACAAATACCTTTTCCAAGCTGTGACCTTTAGCATACATTTGCATGCAATGTTCGATTAGTTTCTTTGAAACTAAACTTGTTTTACATCTAGCTTTGCACAACATTATTACAATGCACTGAACATCATGTGCAAGGATTCAAGAAAACAAAGTTTGCTCGGACCAATCTCTTATTAACAAGTACTAATCACTAGGAATAGTATAGAAGAGAAAAATAACATGAGCACGACCTTTACCTATGGGGAAAAGAGCTTTATGCACACTCAATTAACAAAGAATCATTTGCATCACGACCAAACCCCGCTTGAAAAACGCTTTTGCGCATGTGCCAACCAGAACTATGCAGATAACCGCATGATTAACCCGTTTGAGAGGGAAAACTCTCATGCATGCACAAGAGTTACTAACCTCAGGTTCTGAGGCACCGCAGGCCTAGCATATGCTTGCCTGAACTTAAAAAAGAGCTGCTGCTCCTAATGCCTTTGTTTGAAGAAAGAGAATTTAACATGGGATGGAGTAGAAGTGGGTGGTGAACAGTGACAATCATATATTTGAGAAAGTAACATTTGTTTTTGATTCCTTTATTAATAGAGTACGTTTGGGCCTAATGTGCAATGATGTGACCCACTGACCATGTCGCTGACTGGCTGCCAAGGACAAGCCACCGTGTGAACCATCTTCTCGACTGTAGAACTGTATTCAAATGCATTTTGAAAATACGGAAGAGTTTTTCAGATTTTACCAACTGAATTAGTTAAGTGACAAGAAATGGAAGAATGAAGCTGATTACTAAGATCAATAATTTCTTTAAGAAGGACAAGCATATAATAACCAGGGAGGGAGTTCTTATGCCACCTCCTAACATGCCTGCTTCCTTTAGAATGATGGAAAGTGGATATCATACCTGTGTATGGTTGGTGAATTGGGTGGAGTATACAAAAGGTGATGGTGCTCTAGCTTTTCCGGAACATGGTACATTTTGGGGTCGATTCCGATCCGGTAAAATCCCCGTCCGTACGAATCGTATCCGGAGCCGTTTCCGTACGACTCGTACACACACCGTACGACTCGGCGAGTACGATCCAGACCGGGTGATCAGGACGCTATTCGCACGGTCCACGTCAGGTAAGGGCGATTCGTACGTAAAAACGCACAATCACACACACACCGTACGGCGCGTACCGCCCATGATCGCAGGGGTACGGCGCGTACCCCTGTGATCATGGGGGGTACGTGCCGTACACCCAGCGTACATGGGGTACGGTGCGTACCCCATGTACGCTGGGTGTACGGCACGTACCCCCCATGATCGCAGGGGTACGCGCCGTACCCCTGCGATCATGGGGGGTACGTGCCGTACCCAGGGGGGGCGTTCCGTACCTGTTTCGGCGCGAACTCTGCGTTTACGTCTGTTTTCAGCTCCCGTAGGAAAAGGGTCGTACGGTGCGTACCCGACACGAATCGTACTTGCTGGGTCGTAAAAACCAGCTGCGAACCGTAGTGATGTCATGTACAGCGGGTTCCGAGTGAGACTCGTACGGAGATTTGAGTCGTACGGAGTCCTATACGACTCGTACGGAGTTCAGCTCCTGGTACGGATCGTACTTTGTCGTACGTACGGGACGTTTACGGGTACGATTCGTACGGGGAAAAAACGCTCCGTACGACGATTCGGAGCGCATTTTACCGGATCGGAATCGACCCCTTAATGTGAGGATTCTTCAGAATTTGAGAAACCGGATGAATTCATTAGAACCAAAACCTAGGTTAACACAGTATGATGCTTTGGAAGAATGGGAAGTTGAGGCATATGAATGTGAGAAGTACACAGGGGCAAAAGAATAAAAAGCAGATTTTTACGCAGATACCCTTTTGACACTCGAATAGATCAGATGAAGAGAAGGGCTGTAGTATCGGAGGGTTTGTATCCAGTGTTAATGGTTGAAGATCAGGAAGGGAGCAAAAGTAAGGAAAAAATGAAACATATGAGTGTGACAGGAATAGGGTGTGATGAATCTGATAATGAGTTGTTGGAAGATATTCTAGTAAAAAAGACCTCCACCTTATCAAGAAAGTGCTAGAGATGCAACTCCAAGTGCCCCTATGATGGAAACTTCATTGGTTCCACAAGTTCTATATGATCCAACAGTAATTTGGGCATCACAGGAAAAGGAAAGGGATGCATTGAATAAAACAAAAGACGAGATCATTCAAAAATTAAATCAGTTAGGTTTAAATGCTGAAGCACTGACAATATCAGAAACTATTGGTTCTGTTATTCCATTGTATGGTGATAAACAAGGTACACCAAAATCACAAAACGTGGTAGTCTCACAGAATAGTGCTGGAAAGGAGATAGTGATGATAGAAGATCAAACTAGTGAGAGTGATTTGAATGTTTCATTATTAGATCTCCCAAATATTGAGACTGTGACTGGAACCCCTAAAAGAATTTCACCCATAGATGCAAGAAGGAAAGTACCAACTGTCACTCCAGTGGCAGGAAGTTCTACTGGATTTTCACCTGAAGACTTAGAGGAATGGGCAAAAGGATTAGAAAAGCAGAAACTGCAACCAAAAACTATAGATGTAAGCAGGTTGAGGGTGGACTTAGAAGAAATGATTATTGGTATGATAAGTTCTGACAGAGTAAGTTCATATAGAGATGTAGAGTTGTTGGTTTCTGTGCAAAAGTATAATCTGGAGGACAAAGAATCTTCATGAGAAGATAGAGGAGGCAGCTTTAGAATTTAGAATAAATATAGAAAAGTCAAAAATACTACAAAAACCCTGTAGATCAGAATTTACTGAAAAGGACTTAGAAAGTTTGAATACGTCAGGGAGGAGATTGCAAATAAAGGAATTAATGCACATTTTTAAGAAATGGGGAGACGTTGATCGATGGAGAAGTAGATGGACAAAGAGGAGAGATGAAGCAGCTACAAAGGAAGTATCTACATTTCCATTGAGGGAGGTAGAAAAGGTTGAAAGGATGTATTTCCGATGAGAGAAGTCCCTGGTGGTGGATATGTTCATGTACCAGGATATTTTGTCCTTTATGAAAGACTTACCTAGATTAAGAAAGAAACAATTTGAATGGTACAAGCAGGTAGAGAGGTTTGTTAAGGTTTCAAAGGTTTTGTTGAAGTATTTGGATGGCCTGTTTGACATAGTGGTACCAACGGATTTGTGGACAGAATGTAAAATTACAGTTGATTGGCCAACTGAAGAGTATCCTAGAAACACAAAGACAGGTGCACCTTCAGAGGATGTCATGAAGAAATATAACCTAGCGAGTACCTTTCTGAAAGGGAAAATTCCCCCTAAAGAAACAGATTGGGTTAAAATAGACAGAACAACACAAGAACCTAAGGAGTCAGGGCATGCATACTATGAAAGATTGCTACAGGTGTTTAAGCAGTATAGTGGATTTGAGAACATTGGTGATAAAGATATGGGACATTTTGTATATAGGTGTGTGTATGGGATAAGATCAGAAATTAGTCAGATGATTCAACAGCATATGCTTTGCTGGCAAAGCACGTCAAACAAAGACGTTCCAATGTACGCAAAGTACTGTAGTGATGACATTGATGCAAATCATAAAAAGTTAAAAGAGAAAATGATGTGGGCACAAGTGAAGTTGGCAGAACACCAAGAGGCAGCTTCTGGTTCTCGAAATGATAACCAGATGAATGAGCAGAGTCAGAAGAGTCAAGTATTGAATGGAAATAAGGGAAGAGGACAAGTGAGTAGAGATGAAGCAAAAAAGAAATATCCTTGTCATGGATGCAGAAAGCTTGGACATTGGAAGAATGAGTGTAGAAATATTCAACAGAGTAATGGGGTAAATCAAATTTTAAATCCACAGATGCAGAATGAGGTGGTTGTGAACCAGCAACAACAGCAACAGGTAGTTACTCCTCAGTTGCAGGTGCCACAATCCCCTTTGTGAACACCGGATTTCGTGGAGAAGGTGGTAAGAATACACAGACCGTTCAACAATATTGGATGCAAAGTAATGTGAGTGATTCGGAGATGTCCCAATGACGGTGCCTGAGGGGAGAGGAAGAGGGCGTGCCTGGCGCATCCTTGGTGGTAGATCAGTCAGGTCCTTTTGTTGATACTGGTGTTATCTGTTCTACTGTGTGAACTGCAGAAATTCCAAACCTACCCCTCTCGGGAGAAACAATCCAAGTTGTAGGAGTCTCAAATAAGCAAATTTGGACCCCAGTCACAAAACCAATAGAAGTGAATATTGGGAATTTCAGAGACAGGCCTCGGCTTGGGCATGCGACTCAAGTCCAGTACAACCTATTAGGTAGAGACTTATTCTGCAAGATGAACTGCACCATCTTTTATACGCCTGATGGTGTGGCCTTCCAAACACCTAATGAAGATGTTGCTTACAAGATGATGCTAGCGAAACAGGGAACAGAAGGGGATGAGATGTTTTCACTGAGAGCAATTTGCCTGATGAATTAAGAACCACAGTGAGGTCAGATGGGTGGGATTTTACAGGAAAAGAAGTTGGTCTAATGGCAAAGATAGACCCTGTTAAAATTGTGGTAAAAGAAGGTGTGATATATCCAAACATACTACAATACAGAATGAGCCCTGAAGTAAAAGCAGGAGTTGCCCCAAATGATTGAACAAGGTATTCTAAAGTCCTTGTAATTTGTCAATCATGGGACATAAAAAACCTAGTGGAAAATATAGAATAGTGCAAGATTTGAGGAAAATTAATAAAATAGTAGTACCCTGTTGTCCAGTAGTACCAAACCCGGCAGTGATTCTTTATCAGATACCGTGGGATGCCCATTGGTATACCGTAATTGATTTGTGTCAAGCATTCTTTTGGATTCCATTGCACCCAGATAGTCAATATCTTTTTGCTTTCCGGTTCGGAGACCGTGTTTTGGCATGGTGCCGAGTTCCTCAAGGGTACACAGAGAGTCCTTCGATTGTCAATCAGATTCTTTTTTTTTTTTTTTTACTTTGTTTATGCCAGGAATTTCGGTCTTGGTTCAGTACATTGATGACCTATTGGTGGCATTAAAACACGAGAAGCTTGTGTCATTGACACAATAGCTTTACTGAACCATTTAGCAGAAGGAGGACACAAGGTGTCCCCAGAAAAATGATAGTTTAGCAAACAAGATGTTCAATATCTAGGACATAAGATAGAGAGAGGAGTCAGAAAGGTAACATTTGAAAAACTAAAAGTGTTTTGACAAATGAGTTTTCCTAAAACAAAGAAAGACGTGCAAATGTTTTTGGGAGTGGTTGGTTACTGTCGCCAATGGACCAGTGGACTTTCACTGCTTGCAAAACCTTTAATAAGGTTGACCCAAAAGGATGTATTGGATCCGATTGAGTGGGATGTTGAAAGTGAAAAAGCATTCATAACATTGAGAAGTTACTTGTGCCAAGCACCAGCATTGGAAATGCCAGATTATACAAAAGAGTTTGCTTTGTTCTGTTGTGAAAGAGAAGTTAGTGCACTTTCAGTGTTAACACAGAGACATGGATTGTCTCAAAATCCGGTAGCATATTTCTCTGCTACTCTGGACCCAGTGGCTGCGCCATTACCTGGCTGCTTACAAGCAGTAGCTGCTACTTGTGTAAGTCTGGAACAGAGTGAATCGATTGTGATGGGACATGCTATAAAGGTGTATGTACCACATTCAATTGAGATCCTTATAACGAGGACTTGTTCTCAACATTTGACCCCTATGCAGAATTTAAGAGTATAACTGGAGTGACTTGGGAAAGAGTTAGAGACGTTGAAGCTGAGTGAGGTGTGGGTGAGAGCTGCTGCTGACAAGAAGAGAACAGACTGGGAAGATTCATTCCTGAATGACAACCTGATTAGATTGAAGATTCTGGAAGAATATCAAGGAGGGAGAGATGTGTGAGAGGGATGCGCCCTGGTGCGTCGGGGCTATAGAGAAGTTTAGTAAGTATTGCCCTGTCCTGATCCTGTCCTATAGGCTTTGTCTCCTGACTCTTAATCGGGAGACCTCCACCAGTCCTTTGGTCAGAGGGTTGGGTTTCCTGTTTCACAATTGGGTAATTATTATTCTGTCTTACATTTGCATATCTTTTGGAAATGTAAGATTTATTATGCCTTTTGTCTCTTTATCTATCCACTCCTAATACATTGAATTGTTGAACGAGTCTGTGAATTGAATGTATTCATTAAATGAATTTTTTCTCTCCCATGAAAGTTGATGGAGTTTGCACTGTGAATTTGTACTAATGAGCATTCATTTATGACTAAGATTGAGATAACATTCATTGAATCCTACCCAGAGTCTGTTGTTAAATCATTAAGGTCTGTAAGTTAGTTAGTTAATTGTTAATATCACCATCAACTACTCAAATAATGGTCCATTGACCAAAGGAAGAGTGTTGATCTGTGAAGATTAGTTAGACATTGACTAATCAAGATCAAAGTGAACATAAAATTTGAACCCCAGCGAAACAGCCAGGAAACTTGAATGTGTATATGGGTCCAATTGAAAAATGTTGTTGATTGTGAAATGTTCATCCTGGCCTTTCGCTGGATCAACTATGTACAAATGTCATCACTACATCACTATCTTCATCCACAGGGAGACAGGACTATCTACATATCCACAACATCATTAATCTATGCGTACCTCAAAAGGCTGCTTTCTATTATAATAGATGAGCATCCTGACAGATTACTAGAGGAGCTACTTCCGCTGACACCCAGGGCCTTGCATGCTGAGAAATCACCATGCAGCTACCTGACATCTCGTGAGGGGTGTCCAAGTTCATGACCAAGACAGGGTCCTTCACTCTATCCTATCGAGTAATGCGGTTGGATTGTCCTTTGGGGAGATTCTTGGCTCTAGACCTGCACACACTCTAGGTACACTTAGAGTAGGGTTCGCATAGTAGGAGTATGCTAGATTACTGCCTTGTTTACATGCCTGCATATATTCAATTGTTTAGCACCATGGTAGAAATATATATACTATTTACGCTTTTTGTGCTTGTAATCAAGTTTATCTGCTTCTGTCTACGAATCATTGCAGCACATGTATTTTATGCAAGAATAACGTTGGTTCAATAAATATTATTGAAAACTTACCACTGTGTATTCTCTGTATATTTCTCTGAGAATAAGTGAGCACGAGTGACTGAGCAGAGGTTTCTGTACTGTTTCCACGATTCCTGAGAATCAGGGTTGGCATGTTCAGTGGTTGCCAGAAACCATTCGCTCTCTGGTAGGTTAGGGGGGCTTACGGTGACACTGTGAGCTAGCTGGTCTATAGGCCAACATATCCTGCAGGGGTATCTGCAATCAGTCTTGACACCAAGCCCTTAGTTTATGTTGTCCAAACAATGTGCAGGGCCTACGGATTGGTAGGAACTACAAGACATATTGATACCATTTCCTATGATTTTGCAAGTTTCGATTTCGACCACTTTTTCAATTTCCACACTAGTGATTGTATATTGGTATTTAATCCATTATCATTGCCAATATCTCCTTCTTTGTTTATATTGCTCCCTAAGCCTCCTTCCGTAAACAGCATTTCAGCTGCCTTTTGCCTTATTGCTACCTTTTCCTGTGCCGTTTTCCAAAGTATATGTCACAGCTGTGAGGTAGATCCCTCTCTGAGCTCCAAAACTGCACTGGCTCCCGTTGGTACTCCACCCCTGGATGCGAGTGGAACTATGCGTTGGTAACATTCTCCAAACCTTAGGCCATTTTACTCATGTCCAGGTTACTGTAACACATGGGGGGGAGGCTGTTTGTAAGAATGTGCCCTCTTTCTGTATGGTATCCCCACTTTTTGCTGAACTTCTGATGTACTTTGACTTTTTGTGCCCTGGGCTCCTGCCAATCAGGTACCCAGGGCCTATGCTCCTTCCCTAAAACTGCATTGAAGACAAAACCCAATTGGCACTCTCTTGCCACAGGTCAGCCCCTGGTAAATGGTACCACAGGCACCCAGGGCACTGTGAGCAGGGAAGGCCTCTAAGGGCTGTAGCACTTATTGTGCCCCCCTTAGAGGCCCTGTACCTTTACACTCACACGCTGCCTTTGCAGGCTGCATGTTTTGCTGCAGAACAAAGTGAAGAGTGGACATCCCTGTGTGCCAATGCCTACCACCCACTGCCCTGACATATGTCAGCCACCCCTCTAGCTGGGTGCACTATACCAGTGGTGAATGTACAGGTGCATGAGCCCTGTACCCCTACAGTGGCTAAGCCAATGTGTAGACCTTGTGAGTGCAGTACTGGCATTAAGAGTATAAGGTGCTGTGAGTTTGTCATAAAGAACTCCACAGCACCATGATGACTTTACTGAAAACTGAGAAGTTTGGTATCAAACTACACAGCACATTAAACCAACACTGATGCTAGTGTGGTATTTAATGAAAATTGCACTCTGAGGGTCTCTTAGAGATGCCCCCTGAAAAACAACCCAACACTAGTGTCCAGGTTGAGTGGCAGCTCGCCAGCTGCCACCACCAGACATGTTTCTGGAACCCTGGGTCGATAGCCTGCTGCTCCCGGGGGTCTGAAACAATGCACATCCTGGGACGCGGTGCCAAGCCTCCTCCCCAAGGATGGGCAGGATCCACAAAGGGGAAGCATCAAAGGCTTGCCACGTTTGTGAGCTTTCCCAGGCCTGTTGCTGCTTTCAGGAACTGGCCCCCAATGGTTCTGACCTCCCACTTAGGGTGGGAAAATCGGCAGGAAAGCCAAATGGGGAAGAGGGGTGTGCCCACCTTTGCCAACCCCACCCCTAAGGTGGGGGAGGTGAGGTGAAGCACAACTCTCAGTCCCCGCCATCTTGCAGATGCCAACCAGAGTGAGGCCTATGCCACCCTCCCACTGTAGGGAGGCATACTATCGGGTGAACCCACACTAAGGAAGGGACCCATTAGTCACAATCTTTACCTACCAGTAACACCCCAAAATCTAGTATTTAGGGGCAACCCTGAACCTTGCCTCCTCAGACAAGACCCGACTAAGAAGAAAAGAAGAAGGACCGAACACCCATGCCGAAACTAACAAGAGGAGGACGCCCACTGACTTGGCCCCAGCCCTACCGGCCTGTCCCCACCTCGAACCTGCTCCAGCAAAATCCTGGTGTGTCCTGCAGCCAGCAGCCTCAAGAACCCAGGGGACCTGACCTGCCTTCCATCCCAAAGACTCTGTCTCCAGTGAGCACCGGATTTGCTCACCCACAGGCTCCGGCTCTACCCAAATCTGTGAGTCTGCACCACTCTGCACCCATCGCCTACGGGTGAGTTCAAGTGGCCCAACACCACGAGGAGGTTTCCCCAGCGATCCTGACCTGAGATCCAGTGATCTCTGACCTGCCTCGAATTTCCTAACAAAGCCAGCAGCCTCTTTCTGGAGGATCCCCTAGACCGCGACGGGAGCTAGTAAGAGAAACCTCACACCTAAAGACACCCCCGCACCCGAAGCCCCACGACCTGGAGCGACCCAACCGATGGTGTCCCAGCATCCCTAGGCATCCCAACTTACCTCTCCAACCGGTGGTCATCTTCAGAATATCTTCATCCCTGAGCCTGCAGTCTTTGTTGAAACTGAAGAATCCAAATTGCAATCAACAGGGCACCCGACACCAAACCAACACCCTGCATCCATCCACCAAAGCTCCGCTGTTGGTGCACTTTTTGTGCTGAAAAAGATACCCCTTTGCCCTGAGCCTGAAACCAGGAGCTTTACTCCCACAACCCAGTGGCCTGCTCGTAAGTAGCCACCAACCGGAGGCCCCCTATCCCTCTTTGGATAACATTGGGCCTCAGCACTCTGCACCCGGCCTGCCTAGTGCCGCTGAGGGTGTAAAAAGAGTGCATCCTGACCCCAGGGGGACCCTTCTTCTAACCCCAAAAACTCAACCTCAAAGACCGAGTATTTACCTGGCAACTGTTAGCTTCATTTCCCTCCATAGGAACCTATTGACTGTTTTTCTCTGAAAAATGTTCTAAATGTGGAGCGGCTTTGTATGGAAACCTGAAAACTTACAATTGTGCAAACCTGATTTTACTTACCTTTTCTCTCGGAAATGTCCCAGTGTGATATCTAGCAATATCACACTGATTAGTAAAAGTAACTTAAAAAGTAAACTAAACAGTAACAAAAAAAGTAATCTGTTCAGTATTTTCAATACCTTGACTTACCTGTATTTCAAACAAACTGCATTAGAACTTGCATTCATTTGAAACACTGCATAATATTTTGCAAAGCATTTATTTCACTTAGCTGTGCCAGGCTTGGCTTGGTTCTAGAAATAAAATAACTTAACAGTATTTTTATACAAACCAAATTGGTCTGAGCTCAGTCTTTGAGTGTGTGACATAATTTTCTGATTGAGTGTGTACAGCAAATGCTTAACACTACTCCCTGAAAAAACCTTACTACTCGCCCACACTACCACAAATAGAGAGAAGGGTGCTATCTGCTTTTACCTTTGCCTACCTTTGGGGTTCCACTGGACTCCAAGCCAGCTTCCTACACTGTTGTCCTTAAATCATTCATGGCCACATTGGTGCTTGCTGACTGCCTCCAAATCCAGGGTTGCTCCGTGACTTGTGCTTGTTGACTTTGTAAATAGAAAATGGAGCAACATTTATGGTATTGGGAAATCTCTACTGAGACTGTGATTTTCAGTATTTATATAACTGAAAGTAATTGCTTTAGTCCAGTCCAAAGTATCCAAAAGGTTTGAACAATAAATTGTATGTTTTATTAAAAAACGATAATGTTGAGTTAATTTTGTTCCCCTTATCAATGAATGTTTTATATGATGTTTTGATCAAAGAGATCATATTGACATAATGTTAGAGATTACATTTTGTTTCCCTTTGCAAGGACTCCCATTGACCTTGATTAGATCTGTTCCTGCTGCGGGGACTATGCCCAGCCACACAGGTGGCACAGCTTTTCTATCAAAACAAGTGAGGTAATGCTGGGTGGTAGGATTTTGGGGGATTCCTGAAGATTCTGTAAGTTTCCATCACAGAAATGTAAGGAAAATTAGTTATTTCAGGCAAAGTTTGAGGACTTCAGGGCATTGTGGGTAAGAAAACCTCAAGGGATCCATGCAAGGCACTCCACCCTGAAAACCCCTGGTTGTCTAGTTTTGAATAAATGTCTGTGGTTAGTTGGTTTGCATGGGTAACATGACAGCACAGCCCTAAATACTGGAGCTACCCCTATTGCTTATCTATCAAGGTAGCCCTTTTTGGGCAGTTTGTGTTTTGGACTTTTGGTCCACCCACAAAAGTGGGGTACTGTTCTTATCATGGGAAATGTGGGGACTCAATGTGGTAGGAAATTTGTGGCTCCTCACAGGTTCTAGATGTTTTCCTCACAGAAATTTGAGAAAAATAGTTTTTAGAAGTGTTTAGGTGTGATGGGTTTTCCCAGCCTGCCCAAGTCTAATAAATGCAGACATTCACCATTGCAAGTGGGACGATATTGGAAGTTAGTCACACTCTCCTGGCCCAGATGTAAAACAACACTTAAAACAGTCAAATGTGCTCTCGCTTGCCATTAAGATGGGATTTTTGAGTTCCCAGTGGAGCAGAAAGACTGATGAGCCTTTAGGGCTGACGGTGAGCTTTATGTTAGGATCAGCTAGATCCACTTCATCATTTTATTAAATATATATATATTCCTGCCATACAGTGGGCTCACTGACCCCCCCAATGCAAACTAAGGGCAAATCTTCTGTATGCCCCTGGGGAGGCATAAAGACTAGTTTGTCCCTTTTGGGGTAAGGGAGTGGCCAATGCCAGAGTGCAACAACCACACCACTTTCTTTTGCCCTAAAGGCAATGCCGGCTCCCAATGCCCGGATGGGTCCATGCATACAGCCGGCTGGGCTGCGTAGGACCTGGGGATTCTCAACAGCCCCAAAAATAGGGTTTGTTGGTGCCTTGGGTGGGCACTGGGGCACCCGCTTATGGCCCTGGGGAATGGGTCCGCTGGGACACTATTGGCAAAGGAAGTGTGCCCATGTGTCCCCTCCACTTAAAGGCCCCTGAGAATTGGGCCCCCAGGCGAGCAGTGGCTCGGGAAGGGATGCAACCAGCACCCACCCCTTTAAATATATGTTTTAACCCCGGGGGATGTGCTGTGCACCTCCCTCCACTTTAAAAATAACAGTCCTGGGGTATGGGGTCCACAGTGCGCCTGTAGAGGCTTGGGGATGGGAGCTGGGCCCCCTCACCTTAATTAAAGAAATTAGCCCTGGTCGGGTGGAGTGCCTAGGACCCTAATTCTCGAGGACAGAGTCGCATGTCCCTCTAATATATTATATAATTTTAAAAAATGCCACCTCCCACCTTCACCTGTGATGGGTGCTGGCAGAGGAGCCAGTGGGGCTGCGGGTGGAAGTACACAACAAAAACACAAATGTTAATGTGGCAGAATGCAGCACACATAGGAAGAGGATAAAAGAGGAGAAATAAAAATATTTGTCGGTACGCCTGCTCTGAAGAGGTCTATGGTTTTGGCTCTGCCCCAGGTTTTCACGATTAAGAAAATCTGAGGCAGCATCAAAATCCATAGCTATTGCGTGGGAACACCCACCATAACGCTCATTGAATGCTCCTTGACGCAGAGTAAGGCAACGCAGCCATTTGCCCTGCTTTGTCTTACTTCATATGTATGAGGCCATGAAAAGCCATGCAGGGTAGTTTTGCATCGCCTCATAGATATGATTGAGAGGCTTGCCCTGCCAGATGTTAAAAGAAATACATTTCGGCGGCCCAAGCTTCTCATAAATAAGCTCCTTAGTTCCTGAAAAGGAATCAAGTTATTTTCCATATCTTTTTGTTTGTTTGGAAGGCAAAATTATATCTTGATATAATGTTCACAGTTTTTATTTAACATTTCGAGTCTGACACAATCGAAAGCTGTGTTTTTTAATTACATATCAAAGGGGAATAATAGGTCACGAAATCGGATTGCCTCAGAATGTACCGATCTGAATATAATTAGACGGTTATTTTAGTCTGGGGTGCACGAGAAGCAGCCCAAAACTTGGCAAGTGACGCAGCAGAATAAGTGCGCAGACGTGACTCACAGAAGGCTCTGTGCACGAAGAGGTCCAGCCACAGCTCCTCTAATGAATGGTCTGGCTTTTTGGGAGAGGGGGTGAGCAGGAGGAAAAAATATGTGAATAGAGCCCTTCATAGAGGTTACAGCTGCCAAACTTTATGGTTGCTTGCCGCTAGCTGGGACGACTCAAAAACGGCAGGAATATTTGCAATGTAGAAGTTTTATGTGAGGTACCATTGACCTGATGCTTTTGACATACACTGGCAAAAACAGGAGTCTTGAAGTAGAACTCTAAGGCATGTTAGTGAAGTCCAAGTGTTTCCGTCCTCCAAAGGGAGTGACTTTTATTGATGGATGTGGTACTCCGCTATAAATGCACACCGAGCTCCAAAGAGCGATGGCGTGCGTTTTTGGTGGTCTGATTACCTGATGACGCACTACTATTCTTTTACGTTCACAAGCGATTTTACTCTAAACCGTTAGACTGATTGATTTATTTGAGGTGAACCAGGACTGCAACTTCCAGAATGCAGTGGGCTTTTAAACAGACGCCAAAGATGGGCTATATTGTACTGAGGTGAACCAGAACTGTGACTCCTAGAATGCATTCAGCCTTTAAAACTGTAGATTGGGAGGCGGCAATATTACTCACAATCAGGTATTTTATTCACACACATGTGAAGAAGGCATGGCCAGCGTTTGATATTGACTGCGGTAGAGTCAAAGAGGGCGAAATTGGGGTTGACTGGACTTATAAACCGAGAGGTCGAAGTGGGCAGGATCTGTTTGGTACGACGTGCCCATACTTTTTCTGTTGCCAAAACAGTTCCCCTGTCTGGGGACGGTTAATTCTGGCTGCCAAAATGCCTCTGCCGAAATGAAAACAATGGAGTCTCCTGTGCTGTGAAGCAAAGGGAGGGACAAGCAGCTAAACAACAACAGCGTTGTGCCACGGTGTCTGCTACCTGAAAGAAGTGCAAATATGGCCAATTGGGAAATCTGCAATTGCTGCTTGAAAGCCAGTATTGGCATACATAGATGGAGAAGTTTAGTGATGACAAACAATTATTGTTTTTGAGATGCACAGCAAGTGTGTTAGCTGAGCTGAGGAGCGTGTGCTTTTAGATTACCTACACAAATATTTGAACTATGTACAGAATAATTGCGTATTACTAAAATCTCATTCTGGAGGCGCTTTTTTAGGTTTTTTTCTACTATTGTTTCTTAAAAATAAAAACCTTAAAAGAGGCTTAGAGCACACCCTTTACTTACCTCAACTTACAACTGGTTGGCTCCCACATCACTCATGTTTCTATCTTACCATTGGTCAGCACCTCCTCCTCGCCTCACCTTCCTCCTGGGGCTTCTCTGTATGTCCATGCCGTAGAGCATGGGCCAAATACAGCTTCATCTGGCCAGTGTCCTTGCACTGGTCGTAGGCTCCTGCAGGAACTCTTATTGTTTGCATGTCAAAAAGTAACTCTCCTTCCTCCTTGTGTTTCCCCACTGCCCCCACTCTCCATTGATTTTTTCCACCACTTGCCCTCCTTCCCCTCTCCAATGTGTTTCTCCCTTTCCCAAAACATCCCCTTCTGTTTTTACTTGCTTCAGAGCACCGCGGGTTGCTGTACAACATGGCTTCAAGGGGAAAAAAGCCCCATGAAGCCGTCACCGCTGGCCACGTCATAACACTTTTTTTTTACTTTAAGCCATGTTAAAAACATTGACAAAGCCAGTAGATTTTGCTTAGGTGAAACCTGTTGGCTTTCCTAATGCTGATTTTACCTTACCTTAGACCAAAATCTTTTTGCACATTTTGTGGCAGCCTACCTTACACTGTGTGTAATGTAAGACTAAAATAATGACCATATAGTGCTTTCGGTTACAGGATGGAACCTCAAAGGACTAAAAATACACAAGTTACCCTTCCCCACAGCACCAACCTGGATTTAATTATATGGCTCTCCGGTTACACACACAGACATCGACTCTCTGATTACACACACAGACATTGGCAGTGACTATATTAACCAGTAGAGGTTTCATAAGTAAAAGCGAATTTCCCACCAATTTGTTTAACCTGCATTTATTTTTCATTTAAAGTGTGTTATTTTATAAGCAGTTACCTGAGGGTGACAGGACACCCAAAGTAGCTACAGCATATTTTTTCTTTTCAACCATGTTTTGACCCCGCCCCCACACTCACTGACCACGCCCTCATTGCACTCACTAGAAGTTCCCATACGTTTTTTAATGCACTTTAACTGCTCTATAAACCTTCTGGTCCTTTCCATCAAAGATCACCCCCTCAGTGTGCCCATATAGTTAATTTCTTAAACATATATATATATATATATATATTTATAGGCATGTGGAGGTAAAGTAATGTATTTATCCAGAACGTCACGAATTTTTGGTGCAGTGTCTGGACTGGTACTAACAGCAACAGCCAGCTATCAGGACTCAACGACGCCTATCCGCTGACCTACGGTATTTGATGCTGCAGAGATTTTAAATATCTGTGTATATTGAATCTCACAGTGCATCAAAGAGAAGAAGGCGCTAGGCTTTAATATAAAAAAATAATTCAAACGCTACCACGTGAAAAAAACACATCTACCAAAGGAAAACAAGAAAAAGAAACCTTGTCATGTGTGCCAATTTAAAGGGATAATTTTCTAATTAGACGTAACATTAATGCTTTCAGATCTGATTGGCATGCACAAAGATTCTTTGTTCTAATTGAGCAAACTAGCCATCACAAGCAGGCTCTGTTTTGTGATAATTACCGTGAAAGTAGGGGAGTGACTATTCGAACTCTGAAAAGAAGGGTTTGATTGTACAATGAAGTCCCAGGCTGTAGAATAAAAATAAAATAAAAATTAAGGATTTTGAGAAAGAGTCCTGACTTCTGGACTCTGCAATTTTTTTCACGAGGCAGCCGTAGCTGCAGCTGCAATTAAAGTTCAATCTGATAAATGGTTTAATATCAGTCCCAAATCATGCACAATACAAAATTATGCACCCCCCCACTACAGAATGTAAAATAAAAGGCTGAGTCTCCAATAAGTCACATATATACATTAGCCTTGGGCTGAATGGAGGCCCCTGGAGGTTTGAGGCACTACAGGGGCCATAGGGGCACGCGTTACACCCTTCTCTGACATCTTCACTGACGTTTTGGGGAGTTCTCCCACCAAGACAGTTAAATAATAAATGAATAAAGCACAACATTTTAAATATTTCAGCTAAAAGGAGTAGGCTCAAAGGTACATTTGTAGAGCAGCTTCTTAAACATTGCAATAGTTCAATGTCTGTTAGAGTAGCCAGGGATATTTTCAGAGATCAGGTATGTTCCTGTGAAATCACTGTGTGCTGCTTACTCAGAACTACTTTCAGGGTTCGATGCTGTGAGAAGTTGGCCTGGCATATGCTGTCCACTATTCTAGTGGGCACCTTGCACCAGTCCAAACAACCCTTAATTATGATAGGTTTAAGACAACCTTCATTGAAACCTATCCTAGTGGTAGCTATGGAGAGCAGCCTTCAGGCTAAGTCTTGAAGGAATGTAAAGCAGCTTGGTTTACCAGATTATAATCTCTTGAATGTCTAAATGAAAAGAGATCCACACAAGTATATACATGAAATATATGCATTTATTTCTAAACGCTCTCTAGTAATCCCTTTATGAGTTTACGGAGCAAAGTGCACAATTTAAATGCAGTAGAACTTCTGGATATAGCACAATATATACTGGGCCCCAGGGGGTACCAAACCATATATTAAGAAAGTGGTATAAGAACCATGACTTGACTAGACACAAGGCCTTGAGCCTGTAGAATCACTGGGACCACAAGGAACCACCCAAAGTAGTGACACAGGTGACCCACGGGGGGGCGCGTGCAGTGTGAGAACACAGCCGTTAATTGCCGTTATCTTCTATGGGGAAAGTCGTAGTTGGAAATTTAATGATTAAGGACACTTAGGAGAGGACTTTGAGCAAACCCCTTTAGACTTAAGGGGTTCTAGGGCCATCACCCTCGGGAGCACCGTAGTACTCGTGTTACCTCACCCAGGGAAGCCGGGTACATAGGTGTCTTTTGGTGTCGGGAATCATCGTTGATTTGAATGGCGATCTGCTGCAAAGTGCTGCTGTCGTGAAGAAGAAAAGTGTCTGGTGTGATCCAAGCTGGATCGAAGATGTGAAGAACCTGAAAGCAGAGGGAACTGAGTCTGGGTCACTTGCCAGTGACCAGGGGCAGGATAGACGAATGCCCACCGATGTCGGGTGATTCAGGTGTGAAGAGGTGAAGCTTGACTCTGCAGCCTCGAGAGCCAGGAGGCGTCGATGACAACCAGGAGCTGGATCGAGCTGTCCCACAAAGGATGTCGAGTGCTGTGGTGTAGGTGCCCGAGTTAGACCCAACAAGCCTTGGCAACAGCAACCCACGCAGGAAGAGAAAAGATGCTTCGGTGCGGACCAGCAAGGTCTGAAGCAACCAGGGAAGCCTAAGGAAAGTCAAATTTGCCTTCTCAGGGACCCACCAGTCGACAGACCAGGGATCGCGAAGGTGCCTCAAGCAAAAACTCAAAAGGCTGGCTCACTGAACACTTGTGGAGTGTAGGCCAGCAATCTTCGGTGGAAAAGGTGCTCAGGGTCTGGGCTACAAGTAACCCAATGCACACCCTCAGGGACGTCGAGAAGCTGATGCACTTGCAAATGTGCATGGTGCCCAGGGGTTCCGGTTCCACGATACCCATGAGAGCTTCGGGTCGCAGCTTTGCTGAGGACTCGGGTCAACCTCAGGGAAGTCTGGAAATCCTCTTCATGTGTTGCAAATACTTTGGAGTCCGGTGAGAGCTGCGGAGAGGCAAACCGGTCAGATGAGTCTTTGGTGCCTGCCAAGCAGGAGAGTAACTCCTTTACTCCAAGGGAGATTCTTCAATCATCCAGTGTCGTGTAGATCGTCAAAGTTTCAGGATTCAGTATCAGAGTTTCGTCCAGGTGTAATCTAAAGTCCTGTTGCCAGGGGTTCCTATGTTATACCCAAGGAAGGGGTTGGACAAACTCTGGGGAACCACCTATGGGAGGGTCTGGAAATAGGGGTGGCTACACCCATTTCCTTTGTCCAGTTTTGTGCCAGAGCAGGGGCTGGTAGCCCCTGCAACCGGTTTGAACTGGGCTATGCACAGGGGAACCAAATGTGCCCCCAGTGCTGACTTTAAAGCGCTCTCTGAGTGCGCCCACCCAGCCCTAATACACTAAAGCCTGTCTGGGAGGTGGTGACACCTCCCTGTGTTCAGGCCTCCCCTGCCGGAGTTTCCTCCAGCAGCAGGAGGCCAGACTCGTGTCTGTGGCTGTGGAATCCATTTTGTGATGCCAGGGTTCTTTTAAACTGGTAACGGGTGTACCAGTGTGTACATGTCTCTCCCTCTAGAAGGGTGGAATCATACCCCCGACTGGCGGGGGGGGGGGTATATTTCCAAAGTGTTTGACACCAAACACAACATGTTTCCTTGCAGCCATTCCAAAGTTATCATTTACCGCGAGGTTATAATGCACTTAAGAGTATATGGTCTTGCTGCATCACAGAACAGCCCCGGAGAATAGATTCCGAAAGCTGCAGAGGGGCCCTGCTCATACATGTGCACCCTCTCACACAAAACCCAGCACCCTGCCTTCAGGATTGATAAGGCCTGCCATAGGGGTGACTTAAAGTGATTTAAGGTAGATATAGGTAACCTATATCTAAGTAAGGGGTGCATGCACCACCGTACCCAGGCTGCAGTAGCAGTCCTATGGTGTCATTTTGGAAAGCTTCCCAGGGGTGGCATAAAAGATGCTGCAGCCCCTGTTAGGCCTCTGGGATACCTAGGCCCTTGGTACCTAAGGTATCATATACTAGGGACTTATAAGGGTACACCAGAATACTAAAGTTGAAAAACAGTGAAACACCAGCAAAAAGTGGGGGTAACCATAAGAAGCAGATCCTACTCTCCTGCAACCCCCTCCCCCCAAAACGCAGGGACATTAAACTAACTTTGACCAGTTGAGTCTTCATGTTCTAAGTGGAAATATCTGGGGAGTCCATCTGCATTGACAGGGTTACTCCCAGGTCTATGTACTACTGTATAGTCCATCCCCTGTAGGGAAATAGACCACCTCAAAAGTCTGGGGTTTGCACCCCTCATCTGTTTTAGCCATAAGAGGGGCTTATGGTCTGTATGAACAGTGAAGTGAGTGCCAAACAAGTATGGCCTCAGCTTCTGCACAGCCCAAACAACAGCAAAGGCCTCCCTCTCAATAGCTGACCAATGTTTCTCTCTAGGGGTCAGCCTTCTGCTAATAAAAGCTACTGGCTGGTCCTGCCCTTCATCATTCAATTGTGATAACACAGCCCCTACCCCCAACTTAGATGCATCTGTTTGGACAATTAATTATTTGGAGTAGTTAGGACTTTGCAGAATGGGAGCAGTGCACACATGGCCTGCTTCAGATCATTAAATGCCTTTTGACAGCTAACTGTCCACTGAACTTTTTTAGGCATTCTCTTGGAAGTTAAGTCATTCAGGTGGGTCACAATGGATCCATACCCCTTGGCAAATCTTCTGTAGTACCCAGTCAGACCCAATAAAGCTCTGACCTGAGTCTGGGTAGTTGGAGCAACCCAGTCCATGATGGTCTGGATTTTGCTCTGCAATGGTTGAATCTGGCCACCCACAAGGTGGCCCAGGTACACAACCTGACTCTGCCCTATCTGGCACTTAGTAGCCTTGATAGTTAGGCCTGCTTTCTACAGGGCCTCAAAAACATTTCTCAGGTGGACCAGATGATCCTCCCAGGTGGAGCTAAAGACAGAAATATAATCTAGATATGCTGCACTATGGTCTTCCAGGCATGTTAGGCATTTATTCACCAACCTTTGAAAAGTGGCAGGTGCATTCTTCAAACCAAAGGTCATCACTACAAATTGGTAGTGCCCACTAGGTGTAGAAAATGCTGTCTTGGGCTTTTCATCATCAGCTAGTCTGATCTGCCAGTATCCAGCTGTCAGATCAAATGTGCTCAAAAACTTGACTGAGGCCAAAGTGTCTATGAGCTCATCTGCTCTGGGCATCAGTCCTAGTGACTGCATTGAGACCCCTGTAGTCTACACAAAACCTCATCTCTTTCTTACCACCCTGGGTGTGAGGTTTGGGCACCAAGACTACTGGACTAGCCCAAGGGCTATCTGAGGGCTCAATAACTCCCAAATCCAACATCTTCTGGACTTCAGTCCTGATACAGTCCCTGACATGGTCAGGTTGCCTGTAAATCTTATTTTTAACAGGCAGACTGTCCCCAGTGTCCACTTCATGAGTGCACCAGGTAGTCTGACTTGGAGTCAGAGAGAACATATGGCTACACTGATTGAGCACCTGTCTGCAATCAGCGTGCTGCTGGGCAGTGAGGCTGCCTACTGACCCATCATCATGCTTCTGTGAGAGCAGGTCAAGTAGTAGATCACTCTCTTCCTTCTGTCCCTCATCAGTAGCCATGAGCAAGCCCATGTCTGCCCTGTCGACATATGGTTTCAGTTTGTTGACATGGAGCACCCTGTGGGGGCTCCTGGGAGTTCCAAGGTCTACCAAGTATGTCACCTCTCGCTTCTCTTCAACAATTGTATGGGGGCCACTCCACTTGTCCTGGAGGGCTGCTGGGGCCACAGACTCCAACACCCAAACTTTCTGCCCTGGCTGGTAAGCAGTCAGCACAGCCTTTTGGTCATGCCAGGCCTTTTGCAATTCCTGGCTAGCCTCAACGTTTTTGGTTGCCTTTTTCATATATTCTGCCATCCTGGAGCGGAGACAAAGTACATAGTCTACAATATCCTGGTTGGGAGGTTTGAGAGGTAACTCCCATCCATCCTTCACTAGACACAATGGACCTCTTACAGGATGCCCAAACAGAAGTTCAAAAGGGCTGTAACCAACCCCCTTCTAAGGAACCTTCTTGTATGCAAATAGAAGGCAGGGCAAAAGGATGTCCCATCTGAACCTAAGCTTTTCTGGGAGACCTTTAATCATGCCCTTTAAGGTTTTGTTGAATCTCTCAATTAAACCATTGCATTGTGGGTGATAGGGTGTTGAATTAGTAGTTTACTCCACACTCCTTCCACATAGAGGTCAAGTAACTAGACATGAAGTTTGCACCCCTGTCTGATACTACCTCCTTAGGGAAACCCACTCTGGAAAATACTCCCAGGAGGGCTCTTGCCACCACAGGAGCTGTGGTGGTCCTAAGTGTAATTGCTTCTGGGTACCTGGTGGCATGGTCCACCACCACCAGTATAAACCTAGGCCCAGATGCTGTCTGAGGATCCAGTGGACCAACTATATCAATCCATACCCTCTCAAAGGGAACCCCCACCACAGGTAATGGTATCAGGGGGGCCTTTGTTGTACCACCTGCCTTACCACTGGCTTGACAGGTGACACAGGAGTGAAAAAAACTCCTTGGTGTCTTAAGACATATGGGGCCAATGAAAGTGAGGGTTAATCCTGTCCCAAGTCTTGTTTTGGCCCAGGGGACCTGCTAAGGAAATATCATGGGCTAGTGTTAACACCTTAACCGCGGTGGCAATTCCGCTGTGGTGCAGGGCGTTCCATTGAGTGGGCAGGGCTGCGTCGGTCAACGGACATGAGCAGCACAACGGAGGTAGTGCTCGCGACGGCCGTTGGCCGACGGGCGCAAAGAAAAGGTTAATAGGAAGCCCCTAAACTTCAGAGGTATAACCCACCTCCTGGCTGCACCAGGCTTGGGATCTCTACTCTCTGAGTATAGGAGTCCATCATCCCAATAGATCCTATGGGTACCACTAGCATTCCCAGCAGCCTTAGCAGTAGCTTGCTGTCTGAGGGGTTCAAGAGAGGGGCAGCTCAGCTGCTCCTGGCGAAGATCTGCCCTGGAAGGGCCCCCTGTCCCCAAGAACTTAACCTGATCAGGCTCAAACTCATCTGGGACCGTTCCTTCTTCAGGACTAAGATCATCTCTCTCAAGAGACTGATCTGTATTCTGAGTCAGGGGAAAAGGCACTGCCCTAACCCTACTGCTCCTCTTCTTGGAATGCGCCTGGTCCATTCTTCCAGAATCTAGGGACTGTTCAGTTTTAGACATTTTACAGGAAACACATGTGCAGGGACTCCTAACATTTCTGCATGGGTCCTGAGCTCCACTTCAGCCCAAGCTGAAGTCTCTAAATCATTGCCAAGCAAAAGCATTCAACAGGGAGGTCTGCACTTACCACAACCTTCTTAAGACTAGTTACCCCTCCCCAGGAGAAATTAACAACTGCCAGGGCATGGTCAGTCCTGACATTGCTAGCATTGGTCACTTGGTACATTTCACCAAGTATGATCTGCCCTGGAGCCATAAGGTCTTGTGTCACCATTGTGACACTTGCCCCTGTGTTCCTGAATGCTAAAGCCTCTTTTCCATTGATCAAAGGATATCTGTATTTGCCCAGATTACTGGGACTCACAAAGGAGGACATATCCATGCCTCCATCACAGATCAGTACAGCTTGAGTTGGAACTCTGACTAGGCCAGAGTCCATCTCAGAACCCAGGGTTACCAAATGTGCCCCCAGTGCTGACTTCAAAGCACTCTCAGAGTGCACCCACCCAGGGCCAATACACTAAAGCCTGTCTGGGAGGTGTCACCACCTCCCTGTGACCAGAAACCTATTGTCCAGGCCCCCCCCGCCGGAGTTTCGTCCAGCAGCAGGAGGCCAGACTTGTGTCTGTGGCTATGGCATCCATTTTGTGATGCCAGGGTTCTTTTAAACTGGTACCGGGTGTACCGGAGAGTACATGTCTCTCCCTCTATAAGGGTGGAATTATACCCCCACCACCAGGATGGGCGGGGGGGGGAATATGATTCCAAAGTGTTTGACACCAAACACAAAATGTTTCCTTTCAGCAATTCCAAAGTTAGCATTTACCGCGAGGCTATAATGCGCTTAAGAGTATATGGTCTGGCTACATCACAGAACAGCCCCGGCGAATAGATTCCGAAAGCTGCATGGGCACCCTCTCACACAAAAACCAGCACCCTGCCTTCAGGATGGATAAGGCCTGCCATAGGGGTGACTGATAGGTTTATATGTGTAGTGATATAAGGTAGATATAGGAAACCTAAATCTAAGTAAGGGGTGTATACACCACCTTACACAGGCTGCAGTAGCAGACCTGTGGTGTCATTTTGGAAGACTTCCCAGGGGTGGCATAATATATTCTTCAGCCCCTGGTAGGCCTCTGGGGTACCTATGCCCTGGGTATATAGGATACCATATAGTAGGGACTTATAAGGGTACCTCAATAACCAAACGGGAGTGTACCTAAAGTACTTGAAATCATTTTAGAGAGGAAGCAGCTAGGCTGGGGTCCTGGATAGCAGGGCCCCAGCCAGACTAAAGTTTAAAAACAGTGAAACACCAGCAAAAAGTGGGGGTAACCATAAGAAGCAGATCCTAGTCGCCTACAGATGCCCTGAGGACCACTCAGCCCATCCTGTTCAGAGCGTAGACCATGCTCTTCCAGCCTAACTGAGGGGAATGGGGTGGAGCCTTGTACCCCCTTTACTATTTGTTGAAGTGCTTCACACCTGATCTCATTCACACAGGGTAACATTCATTGCTAAAACAATGGCAGCATGACATGGTCAAGTTTTGTCAGCGCTAAAGCAAAAAGAAGCTGATGAAAACAAACAAACTGGACTGAAACTACCCTTCTTGGGCTTAATTTGCAAAGGTGTTTTTTTTAGGTGTTGGGCACTCACATTCATTTTTAGGAACCTGGTTTTATTTTTCCTCTTGACCTCAGCTTTGACCTAGAGCAAGAGTGAAAGACAGAAAAGGGAGGAAGATGGAGGACGGAACAATAGGAAAACACTGACAAAGAGAGAAAGCAGGGATGAAAAGGAAGTGCAAGAATTAAATGAAAGGGACAGGAAGTAAAAGGTGGTGGAGGAAAGACCAGTGAGATTTGGTCAAGACTAAGCTGCCTTGGCAGTCGTCAAAAATCATGATATTCCCACAGCGAGTATGCCTTAAAGACTGGAGGGTGTTACTTGTTCATATTCACGGATCCATAACTGGCAGCTTTCAGTCAAGGAATGCTTCTAAGCTGTTCTTGGTAGGAGGTCAGAAGGGAACTAAAACGTTCAAGGTAGGTTTATAAAATTGTCCTCTTGGCTATAGAATATGTAAGGATCAGCAATACATGCTCAAGGGTGGCACAGATCACACATTGGTAAAAGGCAGTATGTGATACTATATTGTTTGGCATAGAACAAGCAAACGTCTCTCCGTCATAAATCAATTAACTAATGATGGGTACTGTTGCATTGCTTTTTCCTTGTGAAGCATGCTTAATTCTTGCAAAAGATACTGAAAAAACTTGAAGTACTCGAAAATAGTTTCACATGAAAACTGGAACTACCACAAGGATATTGAAGGTGAGTGTATTGGTGTTAAATAAAGCACAAGTAAAAGCTAAGCAACGTGTGGACATGAACAGACAATGTTTGTGAGTTTTGCATATGACACAGTGACCGAATGTCAAAATAGCAAGCACAAAAATATTGTTCGCTAAGAATAGTATATCCAAGAATGTTGACTGACAAAAGATTGTGGCGGTAAGTAGAACTAGATAAATATAGATCTACTCTTTTTACCCCATATCTATATGTATCTTTATAGTACAATGGATTCTGTGATCCCTGTATAAAATGCATCCTCTAATTTCTTTATAGGCTTGTGATGCACCCATTCGCAGTTTATAAAGAAAATACGCCAGAACTCGATTACTAAAAGTTATTACAGTCGAGTTCTAACTTCACATGCCTTCTGCCAGAGCCAACAGAAGAGGTGAAAGGCAGGTCAGGTCACACAGCATAATTAAAGCAGCCATTTTAAGCAAAAAAATAAGGAACCTATCTTTTGCTCTATTTTAGTAAATTACATTGAAAAACAGAGAAACAATATTTTCTGCACTCCTTAGATATGGAAAAGCTAGCATCTTGCTGCATGTTTCTACATATGGCAAGCTAGTGCAGCTTTTTTTGTTTTAAACTGACTCTATTGAACTCTTTCTAATAACTGTTTGAAACAAACATCTAGCAGGTGTTTGATGTGTTTTGCACTAGAGGTTTTATTTTCTTTTATTCTTCATGTTAGCATATGTGCTCATTCTTCAATATGAAAGAACTACACATCAAGATTGTACATGGTTTGAGGGAAAGGTGATAGTGTGACTGTTAGACCTGGCATCTTTGGCGTGGTTTCCCCTGTCTTTTTGCCTCTGCCTCCTGTATTTTTGACGCTGTGCTGGATTTCGGTTATTTGCTGGTTTAGATGCTTTGGGCTCTTTGCCACTGCTGATCAGTGTCAACGTGCAAGTGCTCCCTGAGTAAATTGGGATTGTAATTGGTTATCCATGATTGGCATATTTGTATCACCAAAGAAGTCCCTAGTAAAGTGCACTGGGTGTGCCAGGGCTGGCGATACAAATGCTACCAGTTGGCCTGCAGCACTGATTGTGCCACCCACATGAGGAGCCCTAAAATGGTTTCTCAGGCCTGCCACCGCAGTGCCTGTGTGCAGTCTGTGAACTGCCATGTCCTCCTGATCAGTGTCCCCACTGACCAGGCCTAACCCTTCCCTTTCTGTACACATTGGTCACCCCTATGGAAGGCCCAAGGTACCCCCTTGGGCAGGGTACAGTGTATGTGAAAGGTAGAGCATGTACTAGTGCAGGTGACATGCTCTGGTAGTGAATGACCGCCATTTTCGTTTTTCACTATTGTAAGGCTACCTTGCCCATAGGTAGGCTGTCCGGTTTTAGGTTTAAACCTATAATAACTGATACAACCCCACCGTAAGAAAATAGCCCTCACCAGTGTAAACATATAAACACTGAAAAAAAAACTGCACAACCACAAACTAAATACCATTCAAAGAAAGGAAAAGGAAAGTGAAATAGTCATTTGTATTTCTTACTGAATGGCTCAATACAATGTAACTTTGTTAATATATAAGGTAGCAGTAAGAAAGACTGGGCTAACATTATTCGGCTTGAGTTTTGTACTTTAGGGATGTCACTAACCTATTGTTTCTTCATCCTTTTTTAAGATTAAAGATACAGGGGAGTTAGAAGCATGTTTTTGGAGTTGTTTATTTATTTTATAAACTGTAGAGAATCCAGAAATATCTTAATTGTATTTGATTTTTTGGCTACGTTTGATAGGAAAAACGTAGGTTTCCTAAGATTCTTTCCCAATAGGAACCATCACATTTACTCAGGGAGAATGGGTAAAAACTCTTGATCCATCAGCCCCCTTTTCTAGTCGGTCAGTATTGATAGTAGGTGAATTGCCAAACACCCCAGGCTTTAAACATTCAATAAAGGGTATAGTGACAGGTATATGTGAAAAGAGTGCAGTCACAAATCATCTGGGATACTGTTGAAAACATGACACCAGACTTTTGAAAAACATGGAATGCAGTGTCACTTGGAATGCAGCTGCAAAAAGTTCTTACCAAGTTCAACAAAGATTGGAGTGGTATTGTTTGTATTTACAGTGATTCAGCTACGTGTATCAAAAAGTTGTGTGATGACCTGTCAAAATCAATACCTGAGCTGAAGTGCTTCCCTGTAAGAGATCCTTGCCACTTCTTAGATGGCAATCTGAAAGCATCTTTACAATCTTCACAGTTAATGAAGAATGCCATTGACTTGTTAGTTCATTATGGTACACTGTTTTGTTACACGTGGGAGCTAAAACACATATATTTTTCATTTTGAGCTTTGTGTGGCATCAAAGAAAGAGTCATCCCAACTATGTCACTTAGCTGGTGGTTCTCATCCTAGAGGCTATAAATGCTATATTTGAAAAAAAGTACACTCTACTGCATTCATAGATTTTTACAGGAAAGCATGCCTGCTGTATTGGACATAATAAAAAAACTAGAGTCTGAAAACACCCTTTTCTGCCAAGTGTTCAGCATAATTCATGTAGATGTGAAACATCTCCTTGAGATTAAGCTGGGTGACACTTTTTGTGACTTTGACACTGGAACATGCTCCATGTTAGAGTGCTTGCCACTTGGTAAGCAAAGAAATGTTGAGGAGCAATTCAGGAACTTTTATTTTATAATGTATGAGAAATAGCCCTTCACCATCCATGGCATTTGAAGTCAATGAAGCCTCACTGTGGTACTCTGTACAAGTTATAGATCCCTTCCGTAAGGGGAAATTTTCTCCGGAGTTTCAAAAGTGGTGCCTCATTATTGACCGCTTCAATAACTCTGAGGGCATATGCACCCAGTTCAACGCATATGTTGCAGAACCTGTCACAGTGAATAACAATCTTCAGGTGCATCAGTATTGGCATGGCTATTTTGATGTTGCCTGTCTCAAGTGCCAATGTTGAGAGGGCCTTTTCACAGAAAAAAGTTTACATGAGAAGGAAAGAGCGAGCGTGCATGACCAAAGACTCCTTGAAGAAGTATTGTATGGTGTACTACGATAAGTTTGATTTATAAAAATGCATTTGGACCTCATGAACACTGTGCGTACACTGTCTATATACCATTTACTATCAATGCAGAAAGCAAGCAATAATAAAAGCAAAAAGTTCCATAATCACCGGAAAAACACTGTTTCTGTTGTTTTTAATGGCGCGAAAATGTGTAACCACTGATAACCATTGTTTTTTTAAGGTATTGAAGTCACTGGAAAACACTGAAAAAACCCCACCAGAATTTACCAAAAATAGAAACTGAAAACAGGAAAGCCTACCCATAGGCTATCATGTGGAATGCTGGCTACAGTGGCTACCAGCCTATCTTCCCATAGGAGCAAGGTAGGACAATAAAAGTCTGGTATCCCTGAACTCAGAATTTAATAACACATCTTTTTGGAAAGGTGTTTTTTAAATCCTGTGTTTGAGAAAAGCACTTTTAGAAAGTTGCTGTTCTCTTGTCTGACCTTTCTGTGTGCTTTGGCCTGTTTGTGAATTGACTGTCTGGTTTGAGAGTGACAGGGGCTGGGGAGCCCCCAGGAGTCTGGCTGAGTCAGCCCTAGGCTGAATGACTGCATCTGCATCTTGAGTGGTGGGAGGGGATAGCACCTGGGCCTGAATAGGGCTATGCCTGCCTTCCACAATGCTGGCTCCACCTCCTGCTGTGCGGCTGACGACCCTGCCCCTCTCTCTGAAAGGAAAAGAGAAGCCAGGAAAACAAAGTGCTCAAGGAACACCCAGAACTGGTTCAGACCTGGCTCAGAGCCCTCCTGCACAAAGGGAACAAAGACTTTTAGGAGTATAAGTACAGGATCCCAGACTACAGAAAATTAGATCATCCTGGAATAAAGAAGGAGCCTCTGCCAAGGAGAAAGCTGGATGACTGAAGAAGGAAGACTGTCCTGCTGTTGCTTTGCCGGACTGACCTGCAGTTGCTTTGCTGCCAAGGAGAGGGCAAGGACTTTGCTTTGTGCTGTGTCCCCTTGCATGAAGGAATCTCCAAGGGCCTGAAGAAGAGCTGGCTCACTGTTAAGAAGTCTCAGGAACAAAAGGACGTCACCCCCAGCTTTCCTGAACTCTACTGAGAGAGTTCTGTCCTTTCTAGAGTGCTTGGGCCAGTTGTGGTGCCTCTGGAAGATGTACCTGTGTTGGGAAGCTGGAAACAAAGATTTTAGGAACTTTCTGCAAGTTTTCAAGCATCGCTTGCTTGCGGAGCACATCCCCTTCAGTGTGAGGAAATTCCCGCCGCCGCGAAGGCCGAGATCGTCGCAGCGCCTGTTGCCGCTGCCAGAATCATTGCATCCTTCGCTTGCAGAACGTGCCAGTCCTATGCGGGAAGAGTATCATCACTGCGAGTATCGTTGCAGAGCCTTTCGTCAATGGGTGAGATCCCCGCACCACTTGCTTGCGGACCGCATCACGTAGCTGCGAACATCGTCACAGAGCCATCGCATTGAGGGGCCACGAGAGGAGAAGATCGCCGCTGAGCCACGCATCGTCGCGGCACCGGAGATTGTCGCCTCCCCAAAGATCGTCGCATCGTACCTATTGGGAGCCGCTTCCACCGAAACCTGTGCACTGGAATCCACGCAAGGTATCGCATCCCTCCCCATACAGACCGGAGTCATCGCAACATGCCCGCTGCGTCCAGCTGGGTTGTCGCAACGCCTCCCCCTCAGGAGTGATGCATTGCTTGCTTTTCAATGCTACAGCTGTCACTTGGAACTTTTGTCACATCTAAAGGTACTGTTGGCTAAAACGTGACGCAACTGTGGATTATTTCAACGCAACTTTAAGAACACTTTTGAAACCATATTCTTAATCTGAGTATGTTGGATCTTTGTCGTTTTGGTCTTGTGTAGTTTAGATTAAATACCTTTATTTTTCTAAACTGTTTTGGAGTCAGTTTGTGCTGTTTTCACTGTGTTACTGTGAGTGTTGGTACAAATACTTTGCACATTGCCTTAAATAAGCCTGACTGCTCGTGCCAAGCTACCAAGGGAGTGAGCAGGGGCTATCTGAAGAGTGTTTCCTTCTTACCCTGACTAGAAGCAAGGGTCCCTATTTGGACAGTGGTACCCCAAGACAGCCTTAGCGCCCTCTAGTGGCCCCTCGATGTGATGGCTCTGTGACAATGTTCGCAGCGACGTGATGCAGTCCGCAAGCAAGCGGTGCGGCGATCTCACCCAGTGACGACGGGCTCTGGGTCAGTACTCGCAGCGATGATACTCTTCCCGCACTGGACTGGCGTGTTCCGCTCCCCACCTGGTGTCCCAAATACACCACAGATCCCTGCCCTATCTGGTACTTGCTGGCCTTGATAGTGAGGCCTGCCCTTTGCAGAGCCTTCAACACTTCACAGAGGGGATGTACGTTGTTACATTACAACACATGCTTTTACAACACATGCCTTTACGACGCAAGTTTTACAACGTAAGTCGTTACAACGACTTGCGTTGAGGGGTGCTGGATAGTGAATAGTTTAATTTACTATTCCAACTCCAGTCCCCGTGGATAGTAGGGAAGGTGTTGGATAGTAAATTAAAACTATTCCCTATCTTAGAGCGCCCCCAGCGCAAGTCGTTGTAAAAGTTGCGTTGTAATGGTTGCGTCGTAAAGGTACTTCGTTGTAATAGTTGCGTTGTAAACGCTGTTCCCCTCACAGAGGTGTTGCAAGTGTTCCTCCCACGTGGAGCTGAACTTAGCAATGTCATCCAGGTATGCAGCGCCAAATTCCTCCAGCCCGGTCAGTACCTGGTTAACGAGTTCTGGATTGTTGCAGGGGCATTTTTCAACCCAAAGGGCATGACACGGAATTGGAAGTGCCCCTCTGATGTTGAGAATGCAGACCTCTCTTTAGCCCCCCCAGTTAAGGCAATCTGCCAGTACCCAGAAGTTAAATAAAACGTACTGAGGTACTGGGCAGCTCCCAACCGATCCACAAGCTCATCAGCTCTGGGGATGGGGTGTGTGTCAGCCTTCGTGACCGCATTGAGCCCACGGTAGTCCACACAAAACCTGAGTTCTGGAGTGGCACCTGGCGCAGTAGCTTTTGGCACTAAGGCCACTGGGCTAGTCCAGGGGCTGCTGGAGGGCTTAATCGACCCTAGCGCCAGCATCTTGGAAACCTCTTCCTTGAAGCTGGCCCTGACCTTGTCAGCTACCCTGTAAAATTTCTGTTTCACAGATAAACTATCTCCAGTGTCCACATCATGGACGCACCAATTGGTGACACCTGGGGTCAGGGAAAACAGGGAGGCAAACTGTCCCAACACACACACACATATATATATATTGCTACAAGCATTCTCTCAAAACCTCCACTGCAGGCAAAAAGAGAGAGACGGGCCAGGGCCACAAGGTTCTGGCAGGTGGGTATTTTATTTAGACCTCCTCACGGCGACGCGTTTCGAGCATGAAGTGCTCTTGATCACACATATTGGAATACAGCAAATGCCAATGTTTTTAAAGTTTATTTGGTGTCCACCCATTGTGAGGACTGGAATCAGAATTGGTGGACATTTCCGCCACTGAGGAGAAAAAGGAAGGCATTGAAAACATGGAAAAGAAAGTGTCAAAACATGAACTTGAAGTAGAAAAACGCAAAGCCAATAAATACACCAGAGACAGGCTAGATTATGCGAATGGGCGAATTTATACATTCGCCAGAAAATATGACACACTGAGAAGCCATGTGGTAATGGACAAAAATGCGGGAGTAGTGGATATGGATACTGTGGATAGCTCTGAAATAAGCTCCAATGATGAAGAAACTTCAAGTTTACCACTGGATTTTCGCTGGGAGATGCAACTGGCCCAAATGATCACGCGGCAAAGAGGAAGAGGAAGGGTCAACACATGGGGAAGAGGACAGTCAAAACCTCAAACGAGACAAACAACAAAGGTACAACAAGAAGGGGCAGACGACGTAACAAAACAAAAGAGAGACAAAGGAAAGCAAAAATAGTAAATATGAAATCAACAATATCTGATAATATTGTCATCAATCTATCAAATAAAAAAATATCAGATATACAAATCCAACTATTGAACAAAGGACTTTCTTACTGCCCAAACAAGAACATTGACATCCCCAACACAAGAATTGACATGTATACATTTTGCCGCAAAGCAAAATTAAGAAAATATTTTGCTGAAAGAAACAAGAAAAAACCCTTGACGACTAAAGGTGTGGAAGAAATATCTCCAATAACACACAGGGATCTACCAGCAATAATGACATTAGCATCAATTGAAGAAACACCATCGCTAGATCAAACAGACACCACAAACTCACTCTCAAGTGACATTGAATTCTGTAAACAAATGGGCACAAGTACAAACAGAGGTGGAGAAAGTGGCCTAAAGAGACAATCCAGATTTTGTCCAAAACTCCCACCTGGGAACAAAGTAATGATTGAGGAAATCACAAAAATTTCAGGGAAACCGTTGAATTTGAAAAAGAACAATAACAAAAAGAACAATATAACACCGGAGGAATATCATGCAATATCTGAATTGAAGAATGACCCGACAATCATAATAAAGTCATCCGACAAGGGTGGAAACATCGTGGTACAAAACACAACAGATTACATTGCAGAAGCAAATAGACATTTGGAAAATAAGGATCACTATGAGCCACTAAAGAATAAATAAAGAACTGTAACTTTGAGAGGCTTTGAGCGCACTGCCTCTATGGTATATGGCTGAAGTTTCTCAGTTCAAAAAAGCTCCTCTTTGTAAATTGAGCGTGCAATCAAAGCGGCGCCTCTTGCCTTAGGCGTCCCATGAGTAATCCAAAGTCGTGCTATCCACTAAAGAGGTGAGAGCATCCCTTGATGCACTGCTGTAAGATCCTACTGGGGGCTACCCAGAGTTCCTCTGTGATTCACTCCACACTAGGTTTTAACTGTTCATGTTTTTTATTCTTTCACACAAAATTCATTCTTTTGCTGCTTGTGTTCATCGTTTAAACATCTTATATATAAATTTCTGTTCTTATGTCAGTCCAATGCATTTCGGTCGTTATGACCTTCATCTGGGACCATTTGAGCTGAAACAAGGCATAACAATGCTATATATCAGTGGTGAAATGATAAAATATAAACAAGAAACATTCATGCATATTCATAATACTGATTAAAACAAAACTGTGACCATCTGTGATGACACCCAGGTGTAGACATGCTCTGGTGCTCTATTGTGACAGAAAAACGCCTATCAGGCACTCACTTTTTTCTGTATGTACTGCTTGCGTTTGAACACAACACTATATGAGAAATTAACAAGAAAAACGAACGAAATCAAAATGGGAAAGCGCTTATCCAAAAACATACCATTCCTATCTCTATTTTAGCCTGTTCACATATCCGTGTTACTCACTTAATTGACGTATAGAACACGTCTTCTCTATCCTGTTCGCTCTTTCAAACAAAACGAAGGGTTTCGGCATAAGCACGATGCCGGTCCAATTGCTGGTGCTTTAACTGAACGTTACACACGCTCTTTCGTATGCTTCGTTCTCATTGGTTGTATGTCCGATCATGTGATCGGGACCACAGCCAATGGGAGCGAGTCTATCCCTTCAGATGTAATGTAAGCGTTCGAGAAAAGGGTACAATAAAGCTATCATTGTGGTAACATATAAGAAGTTCTTCGCTCTAAACCACGCAATTTGCCACAAAATAAAATACACTACGTTATCAATGAAGGATGTGTTTCTACAAAAATGGTAAAACATAACAGCATAATTAAACAAACTCAATTAGATTCAATGAATTTACGACAGATGGCTCCGACGTCCATGGACGTAGGTAAGGCTAAGCACGCATGTGCTTCTTTAAATTTATGGAAGGTGTCTATAAGTAGCAGGTAAATACCACACGATCATTAAGCCCGAATGGCTTATGTGAGTTCAACATATACATCCAACTGTTCTCCCTCTGAAGGAGAAATTTGTTATTGTCCCGTCCTTCAATTTTTTCGATCACTTCTAGAACTGTAAATTGTAACTGAGACACGTTGTGCTTTTCTTCCTTGAAATGGGCCGCTACGGATGACTTGATGTTGCCAGTCCTGATGTTCGACTTGTGTTCATTTAGTCGTGTTTTCAACTTGCGGGTGGTTTTTCCTACATAAACCTTCCCGCAAGGACATTTGAGCATGTAGATAGCATTGGCCGTGTCGCAAGTCGCATTTACTCGGAGTTTGATAATGTGTCCTTTCATTGGATGTGTAATTGCACTTCCTCTGATGATCTTATTACAGTGCCCACATTGTAGGCAAGGTCTGGTGCCTCGATACGTTTCATCTCTCAGTTTCCTTTCTTTTAATAATTCGCCAAGATTCTTACCTCTGGTGAAAGCAAAGATGGGAACATGTTCAAAACTCTTATCGAAATCACTTTCGGCTCGTAAGATGTTCCAATGAGTTCGTATTATCTTCTTGAATTTGTAGCTCATCGTTGAGTATTTAGATACTGCAGTCATTCTTTCTTGCTTTGCTTTGACTCGCGTCTTCATTAGTTCTGATCTCGGGATGCCTTTCACCTTTTCAATTGATTGTTCAATCAGGCTAGTTGGATATCCTCTCTTGCGAAATCTTTCGCCCATGGTTTCTAGTGTGCTTTTTATTTTGTTGGATTCCGAGGTAATTCTTTTCGCTCTCATCATCTGGGATGTGGGTAGGTGAGTTTTTAGCGAATCCTGATGGAAGCTTTGAAAATGAACCGTGTTGTTTCTGTCAGTGGACTTTCTATACATTTCCGTTTCTATCTTACCTTGGTGCAAATTTACTCGAACATCCAAAAAAGTGATTGAAGACTTAGAAATTTCCCAGGTAAGTTCTATCCTGTCATTTTTTTAATTCAATTCAGTTAGTGCCTCCTGAAGTGATTCTTCACTGTTCTTCCATATGATGAATACATCATCTATATAACGAACTAGCATTTTCAGGTTGTCAGTCCAAGTTGCGTTTTTCAAGATTCGTACATTGGCTCACACGTTATGGACTGCTAAACATCTTCCAGAAGATGCCTTGGCTCTCTTACTTGATGCTGAGAAAGCATTTGATCGCATTGAATGGGAATATCTCTTTACAATAATGCATAGATTTGGTTTGGGTGACCAATTTATTAATAAAGTACGTTTATTATACGATAGCCCATTAGCTCAAGTCAACTGTGGAGGTTTCTTATCTATCCCATTTCCAATTCGCAAAGGTACACGCCAGGGTTGCGCTTTGTCCCCTCTTCTTTTTCTCTTAGCGATGGAACCTCTTGCTGCTGCAATTTGCCATTCTGATGATATTACAGGTATCCCCCTTCCAATTGGCCATTCTAAAATGTATTTATATGCAGATGACATTCTTCTTACTCTTACTAACCTCCCCCGATCTCTCCCAGCCCTTCTTCAAATTATTAATGATTTTTCCTCCTTTTCTGGTTATAAAATAAATAGGGACAAAGGTGAAGCGTTACCTATTTCAGTTGGCACTACGAAATCAGCAATTTCTGGATTCCCTTTTCAATGCCAATCTTCACACCTTAAGTATCTTAATAATTGAGCTCCTTTATTTTCTCAAATGCAGAGTGATTTTGATAAGTGGAAAGCTCTAGGATTATCTTTATGGGGTAGAGTTCAAGCTATTAAAGGCGTTCGAGAAGTGCGTCTCAAATTCTGTATCTTTAAAATTCTTCATGATTGGCACTGGTCACCGGTTAAATTACATCAAGCTGGGTTATTATCGCATACTTCTTGCTGGAAATGTTCTAATCCTGGTTGTGACATAACACATATCATTTGCGAATGTCCACGCACCAGACCCTTCTGGATCTTTGTTAGCAAAACTTTGAACTCTACAATGGCATTAATTTTACCACTTATATCTGCCACCATTATTTTACATGACTTCCGTGGTTCTCCAAAACTTTCTAAGCCACAGACTCGTCTTCTTCACACTGCTTTGGCTACAGCCAAAATTAGCATTTTACGCCATTGGAAGTCTTCATCTGCTCCTTCTCAGGAAGAATGGTTGGTGGCAATGATGCAGACAGCCTCAACGCACAATTTACAATCTTCAGGACCAAGCTGACATCTTTCTTCAAACTTGGTCCCCCTTTTTGGAAACCACATTGGATGACGATTCTAACCCAACTCCCTCTTCTAATGTGCATCCTTTACCTACTTAATTGTATTATCTCATATGCTTTTCCTGTACTATTTCTTCTCTTTATCCTTTCTCTTTCCATCCCTCTCCCTCCCCCCCCGTTACTCTGGCACCCTTATTTTACTTTATTTTTTCTTCTAATCTTGATTATATTTATTTAGTCATTCCGTTACTTACGTATACGATACATTCATACCTTTTGTATTGTTATTTTATAACAGATTGTAGAGTATGTACTATTAACTTTTTCCTTATCTCTATTACTAGGAGTAAATATCATAATCTATCAATTCATTATTCTTTTCGAATATTTTGCAAATAAGGTTTTCTTATTTACCTTATTCACGTTGATATTTACTATGTATTTTATTGCATAATTCAATAAAAAATGTCAACACAAAAAAAAGCAGGCATTTACAAGTTCTGGAAAATAAATTTATAAAAAGACTATTGATGACCCCAAAGAGTGCCCTCACACTTTTTTGTCACTCTGAGTGGGGCTGGATTACATAGAGGACCAAATTAATATAGCCCCACTGCTTCTCTGGGTTAAAAGTTAGACGTCTGAGGACTTAATATTCTCAAGGGAAGTTATCAAGGATTGTATCAACCTTGATAATGCTTTGGTGATCCCATGGCTACGATTTATGAGAGAAAAATTCAACCTGATCAGCCTGGGGCACTACTGTGATAATCCTGTTAGCATCCATACAAATGCAAAAACCATCATAAAAGATCATTACTCTGAGGCAAATATGCATCTCCGGCATCTGGGAGTGCAAGGCCACCCATGCTTGTCCCCCACACAACAGCAATTTTACTTATCCTTTACTATTAATGCACAGACACAATTCTTTATGACCAGACTTCGCCTAGGCACTTTGCACTTTCAAGCTCCATTCATACGTAATAAATCAGTTCTAGAAACATAATATTGCTAATGTCAAACTAAGTAATAAAAGCATTTTATGGAATTTTAAAGGGATGGGGAGGGCAGAAGGGAAGGGGATGAGAAAAAGTGGTACAACAGAACAGTGTTAAATAAAATAACGGCAAAGAAATAAACGGTACAGGCAATATTCAAAGCTATACAGTATATGCAAACAATGCACTAAAGAAAGAGTGCAAATAGTATTAAATAAACAAGAAGGAGAGAGTAAAATCATTCAAGGAGTTTTAAAATGTTCTGAACTGACAGAAGCAAGTTTCTTTTGAGCTAATTGATCTATGTATGTGGTAAGAGGTAACCAGGGAAAATCAACATTACGACATGGTTTATGGGAAGAAGCAAAGGCAACATCAAGTCTATGTAAATGACTTACAGAATTCCACCAACCTTGTATGGAAATATTCATGAAGGATTTTCAGTTAGAAGATATATGTTGAAATGCAAGTGTAATCATGAGATCAAAAATACCCTGTGAGTGCGGGGGGAGAGTTAGAGAATCTGAAAGATTACAGAGAAAAAGAAGATTGAGTGAGTATGGGATAGAGAGTGTGAACATGTGAGAAATGTAAGACCAAACTTGTTTCCAGAAAGCGGAAAACAGTAGGACAGAAAAAGAACATATGTAGAAGATCAGCCTTGGGAGTTCCACAAGTCCAGCAGCTAGAGTCAGAAGAAGATGTGAAATGAGCAAGAGTGAGAGGAGAAAGGTAAAGTCTATGATATAGAAAGAATAAAGATTGAGTAAGAGAAGCAGAGCGAGAAACTTTCAAAATTTTGGACCAGAGTGTGTCCCAAAGAGCAATGGACCAAGTGCAACCCAAGTTATTTCCCAAGAAAGTTCCAATTTGGATTTGAGATGGTCTGGGTTAGGAGAAGGAAAGAATCTATAAATGAGAGATGCTTTAGGAAGAGTAGAAAGTACTACGAGAAGAGGAGGAGGGAGAATTGGAGAAGTTGAAGAAGCAAGAGAATAGTAACGATCAAGAATGAGTTCCATAAGAGTAGTATATTTCTGTAGAAAAGAGCGAGGGCAGCGAAAAAGAAGTTAAAAGTGGGGAAAAGAAAGAGGCGACACACCATCAAAAAGATGTTTGACCCATAAAATACCTTTTTGTCTCCAAGAAGACAAACAAATAGGTCTGTTATTTAAAAGAATAAGTAAATTATACCAGATGGGTGAATTTAGAAAAGATTCATGCGAGACGGAGAGAGCAAAGGCTTTATTAGAGAAGAAGTATGTTTAAACAAAGGAAGAGAATTATAAGGAGATTTGGAGGAAAAACCTAACACCTCTTCAAAAGAAAAGGGTATTAAGAAAGTGTGTTCAATGTGTAGCCAAAGAGGAGAAAAGGGGGACGAATCTGATGAGAGCCATCGTGATGCTTGACGGAGAGAGAAAGATTGGTGATATAGACGGAAGTCTGGAAAATTCACACCACCATTCGATTTAGGCTTACGAAGAGCTATAAAGGAAATTCTAGGTTTTTTATTGCTCCAAAGGAATTTTGAAAGAGAGGAATCAATACGTATGAAGTAAAGGGCAGGAATATGCACAGGTAACATGGAAAAGATGTAAATAAGAATAGGGGCGATCATCATTTTAATAGAGTCAAGGCGACCCCACCAGGAGAGAAAGAGGGGATTCCAAGAGAGAAACAACTTATCAATTCGAGACAGAACTGCAGACATATTTAATTTAATGGAAGAGGGAATAGAGATGGAGAAGCAAATACGGAGGTACTTAATCTTTGTGCTGCTCCAGGCAAAGCCGGTTAAAGAAAATAGATGAGGAAGACAGAATTTAGTCAAAGGGAGAATCTCTGTTTTATCAGAATTGATCTTGTATCCTGAGACAAGGGAGAAAGCTTCAAATTCAGACAATAAGGAGGGAGAGATAGTTCTGGGTCTAAAATAAACAAAAGGATATCGTCTGCATATGCGGAAAGTTTTAATTGATTGTCACCAGAGATGGAAGCGTTATTCCGGATGGAGGATAGAAAGGGTTCAAGAGCTAAAACAAAAAGAAGTGGGGAAAGAGGGCAGCCTTGACGTACTCCCCTATGAAGAGTGAAAGATGAGGAGAGAAGACCAATCACAAGAACTGAAGCTTTGGGTGATAAGTATAATAAAGAAATAAGAGAAATACATTTGGGACCAAAACCATGCCATCTAAGTGAAGCAAACAAAAAGGACCAATCCACTCTATCAAAGGCCTTTTCGGCATCAACAGAGATAGCAGCCATAGGAATTGAAAGGGATGAAGCCTTATTCAAAACATTTAGGAAGAGACGAGAATTATCGGAAGTGAGTCTCCCTTTAATAAAACCACACTGCTCTTTACCAATAAGATGGGGCATGAATGATTCCAAACGTAAAGCAATCAATTTAGCAAAGAGTTTATAATCAACGTTAACTAATGAGATAGGGCGATAATTTTTGCAAAATTTGGCATCACAACCGTCTTTTGGGATGAGACAGATGGTGGCATCTTGAAAGGTACCATCTGCTTTGCCAGATAAGGAAAATGATTGAAAAAGTGACAAAAGTCTGGGCAATAAATGGTCAGAAAAATGTAAGTAAAATTCTACCGGAAAACCGTCAGTGCCAGGTGTTTTACCTTTAGTAAGGGACGACAGAGCCGTAGAAAGTTCATGCAATGAGAGATCAAGCTCAAGGTCTGGAAAGTTGAGATGAGAAGTAGAGGTTTTAGGTAACTTTTCAAAGTAAGATTGAATCATAGAGGGAGTTGGAGGAAACTCTGGAGTATACAACTGTCGATAAAACAGTTGAAATTGGTTAAGAATGTCTTTGTCTGTATGAAGAAGAGTATCGTCAGAAGAATAAATGGAGTCAATGGAAGTGTGTTCTTTGCGAGACTTAAGATAATTAGCTAAGAGCTTCCCAGACTTGTTACGACCACCATAATAACACGCACTACTACGAAGGACGACTGAAGATGCATTATCAGTGGTGAGCTTGTTAAAAGCAATTTTCGCACGCAAAATCTCCGGTGACATAAGTTTATCTGAAAATGTGTAGAATTGATGCTCCGATTTTTTGATATGTGTGAGGGAAAACTTACGCTATTGAAGAAATTGCTTCTTCTTCCTAGAAACAAAATCAATAATAAAGCCTCTCGCAGTGGCTTTAATGGAGTCCCATAGGATGTAAGAGAGAGTATTAGGGTCAGAGTTAAATTGAAAGAAATAATTAGTAAAAGAGCGAAAAGAAGAAAAGAAGTTAGGGTCGGTAAGGAGTGCACAATTAAAGCGCCAACGAGACGGTTTAGGATGAGGTGGAAGTAAGTCAATATCTGTTACAATGGGGGAAATAACAATGGGTTCAATAGAAGAAGAGAGTAAGTTTTGAGATAAAGATTGAGAGAGAAAAATATAGTCTAGCCTAGAGAAAGAAGTGTGAAGAGGTGAGAAAAAGGAATAATCCAAAGTGTCTGGAAGTGTGAGTCTCCAAGAGTCAGAAAGACGTGCTTGTAAAATGGTATCCAAAAATTGTTTGTGAGGTTTGTGAGGGATAAAGCGAACAGTGGACTTGCGATCAAGGAATGGGTCTAAAATCTGATTACAATCACCTCCTAAGAGTAAAAAAATCATCTTTATGTTGAATACATTTACTCGTAATTAAAGGCCAAAAACAACAATCAGGTTGAGTAGGTCCATAGATATTAAAAACAGTTAAAGGGATTAAATTAATTAGTAATTTAGCCAAAATCCATCTACCATCAGAATCTTTTTCCTCTAATAAAATCTTACATTTCAATTTTTTATGAATTATAATAGCAACTCCATTTTTTTTATTGTTAGAGGGGGAAAATAAAACTGTTCCAACCTAGTTTCTTTTTCATTTAAGAGACTCAAGGTCATTAAGGTGAGTTTCTTGTAGAAGGACAATATCAGGGGTGTGGGAAGATAAATGATACTCTCTGCCGCTTACTGGGGTTAATAAAACCTTTTATATTCCAAGAGACAACTCTAAATTTGTAAACAAGATAAATATAATAACATCAAAAAGTGCAAAAAGGTATGCAAACATCATAAAGCCGAAGACAGAAAAAAGTAAGAAACCAAAGAATAGAGAATGAGATCCAATAAATAGGGAGAGGGGAGAGGAAGGGAAAGATTGGAAAGGAAGAAGAAAGCGGAAGAGGCGACAATACATATCCAAAGGATGACTGAAATAACGTACCTGAAGGAGACAAACACAAGGAGAGTGGGGAAATGGCGACACTCTACAAGACGAACCTGACAAAGGGCGGGAATCCAAACCGCACCAGGACAAAAACAAATTGGAGAATTGACACACCCGGACTCAGGGAAGATCATCAGGAACCTATGTAAGGAAAGAATACATTATATAACCATTGGGAAAGAACAACGGAAGAAGCGCACAAAACAAGATATGTAACAGGACAAATAAAACAATAAATAAAAAGAAAAAGTATGAAGAGAAGAGATTAGAAAGCATTCAAAAGTTATTGAAAGATTGTCAAAAATATTTTAAAAAAGCTCAGCAGCTTATAAGAAAAGCTTATAACAAAAAGCAACAGATTGAAAGTGTAGTAGAAAAAGCTTTTGATTTGAAATGAAAATAATTTATATTGGTATTGAAGAGAATGAAAACATTGAATAAAACAATGCACTTTATGAAGGAGAAGAGCAAAAGAAAAAGACTGGTTAATAGAAGTAACTTTTACAAAACTGTTTCTGGTGAATGGAAGTACACTGCTAGTACTGAGCCTTTCTTTAAAGAAGAAAGCTATTTTCAACAAAATACATTATTTTATGCAGTTGACACCAGTGATCTCTGTTATGAGATGAAAGATGGTTGTCCAATTTAAAAAGAAAAGATGGTTCCTAGAAATGTGGAAGAAGTAATAGCCGAAGAAGGTCAAGGGAGACGTACACAAGCTCCAGCGTATAAGTGGGATTGTAGTAGTATTTGTAGTATTCAACAGGAATCTATTGAAATATTACAAGTTTTCTTAAAAGAGTAAACCAAAAAAGTTTTAAACAGAAGATTAAGTTGTTGCAAGGACTAGATCCATGTAAAGTGAAAAAATATACTAAGTTGCAGGGTCATTCTCTGGCTTGTCTTTCTAGAAAAGTGTGTAAAAGTACATTTCATCATTTAAGAATGTTAGCAGTACACCTCTCAGAAATGTGGAAGTTAATAAGGAGATTGTACTATGTAAAAAGTCCTGCATTATATTTAATTATCTAAATGAATGCAGCTCTTTTGCATGGTTCAATATCGGATGTAAAAAAAGTTTGTGATGATATAGAGTTTTGTTTCTTTGGTTCACATGAGGAGTGTAGAGAAAGTGACATCTTGATAAGTGTAGGTGTTGATGAACATGTGGAAAATATTAGTACTGACAAGTTTGATGAAGAAATTACAAAGTTTAAGATAGTTTCATCTGAAAAACCAAACTATGGGGCTCAATATGATGGTGGACGGAAAAGCACTCAGACCACAGTGGTTGCGGAAAAAAAACGCCTGCATGTACCGCGGCAAAACCGACGGTCACATTACAATGCAATGAGTGAAAAATATGACCGCAGTGGTCAGATTCCACATAACTCCACCCTCAATGTCCGGAAAACCAGAAAATCCAACAGCGGTAGACCGAAATGCTGTGGAAAGCACCAAAAACGCCGATCTACAAGTGGAATTACTGCAAGTGAAATTAGGATAAGATGACGGAGCAAGTGAAACAATCAGTTGTGCAAAAAGATGAAGGGCAGAGCTGGTGGAATGATCATTGCGTTCAGACAGCTAAGGTCGTGCGGAAAGAAAAATGTTGGTTGAATGCAACCACATAACAAGGCTACCAAGTGTGGCTGATTGTTTTCAGCTGCCTTCACAAACATTTGACACACTCCAATGACACAGTCCCAAGGCATAACAAAATACAAATCCCAGGTCAACCCAGAAAAAAACACCTGACATGAATACTCCATTTGGAAACACCCACACAGCAGTGTATAAACCCAACCCTTCCCTGGCCAGCATCCTGTGCACAACTCCAGAAGTGAAGGGCCACAGCAGAACGGAGAGGCAAATCACCATACATCACACCATCACAACCACCCAAAGCAACAACACCAACACACACCTCACACATCTCTACCACCACCTTCCCACCTGCACTTGTCACCTATTTGCACATCACACACCATGGCACAGAACAAAATACCATAATTCACAGACAATGAGTTGTCAGTCATGGTAGATGAGATAATCAGAGTAGAACCACATTGGTTTGGAAGCATGGTCCAACAGACACCTGTAGTCAGAAATAATCAAATATGGGAAAGGATAGTCAACAAAGTCAATGCAGTAGGGACCACCCTGTGCACACTGTGTGAAATCAAGAGGAGGTGGCATGATCTCAAGACCAGGGTGAAATACTGTGCCAACCGGAACCATGAGGCAGCTCAGAAAACTGGTGGTGGCCCTCCCATTCCACCACTAATATTCACTGAATGGGAGGAGAAGGTGCTTGCCATACTGCATCCAGAGAGTCTCACAGAAATGTATATAAAAAAAACTTTAGGTAGTAGTGTTCCCTAAAACAAGAGAAACATCCGCACAGGAATACCCGGGGGACTAGAGGCTGGTAAGTACCAACAAATGTCTTCTATCACACTACCATGTACTGTCTTTCACAACTATAAAGCTACACTTCCCGGGCCTAAATGCACCTACGTACAACACACTCTTCCCAACACATGTCTCACATATCTACAATTTCCCTCCTATGAATCACCTCAAAGGTAGCTAGCAATGTTTCCAGAGGGGCATGCGTACAGGCAGCCAGTACTACAACTCCCAGCAGGCACCCTTGTCCCACAGTTGAGCAACATGGAACACTTTCCCCACCCAGAACCATGTGGCAGCCATTTCATTGCTCTCCTCAAACTTACAGGTAGGTAGTCTGCTCATGCTCTCTTGTTTCTCCCCTGAGCAGGATGGAACACTCCCCCACCCAAGAGCCATGTGGCAGTCATTTCATTGCTCACCTTCACCTAACAGGTAGGTAGCCATCTTAACAGGTAGGTGGGTTTGTGGATAGGTTGCCACCACTACAACTCCCACCACACACCTTTGTCCAATAGCTGAGCAAGATGGAGCACTCTCCCCAACCAGACCCATGTGGCAGCCATTTCATTGCTCTCCTCAAACTTACAGTCATGTAGCCTGCTCATGCTCCCCTGTCTCACCCCTGAGCAGGATGGAACACTGCCCTCACCTAAAAACAATTTGTAACCTATTCCCTTTCTCTGCTCCACTTCACAGGGGGGTAGCCATCTTAACAGTAAGGTGGGTATGGGGATAGGCAGGCAGCACTACAACTACAACCAGGCACCCTTGTCCCACAGCTGAGCAAGATGGAATACTCCCCCACCGAAGAGCCATGTGGCAGCCATTTCCCTCCACTGTGTTACCTAAAATGTAGGTCCTCATGCCTTCACCCTGTCATTCTTCTCAAAATGCATGTAGCCATATGACCACAACATTTCTCACATGTCAGCGAACTCTGTATAGACCCAAATGTTACATCCAGTGTGCACACAGCTAAGCCCAAATAACTGTCACAGAAATTACACTTTGACTCACCAAGTCACATGTGAAGCAAATTCAGTGCCGAATCATGCACAGCACAGAATGCAATGTGTAAACCGGTTCCAGGATGCTTGTTTCCGATCCAGGGAAGACATGGCTTGGCATTTCGGGCTGGACTGTTCCCATGAGCACAGGGTCAAGACTGATTTGCATATAGCTGTGTCTGAACTGGGGTGGCAAAGTGAGCTAAAGAATGATGATGGATTCCACCCAGATCTGTGACTGGGGGTGAGTGTTTGAAAAGCTTCAGCACTCCGTCCATCATCTCCTTGTGTTTGCTTTGTTCACCCTAAGTTGGCAGGGTATGCCCAGACGTGGATCCCTTGCTCACTTTGCCACTGGATTCGAGCTAGCCTGGCTAAAGAGGGCTGTTAGGCCAAAACTGGTCCCAGGATGCATGTTTCCGGTCCAGGGAAGACATGGCTTTACAGTTCGGGCTGGACTGTTACCATGAGGCACAGGGTCAAGACTGATTTGCATATAGCCTTGTCTGAACTGGGGTGGCAAAGTGAGCTAAAGAATGATGATGGATTCCACCCTGATCTGTGACTGGGGTGAGTGTTTGAAAAGTTTCAGCACTCCATCCATCATCTCCTTGTGTTTGCTTTGTTCGCCCTAAGTTAGCAGGGTATGCCCAGACGTGGATCCCTTGCTCACTTTGCCACTGGATTCAAGCTACCATGGCTGAAAGGGCTGTTAGCCCGAAAATGGTTCCTTGATGCTTGTTTCCGGTCCACGGAAGACATGGCTTGGCAGTTCGGGCTGGACTGTTACCATGAGGCACAGGGTCAAGACTGATTTGCATATAGCCTTGTCTGAACTGGGGTGGCAAAGTGAGCTAAAGAATGATGATGGATTCCACCCATATCTGTGACTGGGGTGAGTGTTTGAAAAGTTACAGCACTCTTTCCATCATCTCCTTGTGTTTGCTTTATTCGCCCTAAGTTGGCGGGGTATGCCCAGACATGGGTCCCTTGCTCACTTTGCCACTGGATTCAAGATGGCCTGGATGAAGAGGCCTGTTAGCCCGAAACCAGTTCCAGGATGCTTGTTTCCGGTCAAGGGAAGACATAGCTTGGCAGTTGGGGCTGGACTGTTCCCATGAGGCACAGGGTCAAGACAGATTTGCATATAGCTGTGTCTGAACTGGGATGGCAAAGTGAGCTAATGAATGATGATGGATTCCAGATCTGTGACTATATGGCTTGGCAGTTCGGGCTGGACTGTTACTATGAGGCACAGGGTCAAGACTGATTTGCATATAGCTGTGTCTGAACTGGGGTAGCAACTTGTGGCAAATAATAATGATGGATTCCAGCCAGACCTGTGACTGGGGGTGAGTGTTTGAAAAGTTTCAGCACTTCGTCCATCATCTCCTTGTGTTTGCTTTGTTCGCCCTAAGTTGGCAGGGTATGACCAGACATAGGTCCCTTGCTCACTTTGCCACTGGATTCACGCTACCATGGCTGAAAGGGCTGTTAGCCCGAAATTGTTTCCAGGATGCTTGTTTCCGGTCCAGGGAAGACATGGCTTGGCAACTGGGCTGGAATGTTACCATGAGGCACAGGGTCAAGACTGATTTGCATATAGCACCAGGATGCCTGCTAGGCGACAGTGCGCTTTACAAGCTTTATAAATAATAGCTGTGTCTGAACTGTGGTGGCAAAGTGAGCTAAAGAATGATGGACTCCACCCAGATCTGTGACTGGGGGTGAATGTTTGAAAAGTTTCAGCACTCCGTCCATCATCTCCTTGTGTTTGCTTTGCAATGTGTAAGTTCCATGGTGTCAGAACACGAATGCCCATATGAACACAAAACATGCACGGTCAATCTGTCAGACAAACAAAAGTACATGATATGAAAAAACATTTAAAATATTCAATTGTCTACTTTTTGCAGAGCTGAAACTGATTACATGAGGAGTAAACAAAAACCACACAGTAACAAAAGTTGATGTGCACTAAGTTGGTAGATGATGACATGTCCTTGTAAACACACTCTCTGTACCTGTCACATGGTTGAAATTTACATGCCACACCAATGACAAGTAATGTACGTACCTCAACATCATGTCATGATGCTTAATCTTTCAGCCATACCAAGTGATTGCAATGTAAAATGTTTGGTTATCAAATGTAACATCCAAAAGTCTAACACCAAGCTATTGGAGTGCACTTAACTGGCAATATAACCTCTGTTCAACAGGAGATCCACAAGCAACTGCTGCTGAAAACACCAACAACCAGCAGAGCCAGTCCAATCCCCCTCCCCCCGGAATGTGAACTCTCTGATGCTGATTCTCTCTGTTTCTCAAATCAGGAGCAACAACCTGGCCCCTCAGGCCTACCAAGGCGCACTCTGTCTCAGGGCCTCATTGTCCCCACCACCACACCAACAACAACAACAGGGCTGACCTTTGCTACAATGACCTGTCCTGCCGCCACATCCACCATCACCACTGCTGCCTGCAACATTGTCCCTGCCTCAGTGGTTAGCAACACCACCATACAATCCGAGGATGCCAGAGAGAGTGTGCAGGTGCATCAAATCCCAACGCCACAGGTCTGTGTCAGCAGGGCAGGTGGGAGGGCAACTGAGGGACTATCACATGAGGACACTGAGACAGAAGCCCTGGCCACTGTTGCAAGAGTCCTTGGTGCATACCAACAGAACCAGGGACAGATGGGACAGGTTGTTGAAGAAGTACGTGAGCTCTGCCTGCTGCTGAGGTCCATGGACACACGTATGGGCCAACTCGTGGAACTCATGGGCCAGCTTGTCGGTGTTCTGAGGGGCAGACATGCTGCTCAAATGATGGCGCAACCTCCCTCCAGTGGCCAGCCTGCTGATACTTCCACCACCTCAGCTGCAGCCACAGAGAGGGGTGAGCTGCAAACAATGACTCCTCAGACATCTCTAAGCCTGCAGCAGAGGCCCCCCTGCCAAACGCAAGAGGGGACGTCCGAGAAACAACACAGGAGGATCACATGGCAAAACACCAAACAAAGGCAAGTCGCTGAGCCAGCCATGATGGCATATGTGTTGCCCTGGACATTGAATTTGCTGATTATCCTATCCCACATTGCCATGTTGATGGCAGGAGTTTGTTGTACTGTGTGATTATATCAATGTGGTGACTACTCTATTTGTCTCATTTACCATCACTGACAACTCATACACTCACTTTGCACACATTTCCTAAGAACCACTTACATTTTAACCAAACCTAATTGAAAATAAACACTATTTACACACCTATGCCTTTGTGTCAGTTTCATGTTTATCACAGTATGTACAATGTCAACTCTGATTCCAATGTACCACAAGCTCTGATTGTGACGAGGCATTGATGGGGTGAAGGAACCTATAAAGACTCAATAGAATGACATTTAGTTGTTAGGTGATGCCATTACAGCAAAAACACACCACTAGTCAACACCATACAAAAGCCATCACACATAACAATGACCAACATCATCAACATAGACATAAGGTAAATGGAAAACAATACACTGTGCCACACACATCAGCCATTAGAAGTGAGCCAACCACAGCCAGCAGCCAAAAACCTCATCTATGCCTTGCCACTACCATCAAAGACAACAGACAATGTCACTGTTGTACAATGTTACTTACACTCAAGGGTAGTAGTTGCCGATGAGCTGTTGACGCAGGGCAACACCTTCCTCTTCTCCAATATCATTGTCACTGGGCATATGTGAATTTGCAGTGGAGGGCATCTGGTGCTCATCCTCGTTCAGGAGCAGGGGGATCTCTTTGTGGAAGGCCAGGTTGTGGAGCATGCAGCATGCAACTGTGATCTGACACACCTTTTGGGGTTGGAGTAGAGTAGTGCACCACCGCTCTTGTCCAGACACTGAAATCTAGACTTCAGAAGCCCAAAAGCATGCTCCACTACACAACGTGTCCTCCCATGTGCATCATTGTAGTGGACTTCCCCCGGGGTCCTTGGATTCCTTAGTGGGCTCAGCAACCAAGGCCGGTTTGGATACGCAGAGTCACCTAGGTGTAAGAAACACAGAACAATTTTAAAATACAAACAGTTGACGAGAACGGCATGTCACACACACAGCACACTACTTGACTCAGCATACTCACTCACAAGCCATGCACGCTCTGGATGCAGATTTTCCATCAATTGTGGGATGATGCTGTTACGCAGTATGTAGGAGTCATGTGCCGAACCTGGAAATTTGGCACATACATGGGAGATAATCATATCCACTTGCATACCATTTGCACATTAATGGAATGGTAATGCTTACTGTTACAGTAGATATGCTCACATGCCTGTGGTGGAACTAGGCCAATGTGGGTGCAGTTGTAGTGTAGTTCCTATATTCCCAATAGGCTCTGCGCATTGGAATAGCGTATCCTGTTGTTTAGACGTAGGACTGAAGTCAACTAGGTCTCTACCGAATATACAAAACTTAATTGTGTGTGTGCCAGCTAGCTCAAAGGTCACTAGAAACTTTCTTGAATAAACAAGAAGGGATTAGTTTCTGACAACCGCTTAAAACATGACAACTTTGTTCCCCAAGAATAAGAAATATATCTCTAGAGTCGCGGAAACAATAGATAGTTATTTCACTCAGTCAAGCCTGCATGCTTCGTTTCACCAGTGGTGCAGAGAAATAGAGAGACAGGTGTTTTCAATAAAAGGGTATTTATTGAACAGTCTTCTTTCTCAAGCATAAGAAATGAACTGCTGCAATTGTAATACTTGCTGTAAAGTACAGAGCATATAATACGAAGAGTATTATAAAATAGTACTGTAAAAGCATGATATGGTTTCTAAGCCATAAGATACCTAAAATGCATAAAATACATACAGTGATAAATAATGACTAAAAGTACTCAACTGGTGCTTCTAAAATACGCCTACCACAGTGTAACTAACCTAGGTCTAGTACAAGGGAAGAAGTAAGTGAGGTGTAGCCTAGTTTTGGTATTAGTTGCCAAGAATCTTTTCCAAGAATTCTCTTAGGGTCTAATCAGCTCCGTACCTTGGTTTAGAATGTAGGAGGTCTTGTATCTCTCTCTCAGGACTCGATTTCCCTGGAAACACTGGAGCTGGATTTCTCGGCTGGAGAAAGTACAGCGTCTCTCTGTGCATCAGCTTGAGGGTTGGCTTCCTTCGGCACTTGCTGCAGCAGGGTGCGTCGGGCAAGTAGATAGTCGAACTGCTCCAAACCACTGTGTTTTTGTTTGGACAAGTGTGGGCATATTTATACCTTGAAGGTGCCGAGTTTGATGTAAGATTGGACATAATAACGTCATCAGAGACTTAATTCTCTGAAAACTCCATGATTTATTGGATAACTTAAAATTCATGCAGGGGGAAGTCCCTGACTTCTGAAGGCTGATTTTTCCACGAAATCGTTGTAGATTTTCGAAACTGGTGGAAGTAGCCAAGCCGTATTAGGACTACTTGAGCTATGTCTTAATATGCTTATGATTTCGATGCCTATATATGGATATGGTATTTTATATCTATATACGGGCATAAATCGGGAAAATTACACTAGGGTCCTAAAAGGCTATACAACACAGTCAATGGCTCCAACAATATTAGGTATGTGTCCAAGGTCATACAAATCACCCCTCATATCTGCCAATTCATGTCTCCTTGAAAAGTGGATGTAGCGGTCCTTGTAGGTCAACATTGCGGACAGGACATCATGCAGCACCATGCTGAACATAGCTTGAGACATCCCACCGGCGATGGCCACTGAGTACTGAAACGAACCAGTGGAAAAGAAATGCAGTGCGGCCATCACCTTAACTGTTGGCGTCAAAGCTGTCGGATAGGTTCTGTGAGGCTTCAGATGGGGCTCCAACTGAGCACATAGCACTTGGAGGGTAAGGCGATTCAGACGCAATTTCCTTATGATGTCATCATCCTCCATGTGGGCCAGCCCTGGGAAAGGCCGATGCACATTTGGTCGTCTCCTATGTATAATGAAAGAGGACACATGTAAATTCAATTCACAGATGAGATGTGGCAAACATCTTACATAATGACTAACACAGCACCAACATTGACAGGATTGTAACAACAGCTTAATGCATAAGTCAAATGCACAGATACCTTGATATCATGTAGTCTGTCATGTGGTCTGTATGTACATACGAACTACTCCCAAAGCAGATACAGACTATGTGAATGGTAAATGGTACACTCCTACATCTTGTGTCCCCAGCCCTGGGTGCAGCTGACACAGCACATGTGGCAAACAGCACCGCTGCCGACTTCTACATAGCTGTGGTACCTGCAATATCTTCTTGCTTTAGTCTCACTAAGCACAACATGTTTACACAATGAGCACAGTGTGTGTAAGCTAGTCAACTATCAAGATAAATACAGCACTGTACACAGCGATATAGGCACTCTGGGCCCGATTCACAGAATGAACTTAAGACTCAATCCTAAACTTACTACTATTTTGGTATTCACAGAATGCACTTACTACTTTTGGCATTCACAGAACGAACTTACTACTTTTGGTATTCACAGAAGTTAGGATTTTGTCTTAAGTTTGTCTTAAGACAAACTTAAGACAGACTTAAGACAGACTTAAGACAAAATCCTAACTTCTGTGAATACCAAAAGTAGTAAGTTAATTCTGTGAATGCCAAAAGTAGTAAGTGCATTCTGTGAATACCAAAATAGTAGTAAGTTTAGGATTGAGTCTTAAGTTCATTCTGTGAATCGCGCCCATTATGTGGTCAGTCCATCATTGCTGTGGGTTGAGTAGCCATTTTACACATTGACATGTTCACAAATATGAGACGCCATTACACATGTACTCATGTGTAATGACATGACATGTGTGGGCATCATTGAGTGAAATGCCACACTCTCATTTTACTTTACAACCAGGTGCAACAATATAGTGTAAATGTATAGTGATCAGTGATGAAAATTGTCAAGTGGCAATGCAATGGCACAATGTGTCCATAGCTGCGGTAGAAGTGCTCCTCCACTGCCGTCTCGGCCATTGGCTACAATTGAAAGATGCAGGATTGCCGAAGACACCACCGGGCTCCCGCGGTGTGACACCGCCTATGCCAATGCCATTGCAGCCAATGAGAACCACAAACAATACAATACAAAACAATGCAATACAGTTTTGAAACTCGCGGTAGGCGTGCATCGCCACCGCAGTGGTATAGTCATAATATCGATGTTTAAATATCAATATGCCATAATATCGATGTTTAAATATCAATGTGACACAATATCGACCTGCAAGAATATCGTCGACCAGAAAATCGACATGCAGGTAAGAAATATAGTTTTTATTCATATCGAAGTTAGTAATATCGTTAGTCAAAATATCGTTAAGAATATCGAAATTTATTTTTGTGATCTGTATTTTTGTATATGTGTTAAAAGTATAGTTTATTTTTCTAATGTGTGTTGGAAATTTTTAGAAGTAATTAATTTTATGTTAAGTAATTTTCACGTATTTTAGTTCTGTAGCGGGTAGAGGGTTTATAGGGGAGTAGGGTGGGAAGAAATTTAATAATAATATATTTAATAATCATTTTTAGAAGTTATGAATTATAATTAAACAATTAATAATTTTAATTAACTAATATTTTTGTATTTAATTGTGTTAATTAATTTTTTAATAATTAGTTATTCATTGGTTATTAATTACTGATTATTAATTGGTAAATATGTTATTTTTTTAGGAGCAGGTTGTGGGTTTATAGGGGGTAGGATAGGAAGTAATTTGATTATATTTAATTATTCATTTTATTGATGAATATTTATGTAGATAATATTTTATATTGTTAATTGTGATAAAAAATGTTATTAATGAGCTATTAATTGGATATTAATTATTAATAATTCATTGGTAAATATGTTAATTGTGTGATTTTAGGAGTGGGTTGTGGGTTGATAGGGGAGTAGGCTGGGAAATTATTTAATTTTAATAACATTTTTATTAATTTTTTGATATAATATTCATTTAAAGTTATTTTATAGTGTTAATTGATTGCGTGATATAATTTATTTTTGATGGTTTTTAAATTGCTTGTTAATTGTTATTAATTAATTAATTGTTAATTCATTTTGTTAATTGTGAATTATCATACAATATTGGTGGTGTTGTTTATAGGGGAATATGGTGGACTAATTAATTATTTCTTAATTAATGTCAATTATTTTGTATGAGTGGGAATACTAAATTATTCCCCTCTACTATCCAACACTTTTTCTACTGTTGTATTTGCTGGAGTGGGGATAGTAAATTATTCCCACCCTCTACCAACACTTTCCCTACTGTTGCATTTGCTGGAGTGGGAATAGTCAATTTTACCCACCCGCTATCCAACACTTTCCCTACTGGTGCACTCAATGGAGTAGGAATAGTACATTTTACCCCTCCACTATCCAACACTTTCCCTACTGTTACACTTGTTGGAGTGGGAATATTAATTTATACCTCTCTGCTATCCAACACTTTCCCTACTGTTGCACTCACTGGAGTGGGAATAGTAATTTGTACCCACCCGCTAGCCAACACTTTCCCTACTGTTGCACTCTCTGGAGTGGGAATAGTACTTTTATCCCTTACGCTATCCAACTTTTTCCCTACTATTATATTTAATGCTGTGTAAAATATGTTTTACAATTAAATATAAATTTTAATTTATTATATATATATTTTTTATATTTATATTACAGTTGTAGGTATATATATATATATATTTGTATTTATAATTTGTATTATTTTCTAACATTTTATAATTAAATAAAATAATTATTTATTAATATTATTAAATTAATATATCTATAATTTCTTTAAATATGTATGTTTACTTGTTTTTATATTACATTTATTTATCATTTTTAACTTTTTACAATAATTCTATGTTTTTATTAATTACATTTATTATTTAACTAATTTTATATTGATTTCAATACATTTAAAAAAACGATATTTTGAACAACGATATTTTAAACGATATTTTGGTTTAGATATTTTTATACTTACCTTTGTAGAAATAGGATGTCGATATTCTGTTCATCGATATTCTGTACTCGATATTCTTGTAGGTCTATATTCAGCCTGTTGATATTTGGTCAGTGATCCCACCGCGGTCACGGCTATTGGATACAATTGAAAGATGCAGGATTGCGGAAGGCACCACCTGGGCCCTGCGGTGGGACACCGCCTATGCCAATGCCATTGCAGCCAGTGGAAACCGCCATTGCAGTAGTGCAATACAGTTTTGAAACTCGCTGTAGCCAAGCACCGCCACCACGGCCACGGCCATTGGATACAATAGAAAGATGCAGGATTTCATAAGACACAACCTGCCCCCGCCGTGTGACACCGCCTATGCCAATGCCATTGCAGCCAATAGGAACCGCCACTGCAGTAGTGCAATACAGTTTTAAAACTCGCGATAGGCGTGCACTGCCACCACGGTCACGGCCATTGGATAAAATTTAAAGATGCAAACCAGGCAGACCAATTGCATCAGCAGAGTACCACTGAAACAGACATGTCACTTGCATTCAGACACTGCTGCCTGCTATCCATCACCACCAATTGATGGTGTACCTGTACTCTGGATCCAGTGATGGCTCAAACAGAGAACATTAGTGCCCGTCCCTTCACCACAGAGGAACTGGCGTCTCGTGGACGAGGTCCTTGCACAGTATGGGAGGCTATATGGTGCTCCAGAGGTACTGGTAAGTGTCTGAGTAAAAGTTTGAGAGTGCTCAGAATGCTCACATGATGTTACTGTACAGTAGTATGTGCCTGTGAGTGCAAGCCAATGTTCATGCATCAATATTTTGCCTACAGCATGGTCCATACAAGACCTAGTACTTACTGCACTTGAGTATGTGGGGAGGAGGCAACATGGACACTTATGCACTTTTTAAGCCTTAAAAAATACATGTTGTTCTGAGACTGGGTAATGAAATGTGTGAGACTCTGCCTAGCATGCTGACTTAACATTAATGGGGTATGTGGCCTTATTTTCACAGATCCTTGACGGCATTTAAGGATGGGAATGACATACTGTGGTTCAGCAGTTATACAGTTACACTGCTGATTTGAAACACTCAAAGTCTGAACACACATTCCCTGTGCTGTGTAATGTCATAGTCCATTAAGTGTTCATATGCTCATTTGTGACATTTCAAATGTAGATTGGCCAGAGGGTACTGAATAATGAATGTTAAGCTTTCAAATTGACTCTATGGAGATATGTCCATTCTGCACATGAGTACAATGCCTGAGTCTATCACTATTGGTGGTAATTCACCTATGACACATCGGCTAAATGTGAGGTGGACATGTTATCCTTCTATTGTTTCCATGATGTGTTGAGTCTCGCATGTGTAGGCACTGTTTCTCCATTCACATTGTACATGCTTGCGATTTCTTATGATGGATCACATTTTTCCCCAGTGTAAGGCCCTCTGGACTGCACAGTAAATGCCCAATGTTACAAGGACACATCACTTAAAGGACTGAGTAAAACATATGTGTTGTCCACCATCCTATTTCTCAATGAGCTATCGTAGGCCTGAGGAGTACACAAGACAGGACTACACCTTGTGAGAAGATTTGAGAATGAGGGAGCTAAAAGTTACCACCATGACACATGTAGCTATGAAATGGTCAAGGACATTAAGGGGTGTGTAGTGTAGGACACAGTGAGTCTGACCACTACACATAATTTCCAGTGTATTGTCTGTCATACTCACTCACATAGTGCATCACAGCTGAGGCCCATTTTTTACATTGGTTTCTGTGCTGGCACTCTACATGTGTATGAGATGGGCATGTAGTGTGTCTATCATCATAGATGTATACTTTGCTATGATATGGGTTGGTCTAAGTATACTATGTGACATGCTGTAAGGGCACTGCCCTCCATTGATGTATTAGTGCGTAGGGGTGGGCGCAGTACGCGTAGTCGTGCTACGCGAACCTACGCGAAGAAGTTCTCGCATTACGCGAGCTTTGCAAGCGTGCATGGTAGCTTGTCGGACCAGTTCGCGAGGCATTTTTCTTGCTCGGGAGCACGTTGTGCATGTTCGGGGCGCTATCTGCGTGCTCGGGGATCGTAGCTTGCGAACTTACCCATGCGGTGGGCTATGGGCGCGGACATCTTGTTTTTTCAATTGTTCCGCCCGCTCCCGTTGCCTTATTTCCTGTTCCGGGTCACGTATAACGTGTTCGCGTTGTGAATGTCATGTTCGGGAACGCTATCTACTTGTTCGCGACGACTAGTGCGTTTTAGCAAGAAATATCGCTGAAACTTACCCACGTGTTTGCGACGGGCGCGGCCTTCTTGTTTTTCACTCTATGCTATGGTTCTGGGCCTAGTTTGCTATACAGCTTTAATCTTTGCAATCTTTACTTATTTTCACTGGTTTTCTCACTTTTTAGGTCGAGGTAATATCCGGTCTGCCGAAGGCAGAACCGGAAGTACCGAGATTTAATGTTGCTTAGTGTGGACTATTGGTCCCGCCTCTGTTTTTGCCTCTCTCCCATTGGCTGGCTTCCTAAATGGAGGCCAGCCATTAGAGGAGAGAGCTGTCCCTCCGAATAGGCTCCGTCTTTTTCGGATTTGGGGGCGTATATTTTGCTGTTCTTTAGCCAGTGACGTCACCCGTCACTCAGAACAACAAAACACACGCCCCCGAATGCGAAAATTACCATGCTTTCTCCGAGGCATTTCTGCTTTGCCTCGGACAAAGACGGTGGTGGTTTCCAGAGCTGCTTGCTCTGCTCATCCCCCCTCCCTCCGCAGCTCTCCTCTGTCCCGCTCCTCCCCCTCCCTCCGCCCGCAGATCTCCTCTGTCCGGCTCCCCCCTCCCTCTGCAGCTCTCCACTGTCCGGGTCCCCCCCTCCCTCCACCCGCAGCTCTCCTCTGTCCGGCTCCCCCCCTCCCTCCGCAGCTTTCCTCTGTCCGTCTCCCCCCCTCCGCAGCTCTCCTCTGTCCGGCTCTCCCCCCCCTCTGCCCGCAGCTCTCCTCTGTCGCGCTCCCCCCTCCCTCAGCCCGCAGCTCTCCTCCGTCCCGCTCCGGAGAGGGGTCGTTGGGTGACGATGTGCCGCTGTCCCTGGCTTTACCCCGCAGCCTCACACTCGCTCTTTTCATGTCGTATCTGCTGTATTTTGCTTTGTCATGTTGAGGGTCTGTACTCTGTCTGGTTCCCCCCCCCCTCCCTCCCTCCGCCCGCAGCTCTCCTCTGTCCGGCTCCGCCCCCCTCCGCAGCTCTCCTCTGTCCGTCTCCCCCCCCCTCCGCAGCTCTCCTCTGTCCGGCTCCCCCCCTCCCTCCGCCCGCAGCTCTCCTCTGTCGCGCTCCCCCCCTCCCTCCGCCCGCAGCTCTCCTCTGTCCTGCTCCGGAGAGGGGTCGTTGGGTGACGATGTGCCGCTGTCCCTGGCTTTACCCCCAGCCTCACACTCGCTCTTTTCATGTCGTATCTGCTGTATTTTGCTTTGTCATCTTGAGGGTCTGTGTGGCCCTAGGTCCCTCCAGGTGTCCCCTGTCAGGTGTGACAGTTACTAAACCTGCTCAGGTCACCATATGCTGGTAGCTGCAGTCCTTTATGCATAGGGAAATAATGGGTCGAGTGACACTACAAGTACCAGCATGCAACGCGAACAAAGATGTCCGGTCTGTCAGAAGTTCCCATTTCGAAACATTCCAGTCTGGGAGCACTGGGGTTAAGGGTGATACAAGAGGTGACTAGAAGGACAGACTAAAAACCAGGCTATAAAGATTGTGTGACCTGGCAAATATTTAAAGACCATCACTCTAAATGTGACGTAATTACATAGTGGCAGATGTCTCTGAATGAAAGACTTAGCCGCTCCTGTTTCCAAAGCCTTTTATTTCAATTATTCCAATAAAAGGGATCAACATTTGAAGACTTAAGACCGGACCAACCCTGCCTGACGTACTTGACGCAGTGCACCCTGGGGTTTGTAGTTCACCGTGTAATACGGCAGGCAGGTAAACGCCTTAGAAGTGAGACCGCACAGCTGGAAAGGGTGTAAGCTGAGACATTCTAAACCACCAGACCTGTAGGGTGGAATCTCGTCAAAGATTGGCTCCGCCTTTCATCACCGTGAGGTCATCGAAAGCAGCACTTTTATTTGCGTCAGTCGTGTTGTGAAACCCAGATATGTTCATGTCTGTTTCCTCCTGTTCTGAGGCCAGCTGTGCACGGGGCGAGGTTCAAGCAGCAGGACGTGCTGGCACCGTGTACGTCATGGGAGGATGGACACGGCTTCCTTTAATGTAACATGTGTATTTTGTAAATCGCACGCTCATTCAGAAGGGTATCTTGACGCTGATTAACAGATGTTTTATTGTTACCCAACTCGATGGTACTCATTTCATCGGCCTCCGAAGGATGAAAGGCTGAGTGGACCCTCCGGGATTGAACCCACGCCCCTCCAGTGGACGCATTAGTCTCACTGAGCCACCAGGCCCGGCTCCCATATGTGCGGCAGGTGCAGTGGCACCGGGGCCCAGAGGCAAACCCTGGTTATTGTTGCATTTCACGATACAACCAGCGGCCGGGGCGCTTCCTTGCTCTGGGGCGCCGGACACACTGGCATTGCCCCTGCTTGGAACGGGCCTCCTTCGTACCACCTCGTCTGTCCGGCCCTGAAGTCCTCGCCTCGAGGATTCTGTCCACTTCTTGGCGCACGAGCCGAGCTAGATCTGATATGGAGTAGTGACAAAGTCGTACGCCCACTATCACAAGATGCGGCCTAGTCTGGGCGCTGGGATTTCAGAGCGGGTTTATCGGCCTCAAACTCTGCCACTGAAGCCCCTCCAGGGTCTGGGGTTCAGGGTCAGATGGCGGGGCCTCTGTTTACACGCGCTTTTACTGCCTCCCAGACGCCCTGCACACCCCCAGAGGCTGTGCAGGGGATACCAGGACGGTACAAGGTCACAGACGATGCCCTCGGGTACAGCTTGGCATGCGGACTGATGGCAATATCTTCATTTTACTGCTTTTGTTGCAGAAAAGTGTGTGGGGGGGGTTGATATTTTGGAATAGGGCAGCTCTCTCTTAGCTTCTGTGGATGCCTGCTCTGCCCTTCTGTGCCAACAACGAACCCCCAACGCCCTTCAGATGACCTCTGACCCCATCAGTACCCAGAGTACACAGGGCGGTCTAGCTTGTACCCAGTTACCTGATAATTCCTGGAAGGTTTGTTGGCTGTAATATGGCTCGGCAGACGGCTGTTACCGCACAAAAGAAGGGGTTTGAGACACTTTCTTAACGGGGATGACGTTGTTGCTGTGAATTAGTGTTTTTTTTAAACATTAAAATGGCGAGATCGAAAATGTGGACTTATTTATGTGAGTGGATTATTAAGCGCCAAAAACCATGAGCAGGTACCTTCGTGGCGCCAAGACAAGGAGAAGAGGATAAGTAAGGATAGGCAAGGGTGGAAGTGGGGGTCTGTGACAGCCTGGTTCTAGATCGCTTCAGGTGGGCGGGGGCCTGTGGCCTGCCTATTTCTAGATCGCTTCAGTTGGCCTATGGAGGGTGTGTGTGTTTCAGCTGGCCTTTGGGGGCGGGGGTCAGCTTGGTTCTGGATCGCTTTAGGTGGGTGGGAGCCTGTGTGCTGCCTGGTTCTAGATCGCTTCAGGTGGCGGTGGCCTGGTTCTAGATCACTCAGGTGGCCTATGGAGGGTGTGTGTGGGCTGCATGGTTCTTTCACTCATTCATCCATCCACCCTTCACCCAACCTTCCATCCTTTCACTCTTCCATTCCTCCGAACACCCTTTCACTCATTCACCCATCCTTTCATTCACCCATCCATTCTTTCACTTGTCAATAAATCCCGCCTTTCATCCATACATCCTCCCTTTCATTCATCCATCGACTCTCTCACTCATCCATTCTTACAGCCATTCTTTCACTCATCTATCTTTACACTAATCCTTTTAATCATCCATCCATCGATACTTTCAATCATCCACCCTTTCACTCAGTCATCCATCCACCCATTCATTCTATCCATCAATCCATCTATCTGTCCATCTGCCGCTTCACTCATCCATCAATCCTTCAACACATCCATTCTTACGTTCTTCCTCCCACCCTTTCATGCAGTCCATCCAGCCACCCTTTTACTCATCCAACAATTCCATCACAGTGAGTGCAGAGTGCAGAGTAGTGAGTGCAGAGTAGTGAGTGCAGAGTAGTGAGTGCAGAGTAGTGAGTGCAGAGTAGTGAGTGCAGAGTGCAGAGTAGTGAGTGCAGAGTAGTGAGTGCAGAGTAGTGAGTGCAGAGTAGTGAGTGCAGAGTGCAGAGTGGTGAGTGCAGAGGAGTGAGTGCAGAGTAGTGAGTGCAGAGTAGTGAGTGCAGGGTAGTGAGTGCAGAGTGCAGAGTAGTGAGTGCAGAGTAGTGAGTGCAGAGTGCAGAGTAGTGAGTGCAGAGTAGTGAGTGCAGAGTAGTGAGTGCAGAGTAGTGAGTGCAGAGTAGTGAGTGCTGTTGAGTGCAGAGTGCTGTGTGGTGTTGAGTGCTGTTGAGTGCAGAGTGCTGTGTGCTGTTGAGTGCAGAGTGTTGTGTGCTGTTGAGTGCTGTGTGCTGTTGAGTGCAGAGTGCTGTGTGCTGTTGAGTGCAGAGTGCTGTGTATTGGCAATGTAAATGACAATGCCATTTATTTATGATTTAAAGAAAAAAAAATGTCATGAGCAATGCCAATAGCTCTACCTTTAATGATGCCGAGACCATTGCATTGTAAATGCTTGTTTTGATTTATCATCTCGGTCTCTCTGTCCCTAATTTTATATTTTTCTGATTTATTTCTACTTTCACAGTTTTTTTGTTACTTTTCTACTGTTTTATTTGGCTTCTTTATTCAAACTCCTACTTGTTCCCCCTAACTTTATTTTTTCCTTTGTATTTTTTCTGCCTCCACCCTAGAACCATGGCCAAGGGCAGCAGTACCGGCTCCAAAGGCAAGACGCCTGCGCCCAAGAGCGGGCTGCCTTGCGGCAGAATTCACCCTGCAGGCGTGCAGGCCCGACAACTGTTCGGAGAGGCGGAGGTGGCCGCCCTGGTTTTCTTCATCCAGCGCCACCTCCCCTTGACCTTGGCAGCAGGTGGCAGGCCAGGCTCCGGATACCTTACCCAGGAGGGTCACCGCCAGTGGGCGAAGGTGCACCGGGCAGTCTTTCGCTGCTCGGGGATCCGGCGCACCCACCAGCAGCTGACCCACCGGTGGTCCGACATCCTGGACCGGGAGCAGGACCTGTGGACCTGCTAGGTGTCGAGGTTGTGGGGCTTGGTGAGTAGCTAGTAATATATAGTAGTATAAGTATTGTGTATAATTCTTGGATGAATAACACGATTACTGGTGCGCTTAGTTACATTGCAGATCAATTCCGTTTCAAAATCTTCTGTGATTGTATGACACAGGTGCTGCTCGGCACTTCTCTTACTTGTTTGTAACTTTGCCCTAGCTTCGGCTGATTATTGATGTTAGAGTTTACTTTAGAGAACTGAAGCTAGTTAATGCTATTGCTAAACAGAGTCTAGTCCTTCCATTGTCCTTCAGTGAAATAGTGGTGGATGGATAATAGGTTTACTTAGTATTAGTTCACATTTTTTTTATGGTCTGCGTGACGCCTCCTCTGTCACTGAATGCTTCTTACCCCAGTCCTCCATAGAACCTTTTTGTAGTTTGTTTAGTGAGTGGTAGGCTTAGCAATAGCATTGTCAGTCAGTAGCAGAACAACATATGACGAAACCCACCAACAGTTTGGTGTATGCACAAATTTATGCATGTGTCCTCCATCTCATCTATGCATTTTTGCTGGCAAAAATAAAATGGAAATACAGACTTACTGAACAATTGGCCCGTCTGGAATAGGTGGGTTAGGTCAGGTGGTACTGGCTTCGTTAGTATTCTGCAATCAGAATGATTATGGAAGATTTGATTAGTGTTCATATAAGTAGACTGTCGTGAATCCTGCAAGCCAGTAGTCATTTAGATAGGTCAATTGTATTGCAGTTGTTGTTTCCTAAAATGTTTGAGCGTTTTTTAAATTGATTTATTTGTTTCTTGCAATTTTATTTGTTTCACAGCACTCAATGTTTCTCTCTTTCTTTATTATTTCTTACATGATCAGCACCCAGGGGCAAGAAGACGGGTCCGAGTCATCGGGACAACCACCAGAGGAGCGCTCCTCTACCGAGGATCCTGCTGCTGGCCCCAGTAAGTCCTACACTGCTTATATTATTAACAATTATATTTCCCTAACTTTTAACGCACCTTATTTTTTCCAAACTATTAATTACGCTTCCTCCTAATTCAATTTTTAACAAAAGCTTCTTTAATCTTTATTATCTGTTTTCCAAATTTTGGGTATCCCTGCCTTTCAGTTCCTTCAAACTGCCTCTGCTATGACTCTATGTACTACTATTAGACTGTCTGTAGCTAAGTTTGCCCGGTTGGCCAATCTTTAGTTAAGATTTTCTTTTGAATTAAGCTGTGATAGAACAATAGCTGTAGCCACTGGGTCCACTCCTTTCCTTTACGTTGTCCTCTTTAATCTCTAGGCTTTGGCAATTCCCACCAACAAAATGCGCAACTAGATGTTTGTCTAGTATTTTTTGTTAGGGTAGTAATACATACTACTACTACTGTTGTGGGTATTCTGCACAGTCACATATAGAACTATGCACAAGAAAATAGGATGTTGGTGATGGGAGGTTGGACCTTACTTACACCTCAGTCAGAGAACTCAGAACCCACAATTCACTGACTGACTAGCTATAGTGTCTCAGTCATTAGTCATTATTATGTCCCGACCCCCCTCACGAAGATACCCAATGATTTTATTACACAACCCAGAACATAACACTCTTTCGCTCACTCACTCGTGTAAGTCCACTACACCACAGACATTCCAAATATACCACAGAGTCTATGTGCAAGTTCAAAAGCTTTATTTTTTCAAATAATAACAAGCTTTGTAAGTTGTTGCATGAAATTACATCCACCTTCAACATGCAAAATAAAGAATATTAAAAGTAAACATTTGTACAACTAGTGCATGATAGACATCTGTGTGAATTGTGGGAGACCCCTCACTGTTGTACGTATACTGGTTACATGCATTTTTCGTAAGCTCCGCAAATCTCTGGTTCGTAGAAGGCAATCTTCTCATCTGCCTATTATGAGAAAAATGGGGCACGTTAGACAGTATAAAATAATACAATTATGCAAGCTTTTTGCAGTCATGCCAAAAAGTGTAACATTATGGCTAAGCAATAGGGACTAACCGAACTCCATTAAAAAAAGTGGCTTGTTTTTCAACCTCTTCACTTGTATGCAACACTCATGTGGCATCAACGGCGTCTTACTGTGCAACAAGCTGTGAGGTAACATGCGTAAAAGAGTAGACATGAATCTAAAATGGTTAATGATTTATGGCTCAGGCTAACTTTCCAAAGACTACAGTAGGAGTAGGAGTAGAGATGAGATGACCCTAGGGACCATATAATAATACTACTAATGTCTGTCTACTGACTACTGTAGTACACAATTTGGACTAGTGATGATTTATGTTGTACTTTAACTGTTTTTTCAATCTTCCTTCCTGGTGAAAACAACTAAAATAGGGGGAGGTGTACAGGCATCTAAAAAGGTGTACTTGTTTTTATAGGTGCACTACCAGTACCAACCACCAGTGCCGACGGTGCCAGCAGCGATGCCAATACTGCCATCCACGAGGGGGCAGGAGATGCTGCACCTGCAGGAGCAACAGTGGGGGAAGAAACAGCAGCGGTGGGCGGTGGTAAGTTATATTCATTACTTATTGGCATTACTAGCTGTAAGGGGAACACTACACACACTGTACTGTGAGACTTATTAAGTCTGTATGAACTTGAAGTTGTACTGAACAATATACAACGGTTGAAGAAGAGAAGACACCCTTTACTTAGCATTACCAATGCATTAGCAATAGCATTGCCAGCGTGAGGTGAGTAAACAAAGGCCTCTTCTATCAGACTCCAACTCAGCTGTGAAAGTTATGGCGAAGACTAAAAGTCAAATCAGATGACCTTGAAGGATGTGTTGAACAAAAAGGTCAAGAACCAGGGTGGAAGGAGGAAGGACGAAAGAGATGTAATACGACTAGCAGAGAAGGATACTTTGGAAGCAGCATGCAGGTAGCTGATAGGAATCAGATGCATGGGTTGTTGAAGGATGGGTGGAAGGTGAAAGAAGATGCCTGCCTGGGTGGGCGACACAATGTGGGTGGATAGTGGATAGCAAGAATCATCAGCGGTGTTTGTGTCAAACCCAAAGCCAAGGCAAGGAAGGAAGGAGTGGACATATGGGTGGTTGTTGGTGAGAGTGAAAGCAGCTAAGGTTTCTTAAGCGATACCTTTAAACAAAAGAATGATAGACATTTACTTTTAATGGATGGATGCCCCCTGGATGGATTGTATTTATCATAGGTGGAGACTGTCACTGAATGCAGACGAGTCTTACTTTGAAGATAATGTAAATAAACTGCGCCAGAGTAGCAAAGCAGAGGGTCATCATATGTTATATAAAAGTAGGATTTCATTTCAAAATACAGTTGATGACTCAATGCAAGCACATCATATATATTATCAAGCGCCTTCCTCTGAATCCAAGGTCCACTTCCTACCTATGTTAATTTTTTTCCGATTTTTATTTATATGTTTACTTACCAGTAATTGTCCACAGTCCATAGTTTGCTCCCCCCCACCCTGCCCCTCTCCTCGTCACTGCCCGCCAGCACTCCCACCTCTGACCGCTACTGGACTGATATGTCATTCCATATAAGTGATGATCATTGGATCATAAGTGTATTATATTATTATTAATCTGCCTTTTTGTAGTCGCCAGACGCCAGGGCACAGTGAAAGTGAAATTGAGCAATTGCCCTTCATGTAAAAGAGAGATTATGGCCAGTGCCACCCGTAATCGAAAAATATACAGGCCTCCCTACCTGCAGCTTAGTTAATAAAAGTAACAGGCGTCTGCGTATTGACTCGTATGTTGGTGTTGGACGCAATCTTAGCTGACTGAGCTGGCTTGCCGACTACAGCCTACAACAGGGTTATCTAATTTATGTAAACTAGAGAGAAGAAAAAGACTGGTGTTCTTCTGTGTACTGGAGTCCATCCATAGTAGTAGGGCAAGTACAATGCCGGAACAAAACTCCAACAAATGTTAGAGGCCGGGGAAGCAGGAGGATAAATACTTAAAGTAACCACAAATGTTATGTACTGCGCTTGCTAGTGCTACTGTGCTACTATGTGTTGAATTCATTTTGTGTTACTGTTTTGCTAAGAGTTTTGGTTACAATTCTGTTTCTTTCTCCTTCCCAAAAACCAACAAGGAAGGAGTTGGCAGCCAGGGCTTGGCAATGGAAACTGCAGGCCATCGTTGATGAATACCGCCGGCTGGTGCTCAGGCAGAGGAGGAGGAGGCGGGGGCAGCAGCTGCTGCCTCTTCCAATGCCTCGGGCCCCAGCCAGGCCCCGCCTGCAGGAGTACGGCGCAGCGGTCAGGCAGCCGCCCCCTGCCGCCATTTGTCAACATCTGCCAACCCCCCACATGGATGCAAATGTAGGTGCCGTGCGTTTCGCCAGCAACTTCTCCTCCGGATGGCACAGCTGGAGGACCAATTAGAGGAGCGCATCAAAATCCTGGTGGACAAACACCTTAAAGCCCGCCAATTATAGATGGACCCTGTTGATTTGCCCCTTTATTAATACTTTTGTTGGTAATTGGGAATTGGGTGTTTGGGTTTCTCTTCTTTTTGGGACATTTGTTGGACTTGGACATTGGTTGGGGTTAGGGAGAGGGGTGGGTGAGGTGTGGGATAGGCTATTTTTGTTAAGAAAATAAATGTTATTTATTTATACTTACACATACGATGTTAATGTTTTGTGGTGGGGTTACTGTTTCATGAATTAATGTACGTCACAAGGTTTGCTTGCAAATGCAGGGCAGCAGCCAGTGTTTGATTTAAATAAGCTGCCAAATTTGTAACATGCAAACAGATAGATGCGGTACCCCTCACTGAGTTATATTTGTCCAACTAGTACTACCAGTACTACCAGTCGCTCCTCCTACTCCATTATACCTCCCAGCAAACTTATCTTACCTGTGATTGATGAGGATTACGTTTGGCACAGCAATGGCTGCATGGTTTCCCAAGAGAATGGAGAAGATGCCGTGGTTTTGGTGGTAGTAGTAGACACTGGCACTAGCATTTGCAAACAAACAAAAGAGACAGTCATTTGCCTGAGAGAGACTGTGGGAGTAGTAGAAAAGTACTGTACATAAGAAGACATCCAAACAAACAATATTGCAACTGCTAAACTAAAAGAAAACAAAGTTGTCGGGACTGCCCAGTACAAGAAGCTAAGAAGTTAAACTGTAGTTGTGTTGAAGGAGTCACTTAAACACAATCCTAATTCGTAAACTTTAATGCTGTAAATCCAATCAATGCCGGTAATTAATTAAGATGTATTTGGTGGGTCCCTTTGGAAAATTAATTGGCTTGTACATACCCTGAGCATGGGTGGTCAAGCAGAAGAAGATCCTCGCCCTGCTTCGTAGACATTTAATTAGTGTTGCATTCACCACATCTGCCCCAGCAAGCGTGTGATCAATTGTTGGTGTAGATTTAATGTAGTCACATCACACCTCAATATAAAACCACACAGCCCGGGGCAAGAGGGTTAGGGTTTGATGAATGGATGGGAAGGGGGGTTTGGGGAAAGGTTTGACAAAGAAAAACAGTACGTATGGAGACAACAAAAGCAAAACAATGAAGACGATGATGATCCACTATCCAATAAATCTATAAACTAAAGGTAGAAAAAGGAAATGCATGCATGATGAAGATAACTTGAAGGTTAATGAGTAGTATTTAACTACTACTACACAATTCGACAGTACAAGGAAGTAGTATTTTATGAAATTCGCCTTGGCTGTATGCCCTCAGAGAAACCCTAATTACCTGCTGTACCGGGCTGAAAGCTAGCAAAGAAAATTAAAAAATAGTTGTAGGGAGCAACTAGCAAACAAAGTCACACAGTCGTAAAATGAATGAAGAGACAAAAGGAATCAAATTATTAAAAATCCAAAAACGATACTAAAGTTACTGTATTATCCAGCTCCAAATGTGTAGTTGTATCTCGTCATTCATCTTGGTCCTCCCTTCCATGGACACTCTGAACATCATTCTTGGGTGTCACTGGCTGGCTGATGAGGATTGGTAAGGTAAGTGTGAGTTGTTGCTCCAAGTATGATAGCACTGGATAAAAGGCCGGCCTGTAAGTGTTGATGGAAAAACAACAGGGGTATTGAAAAATAAATGAATGAAAAAAACCCATCAATTACGGTGTAGTGCAAAAAGACAAGACTCTTGAGCGAAAAGACTTTCAGACTGAGGTCGCTTGGACACATTGTGTCTACTCTACTAGTTACACAGCATTAATCTACAAGTACAACAAGATAGGAGCCAGCACAGAACAGGCCCACCGGGCCGTGACCCAAACTCCATTTACCTTAATTTTTGACAGAGCCAGACAAAAGGCATATACAGCAACCTAGCATTTTCCAAATCAAGTGACCAAATCAATGCGCCACTCTCAGTCATCATCATACCACTATTCGACTCCACCACTGCACCAACATGTAGCCTAGGTCTGCTGTGGTTCTTGTTGATTGGTTGTGTTTACCTTTTACTCCACTTCCTGAAACGTATTCCATCATCATCTCAGATCCAACTGACCGACTGCGTGCAAAGATAGTATGGTCATCATCATCATTATCATCAGGTGTGGTAGTGTACGTGTTGTCCAACAGACCAACAGCAACTCAGTCTGTAGTGAGTAACTCCGATTAAGAAAGTCCAGACTGCACCTGCAGTAGTAGGAGTACAATTGGTTATTATTAAACAACATGGAAACATTGATTATCACTTGAGCCACTTTTACTTTGTTATTATTTAAACTCCTAGTATAGTTTTACTTCATGCACATTTGGTCAGAGTCAGCAAGCATCCAATGCAATGCATGGCATCATTCATTAATCATATACCTGTCTTGCTCTTCTCTTTGGCTGTCAGATCAGAGATGCCGAGCCTTCTGAAAGTGATGACGAGTTTACTTTAGTTTTGGATGCCTGCTCATGTTCTGACAGTGAAGAGTTCTGTATGCCTGCAGACAGAGGTGGTAGCCTTAAGACAGTGATGAGTTTCGGATTGGAAACAAAATAGAAGATGGTTAAAGTCACGTACGTTGCACTTGTTATGGAGGGACTGTTAGAGTCTACATTATTGTACTATTCTCCATCTCCATCCAATGCCTGGCAAGATGGAAATGTATTTAGGGTGAGTCAGGAAGATGGAGCAGGACTTCGAGGAATGGAGTGGACAGTTAAATGCACAGACGTGCAACTCCAATAGGTAAATAAAAATAAGAGACGGTGGTGATGGATTTGTTGTGGTTTGATTTGAACCAGAAAGACAGATATACACACAAATAAAGGAAGGGAGAAAGTAACAATTTGAAAGCCTAATTGTAAGGGAAGAGGAGCTCGGTGGTTCGGATAGAAGTAGGTCATGTAACCCACTACTTATGTCTTCGGAGTCGCTCTCCTCTTCCTGCTTTGTTTCTGGTATTTTGTGGTCCAGTGGTATGAAGTGCTGATTCATTTTGATCATGGTTAAACCTCTCCACGCTTTTGGGCGAGAGACTGGTCCTTTTCACAGTTACAATGGCACCAGCAGCACTGAAAACACGCTCAAAAGAGACACTTGCAACAGGGCAAGCCAGATACTTTATCGCTAGCCTGCTGAGCACTCGCCATTGGCTTCTTTTCCCAAACCAATACACCAATGGGCTTTGCTCCATGAACACCTCTGTTGTGTCATCCAGATAGGCCTGGACCATCCGCTCAATGTTCAGCGGTGCTACGATTAGCTTGGCCTCTTTTGACTTTGCACCAGCAACGGACTTAACCATCCCTTTCTGTAAAAACCAAGCAGTTATTTTTTTTTGCTGTGTCTGATGAATCAGAACCTGTTGGTGCTGTTATTGATGTTATTGGTAGTGTCGGTGACTGCTGGGAAGCAAACGCACTGCTCTCTTGCTCTAAAGCAGAACTTGACTCTGGAATCTGCCCTGTAGTACTTGCACTGTCCTGGGCTGGCACTGGCAGGCCTCTAATTGAGAGCCGTTCGTTTTCTAAATCAGTGGCTTCCTCAGCAATTAAAGTTTTGTACTTGGCAACATCCCATTCGGAAAAAGGAATTACTGCATTACTGTTCAGAAATAATTTGTACCGTGGATCCAAAATTATGGCAGTAATGTAATGTCGATGTGACACAACCTTATTTTGAATCCTTGTATTGTCAGATAAGAGGACGGCTAATGCGTTCGCCAAATAACATGCGTCTACTTTGTCTTCCACACCTTAGTATGTTTCAGATACCTTTTTCAGCTCTTGCTCTAGCATGTGCAACAATGGTATAGCTTGACCCATAGTACAGTCCTCCATGCTGACTGCACGTTTGAAGACCTCAAAAGGAAGTAGCATCTCTGTCAGGCATTGAATGAGGTCCCATTGCCACATCTCAATGGTCATGGCTTTCACAGTAGGATCCCTCAATCTTCTTGTCATGACATAAGCATTAAGTGGTATGTACTGCTCAAACAGACGATCAAGCATGCAATAAGTTGAGTTCCAACGTGTTGGCACTTCCTGGATGAGTGCTTTGACTGGCATTTTATGCTCACGTTGAATGACCCTTATCTGCTTCCGGGATTTAAAAGAATGGTTGAAATGTGTGCATATTCTTCTGCAGGTGGTCAGTAAGTTGCTGACTTTGCTTTCATTTTTCAGAAAGTCTTGAACAACAATGTTAATGCAAACACGGGACCCTGAAATAGCCACCATCTTTCATGGCCTTAACTACATTACTGCCATTGTCCTTGGCAACAAAACCAATTTTAAGCCCTCTAGGTCGCAGCTATTCAAAGACCTTGCTGTTAAACTCAGCCAAAATGTTTGCAGCAGTATGGGATTTCTCCATAGCAAACATGGCTACAGTTGCATGTCTGCGAGTCTCATTAAAAATATCAACAGTGTCAACGCCTGCAGATAGCTTGTCTCTAACACCTGAAAAAGAGATCCAGTATGCAGTGATGCACATGTAATCAGTGGCTTGGCAACTGGTCCACATGTCTGTTGTCAGGTGGATACTATGAACAGCACTCTGATGTAAGGCTTTTCCAAGCAATTCCAGCATGTTGTGATGTAGTGCTGGAACAGCAAATCTGGCAAAATAGTAGCGCTGGGAACCTTCCATTTTGGGCAAATGGTTGACACAAATTTCAGAAAACCCACCCCTTCAACAAAAGAAAAAGGGAGAAGGTCAAGTGCTAACATTTTAACAAGCTTAGCATTGTACAAATGTGCTATGGGGTGGTTGCGTTCGGACTTTCCCTCCTGCCTCGTAAACATGCTAAAAATGGTACGCTGCGTGGTATTTCTTTTGGTTCGGCTCGACGCAGCACTTTGCATCACAGACTTCGCAGTACTCCTTGGTGTCTCCGGCTGACTCTTACTCTTGTGCCACTGAGATGTTGCTGATGCGGAGGATGTGGGCTATACCACTGCAGTGCTGGGGACAGGGCTACTTTGTGTACCACTACCAGATAGAATGTCTCCCTCTTCTTCTTCTTCCTGTTCGACCGTGAGTGGACCTTGTATTAGTTTATCCCCACCAACATCAATGGTTCCAGTTTTTATGCTAGAAAGGTGGTCCTCCCATGTGATTGCGTGGTGTTTTTTCAAATGGGTTATTTGTCCTCCGGTACCATAGTTTGTACCAAGCTTACCACGACTAACAGAGGAATGGCAAATGGAGCATATAGCAATGTTCGCCTCCTTTACGCTAACCGTAAAGAAGTCCCACACTGGGGAGCTTAACTTTTGTCTCCTGCTAGAGGTGCCACTTCCAATGCCGGACGAACAGGAGGGTGTGTGTTGAATTTGACTATGTGGCTGCGCAGTAGTACCACTACCTACTTCTGCTGAGGTGGTGCTTGTGCTGGATGTAGGACGCTGCCGGCCCTTTGCTAATGTAAATATGGAAGCTGGAGGTCGTTTTGGTGTTGCCTGTGTTGGAGGTATGCGTGCTACATCCCTACTAGTCACAGCCATTCTGGATAGGGTAATAATGTTGGTCTCCATGTCCTCGGGGCCAGGAGTGATGCTTGTGATGACTGGGTCAGACTCATCATCATCATTATCCTGTTGTTCTACATCGACCTCTATAAGTGTAAGGCTTTCTGGAACCTTCCTTTTCCCTAGCCTGGTTTTGGGATGTGTCTCTCTCTCATGCTCAGGTTGTTGTGGCTCCCAAGTGAGATCTAGATCATCAGAAGGGATATTTGGCGAAGAACTCGATGGACTAACCCTCCTTTTCCTTGGTGGGGATTTGGAAGACAATAGATCTCCTGCATGAGTGGCTTCCTCTTCTTCTTGCTCTGCATGAGGCTCAATTTCCTGAACTGCCCCTACTTCAGGAGGAACAACAACTACTATTGCAGGCGGTGGTTGCGGTTGTTGTTGTTCACCACTTATCTGCTGTGTTCCCTCATGCGTTGATTGTGTACTACTTTGAGATAGCGATACGTTTAGGTCAGGCTCAGCATCACTGCTTTCCACCATTAGGTTGGCTACCTCTTCCACACTCATCTGCTTGGGCCTGTGTTGGTGGGTTGGGCCCACTGATGCAGAGGTGCTGGTCCCAGCTTGCACCCTGGACACCGCTGCTGCATGTGTACTTTTTGGTTTCACAAAAAAGGTTTTGGGGTCAACACCAGACTTAAGTGTCACTTCCTTCTTCTGTTCTTCCTTCTTCTTCTCAGCAACTTTCTTGGTCTTGGAGGACCTGGTACCTGCTTTCTTTGGGCCCATCTTCTTCAGATGTCAGCAGCACTCAGTTGCACAAGTTGCAGAGATGTCTGGTCAGGTCACACCACAGTCACGTACAACAGAAGGACGTTCGTCTGGCAGTACAATGGGCGATGAATGATGACAAATACCTCCTCCTCAGTCTTTTGTGCCCCTACAAGCAAAGAAGGCAGAAGAACATCAGTCAAATGTGTAATTTGTTGAGCTTTAATTTTAATTACTAGTAGTGTTAGTACACTCAGTAAGAGTAAGAATACCAAAGAACTAAAAGACAAATGTAGTGGAATTGGAACTTGTTTATCCTTAATTTGTGCATCATGTCGGATGTATGCAGCATCAGTGACCTGCAGCAGATAGCAATGGGGATGGAAACAGTAAGCCAACAGGAACAATGGAAAGACACACAGGCCTATGTGGCAAAATCAAAACAGTACACTACTACTACCACCACCACGGCACCCAGCCACATGGTCACTTATGACAGGCACATGGGTAAAGACCAAAAAACAATAAACTCAAGCAGGCCTATATCCCTATATGGACAGACAAAGTAGGATGCCTGTTACACATCACAGCTTAATGCAAAAAAGAAAATCCCAAGTACTTCAAAAAAATAAAACTAAAGATCTTAAGAGACGCAGCAAAGATGTGGTCACAAATCAGGGGAATCCTGAAAATCTCGTACTATTGCAAATTGGCTCCTATATGGAGTTCGCCAGGAACCCCTGAATGTTTTAAAGATACGCTAGTACTTCCCCTAAAAAGAGCCAACGTAAACTACTGGGGACAAATACTAAACGGATCCAATCTGAAACCATGGTCAGAGTTTCAAGAGATGACAAACAATACACTATCTAAATTTAAATTTTACAAAATTCTAAGATGGTCTAAGACACTACCAAAAAATAACAATGGAAATGAAAAAATAGAAAAAGAAATGGTTAAAACAGCAAAAGTGCCAAAAGAGGTAGCTAAATGGTATTGGACCCTGATAAATGCTGATTATATAAACCCCAATATAGAAGTACAAATATGGGGAAAAGATCTACCAATAGCGGACATAGACCTAATTTGGGAAAAATCCGTGGAAAAATGTTGGTCCACTTTGAAATCTGCAGCTCTGAAAAGGAACCATTTTTTCACAATTCATCGGGCTTCCTGGACACCAAGAAAGCTTTCTAAATTTAAGAACGCAGGAATAAAAAAATGCCCAAAATGTGGAGAAGAAAAGGCAGATGATATCCACATGTTTAAAAACTGCCCCCAATTGAAAGAATACTGGGATGAAGTCGGTAAGACCTTGAGTACTATCCTGAACAAGCAACTAACTGTAAGTACCACTCTTACTTTGTTTGGGACTGATGACACAGTAAACGGAGGGGGACTCACAAAAAGGCAAGAAAATCTCCTTTTTGTTTTGATAGTACTTGCTAGGAGGGAGATCTGTATTAATTGGATAAGGCCTACCAGTCCAAAACATATAGATTGGTTAAATTCGGCCATAAGAATTAATAAACTTGATAGGAATAGAAACACATGTAAGAGATTTAAGTTCTGGGAAAGTTTTGAAAATTTCTTAAACCCTAATCAAGATCAATCACCAGTCCTATGATTAAAGCGATACACCCTCTGGTAGACAAGTATGATACTTGTCGAGTAGTCAAAGCGACTATCTCTCCCAGTTTCATAATCAGAGGTAATGGTATGTAACGGGTAAAGGAAACTCCTCTAAAGATCATCAAGGGGATGATGAAACTCCCCAAACAAGAGAGATTGAGGGGCAGTACCGGACGGTAACTCGAAACTAGAGGCAGACACCTGATACTCCAAAATCACACCGATATCGCAATATGAGGATAAAAAAATAAATAAAAAATAAAATCCCCATGGCTAAAACGGTTGGAAAGTTACACAACAAAAACACATACAACAAAGGCATTTATTAACACACATCCAAAAAGTTAACTACACAACAAACACCACATTTGGGAATTCAATCCAATGCCATCCATGCCCTAAATGATGTTAAATTCAACAGACAACATAGAAACAGCTACATCAAGCATCCCGATGACTACCTCTGGGACTCTAGGCCTACTGGCAGAATAGGCCACACGTTTGGAGGCCTATGGCAAAAGCACAGTGGAAGGTCACACAAAATGGCCGCCACCACATGGTCAGCCCACCCTCAAACAACAAAGTACATACAAAGGACAGTAACAGGAAGTTGAGGTCTCTGGGGAACTTCCTTCCTATTTTTTACCAAAATGAACAAAATCCTCATTTTCGAGAAGATTTTATGCAACTCGAGACATATTGCTCACGAGATTGCAAATTCGGCATGTTCAGCAGCGCAAACTGTACAAAAAGTCGTTATAGTGTGCCCGAGCACACAGATTGAGCGCGAGAAGAAGACAAAAACTGTAAGGTCGCGTTGTCGCACTGTGCAAAGTTACCAAAACTACCTCAAGCTGAATTCAAAGGGTTACCTATTGGCAGAAAAAGCCATATTATTTACACACACCCCAAACCTGAAATTCCAAACCAAAAACCACATTTTGCAAATCAATCCACAGCCATCAATGCCATACAGGATGTTACAAATTAAACAAACACCACAAAAACAGTTGATTAACTTTCACGCACCCATGATGACTCGAGTAGTACCTCTGGGCCTACTGCCAGAGTAGGCCACAAGCTTGGAGGCCTATGGCAAAAGCACAGAGGCTGGTCACACAAAATGGCCGCCACCACATGGCCAGGTCACCCACAGAAAGTACATACAATTAACTCAAGCAGGCCTACACTAACTATATGAACTCCTAGGGTTACCTATTGACTGAAAAGCCAATATTTAATTAACACACACACAAAAACTGAAATTCAACTACAAAAAACACAGTTTGCAATTGAATCCAATGCCATCCATGATGTTTAAAAACTTGACATTCAACAGACACCACAGAAACATGGTTAGACCCATGGGTACCTCTAGGCCTACTGGATGAAAATTCAAAGAAATACAACTTGAAAGTACAGGCCTCCCTCAACAATAATTTTTAACAAGGATTGAAGAGCCCAGAAAACTGTAGGTACAAAAAAAAAAGCCCAAATCAAACAAACATTTACACCAATTCTCCAACTTACTTGTAAAAGAAAATTTAAAATCCAAACGTCCTCAATAAATCCAATCAAATGATATGATGCAGCAGACATACACAAAAAGTGATCCTTCCAGCTCCAAAATCCAAATGAAAGTGAATAGCACATGGACAAAGCACTGGGATGAGCCTGCTGGACAGGAACAGGAAGTTGGAGACTCAGGGGCACTTCCTTACTCTTGAAAAAAAGAGGACTCCTTGCACAAAAGACTACAGTTAAATCACAATCTGAGGGTTTTTTCTGAGCAAAATTATCATTTTCGAGAAGGTTTTATCATGCTCGAGAGATATTCTGTGCCAGATTGTAGTTTCTACGTGTTCGGAAACGCAATCTTACCAACACTGCGCCGGAAGAAAGATTGCGCGTTCTAATGACGTGATCGCGTTCGCACAGTCTCGCTGGATTGTGCGGCCAGATTCCAAACCTTGTGGCGCACGCGACCGGGAGAGAAAATCGAGAAGGTAAACGCAGAACCACAGTAAGTCGTTACCGCGCACGCGAGAACGCTATTGAGCGCGCGAGGAAGAAAACAACTACGCTACGCTGTAGATTGCGAAGAATTCGACAACTTCGCGTTCACTGTGAAGCACGAAGTTGCCGCTACTTTGCAAAGTCCGCGAACGGAGCGTAGTTCACTGCCCAGGGTTATTAGTATGCTATGTATTTTCATGCACCTGTACTGTCACACAGTGGTACACAACACAGTGTCACAGAAACTTCCCCTTCTTGTCTCCCATGCCTACAACATAAGGTCCATCAGCGTAAGGCCATTTCGAGGGCCATTGCCTGCAAGGTGCAGTTTCTGGGTGTCTCAAACCGATGTCATACACACTGCCACAAGAGGTGGGATGGCATCTGCCGCCTGAGCAAAAACATCACTGAGATGACGCTGGGGGTGGTCCTTGGAAGTGGCAGGTTAGCGTGCAGAGCATGAACGACACCACTAATGGCCCGCATCTTGGCAGAGACACAGCCAGAGCTGAATGGATGCTGGAGGACCCATCAGCAGCAAGTTAGGGATGAGTATTGTGCAAAGTGTGACTTTGCGTATGAGTGACTGCATGAATCCCAACCTTGAGCAAGTGCAGACCTCTGTGATGTCTCTAGTGTGATGCAATGGCTTCTAAGTGGTCTCAGTATTGAGTGCAGCGGCTCTGCATTCGTACTACATTTTGGTTCTCATTTGTTAAAACCCATGAACCTTGTCATATAAAATCTTCTTGCCATGCTTTCATCTCATATTTTGTGAATGTTGTCTGAACTGAGACCTTCCTACACAGGATAAAGCATTTTGTGAAATGTGTAGCCAGTACACGTGTCAGTCTTTTGTGTGCTGTGTGGCTAGCACAATAGTGTGCAAATGTGATGATGTGTAAGTGACTAGAGACATGCACAGATGTGGACTCAGGGAGCAGTGAGTTGATAAAGGTGACACCTGTCACATGGGTCCTTTTTTCAGAATGATAGAGATGACAGCACCATTGCAAAATATTTAGCCTAATATCAGCAGCATGGCATAACATGATGTAATTTCCTGTCATAGTGACAGCAAGTGCACACAGGTGCTGATGGGTAGATGGTGATGATTGCAGTGATGCATTTTCTGATTTGCATTTGCCATTTGTGCACATGGCAACTTGACTAGGATGGTTAGACTCTGTGATTTAAATGCAATGTAGCTGAACCGGGCTATTGCTAAATTGTTTTGGCACTATGACTTAACATGGTTAGATGTGATCAGTGGGTATCGCAAATTGTGATGTGACTGAGGTGTTGTACAGTAATTTGAAAGATGATAAGGAACAAAGGCTACTCAGAGTGTCAGTCCTCAGTATGTATGCATTGTGGAGGGGTGTCCATGAGCATCAGTGCATGGTGAAGTTGTGGCTAATGCTTTTAATCAGTGAGTGACTTTTTGGAACATTGATGTGTCCTCAATGTCATCAGTCAGCACAACGTAGGGTTGTCATATGCCAGACCCTAGGTATTCCCACACATTAGCTGTCCTAATGGAGTACACCAACTTCCTTATCAACAGAAGACACTATCCTGCCTTGGATCTATGAGGGCCTGTCAGGCACTTGTGGAGATGTTGGTGTGTAACATGTCACAACTTATGAAGGCCTTGCATTAATTTCCCATTCTCATGCTATTGTGCATTGTGTATGTGACTACATTGTTACATGGGGTTTATTAGCACTTGATTAACAAATTAGATGTGTCCTTTTTGGATTTTTTTGAGCATTTTGGATTCAGGAGGATCAGTGGCAGTGATCCTCCTGGACCTCAGTGCGGCTTTTGATACCGTAAACCACCAGGTGCTGCTCCAGCGACTGTCAGAGGTAGGAGTGACGGAAATGGCCTTAAGGTGGCTCGCGTCCTTTCTAAATCAGCGAACCTACCAAGTTTGGGAAGGCAGCGCAAAGTCAGCCCCTATCCCCCTTCAATGTGGTGTGCCTCAGGGTTCATCCCTGAGCCCCACATTGTTTAATGTCTATATGGCACCATTGGAGGATGTGGTGGCACCACTGGGTATTAAAATTATCAGCTATGCTGATGATACCCAGTTGGTGGTGGCCCTTTCCCAACTGGTAAACCAACCGGACTTACTCCACTCCTGTATGTCCAAGGTGCACACATGGATGTGCAACTCAGCATTAAAATTGAACGGCTCTAAAACAGAGATGATGCTGCTTGGACTTTCGGGGCCTTCGCTTCCACCAGGTAGCTGGCCGGACTGTCTTGGCGACCCTCCAACCCCGAAAAATGAGATCAAAAGCCTTGGGGTGTGGTTGGAGCAAGACCTGTCTTTTAAGACCCATGCAAGAAAAACCGCTGGAGTCTGTTTTGGTATGCTCCGGTCAGCCCGTAAGGTGATACCTCTTCTTCCCCCGGCCTCTAGGAAACTCCTCATCCAGGGATTAATTGTCTCGAGACTAGATTACAGTAATGCGATTTTTTTGGGCGCACCGGAAGCAACACTTAACAAACTTCAACAAGTGCAGAACGCAGCAGCAAGGCTCCTGATGAACATCCCAAGGAGACAGTCTGCAAAGCCGGCTTTAAAAGCGCTGCACTGGCTCCCGGTGCGGGAGAGGATTAAATTTAAATCCCTCTGTACGGCCCATAAAATCCTTCATGGGAAGGGACCTCCTATCTTGGTTAATATGGTGCTCCCCTACAGGGCTACTAGAGCCCTGCGCTCTGACCATAAATCCCTGGTACAAGTGGTCAGAGTTAAAAGAGCCCGGACGGGTGGTAGGAGATTTTCGGTGAACGTAGCCAAGTTATGGAATGCGCTACCTCTTAACTTGCGGACTGAGGTTTGCATTACTCGGTTTCGGAAGTTACTCAAGACTCATCTGTTTCCCGCCTAGTGCTGTCCTCCTTGCTTGATTTCCTTGAGATATGAAGAGCGCTGGGATGCCCTAGGGTAACCACGCGCTATACAAAACTCCAAATAATAATAATAATAATAATCCTTGTGACATATGCTGAAGTGTGAGTGTCAGAGACATCAACTGGCAGTGAAAAGCAGTGAGCATTACGTTAGTGTGAATTTAGAGATGTGTGCTGTGCACAACAAATAAATTGTCACATCTACACAGCTGAAACCAATGGACAACTGTAGCTGTGCTTCAAATCCCAACATGGTGGATTTCAGTAGGTGATCTCCCTTGCAAAATACCATATTTGACTTTGTATCTGTGGTGTTCCATGAAATATACTCCATATGTGACTGTGACAACATGTTTGGATGTACATCTGTCTTACCAACAGGCATGTAGGTGTGCCCACAGACAATTGTATGTGTGGTTACAGGGAGGCACAGGCCCAGCTATTTGGCTGTGTCAACGCAACATGAAGCATGACTATCAACTATGCATGTTTCCATGCATCAGCTGATGATTGCATAAATGTGGCATATGCTGAAAGTACATGGAGTAGTCCAACATGGGATTTTCATTTGCAGGATTGGAGTTTTGATTGCATTTGATGTTTTTGAGTATGGCACTATACTGAACCTATGTCTCTGTCTCTTTCAGCATCTACCGAGGGCAGGGAAGGACAGAGGCCCGACAGCCCGAGAGAACCAGCGCCTCGGAGGATTCCCGGCCGGACACACCAACCTCCACATCTTCCCAGTCCAGTGGTGACTCCTCGATGTTGGTGGGCACCAGAAGTTCCAGATCTGTATCTTCTTCTGCCATACCTCGTCCAGTGCCCACCCACGCAGATGCTCCCCCAAGTGCTGTCCGTGCCCGCAGCCCTAAGAAGGGTAGAGTCTCCTTCCCCCAGGCACCGCTGCCCCTGTCTCCCCTCCTGCCCTCAGTGTGGAGGCCAAAGACATTTTGCCATAGCTGTGTGTGGGTCAGACTGCTCTCCTGAATGCCCTCCAGGATCATGGCAACAAGTTGTCACAGGTTGTTGCGGTCATGGAGGGAGTTCATTCGGACGTGGGTGGCCTACACCAAACTGTCCAGTCTTTTTCCTCCACAGTGACGTCAGCCATTCAGCAGTCCCTAGTTCCCAGTCCAGCTCCTGTCCCTGCGACACCCCCCCTGCCAGTGGCCCCACCAGACCAGAGTACACGCACGCCAGAGCCCTCAGGCACCCAGTCATCCACATGCAGCGCACAACAGCAGCATTCTAAGCGTACCAGACACCAGACACCATCACCACAGCACACAAAGAGTACACATGACCGCAAAACAAAAAGCCCATCACAGGACGCTCAGGGACATAAGGCAAAATAGTATGCATCCACATTACATTCCTCCAAATCATCACCATCTAAGGGCACTACCATTCCCACAGCTGATCCCAAATACACACAAGCTCTTGCCCTGTCTACAGTAAAACTGGTGCCTGCCACAAATAAGCCCAAACACATTTCATAGGCAGTTTCACCAACAACGTCAACTCCCACCCACACCCCTGTGGAGCAAGGACAAGAGAGCAAAGTGTGGAGTGTACATCAACATCCGGGGATGCAGGGGAAAAGGCAAGGCCACCCCCAGCGTACCACCAGGTCCAGCAAATCCCCACGGGGAGATGCCACCTGCACCTGCTACGCCTTTGGGGAAGAGTGAGGCTGTTGTGCCCACCTCACTTCTCATTCTAGTCAGGACACTTGTGGGATATCAGATCCCCAAAGAATTAAGACTTAGCCTTCAACATTCACCCTCAGCCACTGAGCCTCCACACAGCATGTCTTCACCTCCCCGTGCCACCAATCTACCTTGTCCAAGCAACCCTCTGGCTCCCAGATCAATGGATCCCTCTACCTCAGCCAGTTCTCTCCCTCCCAGGTCCAGTCATCCAACTGGCCCCGACAATCACCCCCCTCCCAGTTCAAGCCAAAGTTGAAGCCAAGTCCCCCTTTCCACCCCATTCCTCTTAGAGCAGTGCCTGGACTGCCCATTCGGAGCCCCTGACCTGTGATGATTCCCATGTCAGTGGACTGTGTTACCTATTTGATGTGCAACTTTTTATGCACACATGTGCAGACTAGAAATTTGAACTGGCCAATGGCCTTGATGTTTTGCACTTTTGATGCCTATATATAGTTTATGTAATAAAGACTGTTTGTCATATAGTGAGCTATGTCGCTGCCCTTGCTAATGATGCAGTGCAATGTATGTGTATGTGTTCATGTGACACATGCTCTGTATGCCACATTCACATTGGCATACCATTGATTTTCTTTTACAGAGGTTGCCAGAGGTTACAACCACTTTTGTTATTCTTGACTCAGAGGCTCGAGGTGGCTATGCTGGTTGTCTGTCATGATCTACTCTTATCCTAATCATTCTAATGTCAGGTCTCCAATTTTGTACACGTCATATTTGGATGCTGTACCACAACAGAAGAAAATGTGTTCCACAGGATAACTTGTGTGGCGAACAGGGTACTTCATATCTGTGTGATCTATCTTGATGTGTGCACAACAGTGTAGATGTGTAGTCATCTTTTGTAGGCTTGGCTTCGTAGTCACATGGGTTCATTTGAATGTGTGCACTTGAGTAGTCATAAAGTGTGATTTGCCTGTCATTGGTCGACGTGTTGGTGTGTATGTGCCCCTGAACATGATGCCTACACACATGTATGATCCAGGTAATGAGTGCCTGTTTGTTTACATTATCAGTCATGTGCATTGGATTGTGGGCGCATGTAGGAGTTGTTGGTTGAGCACTGTGCAGTGTGTCGGTATGACCTTGCAGTCCTGAGGTACACCTACTTGTTGTCTCTGCCAGTTGTGAGTATGCAGATTGGTTCACTGCAGTGTCGGTGTTGTGGTTTTTTTGATCAGCCATGGCTCTTACATCCGTTTGTGCTCACTGTGCTGACCTGCTCAGGCAAACTGACATTATAAGTGACTTTTCTCATATATTGCTATCACTTTACACATTTATTTTGACAAGTATGTGGTATTAAGAGTCATACCATCCCCAATGGGGGCTTTTGATGACTACACATTGAGAGGTACTCCTCTATGTGTTTTTGCTCTGTACACTCCTCACTTGTCCAATACTAATGTACACACCACTTCAGTCTAATGTCTTCCTCCCCATGCCTTGCCAGTGTGTGACCCTCCCCACAACTTCATAGTGTGACACTATACTGTGGGAGGATGATCTGTGTCCAGGACCAATGTTCCACTCAGGACTGTTTCACAAATTGTAATGTGTAATTTCCTCTTACTTGATTGCAGTCATGGTTGCTCATGTACAGTGCAGTTGTTTTACCAGCACAGTCCTCTAGTGATGTTCCAGGCATCTGTGTTTTCCAGAGTTGTGCAGCAGTAGGTGATAGCTGAAGTGTGTGTGTTTGCGGAGGTACTGCTACCCATCCTGAGTGTGATGTGATCTGTTCCCTGTGATGATTTGTGATGTTGAAGTTCATGGTGGAGCACTCAGATATGTGTGATACTGGTATTGTTGGTGTTCACACACTGCTTACTGTGCATGCACTGCTGTCAGTGCATGTTGCCTTGTCCTTGCCTGGTGTGAGTTCCCCTGATGTCCAGCTGAGTTTGCTATGTGATGAATTGTATGTGCATATGTTGTGTATTTGTTGTTGAGGGATGCTGTCTTTGGCCTGTTTTGGTTTTTTCTACTGTGTGTGTGTGTTGGCTTTTTTAGCATGACATTGTGTGAGAGGAGTTTGTGTATTGTCATACATTCAGATGTGTGTTGAATTTGTAGTGTGCATTTCTTATGTGAGTGTCACATGCAGCAATGTGGAGTCTTGTTCATGAGCGTGTTTTGAGTGCACAATTGTGCTATGGCCTCCTATATTTGAGCAGCCACTTGTCAGGAGTGTGCATGTGCATGCTTGTACTATACATTGACACCATGCTCACTTGGTAACTGGTGGAGTGTCTATGTCTGTGTTAGCAGATTGGTCCTATTGAACACAGTTAGGGTTCATGATTGCCATTCGAGCATGTGTTTTTTATTGGGCTGGGTGATGGTGTCTGTGCAGTTGGCCAGAGTGAAAATGTTATCTATTCCTATGCTGTCTAGGGTCACATTGCCTATCCAGTGTTTGCCTACACTTGGCTGAGCTTGTTGGACTTCTTTTGATGTGGTGTGTGATAAATGTGTTTGGCAATTAGTGTAGGATCATCATTGGTTCAGACATCCCTGAGTGGGATTCTGACATTTGTAGATACACACCAGGGTGTGGCATTGGTTATCAAGAAACTCACAGGACCTTATTTTCAACTTTATCAGTGCTTCTCAAAGATGTTGAGTAGTGAAAGTGTGAGATAGGTAGATGAGGGGTATGTGTGAAGGTCATACTTGGGGTTGACTGTCAGGTAGTGTCACAATGAGCAAAGAGTGTTGTGCTAGTGGCATACATATGTCAAGATAGTTGACACAGATGAGGAGCTAGTCACTGTATGGCTTATGACAGTTCCTATCATTCATGGGCCAATGCATAGCTTGCATTGCTGTATCACAGGGATATTGCACAGATGTTACTTTAGTTCAATTTCAATCACTGTGCCACCCATGTATGATTTGATGGCCTAGGTGTAGTGTGATATGTTGCACCTCTTGCATGTCATGTACAAATGCTATCTGAAATATCTCTATGTTTTTCTTGCACTGTGCACTCCATGTTAGGCTAGTTTAGTTATTGTCACACATTGCTGCTGACTTATGGTATGTGTATGAGGCTAAGTTTCAGTGTGTGAGATGTCTGAAGGACTTGCCATTCAGTGTGAACAGTTCCATGCTTGTTAATCTGCACAGTGACTCTTCATTCCTTCAATTACTCACTTTGATCCCAACGCACCTTCCAGATCATCTCCGTTGAGGCCAGCTCCAATGTCTTCTGTTCTCCCCACGGCGTACCACAGGGATCCATCCTGAGTCCCTTATTGTTTAATTTGTACCTCCGTCCCCTAGCCAACCTTGCTGAGAATTCTGGTCTTATTTTGATGACATATGCCGACGATTCCCAGATTGTGTTCTCTCTTTCTAAGTCCGACACGTCGGCTCCTTCTGTACTCAAAATAGGCCTCCACGAGATATTTCGCTGGATGTCGGCCAATCAACTTAAATTAAATGGGGACAAAACAGAGGTCCTCCTCCTTGGAAATAATAAGGACCTATGGAGTGATCCCCATTGGCCGACCGCATTAGGCAAGTTACCGCCTCCAGCCACTCAGGTTAGAAATCTTGGGGTCATCATCGATGACAACCTTTCAATGCAACAGCAAGCTAACAAAGTAGCAGGCATATGTTTTACGATTCTCAGATGGCTCCGTAAAATCGTTTGGATGCTGCCACTCCCCACCCAGAAGACCGTAGTCAATGCCTTAGTAACTTCCCGGCTTGCCTACGGTAACATCTTGTACCTGGGTGCAAACAAAGCAGTAGTTAGACGCTTACAACTGGTGCAAAATGCCGCAGCCAGGATGCTTTGTAGAATACCCAAACATGCCAGGATCACAAAACATCTCAGGGACCTACACTGGCTCAGAGTCGAAAACAGGATTCGTTTTAAAACGCTGAGCTACTTGTTTAAAATTAAAGCCGGAACTGCACCCAAGTATCTTCTAGATCTTGCCAAACTCCATGTCCCCAATCGCAACCTTCGCTCAGCCACATTAGCAAAGTTTGCGGTTCCCAGGTACAAACGGGCCAAAATGGGTGGGAGATCATTTGCTTATTTGGGCCCAACCCTGTGGAACACTCTGCCCATTCAAATACGCAAAGAGGAAAACTACAGGATCTTTAGGAAAAACGTAAAGACCTGGTTGTTTGACCTATAGGAAAACAACAGTTTTCCCATGGGTACCCTGGACTCCCTTCTCTGGTCAGCTGGCTCGTGATCCTCTCTCCGGCGCCGGGAAACCCTTTGTGGGTAGCTGCGCGCCTTACAAATACTATAAAATAAATAATAATTTGATTTACATGAGTTGAAGGTAGGTGTGAGGAGGAGGAGGTTGTCCTGGCTCTCAGGTCCGAGTTTCCTGTTGTCAAGATGGACTCTTCCTGACACTTTGGCATTCATTCACTACTTTGTAGTTGGTGCTCCCTTTGTTGGAGTGGAATAATGGTGTGTAGGTGTTCTATGAGTTGGCAGTGTAGTCAGCGTTGTTGATGTACTGGACATACTCACATGGTGTCATTTATTGCAGCAGTACACTTGTGAGTCAAATGCACAGTGGTGCTTACTTTGATTTTGCTGATTGAGTCAGGAATTTCTTACTGTGTTGCGTGATATGGGCTGTCATTGTGTGATATGGTCTGCCATTGTATGTGATGGGCCTCTCAATGTCTGCTTGGGGGTTGCGGTGATCTGTGATTGTGTAGCAGTGGTGTCTAATATGATGTGTCATCTACCCGGGCTCACTGACTCATTCCAACACCTTGTTGGACTACTGAAATACACATAAACACCCTGTTTGGCCTGCCCTCCCATGTTCCACATTGTATGTGGACTGACCCTTATTTGTGTGCAATGATGACTGTTGTCATTTGGGAGGGACTCTTGCCTCACCCCACACTCATGTTACTATACATTTGAAGATGATCCTAATGAGATGTCACTCTAGACAGTGTCTCTGATCATGACTTCTTGCTGCAGATATGTTGTGCTGAGTGTTGCTTCTTTTATGTTACATGTGGTGTGGATGTTGTGATGTTGTGATGTTGGTCTTGCTTGTCTGGGACAATGGGCTAGATGTAGGTAATCTCATTTTACAGATTCCTAAATACCGAATTTTACCGATTCGGTATTTAGGAATCAGTAAATATGATCTAGGTAATAATTCTGTAAAATGTACCGATTCGGTAATATTTCTTATTACCGATTCGATAATACCGATTCAGTAATAAGAAATACCTTCCTATTCATTCCTATGGGCCTGGAGGCCCATAGGAATGAATAGGGAGCCATTCACTATTACCGATTCGGTATTTACCGAATCGGTAATAGCGGGAGCATATTAAAGGGTGGCAGATTGACACCCTGTTGCACCCCTGAATCGTGCATGTGTGCACATGTGGCGCACATACATGCCCTAAGGACATATCTGTCTGCCACATGGCACCTTGAAAAAAGCAAATTGCTTTTTTAAAGGTATTCGGTATTTACCACCAACTTGTAGTTGGTGGTAAATAACGAATCCTTAAAGCTAAAATGCACTCACTTGAGTGCTACCTACATAGGGTTTAAGGATTTGGTAATTTACTGATTCCTTAAAATAAGGAATCCGTATTTTACCGATTCCTTAAAATAAGGAATCAGTAAATTTCCGAATCCTTAAAACCAGCCTCCTACATTAGAAAGGGCTAAATACCGGTCGGTTACGGCAAAATCACCGATTTTTGGCCATTACCAACTGGTATTTAGCTACCTACATCTGGCCCAATGTCCTGGACTCCTACTACATTGTGGCAGGTTTTCACGCAGCTTCACCACTGCTGTGACATGACCGGCACAACTGGACTAGTTGAAGTAATTTCTATGGTGATGGGTGACCCCGATGCAGAGGTGTCAATTTGTGACGTGCAGGACATGTGCAATTACACTGGGGGATATGTTCATGTCTCCGCCAGGGTGTCTGATGTAGACAGGGCATGTATTTCAGCGCAACAGTTGTGTTTGGGGGTTGTATGCGGGGATGTGTTGTTGACTTACCTGTGGTGTTGACCGCAACGGCGTCTTATCTGCTGACTGTGAAAGGGCCACGACCCCTACTTCGTCAAAGCCGCGCCTTCCCTCAAGGTCCCGGGCCTAGCCATCTGATTCTGTGGCATCCATAGCAACCCGGACTCCATCCCTCTCTCCTTCATTACAGGAACCAATCGCGATGAGCGAAATCCCGGAAGGACTATCCAGTGACCCCGGAAGTACCTCCCACAACCCAGAGGCGGAACGCAGAAAAGCCGGAACCGAAGAGGGCAGTGTGTTCAAGCAAGTGGACTCGTGGCAGGAGACAGCGTGCGGAGAACCGGAGGAGAAGAGCGGTGAAGCGGAAGAAGACGAAGTCTGGACCGAGGACTGGTGGAGTCCGTTGGAGGAGGCTGGAGAGCGGCCGCAACTCACAGGAGAGTTGCGGCGGGGCATGTGAGTACCGAACCCCTGCTCGAGAGTGTAATATTAGTGTATAAAGTAGTCACGGCCACACCTTGCACCCATCACTGTAAATATATCGTGTATAGCACCCGTGTGTTCCGTCACGAGCACGCCTGTATAGAAGACCCCCGCACTCGCCCGTCACTCTGTCACCCTTCCGCCCTCCTAATCTTCCTCTTTTCATCTCTTGACCCATCCCCTACCTTCCTCACGCTCCTTTCCTCTCCCACACCCCCTGGTGTCGGTAGAAAGCAACGCCTGCTCCTTGATAGCCGGACTAACTGCCCCTCTTTCTCGCTCCTTCCCATACCTCCGAGGAACCATCATCCCGGTGGCCAGCCAACCAGAGCGCTTCGGAAGAAGACCACAACACGACTTCCGGCCAAGCACCATCCCTTCGCGAGGAACCATCCTATCGATAACTGGCCAAGCACCGCTTCGGGAATCTCCTTCTTGTGTGTCCCCGTTCCACCCCCTTTGAACTTTACCTATATTGTGTACCTTGACAATAAAACCGGCTCAGAGATAGCCCACTATATACGGCCTCCCCGCTTGTTATTCCGGCCTGCCTACACCCCACGATCACACTGACATATTTGTATTTGTTCTCGATGTACTCACTATAAAAGTCAAACTAGGAATGTTGATGTATATTTAAAAAGTAAAAAGGAAAAAGGAAAACAATGATATGTGGCAGCAATTTGGTGCTTATTTCTTGGTGGAAGGTTGTTTTGAGTTGGCTACTGATCAACGTATTTGTAAATATTGTTACAACGACTTAGAAAAGAAGAAAATGACAGCAAAGCTGTACGTAACAACTTAGAGTCGGCAGCTATACCTCCGGAACTGGCCGATTTAAATGCATATGAGTCCATTCTTATTCAATCTGTGCACCCGTTTCAGGCCATAGTTCATATGGAGCCTAAAACAGGTAAGCTTCCTCCAACAAATTGGTCTGAAAGGAAGAGTTGTGTACTTACCTTTACATTTTAAGAAAAATATTGATACAGTTGGTATAGAGAGGAAAGTGACCCTGAGTCATTCTACTTAATGGTGTACCAACAAAGAGTCGGAAAATATGGCAACAGTTAATAGATGTTACCAAACTTCAAAAGGCTACATTATATATATTGTACAGAATAATATTTATTATAAAACTGTAAATGTGGAAGAACAGGAAATATGTTTAGAAGATGAAAGAGAAATTCTAAGTGGACAAATAGAAAAAGTGGACAAGTCCAGGAGTGAAGAGATTTACGAACATTCCAGTATACATCCTCTACATTCAAAAGAAGTAATAGGAAACAGTATTGAAATATTTCAAACAAAGAAAGCAAAGGAAACTCCCATGAGTGTATGGGAAATTATTTTTTAGAAGCTTGTTGTTTTCCACAGCTGTACCGCCACTGGAGAAGGTGGGCGATATGATGAACTATCAGTTCAAATTCCAGCTTCAGATTACCGCTCAACAAGATTGTACTCAGAAGATCCAAGATTTCGACAGTACATTCCATATACATTTCATCTTCTGTTTGAAAGTAACTTGTCTGGACTTTCATTTGCAGTGAATCACATATTAAAAACAGGAATTCATCTTACACATGCAAAGGAATTCATGGACAAAGTTCAACAAAGAGATGATCCTTTAGAAGCTCAGTTAATTAATTTGATGGAGTGTCAACGTGGTACCAATGAGTATTGGTATTGTCGTCACGGAGAACTTAAAAGTGTGTTAAGAAACGTAGGTACCCCTACTTGGTTTGTAACACTTAGCTGTGCTGAATATGCATGGGATGATTGACTTGAATTTCTACGAGGAGTAAATTCAAATGTAAAAAATATTGAATTTTAGACAGCTGGAGAACTCTGTTCCTTGGATCTGTAAATGTGTGCAGATATTTTAATCATAGGTTTCAAGCTATGATGTATTTTATCTGCAATAAAAATAATCCACCTCTTGAAGAAGTTACTGATTTCTTTTGGAGAAAGAAGTACCAAGCCAGAGGTGCTTCTCATGTACACATGCTATTATGGATCAAGAATGCACCAAAATTTGGAACTGATGCTGCGAAAAGTGTTTTATCTTTCATCAAAGAGTATGTTGCCTGTGCCATTTAAAAGAAGGAGGAGAAAACAGCTTGAGACAACAAGTTTAACGGTTTCAAAGCCATCGATGTGGAAAATATTGTCGACGAAAATACAAGTCAAAGGGAAATTTGTATACAAAATGATGTTTTGGATTCCCACGTCCAATAATTTGTAAAGGAAGAATAATTTGTTTTATGTCAGCAGTAAGGTATACAATAACTCAGAAATCTCTGAAGAATTCATACAACTTAAAAAGAACCGAAGATTCATAGTATATTAATTATTACAATCCAGTGATTTTTACATTGTGGAATGCAAACATGGATCTTCAATATGTTGCAGATAATTCAATTGCTGTTGCTCGTTATATTACATCATATATAACCAAATCTGAAAAGACAGAGTTGAAAGAAATGTGGGAAGAAATTTCACAGGACAAGAGTCTTAGCAAGGAATTTTACAGCTTTAGCTTGAAAATGCTTTCCCACCGAGAGATTGGATCCTATGAAAGTTCAGATCGGTTGAGCTCTGCCAGTTTATATTCAAAGTCAAGAGGAATCATTTGGGTAAGTCTAAGTCTTGCCACCACACGAAATAGAGTATTGAAATCTCCAAAATAAATCAATACTTAGCATTGAATGAACCAGAAAGTAGAGATATTGTTAAAACGAATATGTTGGATACATACTATCCCAAAAGGAGTGCACATCTGGAATACCTATGCCTCTATGAAATACTTCAACATTACAGGTTCAAAAGAAATGTTACAGAAAATATAAATGAAGAAAAATATTCAGTAATAGGATGTGACGGATGTTTGGTAAAACATGCCAAAGGAAATCTTATTAACCACAGAAAACTCTGTTGTAAAAGTCCAGATAAGAGGGAATTTTTCTATTTAGCACTTCTGCAACTGTTCATGCCTTGGCGTAGTGAAACGGAATTACTTGAAGATGTTGACTGCTATGGAGATTCTTTCAATGCCTATAACGATGGCATTCAATGCACAATTTTCCCAACTTATCTACAAATGTCAAATGATGAGATTGAACAAGAAACCACCATTGCAGGTTAAATTTTCAAATTAGTCAAAGTTTGGCTGCTCTAAGCCAAGATCCACTGGGACAACCAATTATCGAAAATGAAGCAGCAATTGCCATGAATAAAGTAAAAACTGCAATGCAACAAGCACAACACCATATTATCCAATTAGAAAAGTTAGAAGAACTAAACATCAAACAAAAAGAAATCTATCAACAAGTGACACAACAGAAACAACATGATTTGCTGCACAAAAAAAAACAATGCCAATGTTCATCATTTAAACCTATTTTAATGTACATCGGTGGCCAAGCTGGACCAGGAAAATGTTTCTTAATTAAAGTTTTTACCAGTTATCTCCATAAAACTACACAATCACATGTATCTGGTGTTGTAACAGCCCCAACTGGATTAGTAGCACACAACATTAAAGGGATTACTTTACATCTATTACTTGGATCACTGAAAGAATATCGACTACCAAAATATCGACTACCCAAAACATCGAGGAAAAAATATCTACAGCAAAAATATCGAGTTTGTATGTACAAACAGGTAAGTACAAAAATATCGAGTACAAAATATCGTTTACAAAAATATAGTTGTAAAAAATATCGTATTTACTAAAAACAGTGTTAAATTAAATTAATATTAATAATTAATTACTAAAATATACTTAAAATTACTTAAATTAACTTATAATAATTAAATAATTAATGAAAGTTAAATAAATATTTTTTTATTTCATATTTATTAAACATATATATATAGTAATAAAATATAATAAAATAATACCCAAAAACTGAAAACTGACCCTGAACCCTAAAAATACCCCTTTACCCAAAAACTGAAAACTGACCCTGAACCCTAAAAATACCCCTTTACCCAAAAACTGAAAACTGACCCTGAACCCTAAAAATACCCCTTTACCCAAAAACTGAAAACTGACCCTGAACCCTAAAAATACCCCTTTACCCAAAAACTGAAAACTGACCCTGAACCCTAAAAATACCCCTTTACCCAAAAACCCAAAACTGACTCTGAACCCTAAAAATACCCCTTTACCCAAAAACCCAAAACTGACCCTGAACCCTAAAAATAAAAACAATTTATTTTACTATCTATAGTATATACTTACATATTTTCACTTTCTATATTATTTACAGTCGATATTACTGCACTTACCTTAAAAACGATATTTTGGCTGTCGATATTCTGTCCAGTCGATATTTTGTCCAAACGATATTTTTTCCTCGATATTCTGTCCAAACGATATTTTGGAGTCGATATTATGTCTGTGCACCCTATTACTTATGCTACCAGTTAAACATGATAACAAATTAGAATATCACAAGCTATCTGGAGAAGCTTGTTATGAAGTTTCAAGAGTGCTGAAGAAAATGAAACTTCTAATAATTGATGAGGTGAGCATGGTCTCAAACTTAACGCTTGCCTTTATACACTTGAGAATGCAACAGATTTTAAAAACAGATTACGATGTTCTGTTTGGAGGTAAACATGTAATTGTATTCAGAGATCTACTACAACTTACTCCTGTAAAAGGACAACCTGTTTTTAAAACACTTTTCCATGAAGACACTAGGAAATCTTTGAGAAGTATTAGAAATGTGAACATTTGGTCAAATTTTGATTATAAAGAACTTATTAAGAATATGCGACAAGCAAATGATGAACATTATGGAAAAATTCTTCAAGAGATAAGAATTGGTGTCTTAACGAAACATGGTAAAGAAGCTTTAGAAAATCAGCTACTAAGGAACTTGTTTACAACTTGAAACACAGCGTCTGAAATAATGTACAATAAGCTTGAAGAAAAGAAGTCTATAGTTTGCCTAATGCCTACACTGCAAGAGTGTTCTACATTTAATCAAGAACTTTTGAAACTGGAAAAAAAGGAAATATTTGAAATGAATCTATTGCTAAAATTGAACATCAGAGAGTGACTATTCTTCTCACAGACAAACTGTGGTATAAATTGCATTCTTTGTAGAAGTTTGTATTTATAACAGCAGGCTTAGAATACACTTTCCATGTATGTATATACTGTCAGGTAATTTTACGGCGTAATTTGAATGTAGAACAAGGTTTAGTAAATGGCGCAATGGGAAAAGTTGTTGAGTTTGTAAAATTTCATAACAGAGATCGAATAGAATTTTTTGAAGATAAAATTTGATCAGATTAAAGAGGTAACACAGATTGGGCGTTGTGGTGCACGTTTTTTGTTTGTAAAAGACTTGTACATTCACAGAAAACAGTTTCTTCTATCTTTAGCATATGCAGTAACTATTCATAAATCTCAATGTTTAAGTATAGACAGCCCTTTTGTAAATATTAGAAGTACAGTGTTCAAAGAGGGAATGGCATATGTTGCATTATCTCGAGTGGGATCGTTGTCTGGTTTGTATTTGATAGATTTTGATGACAAAAAGATTAGTGGTGATGAAAATTTTGTGAGAGTATAATTGTTTAAGAAGACTTTATGCTCCTGATTTAGGTGAAAACCCCATATATGAGAAACGTATAGTCTGTCCAAAATGGAAATATGTCAAAGATGGAATTGAGGTACAAAAAAAATAAAGAAATAAACAGAAACTAGGCGCCAAGAAAAAGTAATTGGAAACTGTTGATGAGATTGTAGGACATCAGTTGGAAAATAGTTCAGGTATCAACTTCTATGCTAATGTGACTGAATGTTGTGTTTTATCAAGAAGAGCTTAATTGGGAAATCATGGAAAATCATGAAAAACGATGTTGTTCTTTATTACATCATGTATTTCAACAGTTGGTAACTGACAGAAGTAAAATCCATACTGCTTGTGGAGTTCGTCATCTTGTGGATTTATGTAGTGGTTCACTGACATTTACTATTAATGTATAACAAGATGCACAAGAATGTTTAATGGTTATGCTTGGAGTGTTAGAACATGAAGAAATTCTAATTGAAAACTTATTTGGACTAAGTTACAGATGGGATCATGAATGTGAAGAGCATTCTTTTACTTTACTACTGAAATACAAACAGAACAGTTCATATACTTGACAATACCAGACTGTGAATCAGTACCTTTTAACAAATAAATTAAAACAGCCAATCAGGATATGAAATGTTCACATTGTAGATCGGAGATGTTGTCTACATTACATATGGAAAGATATCTAATTTTAATGCTACAATGTTGTAGAGCAAACGGAAAAAAATTGGAAACAAATATTAAAAATGTTGTTGCAAGCCAAATACCTATTTCAGGAAGAACTTTTATAGCAGTGGCTAATATTTTCTATGCTGGACCTACTACCACATCTGGACACTATACCATGTATTTAAAGTGTGATAAAGGATGGACACATTGCAATGATGCCCACTTGGAATTCAAATTTGATTGCCTTATGAATTACAAAATTCATATTTAATATTTTTGAAGCCAAAGTTTTGAATACATTATTCGGCCTATTGGGAAGATGTGAACACAAAATAATGAATTTATATTGAATGTTTTTGAAGCGAAAGTTTTGAATACATTATTCGGCCTATTGGGAAGAAGTGAACAGAAAATGGAGAATATTGAAACAATTACTATTATTAATTAGACTTTGGATTATTATTTGTGCTAATTGAAATTGCATTTGGAATAGTTTATATATTATTGTCTATATTGTACCAGATATAAATGAGAGTGTACATTTCAGCAAATGTACTTGAGAGAAATAATAGAGTTAATGTACAAGAAGGACGTAATCAAGACACTATAGATAGATAAACACATAGCTACACATTTTACAAACAGGTTGCACCCCGGCACTCTACAATTTAAATTTAGACAGTTTGCAATATTGATATTGAATGGGTGACCAGTACTCAAAAGATTCTGTAACAGCAATTATCTTCTCAATAAGGGGATATTGTTATTTTAAACAGAAAGAGAAAAAGAGAACATCATAAGGTCAGATATTTATCTTATTCAATTTAATGTAAGCTTCAATACATCCAGATACAAGAAATGTCAGTACATAATTTACTAATTCGTTGAGCACTACAAGAGCCAAAAGTAACGGCCAAGCTGTAGGTCCTAGTCCTAGGCCCATCCAGGTCGTGATGGTTGAAGGAAGCCGATGACAGTAGTGGGATGCCCCTGACACCTTGAATGGCACCGTAATCTCGACCTATCTTAAAGTTGTGTATACCTAATACTGTACCTTTGAGTGAATTGGATGTGCGACTGTTCTTACCACCATGACATAGCTACACATATTGACAATAATTCTCTGCGCTGATTTTTTTGTTTACATTCTCGTTGATTGGTTTTTTGCCCCCGCTGTTCATTGATGATACTATGTTGAAATCACTGAGTATGGTGATATTCAGTAGAATCTGAGAACAGCAAAAAAGGGAATCTGAAAATGTTATGTAATTCTAAAATTATATTGTGTTCTTAACAATATAATATTATATTTTGTATAATACATTACATTACATGACAGTTGTTCTGCTTGTTTACAGTAGGTAATGGTGAAGTTTGAAAAGAGTTTTAATGCTGTTCATCACAAAACTACTCTAAAATAATTCCATAGAGTTATGTATATAAATTACAAAAAAAGGTAACACATAACATTATATGCATGATAACGTTGAACAATGTTTAAAGTTCAATTTAATGTTATTTATTTCTCATAAAAAGAATGTTTTTTTGTCCTCATTCACCTAGGACCACGATAGCCTAACCAGCCGCCTGTACCCAACGTGCCTTACGAGCAAGTATAGGATTTTACCCCCCTGCGGGTACAACTGCGCACTAGAAAGGTACAGTCCCAAACGGGTATGGTCACTCTCAGATATGGTTCGGTATATACCGGCGACTGCTGGAATGGCAATGAGGGAGCGAGAGGAGCCCATTGCAGTCCAGAGAGTTCCAGAGAGGGATAATCATAGAGCAGTTTTTATTAAAAAGACAAGTAGGCAGAGCTCTAGTCAGTTTTCACTTGCCTCTGTGATTAGCCATCTTTTTTTTTTAAATTAAAATTTGTTTATTGAGGTTTTTCATAAGCAATTTCATACATCTTGACACTTTCGCTATACACATTATTACAATTGTATTAAGGTGTGGATCTGGTGCAGGTTAACAGTTGTTTGTTCCATCAACATTCATCTATTACAATCGCCCAGCAGTGGGGAGTGTCGTGTGGAGGGTGGTCCCATCCACTGTTACGCATCAGTGACCATTACAGTATTGGTTGCGGGTGTGTTTGCGGTTGATGGACCTATGCTACCCCACTGCTTGTGTGTGCCTGCTCTCTCAGTGCGTAATGTGTCTGTTCTTGATTGAGTATGCTCCCAACAAACTAACAGTAGAACTATAACTTCTAGTGCAGAACTTCAAACCGGTAACTGTTGGGGTGAGAATTGGGTGGGGGTGGCAGAGAGTCTTCAAATTTCAGTTGGGGATGATCTACGATGTGGGTGGTGGTATTGTCTCCTTACAGTGTGATTGTTCAGTAACATATGTTCCTTCATGCAGGGGAAGGGGCGGGTGTGAAACCGTTCTGATCGAGTATTTTTACAATGACCGGGGGACCTGCAGGTATGCCTCCTATGTTGGTGGGAACCTAATTACGTTGCTCTGACCCCGAAGTTTCTACGTTGGGCCCTATAGGGGGTGTATGCGAGGCCCAGAGTTAGGAGTTTGCTGGTTCGTTCTCAGGGGTGGTTTCGTGTTTAAAGGTGTGCAGTAGTTGTGCCCACTCGAGAGAGAGATGGGATGTTTGCGGGTACCTTTTACCTCCTCGTCCCGTAACACCTCCTCCTCCGCCTTCCCCCATTAAGGCTCCTATCCAGGCTGCTATCGGGGGGCCTGTTGGGGCCCGCCAGTGCATAGCTATTCCCCTTTTCGCTAAGAGGATGGCGAGGGACATAAAGCGATACTTCACTTTTTGAGTCTTCCGTCTACGGAATATTCAGAGGGCGCACGCCTCCCAGGTGGAAATGCTTGTGATGTTGGTTGTTGTTCTGAGTGTCTGGTGGACCCGGTCCTAATATTCATGAAGGTTAGGGCAATCCCAAAACATGTGCTTAAAGTTTGCACATGAAATTCGTGTCAGGGTAAAACCTGTGGAACCGGTGGGGTGTAAGGTATGCCCTGTGAAGGATATTGAATTATATATTTCAAAAGCGGAAATTTCTGGATACCTTTTTAGGATATTCCAGGGCCACATCCCATTCTTTGTCATTCAACACCTGTTGGACCCGGCCTCGTGGCGTGGTCCCACCCCTCCCGCATGGCGGGCCCTGGACGACATCGGCCCCTGCCCTCCCCCCTGAAGCTACCCTCTCCAACCTTCAACGAGAGCCGCCACTCCTGGCAACCTCCGGCTCTCCCCCTCAGGAACACGGCGACCCCTACTCGCCCCACTCTGCTGGTCAGGCCCCTACCCCGGGCCGCCATCTCAGGCCCCGACTCCATCTTGGGCCCTCCACGACCGGACCACGTGGCCTCGGCCCGACCTCGGCCGTGGCCCAGCGAAGCCCCGACATCGAGGCACCAAGATCTGACCAAGTGGTAAAGCGGCCACTTGACGGATCCAGGAGGAGGGGAGTTTCGATGGCCCTCCAGCCGTCCCCGGACGCCTGGTTTCGATCGCCCTCTGGCCTCCCTGGGCGCTGGCTCCACCCCCCTGCTGGGTGTCTGGACACTCTCATCTCGGCCCCTCTGACCCCCAGGCGCGAGGGTCCGGACATCAAAGGACTCCAGACCTATATCTGGGGCAGCACGGGAATGGGTCAGCAGTTGTATCCTGGAGTCGAGAGCCCGGCTGATTGAATCGCGGCTGACCCTGAGAAGAACTCGCTACTTTGAACCCTGGAACCTCGGAGCCCTGCTGACCTGGTCGGGGCCCCCCTACTTGCTGAGAAGAAGATCCTCACGGAACCTCGGAGCCCTGCTGACGCTGTCGCAGCCCGACCTCGCTGAACCATCCTCGGAGCCCTGCTGACGCTGTCGCGGCCCAACCTCGCTGAACCATCCTCGGAGCCCTGCTGACGCTGTCGCGGCCCGACCTCGCTGAACCATCCTCGGAGCCCTGCTGACGCTGTTGCGGCCCGACCTCGCTGAACCATCCTCGGAGCCCTGCTGACGCCAACATTCTGTACGCAGGAATTCCTGCATGTCACCTCCACCGTCTTCAGCTGGTGCAGAATCAGGCTGCTCGCCTGATCTTTCGTCAGCCCAAACACCAGCACGTCACTCCCCTCCTCCGTAGTCTGCACTGGCTCCCTGTTTCCAAACGCTGCACTTTCAAACTGGCATGCACGACTTTTAAGGCGCTTTCGGACGCAGCCCCTAGGTTCATCTCTTTAGCCTTGTCCCGTCACATTCCTCCTAGAGCCCTTCGCTCAGCTTCATTAAACCTCCTGGAGGTCCCAAGATTTAAAAGGAAAAAGCATGGAGGTCTGAGTTTCTCCGTACTGGCTCCCTCCACCTGGAACGCCCTACCTTCTTCTCTCCGTCTCTGCCCATCGTACGACTGCTTTCGTACACTTCTAAAAACCCTGCTCTTTCAAGCTGCCTATGATTAATCCCTCACCCTTGATCAACGCTATATGTTCACCCTCGATCAACGCCATATGTCCGCAATATGTCAATGAGCGCCAAGAAACCGCTGGTGTTAGTGCGCGTAATAAATAATTTTAATAGAATAGAATAGGATTTAATAGTCGCGGCTCGACCTTGCGGAACCCCCCAGCTCGAGGAGTGAGAGCTGTGCGTAGGGTATCCCCGTGCCAGGCTGGTACTAAGACTGTCCCGCTACCCCCTTTCCACCGTTACCGAGACATTAAGGATCCCTCGATCCGTTTGTACATATTGCTGAGAGAACCTACCTTTATTGCTGATAAAGACTCTAAGAATCTACCCTCTTGTGTGGTGTCCCTTTGTAGTGGTGTGATTGCTCGGCTGTCACGATTCTAGGAGAGGAGCCTCACCAAGGTGGCCTCTCGACGGCGCTCGGCCAACTCCAGAAGGAGAGGTGGGTCTCGGGGGGGTCAGTCAGACATCTTCTGGTGAATTACTGGCAATGGCGTGCGACCCTCCATGGTGATGGTTTCCCCCGTGTGATGCTCTGCCATCCAATACGACAGCCATTGCAGCTGGGCTGCGAGGAAGTATGCCTCAAAGGAAGGCGCTCCCAACCCCCCTTCCGTTGTGGGGATGTGTAGGGTAGACAGGGCTACCCTGTGATGACCCTCCCCAGATCAGCTCGGTAAGTAGGGAGTCCAGAATGGTCGCGGTGGTATAACTGGGAGGTTAGCAAAGTGATATAACATGTGTGGGACCATGATCATCTTGGCAAGCGCCACTCGTCATATGGGGGCTAGGAGGAGTGTTTTCCAGAACCCCACCACCGACCGTAGTCCTGCCAAGGTTATGCGGTGGTTCCCTTCGTACAGGTCCTTTGGGGAGTGATATAATCTCACTCCCATATATCTGGGCGCCTCGGCATTCCAAGCAAGTGTTTGTGTTCCTACCTGTATTTCGAATGGGGCCATGTCAGTGCTGAGCAGATAAATGGTGGATTTTCCCCAGGTAACCCCGACACCCGAAACCTCAGTGAAATCTTGCAATGTCTGTCATATGGATGTCAGGTCTTGAGTAGCGTTGCGGACATATATCAAAAAGACGTCTGCGTAAAGGGATACACAGTGTGTAGTGCCTGCCAATGGGATGCCCCATTCTTCACCCCCCTGGCGTAGACGTCTAGCCAGAGGTTCCACCGCCAGGGCGAACAGGAGGGGGGATAAGGGGCATCGCTGCCTGGTTCCCCTTTCCACAGCAAACGCTGAGGAGATATACTTGCCAATCCTGACTCTTGAGGTGAGGCTGGTGTAGAGGAGTTTTGTATAGGCCACTAATGTGGGACCTATGTTTATCCTGCCGAGGACCTCAAATAAATGGGGCCATAGTAGCGTGTCGAAGGCCTTTTCAAGGTCTAATATGAGACATGCAGCTTTTGGGAATTGCGTGCTTGTCTCATCCAGTATATGGAACTGTCTACGTAGGTTTTGCGAGGTAGTGCGCCTCTGGATAAATCCGCATTGGTCTGGGTGAATTAATGGTGTCAGAATTTGAGTGTATCGTTCCGCTAAGATTTTCCCCAGTAGTTTACAATCCGTATTGAGGAGAGTTATTGGTCGTCGATAGGAAGAGGGCAGGGTTGGGTCTCTGTGCGGTTTGGGGAATGTGACTATGACCGATTCTCTGAGGGAGCCAGGGAGCTCCCCTCTGTCCAGTGCATCATTGTACATTACTGCCATGCGTGGGGTCAGCTGGGCTGCATAAGTGCTGTGGTATTCTACTGGGAAGCCATCCATTCCTGGAACCATATTATGCGCCAGCGCTCTAGTCGCTTGGGACACATCCGCAGGCTTGATCCTCACCTCTAACTGTTTTTTATCTTCCAGTGAGATCTTGGGAGGGGCAATGGGCCTAGGAAGTTGGCACTTGTTCGACAACCATCTCGTTCTGGGGCCCTGTAAATGCCAGAGTAATAGTCATGAAAGACACTCAGAATGCCCAGTTGTGAGTGGCAAAGAACCCCAGAGGTATCTACTATTTCTGTGATTGGCTTGATCTCCGTATCTTGCTCGGCTAGCCAGGCGAGGAGCGCTCCTCCTCTATTACCCTCCTGGTGAACTTTTGCTGCATGCATTCGAAAATTGTGTTTACGGAGATCGGTAAGCGTCTCCGCATAAATCATTTTTGCCGCTTCCATTTGCTCCGGAGTGGCTTCATCCCAATCTGCCCATTTTGAGAGGTTTGCCTCTCAAAACGGTAGTGTGGCAGAGCAGAGAAATCTGTCCAAGCGCACCCATAGGTCATGGGGAACTGAGTGGAAGGAGTATATTCTGGGGGCTGGGTTGCGCATTAGCCAAACGTCAGTCAATGCCCAGTGTTTTATCCATGCGTTAAACGTTTCCGCCTGTTTGAACGCTGGCGAATGTGCGGGGGGGTGAGACCTGTCTAAGGATGTGTCTAGGGCACAATTGTAATCGCCACCGAGTATCCACGGGGTGCGCATGTGCTTTTTTAGCATTCCAGTGAGGCGATTCCAAAAGGGGGCTGTTCTACATTCGGGGCATAAATACTCCCTATCAGTATAGGTTGTCCCTCTAAGAGGCCTTCCACCACAGCGTATCGCCCTTCCTTGTCTATCTCTCTCGTCATTTCCTTGAATGGAGTACCAGGACGGATCCAGATAAGGGCCCCCCTGGCAAATGCGGAGTACGCTGTAGCGCATATGATACGTCGCCATTTCTTACGCAATCGCTCCACTTCAGTCGCCGTCAGGTGTGTCTCCTGCAAAAGGGCTATCTGCGCTTGCTGCCTCTTTATGTAAGTGTACACAGCATAGCGCTTACTCACAGTGTATTCCCCGGACATTTAACATGATAAATTTGATGTCTGTGTTAGGGATACGCGTGGTCATGGCATATGTCTTCTAAATGGGTGCTGTCTGTGTGTCATCGTGCTGAGTTTTCGGGACCCCCTCTTATCTGCGTGACCACCATCTGTGGAACTGACACCCTGCCATCCGTGTGCTCCTGTAAGGGTTCTAAGGGACTGCTCGGAGGGGAGGGGGAACTGTAACCAGAACTGTGGGAAACATTCCCTACTAGGGGGGCTCATCACACTGGGTAATACGTCCAAACTGCACATTGTGTGCTAACTGTAAATTGTTATGCTAGGGGGGGTACTGTGTGTGTTCATTGGTTGTCCCCGTCTTGGCTGCCCACTGCTGCATGGTGAGTTCACGAAGCCTGGGGACGACTTTACATCGTATTTTACTCACGGCCCACCAGTCTATGATGTTGCCATCGCGGGGCGTCCCAGGATAGCGTCCCAATGTGCCTCCATCGTGGAGGCGTGCACAGGTCGGGTAGTGGGACCCCGTAGGGGCGGACGAGGATGGAACTGTCTTCTCCCGTCCAACGTCCTCGCCCAAGATCGCCCTCATATCAGTGTGTCCGCCGTCTGAGGTGTCATTAGCGGTGGCGTCACTGATCCGTCGCGAGAAGTTTGGGCGTCGCTGATTTCCTCATCTGATGAGAACAGGTGAGGGCCTCTCTCTCCGTCCGAGCTGTTGCCCGTCAGCCCCGTCACCAGTGCTGCTTCTCGTAAAGCTCTCCTGCGCTTCGTGATAATTTGCTCGAGGTTAGGGGAGTTTTTCGTATGAGTGTCTTTCTGCCTGGTTAGTTGCGTTAGGGTAAGCCGCTTATGTTGTCGCTGCCGTCTGTTAGATGGTCGCCAACCCTGTGAGATGCTGTGATCACCCAGGTCTCCCAAATGTTGTTCCACCCAGTCGTTTGCTGCCGCAGGATCCGTAAAGAAGTTTGTGATGCCATCATGGATGATCTTAAGGTGGGCGGGAAATAGGAGTGCGTATTGTACGTTGAAAGAGGCTCGCTGGTGCTGAACAGCTTGAGAGTAATCCGGGAACAGCATGACCTGTTTGTCCTCCACTCGAAATGGGCCTGCCTGTCTAGCCGCCCGAAACACCACATCCCTGTCCTGATAATGTAGCAGTTTCAACAGGAACAGCCGAGGTGGTGAGCCTGGAAGTCGTTTTCGTGCCGGGACCCTATGAGCTCTCTCCACGGAGAAGTAAGGGGTTAAGTCTTGTTCCTGAGTAAAGGTTTGGATCCATGTCTCTATGTAGCAAACAGGGTGTGCCCCCTCTGCCCCTTCCGGCAGGTTTAGGACGCGATTATTCCTCCTGTGCGACCTTCCTTCCAAGTCATCTGTTTTGTTCTCCAGGGCCTTCACTCTAGTTTGAAGTTCTTTTAGGGTCTCCTGGTGTGTCTTCAGTTGGGGTTCCACTATTTGGAGTGTCTTCTACCCTTGTTTTACTATATCTGCTGGCTTTCTGTGGTCGTCTCGCAGCAGATTAAGATCTGTGGCTAGTTCCCCGAATTTATTCTCCATGGTCACACGAGAGTGTTCGATTGCGGTTAGGACTTGGTCCAATTTAGCTGATGTGGCATCCGTGCCGGGAGGTTCCCCTGTTGATCGCGAGGGCATCGGGTCTGGGGGGGTTTGCGTGTCACCACCGGAGTAGCCGCCACATTGTTTGCTCGCTGTCGTCCCATGGCGCTCAAGGATCTCCGTTTGTTACAATGGGGTATCTTCTGGGTTCGTTTATGGTTGGCTGCGTGGCCCACACTCGCGGTGCGGCTCCCCAGCAGGCGCCACAGTTGGAGGTGATTCTCGCTACTGAAGATTACTTCACCAGTAATTCGCTGGTACGCCTTGTTGTCTGGATATGTGTTTTGACTGTGTTGTTTTCTTTATCTCCCGATATCTTCCAGGTGTGGGGAACTGCGTGGAGTAGCAGCACATCCAGGACAGGCCATCGACTCTTGAGGAATACACCTCCCCGTGATCCAACCATGCAGGTCTTCACGATAGGTTGATATCCCAGCGGGGTGTGGTGTGGGCACCTCTATCTCCCTTCAGACTTGATCCTCTTGAGGGTCCTGCGTTAGGGGATGGCCAGTGGCAGGACACCTATCTCGAATGTCCTGCGTTCACCTCGTCCCACCACTGGACACTCCCTCCAGGCCCCACCTCACCAGTCTGGGCCTCTCGGGCCGGGGGCCTCCGGGCCACCCCCACCGGTCCCGAGCAGCGAAGCAAGGTTGGGGGGGTTCCTCCCTCCTCCGGCAGGTGTTATGGCGCTCTCTTGGGGGCGGAGTGTCCCCCGGTGCGGCAGCATACCTCAGCAGGACCTCCACGAGCTGGGCCCTCTTTGGGAAGGATCGCACTGGCTGCCAGTCAGGCGGGTCCTTCCTGACAGTAATCCCGCCAATGTCTCGGTGGCCCAACGCGTCTGGAGGCCAGATGCCGACCGGGGGGGCCCAGCTCCAAATTCAGGATGTCGTCCCGCCTCCCCACTGGGGTAGGGAGTCAGCCGCCGCAGGGTAGAGCCGTTGCAGAAGCTCAACAGCGTGGTCCAGTATCCGGGGAAGTCCTCCAGGCGCTGGTGGTAGCAGCGAGGTAGGTCACCGGCCGGCCGAGCTACACCGGTCCCGGGCCCCGCACCGGTTAATGTTCCCATGGGGATGGAAGGCCCAGCGATGCGGTAGCTCGTGCCTGCAGGGCCCCCACTGATCAGGCGCTGCCCAGAGTAGATCTCGCAGGTCGCGAGGCGGGTGGACTCCTCTCGCCGCACTCCCCGTCAGCAGCCCCGCATCCTCATGCGCCGCGATTGCAGGCGCCGACCAGGTGGCTCCCCGCACCGATCCCGTTCAGGGGCAGAGAGCCTGCAGTTGCGGGGCTTCTGTCGTAGCCCTCCCTTCGGGGGACGCTCAGTGGCAGCAGGATGAGTTCCCTCCGGGTGCTCACCGTGTGTGTCGAGCGTCCGGGGTCCCACAGTCCAGAGGCTCTCCAGCACCAGCGTGGCAAATCCTGGGGGTCATCCGTGGACTATGGGGTCTTCCTTCTTGTTGACTCCGGCCGTTAGGATTCAGCGGGCGCCGCCATTTTGAGTGTGGCTCGGGGACACCAGGTCAGTGTCAACGTCCCTGGAAGGTGCCACCAGAGCTAAATTTCGGGGCAGCCCGGGTCCGCCTATGGTTTGCGGTGGTTCCGGTGCCGTTTTGCTAGTAGTCCCTGGGCATTATAACTATATAGTGGTCATTTTGCGCGGGCAGCCATGCAAAGCTCTAGAGGAGTGCGTCCGCCATCTTGGTCGGCCCCCTGTGATTAGCCATCTTAATAGGAAATTCAAGGGGCTTTCTACCTCTTGAATTGGGTCACTCTCAGGTCTAACTCGGATGTTGAAATAACGGAGGTTAACCAGTCAGAGTATAGAGGAAGCGAGCATTCTACCCATCTTTGACAGATTTCTCTTCTGTCCAACAGTATGGCAAAAAAGAGGAAAGCTCTTGCTGGGCCTATAATTCCGAAGATTATTGTAGAGAGGCTTACCTTAACTTGAAAACCAAGGATGACTGAGGTGGTTTCACCCACCTTAACCCAGAAATCAAGGATGGCCGGCAATTCCTGAAACATATGTATGTCTGATGCTCTCTCCAGGCCACATTTCTTGCATTTTACAGGTGGTCCTTTCATCATCTTTGATAGCCTGGGAGGCCCTGTGGATTGAAAAGAAGTGATTCCTCGTTAACCATGCCGGCTTAACTGTGAGGAATAAAAGTGCCCAGTGATACTTGCCAGAGTTGTTCCCAGGGCTCTCCCGGCAGACAAGTACCCCACCCACAGATCTGCCAGTTTGAAGTCCCCGTCTATTGCCTCTTCAATTTTCCAATTCCATAATTAAATCTCTTTTTTCCCCATAGGTTTTTTCACCAGATGCTCCTCTAAAAGGTTTCCTACACCTATAGGGGATTTCAGGTTTTCGGCCCAGCTTTGGAGTTGGATATATTTGAATATAGAGATACCCCCCTTCAGAATGGCATGTAGCGTTAACCAGAGTAGAAGTGTGCCCTCCTGAGCTATGTCTCCCCATACAGTTAGTCCAGCATCCCTAAGTGGCTGCGCTAGTTTGTCTTTTAAACAGTCTGGTGTTCCAGGGGAGTCCCACAGGGGGCAAACCTAGAAAAAAAGCGAATGCCCGTCAACTATCTGATGTTTGCCCATGTTCTGGCCATCGCCTGTAACGCCTTTAAATTTATCTTTTTGGAGAACTTAGGATCTCTGTACTTGAACATAAAACCCTTGTGGAATATATTAGCACCTCTCAACATTGCTGAAAACATAGCCCCCACCCCAGCGGGATCTGGCAATTTTAACAGCCCGGGATGGATTCCACCTTTCTCCCTCCTACGTCTCAGCTTCTTCCAGGCAATTCTAGTTCCTTTATAGGCCCATATAAGGGAATTTATAGCCTGCTGAAGTTTATCAATGGAAGGCTTGCCACAATGCAGTCGGATAGAATTAAAGAAAAAGGTGATTTTTGGGAGAACTATCATTTTTACCAGGGTCACCCGCCCAAAGATTGACTGCGAGAGGTGAACCCAGCTCTTCATGAGCCACAAGCACACCCTTGTAACAGTAGACAGGTTGGCCTCTGTAATTTTATCAATGTCCTGCACTATTTTTACCCCCAGATACCTCATCTCTCTTTTAGTCTGATGTTGGTTCTCTTTCAAATTCCATGACAAAACCTCAGTTTTTTCTGCATTAATCTCATACCCTGATATCCTACCGAAATCAGTCAGTCAGTCAAATAATCTTTTTTTCGATCATAGATCATAAAAGATACATAGAAACCATCCAAATCATTACTTAAAAACACTACCCAATAACACTAATAATAAATACAAGTATAAAAATTTAAAAACTATACAGCATTAAAAACACATAGATACTGTTCATAAGTCGTTTCCACAGGTAAGAATTTTTTCTACAGATAAGATCTTTACCTTCTCCACACGGGATAAATAAAGCGTGAAACTGAGAACACAACTGGGGTAGAAGTATTACTCTTAAGTATTCTGAGGGCCTTTTTATGATGTCTAAATCCCAAGTTTTTGCAAAGTTGGATAAGCCAACGTTCCCGAATGGTTTTATAAGTCGGGCAAAAAAAGAAAACGTGGGACTCAGATTCTTTGCGCACGCTGGACATTCTACTGTTTTGATGGGCGACCATTTGTTGGAGAAGACCCTAACCGGGGGTGTTCCATATCTAAATTGTAGATAATATTTCCTCGCTGTGGAAGGTGAAATTTCATCTAAGAATGTTTCGACTGTATAAGCGTCTTTTAAATTAAAAAAAAGAGCTGTGAGTGGGCCCTGAGAAGAATTACCAAGGATGGCCTCTAGTCTATTTCTGCGATCCAGCTTAACCAATTCAGCACGCGACAACTGGGCGCAGACATCGGCAGGACTAGACCAAAGGCCAGGCAAGTCTAGTCTCGCATACTCTTTTTTTATGAAGGCAAACCATGGTATTTTCTCCGACCCCGGGAGGGCTAATAACTCTTCCAAGGCTGATCTAAAATGGATTAATTCAGGAGTCACCCACCGAAATCCTCTGCATGCTTTATTACGGCAGGCAGAGCAGTGGAGAGATCAGAGAAAAAAAACAGTATGTCGTCGGCATAAAGGGCCACTTTTCTCACCCATCCCTCATGCCTGAATGGTAAAATGCTTGCCTCATCCTTCAACTTCTGAGCAAATGGCTCGAGGTACAAATTAAAAGGAAGAGGGGATAAGGGGCAGCCCTGTCTAGGACCCCTAGTTATTTTAAAAGGACTAGTTAGGTTGCCAGTGACCAACAATGTTGCAAATGGGTCTTGATATATCAACTGGATGGTTCTGTGAAAATTCTTGCCGATGTTGTATTTCTGCAATAAGGCCATCAGATATACCCAGTTGACTCTGTCACAGGCCTTTGTGGCATCTAAAGTCATGGCTGCAAGTGAGAGCGAGTATGTTGTAGCCAGATCTATTGCGCCAATGAGATCATATGTGAGTTCATAAAGATTTCTACCCTTAACAAAAACCTTTTCGTCAAGGTGTAGCATATCGCCTGCTACTGTACCTAACCTGTCAGCTAGGACCTTGGCGAAGATCTTATAATCCGCGATAGAGAGTGATACGGATCTGCATGACTCACAACTTGCTGAGTTTTTCCCTGGCTTTAAAATTAAAGTGATCATTGCCTCACCCCAAGAGCATGGCAGTTTTTTCCCGTCACTAAGGATCTCATTGGAGAGCTGGGTCGTAACTGGAATTAAAACCTCACCCAGGCTTTTATAAAGCTTGGTTGGTAGACCATCTGGGCCTGCCGTCTTACCCCCTTTACTTGACAAAATAGCTCTCTTAACCTCTTCCTGGGTAATTTCCTGCTCTAAGAATTGCTGTTGTGAAGTATCTAAAGGGTTAAAGAGTACTCACACTCAACCATTCCTCAGCTTCAGATTTAATAACCACCCTCTCTTCTGAATATAACTTCTGAAAAAAACTCATAAAAAGCACCCTCTATCTCCTCATCAGTGGATAATTTAGTCTTAATTTACTCCCTGCCCCCTAGCCATATTCGAAATGGGCACGCTTACCTGCTTCCCTTAGCTTCCTACCCTTTAGCTGAAGAATAATGTCAAGCTGTTCCTTTAGTTTCTCCAGTTTAACCTTTCTTTCCTGCTGCTTCTTTTCTTCTGCAGTACTGTTCACGCCCGCCTCCACGATCTTCATATCTGTTTCTATTTGGGCAACCTCTTCCCTGTACTGCCTGTTTCTGAAGCATTGTCTACTGGTGATTTCCCCCCTTAAATATGCCTTCAAGGAGTCCCAGACTATTGAAGTCGAAGCAGACTCTACGTTGTAGCCTAGAAAGTCCTTTGTCTCAAGGCTCAAATGGTTTATTTCCTCAGTGCCCTGAAGCAATGTTCGGTCAAGAGTCAAGCTAAGACTGACCAAGCAAGACATAATAAATCCTGGATTTATGGCCATACTTCCCATTATAGAAGGAGACTCCTAACTGGAGGCCAGCTCTATCTCTCCAAAGGTCACTGAGTCCCATCTACTTCATCATTGAATGCAGATATGTACGCGATTTGGATGTCATCGCGGCTCTGCTATTTGGTGATTTATCCAACTTAGGATCTAATACAATGTTAAAATCACCAGCCATGATTACAGTATCTGGAAAATTTTAAGGGGTCAGGGTCATCATGGTTTGGGCCATAATACCGTACCCGAGTAATAAGATTACCCAGCATTATTACCTTGAGAATGACCCACCTGCAGCAGGTATCAACTAATGAATCTAATATGCGTGCCTTGACTTGCCTTTGTATTAATATCCCCACTCCTCTAATGTTGGCGCTTTGGTCAGTGCAAATCATATGTTCTACCCATTTTAAGTTCTTAAAAATCACAATAGATTTTTCTTTCGACAGGTGGGTCACTTGTAAGATAATGACCTGTGCTGGGGAATCTCTAATATATTGTAAGATTTTCGCCCTTCTTTGTTTAACGTGGAAACCATTCACATTCCAAGATAGGAACTGGACAACTCTCTAGATGATATGAATTTGAAGCAAATCTGAGGTGTAAAAAACGAAAACCAGACCACTACATTTCTAATTGAGAAAGATGGCCCAACTAAGGTAAATGAGGACATTTCTTTGGTTTATTTCCCTACATGCTCCTCACCCGGTGCACCCTTCCCAGACCCCCCCCCTCGACCCCACCCTGAAGAACCCAACCCACTACTATCCTGGACTTGATGGTAGTCCAAACTGCTACACCTGGAGGCAACCCGCCTCCATAGCTCTCTTTCACGCAGTAATCATGACCATGACAAATTCAATGAATGTCTGCCCTCTTTATTTGTTTTTCATATTCATTTTCTTTGTGTATTTATTTATTCACTAGCCTATTCTATTTACCCCCCCTACATGCACATTTCACTCACCTAAGAATAATTAGAAAGGATATAACCTAACACAGAAGTAGAGAGGATCAAGCAGGGATATTCCGGATGTTAAGAGTCCCCTTTTTTCATGCTTTCCAAAAGCTTGTCTGCCTCTTGTTTAGATCTAACATTATGCATTCTGTTTTTGTGCATGGATTTTAGGGATGCTGGAAACTTGAGTTGTGTAACAGCCCCTAGCTTGTAAAACTCTTATAGTTTTCTCCCCAAATCCCATTGCCTATCTAGGGAGGCTCGGGCATGGTCGGAGCGTATTTCAAATGAGATGTCTTTACCCCTCAAGGATTTTGCTTTCAGGTCCATGTTCAAAGGTTTTTCTTTCACTGAGGAGGTATGAAAGTTCAGGAGAATCCTCGCTCTGTACCGTTTCCTTTATTAGTGTGACAATGAAGGATTTTAAATCCTTTCCTTCCTTCCCCTCTGGGACATTCAGGAAGCGAAGGTTGTTTTCTCCTGGAGTTGTTCTCTAGTTGTTTCAGCTTGTCTCGAACTTCCTGCTCTTCCCTTTTGAGAACCAGTATGTCAGCTTTTGAAATAGTTACTCGTCTTTTAATTCCTCTATGGAGTTTAAGAGTTTCAATTATCAAGTTTAGGAGATCAATCTTCATTTCCAGAGATTCACAGAAACTCCTAATCTCTCCTTGATTGGATTCAGATACTGCAAACCCCTTTTTGATGTCTTCTGAAAGGGTGCAAAACAACGTTTCCATGGATGCTGGCGGAGTCCCTATGGGGTCTCCAGAGCCTATTTCAGCTAAGGGTGACTGGTTTCCGCCCCTCTGATTGGGGTGTGGTGACCCCAGAGGCATCTGTTTCCCCCTTTGCTCCTGTAAGTGCCTGCCCCTGACTGCTCGTGGGGTTTATTGGTGGGGAGCCCCCGTAGCAGCCATTGGCTCTTTATTAGGCTCTATATTAGGCTGAGTGCTTCTGCCTGCCTTGCGATATTGAACACAATAGGTTGTACTTTAAAATAGGATCTTAGGGAGGGGGTAATTTTTAGCTTATAATCGCCAGACTTTACTCTGCCCCTTCCTGCTTTAATGCTTCGACTTTTCACTTTGCACCTCTAAAAAGCGCAAGCGTTAGACCGCTCCTCGGGGTCCTGTGCTGTTCCTTGCGTAGGGAGGGGAAGACCCTTTTTCCTCCCCCACTGGCTGCTTTTTCCCTCATAAGAAACTGTCTTCTCCCCCTAGGTGCCGATTTCGGGGGCCTCAGAAAGTCCCCCCAGTTCCCTTTACCCTCCTTTAACGGGGCAGGATCCAGATGATTTTCCTGTCCTTGCCGAGGCAGATTTGGAGATTGCCTTTGAGCTTCACAGAGCTCCTCTGTCTTGCCGGCCTCCTCTCCAGCCAGAACAGCTTCTTCCACCATGGCGGAGCAAGCTGGACGCGTGCTGCTGCTGCTCACGCTGCCCCAGAGGAGAACGCATGCTGCTGCCCTGCGGCTCCTCTTTAGCTCCAGGTCAGCTGCCTCCCAACGGGTACTGAAGGAGAGAGCAGTCGAATCGTGAACTGTTGCAGCCACTGACTCGACGCCGCACATACCAAGAGATGAAGCGGGTGAAAAGTAAGCTTTACACTTCGAGCAAAGGAGGGGGGCAGAAGAAACGGGTTTCTAGGCGGTATTTTCGCCTGCGGTGATCATTGCAGAGAGTGTCGACGTGGGTGTCTCCGGCAAGCAAGCGACCAGCTCAAGCGGGGGCCTCCATGTTCTCCCTCAATAAAAATAATGTGGATAGTATACACTATATGTGAACTTTCAGATAACATCAGCCACATAGTTATCCTTTCACACAAACAATATCCATGCTGTAATGTAATCTCTGTACTTACCTTTTGCACTAATAGGATAACTCAAGCATTATCTTTGCATTTTTCCTTTCACAGAGTCAAAACCCATGCACTCATACAATAACCCAGACACTATCCCTGAAGTCATCCAATCACCAAAGCACTACCCATGTAGTTATACAATCACCCAGGCAGTACTGATACACTCATCCATTCCCACAGGTACTACCCATGCATTTCTCCAACCACCCAGGCAGTATCCCTGCAGTCATACAATCAGCCAAGCACTACCCATGCACTCATGCAATCACTCACATACTACCGTTGCACTCATTCATTCCCTCAAATAGTACCTATACACTCATCTGTGCATTCTGATAGTGCCCATGCACTCATACAATCTCCCAGGCAGGAGCACTGCACACATACAATCACCTAGGTACTATTCATGCACTCCTCTAATCACTCAAGCACTACTGTTGCACTCATCCATTCCCTCAAACACTACCTATGCACTCATCCATGTCCTCATGCACTACCCATGCACTCCTCTAATCACCCGGGTACTACCTCTGCACTCACGCAATCACTCAGGCACTACTGTTGCATTCATTCCCTCTAACACTACCCATGCACTCATCCATCCACTCCAGCACTACCCATGTACTCCTTTGATCACCCAGGCACTACCCCTGTACTCATGCACTCAGCCAGGCAATTCAATTCAAAACTTTATTCGGAAACATGTAAATCATGTCCATAAAAGTACATACATACAATACATGTTAAAAGAAAATGCACTTTAACAATCGCAATCAGCTACAAATACAGTAAGATACATATAACAATCAAATGACACACTTAAAAATTTTCCAATAAATAAAATGTTATAAGAAATTTGATATTTGTTTTTAAAAAATCATGCTTTTCCTATAGCTAATGGCCCTAAGTAAATAACTAGCCGTATAAAAACAGATGTCAGGGTGATGCAAGTTAAAAAGTAATTTCATTGCCGCTTTAACAGTTCTTACTCCAAATTTAATAAATAAAGGTTTTAAAAAGAATTTACGACATTCGCTATACAGGTTACATATAAGTAGAAAGTGCTCTGTGCTTTGTTCTGAAATATTGTCGCACCGACATGGACCTGTAGGGCGCATCTTAATCTCAGGGAATGCAACCAATAGGTGGACCGTACCCATCCTCATCCTGGTGAGAACAAACCGGTGTTGCCCTTTGGTCACCTGGGGGAGGTAAGGATGTAGGCCCACAAATTCGTTCAAATGGTTATAACGTATACAGGTGGAAAGTTTAAGATCATCCGTAGCTCGTCTTTCTGCACAATGATTTAAGAAAATTGATTTCAGACTCTCCTTAGAGAGATCCGAGGCAGAACAGTGATCTAATGTAACGTTAAGCCCAAATACACTAGAGAAAGATTCAATTGTGTATTTAATCCATGGGATTTTGAGAAAATAGTCTAGACGTAAACAATCCTCAATGATGGCCCTATTAAATGAGGTTTCGTCTTTCATCCAGACCGAACGCCACAACATCAAAGGTCTCAATAATAATAGATCGTTTATATGGTGTAGTCCTAGTTCTTTATGGACCAAACTATTAGCAGTAGAGGTCGGGAGACACAGTAATTTTTTCAAAAACATATTCTCTTCTACCTGTAGAGATTCTACCCTGGATACCCCCCATACCCCTGCTCCGTAGAGGGCAGCCGAGAGACACCTAGCTTCAAAGATCTTAAGCATTTCTTTAGGCCTTCTACTACCTAGTTTACTTGCAAATGCAAATATTCCATTGGCACTCCTGATCATTTTGTCGCGCACCACCTTGTGCTCGACATCCCAGTGACCATTTTTGGAAAAGTTAACTCCCAGGTAGCAAAAGTTTTCCACAGACTGCACCACTTGGCCGTCAATGAGATACCTATAGGGCTTTTTAATTTTCACCTTACTAGCTCCGCACTCCATCACAAATGTCTTACTTTTGTTAATGACCAGCTTTCTTTTCTCAATAAAGGCCACAAATTTATCCATCAAAAGCTGTAGACCCCGGGGAGTCCTAGAGAGCAACACAGCGTCGTCCGCATAGAGTAACACGGGGATGGTGCTTGTGTTTACTCTAGGTGCGTCAGCTGGTGCCCTCTGTAAGATCGAGTCTATTTCATTAATAAACAGAGTGAAAAGCAAGGGTGCCAATACACACCCTTGTCTGATACCTCTCCTGACCCTGAATTTGTCTGTGCATTCGCCCGAAGGCCCGTACCGAACACTCGAGCTAAGCCTCTCGTATAAACGGGCCAGAAAATATATAATTTCCCTGGGTGCTCCCATTTCTAGCAAAGTAGTCCATAGTATGGCGTGATCCACCAGGTCAAAAGCGCTGCTCAAATCAGCGAAACAGAGGTAAAGTGAACCATTTTTTGCTCGGGTGTATTTCCCAATCAGTAGCTCCAAATTTAAGCATTGTTCAATGCAACCTCTTCCTTTCCTGAACCCATATTGGCAGTCTGTCATTATTTGATTAGACTCTGCCCATTCTTCCAATCGGACGAGGAGTACACGGCTCATAATCTTGACGGACGAATCCAACAATGAGATTGGCCGGTAGTTTTTGACGTTTCCTCGGTCCCCTTTCTTATGAATTGGAACTATTATAGATTCAGACCAGGTGCACGGAATAGTATAGCGAACAGCAGCGTTAAAAACTTTAGCTAGTACTGGCCCCCAAGTCTCAGGCGCAAATTTGTATACATCAACTGGGACACCATCGGGTCCCTGGGCCTTACCGCCCTTACTAGCCCTGATACTACTTAGGACCTCCTGTAAGGTGATATCTAGGTTAAGTACTGGCCAAGAGCAACTTATCGGCAACGTTACCGTGTCAGGATTAAAAATGGCAGAAAAATGCTGTACCCATGATTCCTTACCCACGTTTGAGGTTAACATGGGAAGTTTATCATCACTCAGCCAGGCAATTCCCCTACACTCATACAATCACTCAGGCACTACGGTTGCACTCATTCATTCCCTCAAACACTACCCATGCACTCAGGCATTCACTCAGGCACTACTGTTGCACTCATCCATTCCCTCAAACAGTACCCATGTACTCACCCATGCACTCTGATACTACGTATGCAGTCCCCCAATCACCCAGGCAGTACACCTGCAGTAATGCAATCAGCCACGCACTTCCCATGCACTCATCCATTCACTCAGGCATTATCCTTGCATCTGTCCATTCACTGAGGCACTACCCTTGCACTCCTCCAATAATGCAAGCAGTACCCCTGCACTCATGCACTCACCCAAGCACCACCCATACACTCATGCATGCAGTCTCGTACTACACGTGCACTCCTCCAATCACCCAGGCAGTACCCTTGCACTCATGCAATCAGCCAGGCACTACCTATGCACTCATGCAATCACTCAGTCACTACTGTTGCACTCATCCATTCCCTGAAATACTACCCATGCACTCATCAATGCACTCAGGCACTACCCATGCACTCCTCCAATCACCCAGGCAGTACCCCTGCACTCATTCAATCAGCTAGGCACTATTCATGCAGTGATGCAATCATTCAGGCACTACTGCTGCTCTCATCCATTCCCTCAAACACTATCCATGCACTCATCAATGCACTCTGGCACTATCCATGCACTCCTCCAAATACCCAGGCAGTACCCCTGCAGTCATGCAATCAGCCAGGCACTACCCATTCACTTATGCAATGACTCAGGCATTACTGTTGCATTCAAACATTCCCTTAAACACTACCCATGCACTCATCTGTGCACTCAGGCACTAACCATGCACTCCTACAATTACCAAGGCACTACCCCTGCACTCATGTATTCAGCCAGGCACTACCCATGCACTCATGTAAACACTTAGGCACTACTGTTGCACTCATCCATTCCCTCAAACACTACCCATGCACTCAAGCATTCAGTCAGGCACTGCTGTTGCACTCATCATTCCCTTAAACAGTACCCATGTACTCATCCACGCACTCTGATACTACTTATGCACTCCTCCAATCACCCAGGCAGTACCCCTGCAGTTATGCAGTCAGCCAAGCACTTCCCATGCACTCATCCATTCACTCAGGCATTATCCTTGCATCCGTCCATTCACTCAGGCACCACCCTTGCACTCCTCCAATCACCCAAGTAGTACCCCTGAACTCATGCAATCACCCAAGCACTACCCATACACTCATGCATGCATTCATGTGCTACCCATGCACTCCTTAAATCACCCAGGCAGTACCCTTGCACTCATGCAATCAGCCAGGCACTGCCCATGCAATCATGCAATCACTAAGGCACTACTGTTGCACTCATCCATTCCCTCACATACTACCCATGCACTCATCCATGCACTCATCCATGCACTCAGGCACTACCCATGCACTCCTCCAATTACCCAGGCAGTAGCCCTGCACTCATGCAATCAGCCAGGCACTACCCATGCACTTATGTAAATACTCAGGCAGTACTGTTGCACTCAAACATTCCCTCAAACACTACTCATGCACTCATCCATGCACTCAGGCACTACCCATGCACTCCTCCATTCACTCAGGCATTATCCTTGCATCTGTCCATTCACTGAGGCACTACCCTTGCACTACTCCAATCATGCAAGCAGTACCTCTGCACTCATGCAATCACCCAAGTACCACCCATACACTCATGCATGCACTCTTGTACTACCCATGCACTCCTCCAATCACCCAGGCAGTACTCTTGAACTCATGCAATCATCCAGGCACTACCTATGCACTCATGCAATCACTCAGACACTACTGTTACACTCATCCATTCCCTGAAATACTACCCATGCACTCATCAATGCACTCAGGCACTACCCATGCACTCCTCCATTCACTTAGGCATTATCCTTGCATCTGTCCATTCACTGAGGCACTACCCTTGCACTCCTCCAATCATGCAAGCAGTACCCCTGCACTCATGCAATCAGCCAGGCACTACCCATGCACTTATGCAATCACTCAGGCAGTACTGTTGCACTCAAACATTCCCTTAAACTCCACCCATGCATTCATCCATGCACTCAGGCACTACCCATGCACTCCTCCAATCACCCAGGCAGTACCCCTGCACTCATTCAATCAGCTAGGCACTACTCATACCGTGATGCAATCATTCAGTCACTACTGTTGCTCTCATCCATCCCCTCAAACACTACCCATGCACTCATCAATGCACTCTGGCACTACCCATGTACTCCTCCAAATACCCAGGCAGTACCCCTGCACTCATACAATCAGCCAGGCACTACCCATCCACTTATGCAATTTCTCAGGCATTACTGTTGCACTCAAACATTCCCTCACACCCACCCATGCACTCATCCATGTACTCAGGCACTACCCATGCACTCCTTTGATCACCCAGGCACTACCCCTGCACTCATGCATTCAGCCAGGCACTACCCATGCACTCATGTAATCACTTAGGCAGTCCTCTTACACTCATCCATTCCCTCAAACACTACCCATGCACTCAAGCATTCACTCAGGCACTACTGTTGCTCTCATCATTCCCTCATTCAGTACCCATGTACTCATCCATGCACTCTGGTACTATTTATGCACTCCTCCAATCACCCAGGCAGTACCCCGGCAGTTATTCAATCAGCCAAGCACTTCCCATGCACTCATCCATTCACTCAGGCATTATCCTTGCATCCGTCCATTCAATCAGGCACTACCCTTGCACTCCTTCAGTCACCCGAGTAGTACCCCGGAACTCATGCAATCACCCAAGCTCTACCCATACACTCATGCATGCACTCTCGTGCTACCCATGCACTCCTTCAATCACCCAGGCAGTACCCTTGCACTCATGCAATCAGCCAGGTACTGCCCATGCACTCATGCAATCACTCAGGCACTACCCATGCACTCCTCCAATTACCCAGGCAGTACCCCTGCACTCATGCAATCAGCCAGGCACTACACATGCACTTATTAAATCACTCAGGCAGTACTGTTGCACTCAACCATTCCCTCAAACACTACCCATGCACTCATCCATGCACTCAGGCACCACCCATGCACGCCTCCAATCACCAAGGCAGTACTCGTGCACTCATTCAATCAGCTAGGCACTACTAATGCACTGATGCAATCACTCAAGCACCATTGTTGCTCACATCTATTCTCTCAAACACTACCCATGCACTCCTACATTCACTCAGGCACTGTAGTGTAGTTCCTATATTCCCAATAGGCTCTGCGCATTGGAATAATATATACTGTAGATGTGACATAGGACTGAGGTCAGTATGTCTCTATCCAATATACTAAACTTAATTGTAAGTGCCACCTAGCTCAGAGGTCACTAGAAACTTTCTTGAATACACAAGAAGGGATTAGTTTCTGACAACGGCATAAACATGACAACTTTGTTTCCCTAGGACAGGAACAAATATTTTCAGAATCGTGGAAACAATAGATAACTATTTTACTCAGTCAATCGTGCATGCTTTGTTTCTACAGAGTTGCAGAGAAAATAGAGAGACGGGTGTTCCAATAAAAGGGGTTTATCGAACAGTCTTCTTTCTCATGCAAGAGAGGTGAACTGCTACAATCGTTAGACAGAATGCAAGGTATAATGCGTACAGTGAGAATAGTATTATAAATTAATACTGTGACAGCATTGTTTAGTGCTATGACATATAAAAATATATACATAAATAACACATGCTAAAATACTCAACTGGTGCTTCTAAAGCACGCTTCCCCCAATGTACCTAACCTTGGTCTAGGAAGAGGGAAGAAGGAAGTATGGTCTTTAGCATAGGTTTAGTTTTTGTCAAGAGCTGCCAAAGGTTTCTCTAGGTTTCAATTAGCTCCATACCTTAGAATGAAGGAGGTTGGTATCTCTGTCTCGGACTTGATTTCCCAACACCCCGCAAGGGGAGTCAGAAACACTGGAGCTGGATTCTCGGCAGAGGAGGACAGCTTCTTGTAAATGCGTCAGCTGGAGAGTCGGCTTCCTTCGGCACTTGCTGTAGCGAGCTGCGTCGGGCAAGTAGGTAGTCGAACTGCACCGAACCACACTGTGCTTTGCTATAGCAAGTTGTAGGTATATTCATACCTTGAAGGTGTTTAGGAATGCCAGCTTTGATGTAAAGTCGGGCCTATGAACATCATGGATGAACCCCTAAGGAATAGTTATTCATGCATAATAATGAGTTTCTTGGAGAAAAGAAATCAATATCCAGGCTAGGGGAAATCCCTTCTTCTTAAGAGTCTGGTTTTCCAAGAAATAGTTGTGACATTGATGAACGGATGGAAGTAGCCATGCCTGTATTTGGGTAGCATGGGCTATGCCTAAATAAGGACTTGATTTCTATGCCTATATAAGGGTAATGCGAATTGTACCTATATAAGGGCATGAATCGGGAAAATTCATTCGGAATCTAAAACGCCATGCAACAGCGCTACCCATGCACTCCTCCATTCACTCAGGCAGTCCACTTGCACTCATCCATGCACTCAGGCACAACCCATGCACTCCTCCATTCACCCAGGCAATACTCTTGCACTCATGCAATCAGCTAGGTACTCCCCATGCACTCATCCAATCACTGTCACACTACTGTTGAACTCATCCATTCACTCAAACACTACCCATGCAGTCAGGCACTACATATGCACTCATCCATCACCCTGGCAGTACCCCTGCACTCATGCAATCAGCCAGGCACTACCCATGCACTCAACCATTCACTGAGGCACTACCCATGCATTCATCCATTCACTCAGGCACCACCCATGCACTCCTCCAATCACCAAGGCAGTACTCATGCACTCATTCAATCAGCTAGGCACTACTCATGCACTGATGCAATCACTCAAGCACCATGTTGCTCACATCTATTCTCTCAAACACTACCCATGCACTGCTGCATTCACTCAGGCACTGTAGTGTAGTTCCTATATTCCCAATAGGCTCTGCGCATTGGAATAATATATACTGTAGATGTGACATAGGACTGAGGTCAGTATGTCTCTATCGAATATACTAAACTTAATTGTAAGTGCCAGCTAGCTCAGAGGTCACTAGAAACTTTCTTGAATACACAAGAAGGGATTAGTTTCTGACAACGGCATAAACATGACAACTTTGTTCCCTAGGACTGGAACAAATATCTTCAGAATCGTGGAAACAATAGATAACTATTTTACTCAGTCAATCGTGCATGCTTTGTTTCTACAGAGTTGCAGAGAAAATAGAGAGACGGGCGTTCCAAAAAAAAGGGTTTATCAAACAGTCTTCTTTCTCATGCAAGAGAGGTGAACTGCTACAATCGTTAGACAGAATGCAAAGTATAATACGTACAGTGAGAATAGTATTATAAGATAATACTGTGATAGCATTGTTTAGTGCTATGACATATAAAAATATATACATAAATAACACATGCTAAAATACTCAACTGGTGCTTCTAGAACACGCTTACCCCAATGTACCTAACCTAGGTCTAGTAGGAGGGAAGAAGGAATTATGGTCTTTAGCATAGGTTTAGTTTTTGTCAAGAGCTGCCGAAGGTTTCTCTAGGTTTCAATTAACTCCATACCTTAGAATGAAGGAGGTTGGTATCTCTGTCTCGGACTTGATTTCCCAACACCCCGCAAGGGGAGTCAGAAACACTGGAGCTGGATTCTCGGCAGAGGAGGACAGCTTCTTGTAAATGCGTCAGCTGGAGAGTCGGCTTCCTTCGGCACTTGCTGTAGCGAGCTGCGTCGTGCAAGTAGGTAGTCGAACTGCACCGAACCACACCGTGCTTTGCTATAGCAAGTTGTAGGTGTATTTATACCATGAAGGTGTTTAGGAATGCCAGCTTTGACGTAAAGTCGGGCCTATGAACATCATGGATGAACCCCTAAGGAATGGTTGTTCATGCATAATAATGAGTTTCTTGGAGAAAAGAAATCAATATCTAGGCTAGGGGAAATCCCTTCTGCTTAAGAGTCTGGTTTTCCAAGAAATCGTTGTGACATTGATGAACGGATGGAAGTAGCCATGCCTGTATTTGGGTAGCATGGGCTATGCCTAAATAAGGACTTGATTTCTATGCCTATATAAGGGTAATGCGAATTGTACCTATATAAGGGCATGAATCTGGAAAATTAATTCGGAATCTAAAACACCATGCAACAGCACTACCCATGCACCCCTCCATTCACTCAGGCAGTCCACTTGCACTCATCCATGCACTCAGGAACTACCCAGGCACTCCTCCATTCACCCAGGCAGTACTCTTGCACTCATGCAAACAGCCAGGTACTCCCCATGCACTCAACTATTCACTGAGGCACTACCCATGCACTCATCCATTCACTCAGGCACTACCTAGGCACTCATCCAGTGACCTAGGCATTACTCTTGCATCCATCCTCCTACTCAGAAACTACTCAGAAACTACCCAAACACTCAACCAATTACCCACGCAGCACCACTGCACTCATTCAATCACCCAGATACTACCCATCCACTCATGTAATCAGCCAGCACTACTCTTGCACTCAACTATTCAGTCAGGCACTACCAATGCACTCATCTATTCTCTCAGGCATTGTCCATGCACTTATCCATTATCTCGGGCACTACCCATGCACACATCCAATCACCCAGACACTACCTTTGCACTCACACATTCATCCAGGCACTACCTATGAACTCATCAATTCTTCCAGGCACATTCCATGCAATCACTCAAGCACTACTCTTGCACTGAAATATTCACTCAGGCACAACCCATGCGCTCATTCATTTACTCAAGCACTAATGTTGCACTCAACCATTCACTCAAACTCTACTTATTTACTCTTCCAATCATTCAGACACTACATACGCACTAATGCAATCACACACACACTATCCACTGACTCATGTATCCATACAACATATAGCTTTTCTTTTTTAAACAAGAATAGGTGTTTCCATAAGAACTGTTTGTTTCTTCTTTTTGAAAAACTATTTTATAATTTTTAGTTTTTTACAATTTTGTGGTTATTTGGTGTTTTTTAGATTTTTTCAAAAAAACGGGAACAAAACACCGAGCACATAACAAAGTACATAAATGTTATTAAAAAAAAAATTAACACTTATGATTTTTAATTGTATCCAACATTGTTTCGACAACCTGTTCACCAATGCTTTAAATGGTGATAGATTTTGGGCAAAAAAGTCCTGCCTTAGAGAAGTCTGGAAGAGTCGGTGGAATAGACTACAACCTGTCGCCAACAGATAAAGTGGAATTCTGTGCATCACCAGATTCTTCATTCCGTCTTTCAAGTGCAGCTCTTGCAACCTTTTTTCGTGCATGGTTGTGAAATGTTTGTACATCGAGGATGTACCACACAAATATTTTTTGTTTGAACCACGAGACAGACCTTTTTTGCAAATGTTGCAAGTTACCTTGCATGCATTTACTTTTTTTTCTCCTTCTGGTCTGGAAAACAATTTTCCATACTAAACTCTCCTACTTTCTGCGCCTTGGCTCCTCTTCTTCTTCCAGCAGTCTCCTCCTCCTGCTCCTGCTGATCCTGTGCATTTGCCATTTTCAAATAATGTTGAGAAATCCTCAAAACACCCAAAAACACTCCAAAATTTAGTTGCTCTTGGAAAAAGTATGGCTGTTGCCAACCACATCCAAAATTAGAAGAAAGAGAGTGGGTTCTAGCAAACTTAAAGATGACAGAATTTTTAACCAAATAAATTTCTTTTTTTGTGTCACATGGGGTGCAAGTCCCCTACGTGGAACCACACGTAGCGGAAGCGATTCTGTAATTTGTTTCAATTTTACATTACAACAATATTTGCCACTATACTATATTTTAAAAACACATAACTGTATTTCTTTATTTCAAATAAATTAAATAAAGCTATATTAACATGTAATTTTGTTTTTAAAAAACATTAAATTTGCATCACTTACGCAAATCGGGAAGTAGCAATGTACGCAGAAGTTGCGCGACTCCTGAAATTACTATTATAAAAACGACTTCATAAGTTTCATTTTTAATATACAAGTTTAGTAAGTATCTTAATAAATCTCTTACCTTGAGCTTAATATAATTATTGTATATATATATATGTTAAAAAGATATATGTGAAATATCACGCTGGAGCCGGAAGTTGCAATGTACGCGCACGTACCACGACTCCTGAAATTACTATTAAAAAAGGATATCGAAGTTTACTAACTATCTTAACAAACCTCTTACCTTGAACGTAATATTATTATTGAGTACATAAATGAAAATTATTTATATGAAAAATCACGCTGGAGTCGCGTTTCGTACGCAGATCCAGACTAACGCTTGGCAATGCACAGGGATTTGCGTCAGGTACGTGACTCCATGTTTTTATTTAGAAAATATATAGATATACAAATAGATATAGTATATATATATATGTGTGTATATATACATTTATTTTAAAAAGTTATATATTTTAATTTTTTTTAATGTAATTGAATAAAAAACTTTTTTTAAAGTTATTACATATGTATATGTATATTTTGACTATGTATATATATATATATATACTGAAAATAAACACAGATTTCATGGACGTTCTAGTTAGGAATTAGCATTGAAAAAAACTTAGATAATCACTGGAAAAAAAACACAGGTTTCAGGGACGTTATAGTAAGTCTGACATTTCACTCATACAAAACCAGAGAAATTCACGACTTATAGTTAGCTTAGCTAACTATAAGTCGCGCTACCGCAATTCACTGCTGATGACATCACATATTACATCACTCATGACATGGTCAGTGACATCACTCATGACATCACTGATGACATCTCAAATGGCAGCCAAAAACAACAAAAGTGCGCAGGGTTACCGAGGTCATGGTCGAGGAGGGAGAGGAGGCAACAGAGGAAACGTCAAATCACATGACAATTTTGGTTTTTACTCCTGCATTCTCTGATTAGATGGAGACATCGCTCTCCCTGATATCACTTTCGCCCATGTCTGATTGTTGACTAGTAGTCGCTTGTCGATATTCTGAAGATGGTCAAATATTTTCGCAAATGTTCAAGATGTTTTGCCACTTTCAGATTTTAACTTTTGCAAAAAGATTTGACCATCTTCGAAACATTGTGCATAATAAAAAAAACATGGAACAACGGAGCAGTGGCAATAAGAAAAAGAACAAGCATTTGCAATGCAATAGGTCTCGCATTTACGCTACTTTGAGCTATTGACATTGCAAGTGACAATGACTTTTATTTTTGTTTTCGTTTTTAAAACACAAATAAAGAGCATTGTCATTTGCAATGCCAATAGCTTAACTCATGTAAATGCGAGACCTATTGCATTGCAAATGCTTTTTTTAGGATGTGGCGAGAAACGTTATTGCTGCAAACAGCCATATATATTTGCACCCTATTGTGTCTCCTTCAACTTGTGGATTAGAATTGTATTTTAACACTTACATGTTCAAGTATTTTATTGAAACACAGTAAAGACATTTAGACCACGTATTTTTACTTATATTCACTGTGGCGGTTGGCACAGGTCGGGGGTGGGGTGGTAGGGCAGGGGAGGGGGATGTAAAATAAATAAATAAAACCACTTACCTTATAGCCAGGTCCTGCATTTCTTCCTCGTTGGACTCGGCTGAACCAAGAAGCACTGCCAGGCTCCGCTGACCAATCACAATGGTGTGATGCAACGGTTTAGTTGGTCTGAGTGCCATGGCTCGGCGCTCTCGATTATGTCTGCTTAAGTTGATCTCAGACTTCCATTTGCATTAAGACATCATTCCTCAACCATGTTTCCAAAGACATCTGCGTGTATATGTGTGCATGAACGAATTTGTGTGTTTGCATTCATGCTGTGTGTGTGCATTTGTTGTGGTATGTGGGCATAAGCTTGCTGCATCTCTGTGTAAGTGCACTTGTGGGTGTATGTGCTCATCTACATGAGTCTGCTTGTGTGGTGGACTGTTAATTTGACCAGCATGAATGGTGCAAGCATGCAATTCTGATGCCAATGTGTGCATGTGCCTGCATATACGTGTGTGGTGTCCTTGTGTGCATGTGTGTGTGTGCGAACGCACATGTGCTGATTTGTGTGTTTACCTGCATGTGCGTGTATGTGCTCATGTACATGTGTGTGCCTGAGTTGGCCTGCTAATTTTATCTGTATCTGTGACTGGGCCAGAAAATTCTAATGCCAGTGTGTCTATGTGTGTACGTAAAAATGTGAGTGGTGCGCCTGAGTGCGTGTGTGTGTATCTATGAGCACATTAGCATGTACATGAGGTTGTATATATATGTGTGTGTGTGTGTGCGTGTGCTGGCATGCATGTGTGTGAATTCACACGTGCTGTAGCCTGGTAGTGTAGTTCTGATGCCTAGCTTTCTGTGAGTATTGAAGAGTATGCCCTCACTTACCCCGCTTCTGTAACATTCACTAACCACAAGGCAGCTATTGTTTGGCTTACGTGTGTGTATGATAGTGGGTGTGGTCGTGCAGCAACCTGTCTGGGAAGGTCAGAGCTGCAGCGATCTGTCTGCGCATTCAGCGCCTCTGGGTATTTGTGAGTGTCTCTCTGTCAGGCGGTGTCATTATGCGTGTCACTAATGAGCTGCCGTGTGCCCGGGCTTGTAAACTGACTGCTCTTGAGCGCGAGGGTTGCTCACGTTTTTATTGCTATCAGGTCAGGGCCTTGTGGCCGTGGGTGTCAAGTGCTTCTAGAGCACGCGCGAGTCTTCCAAGGGTTGCCCGGACCGTTTCCGGCTGCGCGCCTCAGGTGTTGTCAGAAATATCAGCGCCTCTTCCGCCTGCCAATATGTTCTGAGATTGTCCGCGAGCTGCATACGGGTAACACGGATAAAAGAAGCGACAGTGCAAACATACGTTAGGTGTGGCGTGTTTACTGTATTTAATATAACACTGATAAGTGCGCTGCCACTAGACCCTCGCCTTAATTGTGGGTTCAATATTACAATATTCGGCACTGTACTCACTATTAAACTGACATGTTTGCCACTCGTAGGTGGTGTGCTGAATATCACACGTTAATGGTGTCAATAGGTGGTGTATTGTGGCACACTGTGCAAAATGCTATTTATTGAAATGCCATGTGCAACAAAAACAAGAGGTGCCCCAAGGAGAGAGAAAGGGGAGAGTGGTGTACAAAGAGATGGCACGAGGAAAAGGAAAGAGCAAAGCGATTTAAAAAGAGGAGGCTAGAGGAGCGATAAAAGGCGGGACATTATAAAAAGAGGTACCCTCAGGAGAGAAACAGAGATAGAGCGATTTAAAAAGACTTGCCTGGAGTAGGGAGAAAAACTAGAGCCATTTAAGTGAAAGGGGGAAAACATATTAAGTTACTGAATGCCGACATTAAACAAAAGGGGTTACAGAGGAGGCTCTGCGTTTCAAGCTAATATTAACAAAAGAAAAACAATGAAATGGAAACAGCATAGAACGTCAGCGCTTCGCCGTGAGATGGATCCAAAAAAACAGAGCTGCTCCAGCAACAGGAAGGAGGGGGCCGCTCAGCGAAGCTTTTATCAGCATCGCGCGCCTCTCTGCAGACTCCCCTGCATTCCAGAGAGGCGCGCGACGCGATGCTGTCTGCCGTGCCATGCCGTGGAGACAAGACCTGGCCGCGCGCACAACGTTATCCTATGGAAAAACGCTGCGCGCGGCCAGGTCTTGTATCCCTTCGTCGGTCTCAGACTGCTGAGACGACGGCTATAGTTCTCGCTTGCGAGAACGCGCTTTCAGCGTGTTCGTCGTAGGCGAGACCTAAAAATCCTTTTGAACAGGCGACTATTCATGGGGATTCTATGTGCAAACACAGCAACAAGCTTAAAAATGTTCTCACTATTCTCAAAAATGCAGGCTTGACCATAAAACTGGATGAGTGTAAAGTTGGGTTGGATTCTGTGAACTATTTGGGGCACCACATCTCCAAGGATGGTATTAAACCAAAATTAGACCTCGTGGTAGCTGTTAAAGAAGCTCCTCACCCTACTTCGAAAAAAGAGTTCAAATCTTTTATGGGGCTAGTAGAGTACATGGCCATATTTGTGAAGAACTTTTCACACTACACCGCACCGTTTAGGCCTGTGTTAAAAAAGGGGGTTCAATTTGTGTGGGACGATGCTTGTAAGGAATCCTTTGAGAATGTCAAACATGCAATCGTAAGTGCACCATCTTTGGATAATTTTGAGATGGCATGGAAGACAGATGCCAGAACCAAAGCGCTAGGTGCAACTCTGGTACAAGTGGTTGATGGGAAAGAAAGAGTTGTGGCGTTTGCGTCAAGAGTGCTGAAGGAAGCGGAGTCAAATTACTCAACCATTGAAACGGAAGCCCTGGCGTCTTTTTGGGGATCACACACTTCAAGTTTTTCTTGTGGGATCTTCCTTTCACTTTAAAAACTGACCATAAACCCCTGATGTTCATTTTATCCTCCAAAGGGAGGGAACATTCGACTCCAAGTATAGCTAAGTGGGTGATGGGGCAGGAAGGCTACAGTTTTAGGATTGATTTCTTTGAAGGGAAAAGGAATTCAGTGGCTGATTGTCTCTCATGCTTACCGTGTGAGAGGAGTGGTGTGGATGGTGAAGACAAATTTGAAGATGTGCTACTAGTTGACCATCCTGGCATTTCCAAAGAAGAGTGAGCTATTTGTGCCACCAGCGATTCCACCATTATTGCACTTAAAGGCATTATTGTCAAAGGATGGCCCCCAAAACCTAATGGGTTGAGTGAAGACATCCATCGTTTCTGGGATGTAAGGCATGAGTTACATATCTATAAAGACATGATTATGAGAGAGGAGAAGGTTGTTCCTCCTGAAAAATTGTGGGAGAGGATTATTGGTCTGGCACACGAGGGACACCTCGGGCTTAGTATCACCAAAGCCAAGGTGAGGTCAACCTACTGGTTCCCTAGCCTGGATAGTTTGGTGGAAGAAAAAGTCAAGGAGTGTATGACATGTTCTATGAGTGATAAGCGCAAGCACTTAAGGAAAGCGCTGTTGTCTCGTGTGACTATTCCCACCAAACCTTCGGACAAACTGGAACTCAACATCATTGGGCCTCTTAATTGTTCTGCATGGGCTGGGAAGTTTATCATCATATTGGTAGATTACTTTTCACATTGGATCATGGTTAAGGCTGTTAATCACATCACCACTCAGGATATGGTTGACTTCCTTTCTAATGTTTTCATGAGAGAAGGAATACCTGGTTCCATTGTGACCGATAATGGTGTTCAATTTTTGTCAGAGAGATGAGCGAGTTCCTCAAGGATCTGTCTATTGTACACCTTAAGACAGTCTTGTATTGCCCTTAAGCAAACGGTTTAGTGGAAAGGGGAACCGTATGTTAAAAGAGTGTAGTCAATCAGCACATGTAACGAAAGTTCCCGTTGTCTTAAAGAAGTTATTGTGGTCTTACCACACTGCTGCTAACTGTGTTACTGGGGTTTCTCCTTTCATGATGCTTAAAGGTCACCTACCTGGTACTAAATTGTTTCCCAGTTTGTTAGGTAGTGGAGAAACCCGTTGGTTTCACCAGGACTGTGTGGGGGATTGTGTCAAAACAAACACAAGGAGATGATGGATGGAGAGCTGAAACTTTTCAGACACTCACCCCCAGTCACAGATTTGGGTTGAATCCATCATCGTTCTTTAGCTCACTTCACCACCCTAGCTCAGACACAGCTATATGCAAATCAGTCTTGACCCTGTGCCTCATGGAAACACACAAAAACATCAGGATGTATATAAAAGGAGATATGATATCAAGCATGGTGTGTTTCCTGGCAAATGGAGAGTGGGGGATTGGGTAGTCATCAGAACACCTGAGACTGCCAAGAGTGGTGTTACTAAATTTTCTAAACCTCAGTGAGTGGTTAAAGTTGATTTTAATGTTGTAACTCTGGAAGATGGTAGAGTGTGGAGCATGGATAACATTTCCAATTCTAATCTTCCTCTGTGGAAAATGTTCATAACACATCTGGCTCTGCTTCCACCTCGCAGGGTCACTCGGAGAGGAGCGGCACTTTTCGTCCTCATCATCCACCCACTGGCGTAACGAAAAGTAAGGGGGCCTCCCTGCACGGTACTTAGAGGGGCCCCCTCCGGGCTCAATCAGGAGCTCTCCGGCCACAGTGCAGTGCCAATGGGGTCCCTTGGAGCTAGAGGCCCCCCCCGCACGGTGGGGGCTGCGGGGGCCTGTGTTACGCCTCTGCATCCGCTCCGGTAGCACCAGGAGTATGTTTTTAAATAATTTCCCTCCCATGGGAAGAAGTATTGTAATTATCTAGTTATCACTGTAACATATTCCTGGGCACTATTTATGTTACCTTTATATTCACATGTATAATTGTCCCTACTATTTCCTTGTCCCCCGCCCCCTTCCTTTCCTTCCTTGGTTTGACCGGTATGGAATTTTGTGAAGCATACCGACTGTCAGTTGCGGCGACTTGAGCTTATACTATGACGAGAACACATTCTTCTGACTACTTCCTGTCTGTTTTCCTTATTTACACCACATTTACTCTCATTGAAGCTAAACAAAAGAAACATCATTCTGTTCTTGGGAAAGTGATTTTACATCTCAAAGCAGAATTTACACATTTGCTTTTGCGTGAAAAGTCTGTGCTCAGGGTGAGACAGAGACAGAAGATGGTCCTACTGAGAAGATGGCTGCAAGCCAAAGTTAACATAAGCACAGTGCCCAACATAATGTCTTCGTTTTAACTACATGTCAATTACATCATGTTAATACTCCTGTGCATTTAATTATAAAATCCTGTTTCTCTTCTATTGCTATGTATTGCTTGCTGTGTATTACAGTGACACTTGGCATAACTGCATGCCTTCCACTTGTGCTCTTTTTTTAACAGCCATGTATGACTGAGATTTGCTTCTTCCGCTGGCCCTGGCTTTAGATTTGCCGCTTCCTGTGGAATGTATTGTTCCTGTGGAATGAGACTAGGGGGAGTGTGAGACTGAAAAGTGAGCACAGAAGGATTGGCAAGTCGAGGAGAAATTGTTCGAAATGTCTCACGGGGGTATAGAGAATCTATAAGACAGATGTGGGGCGTGAGATCTATCGCGTATCATGGACTGAGCATGACAGCACTCTTTCAGACCTCATATAAGAGCAAGTCTGCGCGTGCTTTTAGCCAGAACTTAGTCAAAACGTTGGTGAAAGCTAGAAACGAGAAACACGTGTGGTACAATGTTTGGTTTGTGTGATCCCGTTATTTGAACACTCGGGGCTCACAAACGCTCAGCACAGAGACACTATTTTAAATTAATGAAACTCGATGTCCCAGGGCAGCTTTTCAAATAACAGCTGTGTTTGTACTAGTCAAGTTCATCTCAAATGTCACCACAGCACGAAGCAGCCGAGTGATCTAAGGAAAGCCCTTACACTGTCGTTGAAATTACCCGCACCGGGTGTCCTCACAATTACTGCCAACGCAAATACAACGGTGAGGGTTATAAAAATAGATAACCTCACAAAATTGATGAGGAGCCAGATTACAATGGGAGAGTGCGTTTCCTCGCGTTAGGTTGTGTGGGGGTAACAATCCTTTGGAAGAAAGGATGCAACCAGATTCCACGAATTGAAATGCACAATTTACATTCTGGCATCAAAGTCTAATGGGGCAATGTTTTGCCGTCTTTAAACTGTATAATGAAAGTCTCATCATTTTCAGGTTCAAATTAGGTCCTGACATGTTTGACGTAGATACAAATTTTCAAAATCCAAAGTTTCTTTTACTTAACACACAGCAACTTGTTTATTGTGTAGTCACTAATGATTAGATTACTTAACGGTAATCTTCATTACCTGGAAGTAGCGTGTCATTACCTCTTGTCCCCTTCCTTGTCCCAATCCCTACACATTGGGAATATGCTCAAATGGAATGACTAAGGGCCAGATTTACATAGCTGCCAAGGTTTCAGATTGCTATGTGTGACATTTTCCTAATTTCTGAGAATTTATGAGTGACATTTCAATGACTATGAGTGACACTGTCTTGCGGGCAAAATCAACTAATGAAGATTAGGGAAACCGATAAATATCAGAAATTACGCCCACTTGAGCAACAAGAAACTCTAACAAGGTCTTCAAACCGGAGACAGACTGCATGACTGCAGTTCTCAGTGACAGTGACATTTTCCCCCTGAAATAAAACCAAGCACATAAGCCCATGGAAAAATTCAAATATCAGAAATTACCCCCTTTAAAACAGTAATAGGCTTTGGAAAGTCTTTCAAGCTGCTGCATAGTCTCTGAATTGCAAAGTTACTAACCTACTGCCCCTTTCTAAGATGAATGTTAATTTAGAGGAAGGGGATGAGAGGACCCATTTTATAATTCATGCTAGCAAAAGGCTTGTCTAAAAAACTCCATGGAGATAGAAATTGCAAATGCAATCGTTTAGACAAAAACGCAGTCATTTAGATAAGATCCAGAGTATGTGTAATACAAGATTAAATAAACTAGTGTCACTGCTAAACAATTCACAAGCAACAGGTTATGAAATAATTGCGTAATATAATGTGAACGCAGAGCCCGCACATTGCCCAGAACAGAAGGGCCCCTGCACACATTGGTTTTCAGAAGGTGCTGTCACAGAGCTAACACATAGATACTAAGCACGTGAGCTGAGTTCTCTGGTTCTGAAAGTAGTGGGACTGGCAGCGCGCTAACGCTTTTAATAAAATTGAAAGTACAGTTTGAAGAAAACTGATACCTCACTGAGGCAACTTACTGTGTGATTCGACTCGAGGAATGGCAATTGTTGTACAACGGCCTTCAGTTTAGTCTAAGGAAGCCTGGATAATAATGCGTCCATATCTGCTCTTAATATGCCGTCTGCACGCGACCTTTGACACACTCCGTCTAAATCCTAAAACCCTACAAGCACAGAAATGAAAGTCTATCTAGCTCCTTTGCTGACGTCCGCCGGCCGCAGCATGAGCCGCACAGGGACGCATCGCTGCAGCACACTGCATGATGCACTCTGCAGCAGAGCAGGCTCTTTCTCCCAGTCCCTGCCTGACTCGCTAACTCGTCCCCGGCCCGCCCGTCGCATTCATTTGCGCCTGCAATCACCCAATGCCTCTGATGTGCGGCGGGCGGCCGGAGGGTCCTATCGGTGTGTGACACATTATTCATTCACTCTGGGTCTCGGCGCCCCCACCGGTCTGGCAAACTGAAGTGGGGGGAGTCGTTGCGGTGCTGTGCTGCGCACCGCGGCAGACAGTCGGCAGTGGACCAGAGGACTCGTGGGCTCACATTGAATACCCCGCCGCTTCTGCCTCGTCACTTCCCCTTCCTCCAGGACCGGACGTTACAAAGGGAGTACTACCGCCGCGCCGCAGGAAATGCAGCCTGGCGCCAGGCACTAGGCTGCGCAGATTTGTTTCTTAGTTGTGCTCTCGGCCACTTGAGCAGCAGAGCCGGCACACAGGCGCCGCCGGTGGCGCGTGCTGGCACCTGCATAGCCAACATTTCAAAGTGGCATAAATGCGTGACAATGCATTTCAGTGCGGTGATGCGGCACACCGCACTGAAATGCGTGAGCGTCACGGCTGATGTGTGATGCTTGACAGGCATGGATTTATATGTTGGCATTCCTGAAACAGCCGTACAGGTGGATAGCGGTTCCACCGCTGTCATCCTGTAGGGCAGTAGCGGCCCGTGGTGGGAGTGCTGCGGGGCACTGACGTGGGGCGGGGGAGGGGTAGGGGTAGTAAACTACGGATTACGGCCGATTAGAGGTAAGTAAACATATACATAAATAAAACAAATTTCGTTGCACGCGCTGCATCGCCAAATGCGCGAGTGGGTATGTGGTACAGGATGGGAAAGCAGGTGAAGGCGGCAGGAGGGTGAACCAGCACGACAAACTAAGGGCAAAGCCTGGCATTTGAGGCAGTTGACTGGTGTGAGAAATAAGTGGGGACTGCAGCAGGCGGTGCGGTGTGGGTGGCCACAGGCTATAGATTATTATTATTATTATTATTAAAGAAATTTGTAAATAGCGCAACTTAACCCGTAGGCATCAAGGCGCTGGGGGATGGTAAACTGAGGACTCAAAAATCACCCAAAGAAGAATTAGGGATAAGCCTCTTGGAAAAGCCAGGTCTTTAGCGCTTTACGAAACAGAGTATGGGAAGAGATCAGCTTCAGGACGTTGGGGAGCGTATTCCAAAGTCTTGGTGCAAGGAAGCGGAAGGACCTTCCACCCCATCTGGCCTTGGATATACGAGGGACAACTAGTAAGCTTTTACTAGAAGAGCGGAGTGTTCTAAAAGGGGTATAAAAGGCCACAAGGTCACGGATGGCCTCCGGGCCGGATTCGTTAAGGGCACGGTGTGTAAGGCATAGTGCCTTAAAATTGATCCTCGCCTGCATGGGGAGCCAGTGCAGATTTTTCCTAATGGCTGTACCAGAGGAGCGTTTGGGGGCCCCCACAACAAACCGGCCAGTTGCATTCTGCACAGTCTGGAGGCGCTGGACCAAACCACTGCTAATGCCAAAATAAAGGGCATTGCAATAGTCGAGTCTAGAACAAATAAGCGCCATTACTACCTGTTTGCGCGCCTCAGGGGAGAGATAATGCATAATTTTTCTTAAAATCCTAAGAGCATTGCAGCAGGTGGACACAGTCCTACTGACCTGCTTATCAAGCGAAAGAGCAGTGTCCAGGGTGACCCTGAGGATGCGGGCGAAGAGGGACGGCGAGGGACAGGCACCTAGGACAGAAGGCCACCATTCCATCGACCAGGTCTCACTTTTGCCTCCAAAGATGAGGACCTTCGTTTTCTCCCCGTTCAACTTGAGGAAGTTCTTAACCATCCATCCGGCGACCGCCTCCATACAGTTTTTGAAGTTGAGAGCAGTCATGCAAACAGATTGAGATACGGAGGCCATCATCTGCGTGTCGTCGGCGTAGGAAAGAACTTCTAACCCAAAAGATCTTATGAGTCTGGCGAGTGGGGCGACATAGATATTAAAAAGCGTTGGGCTCAACGAGGAGCCCTGGGGGACCCCACACTTCACAGGCTTTATGGGTGACATGTACTCGCCTAGCTTAACCCTTTGCTTCCGTTGGTCTAGGAAGGATGTTAGGAGGCTAAGTGCAGAGCCCTTGACTCCCAGTTCACTAACCAGAATGGTAGGGGACAGGGTGTCGAAAGCTGCCGTAAGGTCGAGTAACACCAGTAAGGTGGTCTGACCGGTGTCGACCCTAGACCGGATGCTGTGGACAACCACTGTAAGCGCCGACTCAGTGCTGTGAGTCCTACGGAAGCCATGCTGAGATGGATCAAGGGCATTGGTACGGTCAAGGAAGGCACTCAGATGTAAATTAAGATGGGCCTCCAAGACTTTAGCAGGGGCAGGGAGAAGAGAAATGGGACGGAAGTTCTTTAATGTCCCAGGGTCTAGGGAGGGTTTTTTCAGTAGTGGCTTGACAGTGGCCAGTTCCCAGGAAAGGGGATATACCCCCTCTGAAATGGCCAAATTCATAACCTCCAACAAGGGGGGTAGAATAATCTGTCTGTAATCCTTGAGGACCTTTAGGGGGCATGGGTCTAAAGGTGAACCGGACTTAAGCTTGTCCAACAGCGTGCTAAGATGGGTGGGAGTGATAGGGGGGAACTGGGAAAAGGAAAGTGAAGAGACCGGAACGTGAGTTTCCGAACTAGCGGTTGGAGAGGTGGTGAGTAAGGAGCTGGAATTGAGAGTTTCTAGGTCTGTGTAAATGTCCGTGATCTTCTCATGGAAGAACGTGGAAATCTGGTCGCACAGAACCTGGGAGGCTGTTATGGAGTCAGGAGTCTGAATAAGGTAAAGGTTATCTGCTATCTTAAACAAGTCCCTCGAAGAAGATTTAAGCGAGGACGTGAGGTTGGAGTAGTAGGCCTGTTTTTCTGTCAGCACAGCGGCCTTATAACCTTTGAGAAGGGATTTGTGTTTATCCCTCTCTAAGGGGTCCAAATATGTTCTCCAAAGCCTTTCCTGCCTCCTACATCCTTGTCTGAGAGTCCTGAGGGAGTCAGAATACCATGGCGCGGATGGTCGTTTCCTAGCCGAATAAGCTTGCCGGACAGGGGCAAGCGAGTTGACAGCCTCCATTATGTTATTAGAGAGGTCAAGAGCCGCTGTGTGAACATCCCCGGTAGCATGGGGCTTGAGAGTGGCCAGAAAAGGAGTAAGGGAGTCATTGGTAATCTCCTCAAAGTTTCTTCTCATTACCCACCTAGTGTGCTCAGACCGAGGGCCGGTAGGAGGGGAGAAGGAGAAATCTAAAGGGACAGCAAAATGGTCCGACCACGACAGAGGGAAAGGGGTGCCAGTAAGAAGACGGGAATCGTTGCTAAAGACCCCGTCCAGGGTGTGCCCAGCTAGGTGGGTAGGCCCAGGCGTTAGCAACGGTAGACCATAGGAGGATAGAAAATCCAACAGATGGGCTGTGTCAGGGGAGTTGTAATTTTCCAAATGGAAATTAAAGTCTCCTAAGATGGTTAGACTAGGCTCATCAATATAGGGCTCTATGATCTTAAGGAGTTCTAAACTGAACACGGACCTAAGACCAGGAGGTCTATAGATCAGAAATACATAGCCTGAAGGCGTTCGAGCGGGGAGGTCAGATGGACAGTCCGACATTTTGTAGAGTTGTGGTACAGTATCCCCAAGCCTCCTCCCACTCGACCCACTCTATCCATCCTGGCCAGCGAATAACCATCAGGGATGGCATAGATTACAGTACACAGAAACAGGCCTGTCACCCTAGACACTCTTACTTTAGTTTTAGTATAGCATGGGTTGTGGTGATACAAAATTTTTATTACCACCAGTCAATTTTTCTCTGGCTTTTTACATCCATCCACGTGTCAAGAAATAATACGGTACACACACGGTAAACATCCAATCTGTCGTAATACCGTCACCCACCAAACAATATTTGTGGAAAAAGTGTGGAGAAGAGAGTGAGTCCCTCACGGAAGAACCGCCAATCGGGTTATCTGACTAGCAATTGCCAGTATACCCAATTATCATCATCGGTGACTCACTCTCATAACAGTGGGAAATGAAGACAAACACCAGAAAAAGACCGACAACATATAACAGTGCTTCTTCTCAACATCAGCCCCACAATCTGCTGATTGTTCCTATCATAGCAAGTCGACGTTTACCCTTGCTGTACTTATGTGCACATCTAACACAAAACCCCCAGTGAGAAAAGAAAACGTGAATCTCACACAGTTAAAATAGAAGAGTTCACTGGCCACTCTGGGTTTATTCTGGGCTGTGAATCCTTCCAGCTTAAAAATGACTCACACCATACACAGTCTCAGGTGGGTCATAGTCGCCAACATGTTTCGTTGCTCTTATTTTCCGCAACTTCTTCAGGGCAAGTGGGGGTTACCCACTGCAATTGCCACTTTCTTTCAACACACACCTGGGGTTAGCGTCTTTCACGCATACCTGCTACCCCTTTTAAACTGTATGCCCGTGTCCTTAAAGATCACGTGTTTAATTCCGAAAACCCGCTATCGTCGGGTGTCCCACGCTCGGTCACCAGCACTTCTGGGGACAGGGCGCGGTTGAGAAGAAGAAGTGCTGGTGTTTACCGTGTGTGTACCGCATTAATTCTTGACACGTGGATGGATGTAAATAGCCAGAGAAAAATTGGCTAAATTCTGCAATCTGAACTGTTACTGTTATTCAGATAATACACAAATCAAATTTATGTACGGAAGACCATTTGACTTTGACTCTCACTCATGGATATTAACTAATGTAGTCAAAGAAAGAATGACCTCTAACCACAGCAAAAATTACACGTCACAAACTGAAGTATTCATTTGCATCGAATGCATCACACACCACCCATCAACAATATGGCCGCAGCAATCAGGCATGCCACCAAACAACTGAGCCTAAGTGAGGAATCAAGGGGTAACAATGGACTCCAATCTTTCAGTCATAATCCAAATGGGTTTGTCCAATATGTTTCAACTCCATAGTTTGGCATATTTTTCCTTCCTACCGATTATAAATATAGCTCTGCCCCATTGCTTGAAATGCTTGATCGCACCACTAGCTGAATGTGTTAGCCCCCCAAAGGTTGTGTCTTATGGCTCACCTGCCACCCAGTATGGCAGGTCTATTAAAATCCATGGGAAAGAGAGAGACCTCATCCACAAGTGTCATCAATCCAAATCCTGTGCTCTGTAATACTCTTCAATCACCATTAATAATGGCTCAGCACACCAAATTTGAAAATGTAGCCTTACCAGAAGCTAAGAGGGACCGAAGAGTGTCAAAAACATTCTTGGAGTCCATTAAATGCCAATTAGCATCACAGTGAAGAATTTGAACATCCAGAGTAAAATTGCCATGTACTACAGCAAAGGCAAACATGGTCCAGGTGTCAAGTGCCTCCAAATGAAAGGTGAAATGTATTTACACTAACCAAGGGCCTGAAGACAGCAATTGGATACAGAAGTCCACATACCCAGACCCTGGTTCATGAGGAACTAACCAAGAATGAAAAGGCTCACAGGAAAAGCACCACAAGAATTTAACAACCCAAACAATAAATATGATGTCTGAAGCCCAAGACACCAAATTCCAGTCGTGGAGGACTTGGGATAGCAAGCATAAAGAGTATACAACCTGGACCGACCACTACTAGAACACACACTTTCAGGATAATACCATAACACAGCCCATAACTCCTTTACAATGACCATCAAACAGATCTCAATGTATTTACTCAAGTGAAATGGCAGACATGCCTTAAGATAAACCTACTCAGACAGGAACAGAAAGAATAGGACTTGCTGTAAAAAAACAACACTCAAATTTATGGAAAGTTAGATTCCGAATATATAACCAGGCTGAACACCACCAGTATTATAAAATCCAAACATTGGGGTGCTAAAAATAGAGTGATTTGGATTAAACAACAGCCCTCCACTACAGAATGCAAAGTGTGCAAAGTGTGCATTAGAATTAAGTATAGACCCCTGGAAAACCATTATCTAACCTGGCAGATGGGGTTCAAACGAATAAGGATGGTCATCCAAAGACACTGATAACCCTAGAGAAATATGACCATAACTTAAACCCACAGAGGCTTTGTAAAGCACATCACTTTGTTCAAGTCATGACCGCCACATTGAAAGAACAAGTACTTCATTGAGGAATTCTCAGATTTCCTCACCACCTTCTTCAAATCTGATATGCCCATGCTACACTCTTGGGCGATTTCAGACTCCCTAACAACACAAGCTAAATAAAAAAGAGACACCTTCTTCAACCTCATTGATACACTCAATGTGGTTCAGCATGCAGCACAATTAACATGCTCCAAAGGCCACAGCCTCAACCTTATCACCAATAATCCAATGTAAGCCACCCAAACCCCTGGGCTGGACCGACCACCTAGCCACCCCTATCTCGATGTTCAGTGTCCTACAAATTCTACAGAGACTTTTCAATGTGCGACCTAATGCTTGAACTCATTACTCACACTATCAACAAGGCAGGCACAGTATGTCTGAGTGCCATCTCTAGATGGTGTGCAAACTACCAATGCACGTTACTCAAAGAGGAGATTGCATTCCGTGCAGAGTGGAGGCTAGCTCTGGGAAGGGAAATATCCCAAATGAGAGTTGCATAGTAGAGCATGATAGGGTATACGCCCATTCCAGTGCCTGCCTAGAGAATTCTCCCCAGTGGCACATTCACATATTAGCATTTGAGATGCTGGTAAAATGATGACGCTTGGGTAGGATCCTTATATGGACCCTTAAAAGTATGAGATTTCCTTGTACAAGTACTGACGAGGCTTAAAGAAACCAATAATAGGGGCTGAAACATGTGGACATTGGATATATGAAGCCCACCAATCACATAGCTTCTCATCTAGAGAAAAAACCTACAGAGTTCTGCTAAATAAGGACCCATTAAATAGGTCCTATATTAACATAATAAAGTTTCAAAATATTCAATCAGACGCTTAAAAACGCTGATCAATATATTTAAAAAAATGTACATCAACTGACTTTTTTTATGTTGTAGGTTTGTGGATGTATGTAATCATCCATAACAAAGTTGTGTATGATAATTATAACACAAAACACAAGTGTTAAAATATTGATATAAGGGAGAGGATAACACAAGAAACATTTGCAAAACATGCAAAAACGTTGTGAGCATATGTGTTTTTCTGAGAAAAAAATATGCATTACTCAAAGGGAATTATAAATATATATTTAGGAGAACCAGCAATGAATTTACCGCCATCTAAGTCTTACGATTTTAAACAAAAAAAAATCATCTATCCCTCAGAGAGTAACCTCTTTTTTCATGTATCTACTAAAAAAAGCATGAAGATTCACCAATAGGGCCCAAAAGACAAAAGAGTGAATTAATGGTTGGTTTAACAACGATTGCAGGAATTTGAAACTGAGGATACGAAAATGGGAAAGACAGTTAAGGAAAAAAGCAGATAATGGGACAATGGAGAGCCTCCGAGTGGCTAAAACTGGAATATAAAAATTAAATAAGAGAAAGAAAATTAGAATATAAGTCAGAAAATTGGCAAACTATGTTAGAAATGATAAATACAAATAATACAAGGTTATTCTGGCAACTGGTAAAAGAGGGAAATGTACATGGGGAAATGCGGTGGTTGGTGGGGGAAGATGATTGGGTTAATCATCTGAGTAATTTGTATAAGGGTCACAATTTGAAGAAGACACTGGAACTAAGACCCGAGGAGATAGAGCAATTAATACCGCACTTCTCTTTTCAAAATATAAAAAAAACGATTCGATCTTTAACGCTAACTAAAGGCACAGGGCCAGATAACCTGCCTGCAATTATATTAAAAAATAGTACTGATTGGTGGGCAAACTTCCTAAAAACAACCTTCCAAAATATTCTAGTTTCTGGGATTTTCACAGAAAGTTGGAAGGGGCCAATTGTTAGGCCAATTTGTAAAAAGGAGGACTCTACTTTGCCCCAGAATCACTGCCTTATAAGCTTGCTAGATGTGGGGGAGAAGGTTTTCTCTAAGATATTGCTAGGGGTACTGAAGTACTGGGCAAAACAACACAATCTGATACCAGTAGAACAAGGGGGGTTCAAAGAGGGCCACTCAACCATTGATCACTGCCTTACTCTATGGCAGAGGTCTTCATATTTTGGATGCTGAGACCCCGTCAAAACTATCAGTTGTGAGAACCCCCTCCTTGCAAAAAATTCTAAACCTATAGATGGGCTACTGGCATTATGAGGACCTAATTATGTGGCAGTTTTGACTAAATTGTGTGGTGAGAAAATGTAAATAATGCTTTGTGATGCAACATATTTTGATATAGTATTGCTTCATTATTTTGACATTTTTTACACAGTCACACTGAAGAAAGATTTCACCTCGTCAGTACCAGTTTATAACCAAAATACCACAATAAACAACAGAAAGATGTCTAGTCAACCTTTGTGAAGGGCCTTCACTCCGCAGGAATACATGTTGCCACATTAAAAGCTCACCTGGCCCTACCCAGGAGCTGCAAGGGTCCCTTAAAACCCTGGCGGTCTTGTGCAGAGTTAAGCAGTTTACCCACACCTCTTTCCTCCCACCCCCTCCCTTCCATCCTTCTCTCCTCTCTCAACCCCGGATCCCTCTCTCACTTTGCAGGCCATTTTCTTTTGCCCCTGTTTACAACTTTTGAGCTCTCCCTATTCAACCTCTCACCTCACGCTTGATCACCTCTTGCCATTCTGTCCTTTCACCACCCTCATCTCCAACAGTCTCTTGCATTTATCTCATGACCTCTCTGGCCCGTTACACTCTCTGGCCCCTCAACACTTCTCATTCACCTCAAGTCTCTCCCTTCAAATTTCTGTCTATTTGTATCTTACACCACTCCAGTTTCCCCATTCATCTTTGACATCTCCCCTTTGTTCTTTCACACCTTCTTGAAACAAAGTCCTTCTCCCCTGTTACCTCAGCATCCATCCCAGTACGCCCTCTCCTGTCTCTCACCCATGTTGCATCAATTTCTCTTTTTACATCACAGATCATCTCTCAGCTATCTTCTCACACAGGTTAACAGTATCCGTCCGCTGTGCCCTAACCTGTCGCACACACTCACCCCTACTCTTACATTTCTGCACATCCTTCGGCACTTCACATTTCTCCTCATCCCTGACCTGTTAAATGCAATTCTCTTGTTCCCTTGCTGTCCTCTAACATCCCGTCTCCTCTCACCCTCTCATCTCTCCTCACCGAGCACACGGGTCGGTTTATAGTATAAATTGACCTATGAGGCTCCTCTTGGCCTGTGCCACTCTTCTTATCGTTCTCTAATTCAGGAAGGCAGAAATTGTCGGTCTCACTGTTTTGGTGCAGGCCGCACAGTTTTGGAACTTGCACCTTCCTTTGCTTCGCTCCACCAACAATCTATTATCCTTTAGGGAGCTATATAAAAACCTGGCTCTACGCCCTGTAGGTTACCCTATTTGGCTGGCTCTCCTTCCCCTTTTGTGTGTTTCTCATTTGCCATTTTAGGCAGCAGATGGTTATTAGCTCTAGGACACCTTTTGGTAACAGTAGCACACTACAAATGGAAATAATAATAGGCAGAAGTGTGACCGGGAATGTGTGACCCCCTTTCTATCACTCCACGACCCCCTGGTGTAGAGCCATTATGATGGTGGTCACCCCTCGAATATTTGAAAAACACTGGTGAAATTTCTCTTAAAATAGGATTTGTGTAAGTGCCCCACAACCTGTGGGTCACACTGCAGCCAATTTGCACACACAATATATAATCCCAATTTGTGCCTCGAGTGTTTTGTACTGGGCACACAATCATCTTACTGAGGTATATAACTTTTAGAAGACTGTGCTGAAAATGCCCTGTTTTGTCCTATTTTTCCTACACTTCCCGGGAAGAGACTCTTTTTACCCCAATAATGGCCTTGAGAATGTCAGGCTTGCTCACTATGTTTACTTATACCAATTTGTAGTTAGTATCGAAACCACCAGGGTTCTTTTTGGGTTCCCTGTCCATCACTGAGTACATTAGATACTACTGATGTACTAAATTACATCTAGTAAAGGTAATCGTTTTTAAACATGAACATTCATGAAGACCATCATGCCTTCGTGATGACGTCATTTGTTTAACAAGGAGAAAAGCCATTTTGGGAGCCCACATGACTAAATTAGCAGAATAATTATAGTATACGGTAGTAATATTATTGTCTAATCAATCTGGTTAGTACTCGCCCTCAGCTGAATGACTTCAAAGTGCTCTCAAATGTGATGGCAGCCCGGTAAAGTGATTTGCACAAAATCACACAATCTGATCAAGCAAGAAAGCTGTGATTTTGATTCCAACTTCCCGACTTAAATATTGCACAGATAGCCATTGTGTGGATATCCACTTCTCTAATATTAAACACCATAGACAAAGCTCTGGGTTTATATTTCTGCGAGTATCTTTGCACAGTGTTGTCCGTAAATTGCATGTTGCATCAATATGACATAAACAATCCTTCCTAAGAAAAGGACAAAGTTAAGGGTAATAGTAATCAAACAGGGCTATTTGGGAAGTGTCAACACCACACTGAAAGCCAATATATAAAAGGACATTTAAGAGATCTCACGGAGCTCTGACAAGCATTCACAGGGAAAGGCGAAGGATACCCTTGCTGTAGAAAAACTACCTCGGCTGCTGACAAACTCGAAGGCACACTTTCTGCATTTAAACTCCCGGAGCAAGTAAAAGCAGTAAAGTACCCGTGGGGGGCAGAGAGGAGTGTGGTACTTACTGCACAGGAACAGAACTGCAGGCAGTCAGCACTGCCTGACACTGGTTTCAAGAGCCTGCTTTTCATGTGGCCACTCACTACTTGTTGCCTCGGACTTCTTCTGGACTTTCGGCCTGATTTCTATGGTCCTTGACTTGGAGCCTCGCTTTCACCTACGCTATTTTCGGATCACTGAAAGAATATCGACGGACAGAATATCGACCATCAAAAATATCGTTGAGAAAATATCGACAGTCAAAATATCGAGTTTCTATCTACAAACAGGTAAGTACAAAAATAACGAGTTAAAAATATCGTTTACAAAAATATAGTTGTAAAAAATATCGTATTTACTAAAAACAGTGTTAAATTAAATTAATATTAATAATTAATTACTAAAATATACTTAAAATTACTTAAATTAACTTATAATAATTAAATAATTAATGAAAGTTAAATAAATATTTTTTTATTTCATATTTATTAAACATATATATATATAGTAATAAAATATAATAAAATAATACCCAAAAACACCCCTTTACCCAAAAACTGAAAACTGACCCTGAACCCCAAAAATACCCCTTTACCCAAAAACTGAAAACTGACCCTGAACCCTAAAAATACCCCTTTGCCCAAAAACCGAAAACTGACCCTGAACCCTAAAAATACCCCTTTGCCCAAAAACTGAAAACTGACCCTGAACCCTAAAAATACCCCTTTACCCAAAAACCCAAAACTGACCCTGAACCCTAAAAATACCCCTTTACCCAAAAACCCAAAACTGACCCTGAACCCTAAAAATAAAAACGATATTACTTCACTTACCTTAAAAACGATATTACTTCACTTACCTTAAAAACAATATTTTGGCTGTCTATATTCTGTCCTGTCGATATTTTCTCCAAACGATATTTTGGAGTCGATATTATGTCCAAACGATATTTTGGAGTCGATATTATGTCTGTGCACCGCTATTTTCACATATTTGACCCCTGTATTGATGAAGAAAGGGAGACACCACCTGCATTTTGTAGGGACGCACTTTCGAGCATGAACAAAACTGCACTTCAGCAGAAAGGAAACACAATATCTGTTTAGCAAAACAAAATTGGAAAACTGCGGAATTAAGCACACATTGCAAGCTTGTGTGTGATCTACACATCTCCAGCATTACGTCATTCCCAATTTAATGTAACGTCAATCCCAATTTAATGAAACGCCCAATTTGGGTTACGGAAATGTTATTTAGGTACCAGATAACAATTCATTTGGCACTGTCACTGTTAGCAGCAGTTGGCTGAAAACGTAGAGGGGCGTCTCACCACTCCCACGAACATCAGCTTAACTTACAACACTGACAAAAAATCCACAACACAGAAAAACGTCTTATTGGTGTGATGGTCAAAAATATCAAAATAGCAAACGTTTGTTTCCAGTCATTCCTAACAAGTCCTCTGAAAAGAAACCCCTCTCAACTACCAAAACGCTAAAAAAAAAAGAAAAATCTGCTTAATTCAAAGGTCAGAGTACAGTAGTATACAGCAATGCTGAATACACTGGGTGCTTCACGGAACATAAGTACAGAAGCCTTGAGACACTTGACTTTTTATTTTCTGCAAAATCTTTCAGTGTGACCGGGAATGTGCGACCCCCTTTCTTTCACTCCACAACCTCCCTGGGGATTGCACCCCACAGTTTGAAGACCCCTCTATGGGCATTGGCAAAAATGGCAATGAAAGTGCTTGGCAGCTTGTTTTCCTGCTTTGTTGATTTCCGAGTAGCTTTGGATTCAGTAGATCCTAGTATACTGTGGCGTATGCTGGCAAAGCTCGGAATCAACAAGACAGTACTTTCTCTAATCCTGGAAATGCACTAAAAGAATTGGGCTAGGGTAATCTTGGATACCCTTGGAAATGTATCTAAGAAAATTCAGATAACGACTGGCCTGCGGCAGGGCTGTGTTTTGGCCCCATTGTTATTTTCGCTGTTCCTATCTGCCAAGTGAAATTAAATGAAATGAAAAGATAATTTATATAGCGCGATGGCTACCCTGGGGAGTCCCAGCGCTGCAGAGGTTGGGCTAAGGGAGAGTACGCTACATCTTATATCAGTTTATTAAAAACCCAGGTTTAAGGAGCTTTCGGAAAGTCAGTAGTTTATGCTCTGATCTGATTGTGAGGGGGAGCGTGTTCCAGATCTTGGCTAGGTTGTAGGACAAGTACACTGAAGGTTTAAGCCCTAAGATGGGGGGAACCCATATACCATGTCTGCTATAAGCGGATGATTTAGTGATAGCAGACATGACAGAGTTGGGCCTGCAAAAAAAAATGGGATACCTTTCATGAATAATGCGAAAAAAAAGCCTCGCAGTTAATTTAGAAAAGACAAAAATAATATTGCTGGGTAAAAGAAAGAGTTCCTTTTACTGGAAACTGGGTGAGGAAAGAGTTGAAGTAGTGGATAGATATAAATATTTGGGTATGTGGTTCGATAGTAAGTTAAATTGGAAGGATCACATACAGTCATTAAAAACGAGGGCTCTTTCCGCAGTATGGGGCCTTAAACATTTTAGGGAGAAGCATGGAGGTCCCTCGCTGTGGCCAATACTATCAGCTTTTAATGCATTGGTCCGCCCACAATTCCAGTATGGCGTTGAAGTTTTATTTATGGGGGGCGAATAGCATTGGAATTTAGAAAAGGGGAAATGCGTGAAACAGCTTTTTGCACTCCCTTTGTCAACTATGTTACAGGCTGTGCGAGTTAAATGTCACCTTGCAGCCTGGAATTTCCGGGGAATGCAAGCGACATTTAACTTCTGGCAGAGAATGAATGGGGAAGGACATCTAAAACTAGCATGTCTATGTAAAAAAGAAATAGAGACCAGTGACCTGAACTGGGCGTGCCAAGCTAAAAATTAATTAGACAAGTTATGTGTTAAACTTTCACCAGAACCAGACCAATGGAAATCAGAGCAGCAGGTCTCCAAGTCGGTATTACGGACCATTATAGTTATGAAGGCCCGAGAGGAAGATTTATGTTACTTGGAGTACTTGGAGAGTAAATCACCCATCCAGTTCCTGAAAAATAGGTGGGCTAAGGATTATATCTTCCCCTATATAGAGGCCATGCCTAACTCAAAATTTAGAAAGGTAATATTGGAATTTAGAGTTGGCCTGAACCCATTTAATACTAATAGGGCGATAAAATCCTCAATGACGAATGATCAAGGTCTGTGTTCCTGTGGCCTACAAATAAAATGCAGGAGTCCACATATCTTGATGGATTGTTTGTGATTTTTAGAAGAACGGAAAAAAAATTAAAACCCATTATTTTAGCTTATAAAACTTTGAGTAGGGACCGAGCCCTTAGTTTATTGATAAATATGAGATGTTTAAAGGTTACATGTGCAATGGGAAGATTTTTAACTGCAATACAGTAGTCGCTGAAGGAAATGGTAATATAGTTTGAAATTAGCACGTGATAGGAATTCGTCCTTATCTATGACCTGGGGATTGTCTTTGACTTTTGGCAACATGTACGAATGTATAAATGTATAGCTAATGTATAAGTAACCTTTTCCCTGCCTTGGTGATGAATTAAGAGCTTTTTATAGGTGGGCCAGATGTATATTATATAATTTATTAGGTTTTATTTTGCTTTATATTGTGCGTATGGTGACAATGTTAGTACAATCTACATTTTAATTGTTTGTAATGTGCTACTTGTTATGGCTATATATGCCAAATAAAAATATATATGACAACAAAACACCACCAATAGGGTGATGACACTAGACTTTACTTGAAAGTCTCCTCTGCTTTAGACAGGCAATGCCTCAAATACTGCTTGCATATCATCCAGATCTGGATACCCAGCAGTAAGCTGAAGGATGTATGACATTACAACGCATGCTTTTACATCACATGCCTTTACAACGCGGTATTTACAACGAATACCTTTACAACGCATAGTGCTTTTGGGCGCTGGATAGTGAATAGTTTAATTTACTATTCCAACTCCAGTCCCCCTGGATAGTAGGGAAGGTGTTGGATAGTACATCAAACCTATTCCCTATCCTAGAGCGCCCCCCAGCGCAATGTGTTGGAATGGTTTGCGTTGTAAAAGTTGCGTCGTAAAGGCACTGCTTGGTAAAAGTTGCGTTGTAAAGTATGTTTACCAAGCTGAAGCTCAACCCAACCAAGACAGTATTCCTGTTATTGGCCAAGGACAATCAACAAGACACAGTACAAACCTGGCTCAATTACATGGATCTTGACGGCTTGAGACCTAACTTTCAATGGATGCTTAGTAACTTAGATTCACCATGTACACCAACCTCATGCTCAAGGAACACATTGCCCCAAAAAACCAGAGACAGTCTAGTACCATCACTCTCTTCTAAAGAAAGTCAAACCATTTATTGCAGAAAGCAACTTCAGAACTGTTGTTCAAGTGTTAGACCTGGCACCATTGGCGTGGGTCTCCCTCCATTTTTGCAGTTGCCTCATGTAGTTTTGCTGGTGCTAGATGCTTTGGGCACTGTGCCACTGCTATTCAGTGCCACAGTGCGAGTGCTCCCTATTGTAAATTGATGTATTCATCAGTGGTTCCCTGTTTGGTAATTTGGTTTACTTGTCAGACCCTAGTCTAGTGCACTAAGTGTGCCATGGGCGTGTAAATCCAAATGCTGCTGGTGGGCTTGCAGCACTGGTTGTGCCACCCACAGAAGCAGCCTTGTAAAATGTGTCTAAGGACTGCCATTGCAGACTCTGCGTGCAGTCTGGTACTGTCATGCTGACTGGGCAAGTGCACCCACTTGCCAGTCCCTAAACCTTCCCTTTTCTTCATATCAGTCACCCCCATTGTAGGCCCAAGGGCAGGGTTGCATTGCAAGTATAAAGTAGGACAAGCCCTGGTGTGTGTGACATGTCCTAATAGTGAATTACAGCCATTCTCGTTTTTCACTATTACAAGGCTACCTGTTCTCCATAGGCCAGAATGGGCTGTTAGATTATTACATGTGTATAATCCTAACTGTCTCAGAGAACATGGTAGAAGTTCGAGTTTAGAATGATAAAATATATCTTTTAGTAAAGTTGGTTTTTAACATTCCTTGTTTGCAAATACCACTTTTAGAAAGTAGGTATTTGCTTGTCAAACCTGCCTCTGCTAGGCTGTGTATTCCTTTGTCTGGTTTTGTGAGTGACAGGGCTGGGGGATTCCAAGAGACAGGCTGAGTCATCCAGTGGTGAGTAGAGAGATCTGCATCTAGATGGGAGGGAGGAGTTGCACCTGAACCTTGAAAAGGGCTGTGCCTGCTTTCCACAATGCTGGCTCCTGGGGAGCGGCTGATGTCTCTGCCCTGCACACTGAAAGAAGAGAAGGAGTCCTGTAAACAAAGTGCCCCAGGACTGTACTTGCCTTCCACAATGTTGGCTCCACCTCCTGTGGGGCGTCTGATGTGCCTGCCCTGCACTATAAAAGGAAAGGAGAAGTCTGGTAAACAGAGTGCTTCAGAAATGGTTTGGACTGGGCAAACGCCCCTCTCCCCTCAGAGAACAAAGGAATTGGGGGTATAAATATTGGGACCCTGATCCCATGAAATTAGATCATGTTGTACTGCAAGAAGAAATCTTTACTGAGGAGAGGAAACTGAAGAAACTGAGGAGAGACTATTCCCAAGCTGAAGTGCTGCTAGGGGGATTGGCCTGCAGTAGTTGCCTTACTGCCAAAGGAAGGAGAAAGGAACTTTGTGTACTTTGCTTTCAACTTGTGAAGGATCTCCAGGGGCTTGGAAAAGAGCTTGCTTCCTGCTGAAGTCTCAGGGACAACAGACTTCACCCACGCCAGCTCCCCAGAGTTCTTTTGGAAGTGCCTGCTGCTGTCTTAGACCTTCTGAGGAACTGCGTTTCGCAAGGAGCTGGAAGCGCGACTCAACGAGAAGAAGCGTGTCGCCGTCGCTGTGCCTGCCGTCGCAACTCCGAAGGAGGGTGTCGCCGCTGGAAGTGTCGCACTGCACCGCATCAAGAGAAGAATCTTGCAACGAGGTCGGAGCGTGTCCCCATTGCTGTACCTGCCGTCGCAACTCCGAAGGAGGGTGTTGCAGCTGGATCTGTCGCACTGCACCGCATTGAAGAAGAGCACCGCGCATCCCTGAGAAGCGCAGCGCCGTCAGAGCTGCTGCCTTCGCATCGTGGATGTCGCCGCTGTAGTTGTCACATCGTGCGGAAGCTTCACGCATCGTGGGAGAAGTGTGTCGCCGCTGGAGCTGCTGCCGTCACATCGCAAGGGTGTCGCCGCTGCAGTCCACGCATCGAACCGAGAACTTCTTGCATCCCCGAGAAGTGTGCCGCATCTGGAAGTTCTTCACGTCTTTATTTCTTTGCACCTGAACTTTGCCGCATTTCCCTCGCTGCGACATTGCTTGTCGTGGAAGCGCAACGTAACCTAAGGTACAGTGACGCAAAGTGTCGCATCTAAGAACTGAACTGAACTAAGCTTAATCTACCATCTTAAAGTAACAAGTATTGTGTATTTTTGTCATTTATGGTCTTGTGGTAACTCTATATAAAGTGTACTTATTTTTTATACAAAACCTTGTGTGTTGCCCATCTGTTGTGTTGTCACTGGGTTACAGTATGTGGTCACAAATGCTTAACACAACGCCTCTGAGATAAAGCCTGTCTGCTCATGCCAAGCTACCAAGGGGGTGAGCAGGGGTTATTTTAGGAGTGTAATCCCCTTATCCTGACTAGAGACGAGGGTCCCTATTTGTCACAAGTACCTAACTAGAGACCCCCAAATCTAACATTGGTGTCAGTGGAAGGGATTTTGGATTTGCATTTGTGACTCATGTACAGTGACTGGTGAACCCTACTTAGTGAGTGCAGACCATAACGCGACCACATACTTTTTGGTAGATTCCTTTTTGGATTTTTGTTCTATTTTTGAGAGATGCCTCATTCAGTTGTCATGGGAGATACAGAATCCATAGCCTCCATTGAGTGTGAATGGGAAGAAGAAAGGCTAGAAAGCTACAAAGTAAAGCAGCTGAAGTATTTTTGCAAGAAATTCAAGGTTTCCACTGTTGGGTGCACCAAGAAAGAAGAATTCTACAAAGCGCTGAGGGCCTGGGTAGAAGCAAGGAAAACCCCTGAACTTGAGGAGGGGGATGACCATGCAGAAGTACAACAGGAAGAGCCATTGGGCTCAAGAGGAAGGAAAGTACCTTCCCCTGCAGGTAGCATTGGTTCTAACAAAAGTCTGTCTCCAGAGGAGTTGGAGGACAGAGAGATCAAGGAGGCATGAAATGGAGATTACCAAGTTCAAGGTGAATAGGCAACTGGAATTAGAAAATAGAAGGTTAGACAAAGAGGAAAAGAAAATGCAGTTTGAGCATGAAAAAGTTTTGAGGGAGTTCGAGTTTAAAACCAAAGGTTTAGAAGTTACTCCCTCTGGTGGCAGTATACCGTCAGTACATACAGAAAGTAGAGTGTATATTCCCAAGGATGTGGTGAAAGAGTTTTACAAAAATGATGATATTGGTCAGTGATTCAGAGCCTATGAGGTAGCCATGTCTTTCCACCGGGTCCCTGAGAGAGATTGGGGAGCGGGGTTGTGGGGAAGGTTCCTTAGTGAGGGGCGGGACACATTGTTAGACTTGCCTTCTGAAGTCCACAATTCATACAGCCACATGAAAGATGCATTGATGTCTAGATATGGTTTGACACCTGAGCTCTATAGGCAGAGGTTCAGGAAATGCAAAAAGTTAGAAAACAGTACTTAGGTTGAATATGTCACTTTCTTTTGCAGAGCATTGGATGGTTGGGTAAAGGGCAGCAAGGTTAATGACTTTCAAGGTCTCTTTGATTTGATTGCATTGGAGCACTTGTCTGATATATGTTTTCCAGCATCTGATACATAGCAAGATGACTAACCCTAGGAAGCTTGCTGAGGAAGTATACCGCTGGTGAGCACCCGGGTCCACAAGGGTCACGTGGGAGACTCAGCCAAGAGTGGGCAGGGTCCCCAGCAGAAGAGTGGGGGGGACAAGGGTAAACAGAAGGAGTCCCACAAAGGGCCCCAAAGTAATTCCCAAGGGAACCAAGAGAAAGGTTCCCAGCCTCCCCCTGAGAAGAAGCAAGGGGCCCGACAGGTAGTCCTGTTCCCCAGAGGCCCCTGAAGTGTTACAATTGTGGTGACCTGGGTCACAAGGCGAGTGATCCCAGGTGCCGCCTGTTTGGTAAACCTGCACCCACTGGTTCTCCACCCAGGCAGATGGCTAGTGTAGCCTTGTGGGAGGAGATTGATGTCCAAGGTGGGTGGGGTCTCGCAGAGACGAGCTTAGTCTCTTTAGGAGACCGTGAGATGGTCTCAGAAGCTCAGCTGCCCAGGAACACTAAGAAATATGGGCAGCGAGTGACCATCAATGGACAAAAGGTGGAGGCTCTTAGAGATACAGGAGCCAGTGTGACAGCTGTCAGGTGTCACCTGGTGTCTCAAGAGAAGATTATACCGCATGCATTTTGCTGAGTTGTTGCCGCCGACAACATAGAGAGTCATTGTCCAATGGCTCAGGTTCCCTTTGAGTGGGGGGGGTCTCTGGTACTCTTCAGGTAGCTGTGAGACCCGCCATGTCCGTTGACTGTTTGTTGGGAAATGATTTGGAGAGCTTCCCTTGGGAAAAGGTGGAGAAAACAACTCACTTGAAGATAGTTGGACTGCCTCACTGGGCGTGCGTGACCACCCGGTCAATGTCAGCCAGTAGGGGTTCTCAAGAGGACCTGGAGCCTGAGAGGGAGGCCCAGGTACCTGCCAAAGATAGAAGTGGTAGGGGCGCTGGAAACCAGCCCCTGAAATTCCCACGGCCAAGGAGGAGGTAGACCCTGAGGGGATGCCCTGGAGCCTACCGGGGAGCAAGTAGCTGAACTGGGGGACCTGCCTGAGCTGACCCATTAGCAGCAAGAAGGAGGCCCCTCCAGGGAGCAATTTTGCAAGGAGCAGAGAGAGTGCCCTTCTCTTGTGGGCTTGCGGCAACAGGCTGCAAGCCAGGCAGCAGGTGATCAATCAGGGTCATACTTGATTTACTGGGAGAATGGTCTCCTGTATAGTGAGCCTAAGGTTGCTAAACCTGGGTCAGCCCGTGTGCTGGTGGTACCCCAGAAGTTCAGAGCCTTCCTACTGGGGCTGGCTCACGAAGTGCCATTAGTAGGACATTTGGGGCAGGACAAGACCTTTGAAAGGCTTGTTGCCCACTTTCATTGGCCCCAAATGCGCAAGAGTTCAGATACTCATTGCAGAACTTGTCAGACTTGCCAGGCAAGTGGAAAGAGTGGGAGGAAGCACAAGGCTCCTCTCCAGCCATTCCCTGTGGCCAGTACCCCCTTTGAGCGGGTGGGGATTGACATTGTGGGGTCACTGGACCCCAAGACAGCCATGGGCAACAGGTTCATCCTGGTCTTGGTGGACAATGACACCCGGTACCCGGAAGCCATACCTCTGAGAACAGTGACGGCCCCCGTGGTGCGTCGAGCACTGATGGGGAATTTTCTCATGAGTAGGATTCCCTCGCGAGGTATTGTCTGACCTGGGACCCAACTTCATTTCCAAGTATATGAAGTCCTTGTGGCAGGAGTGTGGTGTAACTTACAAGTTCTATTTGGAACAGAAAAATAGTCCTGTATGTGGGTGGCACTGTACCCTTGCAGTAAAAACTGCCTGCCTTAAAGCTAGAAAATTAATTTTACTTCTATATTTAATATATTTCCAGACAAAATATTTTAATTCATAAGTTTGTCTAGATATTCATGTAATCATATAATCAACAATGATACACATTTGTTTCTATTCCATATTAGTGAAGCATATGAAACATTTTGTACAAATTCATTCTTTGTAATTTACATAGATAAGAAAACCATATTTTCATAAATATCATAGAGCTCAATTAAACATCATGTAATTTTAGGAAAACCCAATGCATTTCGGGACAGTGTCCCTTCGTCAGGGGTATATCTGTAACAGAAAAATATATGTGTAATTACATGTCATATGGTCAGAGAATCCATTAATGAAAACAGATCATTATAGGTCAATAAAATTAGCAGTATTAATATTCAATCGTTTCTAGGTTCTTACACAAAGATGTTCTGTGTACTTCAGTGAAAAGCAGATTTAGATATCGTTTAAGTTATGCCCTTGTGAGTTAATGATTATTGTTGTACATCCAAGTGCTGTTATCAAAAGGTGTTCATGTGAATGCTCACCTGTTGAGCTGTATGAACTGTTATATATTTCTTCATAGAAAAAACGTGCAGACAATGAACCTAAAATGTAAATAGTGCAAACAATAAGCCAAAATGTTCCAATTGTGGAGTTAACTGGTGTAACTAGTCTTATGCCGGGAGATCTTACCAATAGTCAGAAGAGATGACTCTGTATCCTGTAATGATAATCAGTTACGAGTCAGGTGATGTTGTGTGATAATAAAGTGAAAACAAAAACAAAAAACAAAAGGGTGCTGATGAACCAGTGACTCTTACCGAATCCTGTATTTGGAGTGTGGTAGTATCGAGTTCTGTGTCGCACAAACTCTGGAAATAATAATAACGGTATCGGTGTCAAGTAAAACACGAATCGGGTAAAGAAACAGTGAGAGAATAAGAAAACCGGTGTACATTCTTACCGGCTGGAAATGTCAGACGAGTCGGTTAAAGGGAGTTCAATGAGTAGAGTTCCGTGGTGTACGGACACTGCAATAATAATTAATGATATCGTTGGTATTTGCTGGTATAAAGTTTGTAGCAGAAAACCGATATTGGATTAATGGAACGGGATAAATTCTTACCGACAATGTCTGGAGAGAAGTGCTCAGTACACGGCGTTCTGTCCAAACGTGAATACCCGGAAGGGCGCGAGTGTATGACAGGTTCATTAAAATAGGACTATGGTGTGAAAATCAAAAACGGACACCGTGCGCGCTCGATCTATGAATGTGAGGATGTATACTTCCAAGTGGGGGTCGGACTGTGTTAATGAATAGCAAGAAGTTAACATAACAGAGTGGCCATGTTAACATTGTGAACGTGTATATCAATGCCCTGATGTCTGGTCAATGATGGAGATATAAGCGTCAATTACAGAAGAGAATTCGCAAAGTAGTGTTGTGGTGGTATGATTCTACATATATAGAAAATATCCTGCTGTTTAATATGAGCCGTCATGTTATACGTTCCAACTCAAGCTCATTCTTAAATGACATTATACATTTCATACATAGATCAAATAATGTAACAGTTCACAGATGAAACTTTTCCATTAGTGCAATAGTAAACGAAATCCTATTGCTTATTTCTGTCATATGTCAAGACGAATATGTCAAATGTGAACATAATATCAAAGTGGCCAGAGTTCCCTGTAGACATAATATTACCTAAGTTATGTTCGTAAATAACAACTATATTCCACTCGATCATTTAGTCCCTTCGGTGAAATTGTTCCTAAGGAATCTATCCAATAGTTCTCTCTCTGAAGTAATCGGTTATGATTATCAACACCTTCTAGATTGCTGACCACCTCTATTATTTGTCCTCTCAGTTGGGAAATGGTATGTCTGGCCGATTGCCAATGTGCAGCTATGCTGGAGTGTCTATTGTTGGTCCTGATGTTACTTTTGTGCTTTGTTAGTCTGGTTTTAAACTTGCGTTCTGTTTTTCCCACATAGGACAATCCACAAGGACATTTAAGACAATAAACAACATTAGTTGTGTTGCAATTGGATGTGTGGCGTAAACGTATGCTTTTACCCGTGTGTGGATGGGTTAAGTGCGGTCCTGTAATGATATTATTACAATTGGTACAATTTAAGCATCGTTGTGTTCCTTTGTATAGAGTGTTGTCAATAATCTGTGGTGTAGAGATTAATTCTTGTAAATTTCTACCTCGAGTAAACGCGAATGTAGGCTTTTCATCAAATAACCCGTTGAAATCCTTTTCTTGCTCAAGAAGTTCCCATCTTCTCCTTATTATGTTCTGGATCTGTTTCGAGCTGGTGGAGTACTTGCAAACATATGTAGGAGTTTTCGATACTGTTTTTTTGTTTGTCTTAAAAAGATCACTTCTGCTTACACTCTGCATCCTGTTCAAATTGGCGTTCACCAATTTTTCCGGATATCCTCTTTGTATGAACCTGTCTTTGAATTCAAGTGCTTTTATTTCTCCAGTGGTGGAATCAGAACATATGCGTTTTTTTCTGATGAATTGAGAATATGGAAGATTGTGTAGAAGACTCCGTGGATGAAAGCTGGTAAAATGTAAGGAGCTGTTGCGGTCGGTTGGTTTGGTATATAGTTCCGTCTGTAGACTTGCTGTTTGAGCATTTTTCTTAACCAAAACATTTAGAAAATTGAGTTGATTGGTGCTGATGTCGTGTGTGAACTTAATCCTAGGATCTTTTGTGTTGAGTTCCGTTTTTAACTGTTCCAATAAATGTTGTGGTTTAGTCCATAGTATAAAAATGTCATCAATGTATCGTGAATACTGTGCAATGCCATCTGTCCACTCCGGATTCTGAAGGATGTGATCATGTTCAAACTTCGCCATAAAAATATTGGCCTAGGCCGGGGCTCCCGAAAAGCCCATGGATGTTCCGGTCAGTTGTGTGAAGAATTCAGATTGCCAAAGGAAATAACTATGGTGTAGACAAAAATGTAAAAGCTGCAGTAAAAACACTTTGTCCATTTGTAGATCCTCCATTGTCAGTAAGGCCCATTCCACTGCCTCTAGTCCAGCTTCATGTGAAATTGAGGTGTATAGTGCAGTGACATCAATTGAACACATACTCCAATGTTGCTGTACGTATGGTTGAATGGATTCCAGTTTCTGCAAAAAATGAGTAGTGTCACGGATATATGAACACCATTTCTGGACAAATTGTTGAAGATAATGATCCAAGAAAGTTCCAATTGGATCAAATATTGAATTGCAGCCAGACACTATAGGTCGAAAAGGTGGATCAATGGGATCTTTGTGTATCTTAGGAAGCATGTAGATCTTTGGTCTTCTTGGGTTCTTTGTCAGTAGAAATTGTTTACAAGTGGCGTTGATAATGCCCATTTCTTCTGCTTTATCCAGTATTCCTTGCAAGATACTCTTTAGTTGGTTAGTGGGGTCCATAGTCAATTTCATGTAGGTTGTTTCATTCAGTACATGTTCATTAACCTTGTCCAGGTAATAACTAGAGTCCATCATAATTAGCGCTCCACCCTTATCGGCTGGTTTGAAGGTTAAGTCTCTGTTGTTGGCAATCGATTTGATAGTGCGCATCTCATGCGTGTTAAGATTTTGATATCCTTTTTTCTTGTAGTTAATCTTCATCAAATCCTTTTGTACCAAGCATTCAAATGCATCTAAAACTTTATGTGAGCTGGGTGCTTGAAAATTACTTTTTGGTTGAAATTTGGAGGGAAGTTGTTGATCACCTTCAGGCTCCGTAGTCACAATGTTGTTGAAGTAGTGTTCTAGACGTATTTTTCGCATGAATTTGTAAAATTCAACCTGAGTGTTAAGTTTAGTCGTGTCTGTAGTAGGAACAAAGCTCATGCCTTTAGATAAGGTCTTTGATTGTTGTGATGTCAGGGTAGCGGGTGATATATTAATGATTAGGGTTTGTTCGTGCTCCGTAGATTCCTTCCTCCCTTTTCCTCGCCTACTCTTTTGGCGGTAATTTGTGTTTGAGTTAAAGGTGGATGACTTGAGTCCCCGGCCTGTGACAAAAAAGCAGTAGAGGTTGAAGCTGGTTGATGTTTTTCTTGTTGTTGCGCAGCTCCCAATGTGGCTGCTCCACTTGATGTGATCGGTGGGCGATTCAGTGCGGTATCCTGATCTGTGGCCACACTCTCCTCAGATGAAGCAGTTTGTTTAGGTTGGGTAAATCTGCGTCTCGCATATATCTCAGCCCACGTGTAGACCTCGTTGAGTTTATAGTCTATAGTATCACGTCTGAATTTACGTAACTTGCCTTCTTGTAATTCTTTATTGTATTTTTCCAATTTCTGTTCAATTTCATCTAATGTAATCTTCAAGGTATCTTGCTCTACCCTTATTTCAAGTTCTTTTTTGAGATTGAAAATTTCTTCATCTAATTCCCGTATTGTTTTAGACAGTTGTTCAATGATTAATAGAATCAAGTCTAGAGAGCACTTATTTAGAATAGAAAACCATTTTTCCATGAAGATGGGGTTTAGATGTAATCTGTAGAGCATTGGCCGTATAGATAATCTCAATCCTCTCGGAATGCGTTTAGCTCGGTGATATTGTACCAGAGTTAAAGCGTGTAATCGTTGGTTTAATTGACGTCTTGTTAGATACTCCAATTGTCTGATCTGTTGTGAAGTAGATCCTCCATGTGTCTCAGATAGTTTAATTTCTTGTATTAGAGAATAGATTTCTGTGGCTTCTTCCGGTGTGTATCCCAAAGTTGTTGCTCTGTTGTCTGTGATGCTGGCTATTGATTCAAACGACATTTTTTATGTATTGTGTATGAGCGATTAAATCTTGAGTGCTATCTCTCAATGGTCAAGTGTACTTAAGAGAAATGTTTGTGGGTGGGAGATGCACTTACTTATCTTTTCGTTTTTATGTATAATTATAAGTTAATCACTGTTTGTACAGGGGTGCCTGCCCGCTTCCTGTATTGACCTGTCAGGATTGCACTGAATATTTGGAACAGAAAACTAGTCCTGTATGTGGGTGGCACTGTACCCTTGCAGTAAAAACTGCCTGCCTTAAAGCTAGAAAATTATTTTTACTTCTATATTTAATATATTTCCAGACAAAATATTTTAATTCATAAGTTTGTCTTGATATTCATGTAATCATATAATCAACAATGATACACATTTGTTTATATTCCATATTAGTGAAGCATATGAAACATTTTGTACAAATTCATTCTTTGTAATTTACATAGATAAGAAAAACATATTTTCTTAAATATCATAGAGCTCAATTAAACATCATGTAATTTTAGGAAAACCCAATGCATTTCGGGACAGTGTCCCTTCGTCAGGGGTATATCTGTAACAGAAAAATATATGTGTAATTACATGTCATATGGTCAGAGAATCCATTAATAACAACAGATCATTATAGGTCAATAAAATTAGCAGTATTAATATTCAATCGTTTCTAGGTTCTTACACAAAGATGTTCTGTGTACTTCAGTGAAAAGCAGATTTAGACATCGTTTAAGTTATGCCCTTGTGAGTTAATGATTATTGTTGTACATCCAAGTGCTGTTATCAAAAGGTGTTCATGTGAATGCTCACCTGTTGAGCTGTATGAACTGTTATATATTTCTTCATAGAAAAAACGTGCAGACAATGAACCTAAAATGTAAATAGTGCAAACAATAAGCCAAAATGTTCCAATTTTGGAGTTAACTGGTGTAACTAGTCTTATGCCGGGAGATCTTACCAATAGTCAGAAGAGATGACTCTGTATCCTGTAATGATAATCAGTTACGAGTCAGGTGATGTTGTGTGATAATAAAGTGAAAACAAAAACAAAAAACAAAAGGGTGCTGATGAACCAATGACTCTTACCGAATCCTGTATTAGGCATAAGACTAGTTACACCAGTTAACTCCAAAATTGGAACATTTTGGCTTATTGTTTGCACTATTTACATTTTAGGTTCATTGTCTGCACGTTTTTTCTATGAAGAAATATATAACAGTTCATACAGCTCAACAGGTGAGCATTCACATGAACACCTTTTGATAACTGCACTTGGATTTACAACAATAATCATTAACTAACAAGGGCATAACTTAAACGATATCTAAATCTGCTTTTCACTGAAGTACACAGAACATCTTTGTGTAAGAACCTAGAAACGATTGAATATTAATACTGCTAATTTTATTGACCTATAATGATCTGTTTTCATTAATGGATTCTCTGACCATATGACATGTAATTACACATATATTTTTCTGTTACAGATATACCCCTGACGAAGGGACACTGTCCCGAAATGCATTGGGTTTTCCTAAAATTACATGATGTTTAATTGAGCTCTATGATATTTATGAAAATATGGTTTTCTTATCTATGTAAATTACAAAGAATGAATTTGTACAAAATATTTCATATGCTTCACTAATATGGAATAGAAACAAATGTGTATCATTGTTGATTATATGATTACATGAATATTAAGACAAACTTATGAATTAAAATATTTTGTCTGGAAATATATTAAATATAGAAGTAAAATTAATTTTCTAGCTTTAAGGCAGGCAGTTTTTACTGCAAGGGTACAGTGCCACCCACATACAGGACTAGTTTTCTGTTCCAAATATTCAGTGCAATCCTGACAGGTCAATACAGGAAGCGGGCAGGCACCCCTGTACAAACAGTGATTAACTTTTAATTATACATAAAAACGAAAAGATAAGTAAGTGCATCTCCCACCGACAAACATTTCTCTTAAGTAACTTACAAGTTCACCACTCCTTACCACCCCCAAGGAAATGGGCTGGTTGAAAGGTTCAACCAGACCCTAAAGGACATGATAATGGGTCTTGAGGAGCCCATGAGGCATAAGTGGGACGTCCTCTTACCATGCCTGTTGTTTGCATACCTGAGGTGCCACAGAATTCTCTAGGGTTCAGTCCCTTTGAGCTTCTCTATGGACACCCAGTCAGAGGACCTCTGAGTCTGGTTAAAGAAGGCTGGGAGCAATATCCCAGGAAACCTCCCCAGGATGTATATAGCTACATGCTGGCCTTCAGGAACCAGACTAGGCGTTTCAGGCAACTCGCTGAGGCGAATCTGGAAGCCAGCCAGGAGGAGATGAAGCGATGGTATGACCAGAATGCCACTATGGTAGAGCTTCAACCTGGACAAAAGGTGTGGGTCATGGCCCCAGTGAAGCCCTGTGCGCTCCAAGATAGGTGGGCCGGACCATTTGAGGTTGTGGAGCGCAAGAGTCCCGTTACCTACTTGGTGGACTTGCGGTCTCCTAGAAACCCCTAGAGCAGTGGTTCCCAAACTTTTTTGACCCGTGGCTCCCTTGACCTAATTGGCAGTTGGCCGTGGCTCCCCGCCATTTTTTTACTGGCGCACACTTTGGGAACCACTGGTCTACATGAAGAATCAAGCCTAGACGTGATGAAGGATTCAGAGTAGCCATCACCATTTAAAACTTTATTTGCAATCACAAAGATCTTATAAAGTACATCGCAATGCATACAACACCATCATAGAGTAGCTGAGGGGCTGGCAGGTAGCTGTGCGCCAACCAGGGCAGACGGGACTGATTTAGGGAATTAATGAATTGTGAGAGTATAATACACTACATCAGCGCACCCTCGGTGCCCGCTGTGAATTATGTGACTGTGTGTGCCTCAGCTGAGGCTTGCCCAATGAATGCCCAGTGCCTGTCAGTGTTCGGGAGTCAGCTGACTTTATTGATTTAGTATTACCTTTTCTATTTAACTGTGCAGGTCTGCAAATGTGCACAGGACTATAATAAAATACTTCCTCGAAAAGACTTGTATAATATCATGATTGCACATTTGTATAACAGTACGATCTCACAAGGGCATTGGTTTAGTGCACCTCAATTTCTGGTTCTTCGAAGCAGTTTAAAGATCATCTTGTAGTTTCTTATTGCTCAGACGGCTGTAATTTCTGATATTTATATGTTTGCCTAGTTTTCTTCATTGCTTGATTTTGATTGGGTGAAAGTGTCACTCATAGTCGTTCAAAAGTCACTCATAATTACAATGAAATCATGAACATGTCACACATAACAATCTGAAACCTTGGCATCTATGTAAAATGTACACCTGACATTAGCTGTAATCACAGAGCCCCCGCCCTGGCTGGCCTTATCTGCACAGAGAATGGGAGTCCAGTAATTAGCAGCTCGTTACTGAGGCAGCAGGAGCAGGCAAGGCGCTGGGGCTGATGAGCACAGCCCTAGAGCCATTCAGATGCAGAGGGCGAGGGCTGGGATCAATTGACCTGGCAGCTCAAAGGAGGGGGAGGACTTGTGGCTGCAGTTTTCAGGACCCACATCCTGCACGGCATCGCGGCGCCCCTGGCTTCTCATCACGGCGCACCAGGGCGCCGCGGCGCACACTTTGGGAACCACGGCCCTAGAGGGTCCTACATGTCAACCGCCTTAAGCCCCACTTAGAGAGGTCTGAAGTGGGCATGCTCTTGGCAACATATGCTGGGATGGAGGAGGAGACTGGGCCTCTTCCTGACCTCCTGTCAGCCTCAGACCAAGATTGGTCAGTGGATGGTGTTAACCTCTCTTCCACCCTGACCCATGAGCAACAGAATGACTGCCGCCAGTTGCTGGGACAGTTTTCCGATCTGTTCTCCCTGGTTCCTGGTGTCACAGATTGGTGCGTCCATGATGTGGACACAGGAGACAGCTTACCTGTGAAGCATAAAACGTACAGGGTAACTGACAGGGTGAGGGCTTGCATCAAAGAGGAGGTCTTAAAGATGCTTGCGCTAGGGGTGATTGAGTCATCTAGCAGTCCTTGGACCAGCCCAGTGGTCTTGGTCTCGAAGGCTGCAGCGCCGGGTGCCACACCCGAACTCCAGTTCTGTGTAGACTACAGAGGGCTCAAGTCAGTCATGAAGACTGACACGCACCCCATCCCCAGAGCTGATGAGCTCATTGATCGGCTAGGGGCTGCACGGTACCTCAGAACATTTGACTTAACGTCTGGGTACTTGACTGATGGGGCTGAGGAGAGGTCAGCATTCTCCACACCAGATGGGCATTTCCAGTTCCGTGTTATGCCCTTTGGGATGAAGAATGCCCCTGCCACCTTTCAGAGGTAGGTCAACCTGGTGTTGGTTCGACTGGATGAGTTCAGTGCCGCCTACCTGGATGACATCGCAGTGTTCAGTGCCAGTTAGGAGGAACATTGGCGCCACCTCTGGGAAATGTTGATGGCGCTGCAGAAGGAAGGTCTCACGATCAAGGTGAGTAAGTGCCAGATCGGGCAGGGTTCTGTGGTGTACTTGGGAAACCAAGTTGGGAGCGGCCAGGTGGCACCCCTACAACCCAAGATTGAAACCATGCTGGCTTGGGAGCCACCCAAAACCCAGACAGAGGTGAGAGCCTTCTTAGGTCTCACAGGGTATTACGGGAGGTTTGTTAAGGGGTATGGCAACATTGTTGAACCCTTGACAGAGCTGACTTCCAAGAAGCAGCCCAAGAAGGTGATCTGGACTGACACCTGTCAGAAAACTTTTGAGGCCCTGAAAGCTGTCATGTGCACGGCGCCCGTGCTCAGGGCACCCAACTTTTCAAGTGAGTTCATCGTTCAGACAGACGCTTCTGAACATTGTTTGGGGGCTGTTCTGTCACAGATGAATGAGGAGGGCCTAGATCAATCTGTAGCCTTTATCAGCAGAAGGTTACTTCCATGGGAACAGAGGTGGAGTGCTATTGAGCGTGAGGCATTTGCTGTGGTCTGGGCTCTGAAGAAGCTGAAAACATACCTGTTTGGGACTCACTTCTGGGTTCAGACAGACCATAGGCCCCTCAGATTATTGATGCAAATGAGGGGTGAGTATCCAAAGCTGTTGAGGTGGTCTATTTCCCTACAGGGTATGGACTTTACGGTGGAACACCGCCCTGGTACAGAACACGCCAATGCTGATGGTCTGTCCAGATTTTTCCACCTTAGTGATGAGAACTCCCAGGAGTTAGGGTAGTTCTCCCCACATTTCAGCTGGAGGGGACACGTGTTAGACCTGGCACCATTGGCGTGGGACTCCCTTCCATTTTTACTGTTGCCTCATGTATTTTTGCTGGTGTTAGATGCTTTGGGCACTGTGCCACTGCTATTCAGTGCCACAGTGCGAGTGCTCCCTATTGTAAATTGATGTATTCATCAGTGGTTCCCTGTTTGGCTATTCGGTTTACTTGTCAGACCCTAGTCTAGTGCACTAAATGTGCCCAGGGCGTGTAAATCCAAACGCTGCTGGTGGGCTTGCAGCACTGGTTGTGCCATCCACAGAAGCAGCCTTGTAAAATGTTTCTTAGGTCTGCCATTGCAGACTCTGCGTGCAGTCTGGTACTGTCGTGCTGACTGGCAAGTGCACCCAATTGCCAGTCCCTAAACCTTCCCTTTTCTTCATATCAGTCACCCCCATGGTTGGCCCCAGGGCAGGGTGCATTGTCAGTATAAGGTAGGACAAGCCCTGATGTGTGTGGCATGTCCTAATAGTGAATTACAGCCATTCTCATTTTTCACTATTGCAAGGCTACCTGTTCTCCATAGGCCAGAGTGGGCTGTTAGATTATTACATGTTTATAATCCTAACTGTCTCTGAGAACATGGTGGAAATTCAAGTTTAGTATGCCTGAACTCAGAATGATAAAATACATATTTTAGTAAAGTTGGTTTTAACATTCTTTGTTTGCAAATACCACTTTTAGAAAGTAGGTATTTGCGTGTCCAACCATTCAAACCTGCCTCAGCTAAGTTGTGTATTCCTTTGTCTGGTTTTGTGAGAGACAGGGCTGGGGGATTCTCAGAGACAGGCTGAGTCACCCAGTGGTGAATAGAGAGATCTGCATCTACATGGGAGGGAGGAGTTGCACCTGAACCGTGAATAGGGCTGTGCCTGCCTTCCACAAGACTGGCTCCACCCCCTGGGGAGCGGCTGATGTCTCTGCCCTGCACTGCACACTGAAAGAAGAGAAGGAGTCCTGTAAACAAAGTTCTCCAGGACTGTACTTGCCTTCCACAATGCTGGCTCCACCTCCTGTGGGGCGTCTGATGTGCCTGCCCTGCACTGTGAAAGGAAATGATAAGTCTGGTTAACAGAGTGCTTCAGAACTGGTTTGGACTGGGCAAAGGCCCCTCTCCCCTCAGAGAACAAAGGATTTTGGGGCATAAATATTGGGACCCTGATCCCATGAAATTAGATCACTTTGGACTACAAGAAGAAACCTTTACTGAAGAGAGGAACCTGAAGAAACTGAGGAGAGACTATTCCCAAGCTGAAGTGCTGCTTTGGGGATTGGCCTGCAGTGGTTGCCTTACTGCCAAAGGAAGGAGAAAGGAACTTTGGGCCCGATTCACAGAACTAACTTAAGACAAATTCCTAAACTTACTACTTTTGGTATTCACAGAAGTTAGGATTTTGTCTTAAAACAGACTTAAGACAGGCTTAAGACCAAATTCTAACTTAAGTCTGTCTTAAGTCTGTCCTAAGTCTGTCTTAAGACAAAATCCTAACTTCTGTGAATACCAAAAGTAGTAAGTTTAGGATTTTGTCTTAAGTTAGTTCTGTGAATCGGGTCCTTTGTGTACTTTGCTTTCAACTTGTGAAGGATCTCCAAGGGCTTGCTGAAGTCTCAGGGACAACAGACTTCACCCCCAGCTTCCCAGAGTTCTTTTGGAAGTGCCTTCTGCTGTTTAGGGCCTTCTAAGGACTGCGTGTCGCAAGGAGCTGGAAGCGCGACTCTTCGAGAAGAAGCATGTCGCCGTTGTTGTGCCTGCCGTCGCAACTCCGAAGGAGGGTGTCGCCGCTGTGGCTGTCGCATTGCACCGCATCAAGAGAAGAATATCGCAACGAGGTCAGAGCGTGTTGCCGTCGCTGTGCCTGCCGTCGCAACTCTGAAGGAAGGTGTCGCCGCTGGAACTGTCGCACAGCACTGCATCGAAGAAGAGCACCTCGCATCCCTGAAAACCGCGCCGCCGTCGGAGCTGCTGCCGTCGCATTGTGGATGTCGCCGCTGTAGTTGTCGTATCATGCGGAAGCTTCACGCATCGTGGGAGAAGAGTGTTGCCGCTGGAGCTGCTGCCGTCGCATCGCAAGGGTGTCGCCGCTGCAGTCCACGCATCGAACCGAGATCTTCTCGCATCCCCGAGAAGCGTGCCGCATCTGGAAGATAGTCACTTCTTTATTTCTTTGCACCTGAACTTTGCCGCATTTTCCTCGCTGCGACATTGCTTGTCGTGGAAGCTCAACGCAACCTAAGGTACATTGACGCAAAGTGTCGCATCTAAGAACTGAACTGAACTAAGCTTAATCTACCATCTTAAATGAACAAGTATTGTGTATTTTTGTCGTTTATGGTCTTGTGGTAACTCTATATAAAGTATACTTATTTTTTATATAAAACCTTGTGTGGTGTCCATCTGTAGTGTTGTCACTGTATTACTGTATGTGGTCACAAATGCTTAACACAACGCCTCTGAGATAAAGCCTTTTTGCTTGTGCCAAGCTACCAAGGGGGTGAGCAGGGGTTATTTTAGTAGTGTAATCCCCTTATCCTGACTAGAGGTGAGGGTCCCTATTTGTCACAAGTACCTACCTGTGCCAACTAGAGACCCCCAAATCTAACATCAAGCCATTATGTTCTTGCATCTGGATGGTGTTGATACCCTTGGCAATGGCTAACCAGACTCCACACAAACATCACTTAGTGACATCCTGCATGCCGCAATAAATTTCATCCAAGGCCTGAAGAAATCTGATCACATCATTGCCATCCACATAGAACTCCATTGCCTCCACTTGCCAGCCTGCACCATCTTCAAAACCAGCTGCATCATTTACAAAGTTTTCACGAACAGTCCCCCTATTATCTTGCAGACAAGCTCAACATGTCTGGGAGATCTCAGCACAATTGTAGCTAGTACATCCTCAGACTGCGCTCTAAAAAGTGTAAGTAAAGGAAAAACAAGACAGCAGGCCTTTTTTGATCTATGCACCCAGGATCTCTAACACCATCTCTGTCTTCATTCAGACTTTCTCAATATTGCTCCAATTTAGAAAAGAGTTGAAGACTCACATCTTCAAAGATCACTACATCACCATGCAGTAACCATGTACAGTACAGCTTCCTCTCCTCTTACTTGTTGACTGTATGCTTGTCCTTAGTCATGTGCAGCCCTCCTCTTCCTTATGGCTTGATTTGACCAGGAAATTCCATATACACACATATAATTAAGAAATAAGAATGCCACTTCCAAAGCAGGGGTCCTGGCAAGGAGGGAAATCTCAAGATCAGAAGCAGGGCTGATAAAGATGGTGCCCCAATGGCAAAGGATTGCCGAAACCACTCACTATGGCCCTGATTCACAAAGTGAAAGTTACACTTTTGTGTACATTTAAGATTGTTTGCTATTCACAAAGGAATTTAAGATTTGTATCTTTATGAGTGTGGGGTTTCTGCACAGAAAAAGATAGGACAGTCTTGCATGATACCAAATAACATCCCATGTATGACACAGTCATTAGCTTCAACATTTCAACCATACTCCAAATTTAAAATAACGAGTCGGCAGTAATTCAAACTCTCACTCCATTTCCTGACCTATGATAGGACACCACACTGGTCAATTGTGGAGAGCACCAAACAGTTCTAACCAAGCACAGCCTTATGGTGTATCTTGATGAACATCATCTAATGTGCTTTGGCACTTTACCAGGGAGTTGAAGTGCCACATAAATGCAACTACAATATAATTAAATACTTTGAAGAACTAGGTGCTACTCTTTAAATGGAAGAAGTATTTTCTATTGAACATTATTTTTGGTTGAATAATAATAGCGGCCTGCTCTTCTGTTACTTCTTCAGTTTCATTTTCACCATTCTATTCTTCAGGAACATTTTCTGAAATGTCCACCCGTTTCTCTCCTGTTGTGTGGGAAAAACTCTCCACAATCCACATTAATACTTTGTCAAAATGATGATCTTTAGGTCCTTATTACAAGTGGCCCTGTTTTCTGTGTGATAAGTATTGCTCACAATAAAATCTAACACTGAGGTGCATGGTACTTAGTGTGTGAAATAATTATCACCAATTAAAAGTGACACCCTTAAAATGGGGGAGAAAATACAGATTTTAGTACTTACTGCACCAATTTCTGCATATCCCAGTATTTACCAAGAATTTTCCCCTAAAACGTGGAAGGTTTGACCACAGAAATGTACCCGGGAGATGCTGTTGTATCGTACCCGTTATTTACTGCGTGCTTTAAAATCTTTAAAGCTCATGGGATTTGTCTTGTGAGATACCAGGACTTAGAGAACAAAGTGGACTTTATTGGGCCACTCGTAATGAGGGCCTAGGACAAGAAAAGTATTTTCATAAAAGTAAATCATTTCAGACATGTCCAGTCTTCCAATGATTCTGTATGTCCCTTGTTCATAATTGCAAGAACACACTCCTGAATTGGAATGAGGTTGAGGTTAGAGGTGGGCATGTCCGAGAATTAATTGGAATAGCTGGGTCAGAGGCGAGCTGTGGTTCTGGCTTTGCTCTAAAATGAGATGAGCCAGTAAAAAACTGACGGACATAATATTATTTCACGCAAAGCAACACAAGACATCTTGCTGCACTGCGTGAAAGGGAGATGACAGAACTGTGCCATTTCTTTCAAGGTATGATACATTCCTGCTCTCTGCCTGCTCTGGTGCACAAACAGCTGCCGAGTGGCAATGCAGGTCCCTTGCATCATGATGCAGGGTGCCGCGTACCTACGTTACAGGTAGGGTACCCCTTCCTGCACAAAAACAATCCTCTAAGGCTTTTTCCTCTTTCTACATGTGCTGCAGAATGAAGCACACATAGAAAAAAGAAAAGAAATATGAGGAGAAATAAAGATATTTCTCCTTGTTACGCTTCCCCTGGGGAGGTCAGAATTTCTCCAATACATTTCTCTAGACCAGGCTGGTATATACCTCTCTCTGTGCCCAGTACAGGCTGGTCAGGTGCATGGCCAGGGCCTGTGCCCCTCCATCAGGGTTTCCGCCCCACACAATCCTGCATCCATCCCTATTTGCCCCGCCTCTTTCTTGTCTAGCCACACTAATAGTTTACCTGACTTGTCCTCCACCTGATAGAGTTTGCCTTGCTTTGCCCTGAATTGTGACCTGGCCTCCTGCTTCACCAGACCTCTCAGGTCCTCCCTCATCTCTTCAATTGTAGCCGCCAGGCTCTGGGTTGGGACATTTACATATTCTGCTTCATCCTGCAACAGCTTCGAGTTCAACTTCCGAGCCTCCTTACCTCTTTCCTTCCTTTTCCCCGACACGTGGGCCGTCAGTTGCCTTCATATGACTGCCTTCTATGCCCACCATAACACTATCTCAGATGCCACAGAACCCTGTTTTTCTTTAAAGTATAAGTCCATGGAGTCTTGGTACAGCTTTCTAGTGGCCCCATCAGTGAGCTCCCATTGGTCCAGGTTTGATTCCCTCCTAGTCCCTGTGGCGGCGCTGGTGGTCATATGTGCTGTCTGTGCTGTGTGATTCAAGATGCCTCAGGCAGAATTGTTGTGTTTGAATCTCTGTAATTGGTGTTGGGGTGTCAGGATGTAGTCTAGTCTGAACATGGACCACATCTGGTTTGCAGCGTAAGTATATTGTCTACTCCCTTTGTGCTCTTCCCTCCAGAGGTCCACCATCCCTAGGGAGTCCAGAAAGGAGACGAGCCAGGTGTCTGTTCTATCCACAGACCATATTATTCTGTCCAGGTCTGCATGCAGGGCCAAGTTCATTTTACCCCCAGTCAGGAGCAGTTCCTCTGGCATTTCCGCTATCCATCTTCCCTTTTTGACAATCCCCTCGTTTTGCAGCCTTGTGGGGGAAATATCAGGAGGCAAGCAACATATTTTCCCCATTTAAATGAAGGTTCACCACCACATGGCACCCCAGGGTGTCCACCCATATTTAGGCAACCTGGAGGGGGGGGGGTTCCAGACCACAATGCCCATGCCCCAAAATCCCACTGAGAATCCCACATGGGGCGAGTAGAGTATATCCACAATGGTTTAATACTCTGCAGGTGTTACATGCCAGATGTGTTTCCTGCAGTAGGATATTGTCCAGGTTTTGCCACCCCAGGTAATCCACATGACACCCCACTTGAGTTTGCTGCTAAGACCATTCACATTCCAGAGTAGCATCTTGAGGGATAGCCCTGGGTGGGTGGACTGTGCTGAATGCTTTGCCATGGATGTATGGTTCTTTGTGGTAGTGTTGAGCGGGAGTTGTTTCCCGTATGCCTTTAAAGGTCTCCCCCTTTGTATCCCTCCTCCCAAATCTCTTGTGCCACAGATCTAAAACTACCTGCCACCCCAATGCTTGAGTTGTCTGTCGCCCCAGCATAACAAACTGAAACATTGTTTACCACAAATGTGAAGTTCTTCTGAAGTAACGGAGGAGGCTTGGCCCCATACCATTGTGACTCTTTACTAATCGTGGAAGGTCTTTGATGATGTTCGTCACTGCGTGACTCCCAGTCCAGGCTTTTCTGTGGCCCTAACCATTGCCAGTCCCTTTAAATAATAGTTTGCAGTCATGGGATTTGAGGAAAATGATATTTTGCCTGACCAAAAATGTCCACTACATACACCCCATGTTACATACATGTGCATGTCACCCATGCATATTTCTCGTAGTGGCCTGAATCACTAGGCCTCTGCAAACATGTCCTGCAAGTCATCAAGTCTCCCAAACATTAAGCTAGAATGAAGGCCCATGTATTTTGCATTTTGCATTGTGCACTTTTAAATAAATATCGTACTGAGCCCTTTTTTTGTGGTTGAGCCTGAAACCACTTTCTGAAATATTGTTTTCATGACTCCTGGCACACTGAAAACTGCAGACACGTCAGCAAGAAGCCTGCCAAGACAGTGTTATGAATAACAGTTATCTGTTTTCAGTACAGAGTGGCATCCCTGCCCGGTGAGGAAAAGTAAACAGAACCCGTCCGCGACAGATAGGGCCTAACTCTCTGTCTCAGCCCCCATGCAATGAACGGAGAAATATATGCTTTTTCTTTATTTCTAGTGATGAACAACCTTTACTTCAGATAAAACATCCCCTGACTCTAGATATCAGCTGTACCAGACGTGCTCAAGTCGCCCTGACACAAGAGATTTCTCTGCTAGGCCGAAAGTCAGCTCTCCTCCCAATTACACGTCAATTACGTGTCATACTCAAGTTGCACAATTAGGGCAGAGTTCCAGCTGGTCATGCATACTCCTCCTCTAAGTACCCACCCACCTATGACACCTACCTATCACCTACCTATGACTCATCAAGTGTACACCCCCATACACGCCCACATGCTCTTATCTCTTTCTTTCTTGCTCTGCCTGGAGCGCTCCTCCCTATGTACAAGGAGTAAAATGTATATATTCTGTTCATTGTTATTAAATGTTAGATTACTCTTCCTGAACCTCAGTGGTGATGGAACATATTCTCCCTTTGACTCGAGTTATTGGAATAAAGCCCATTTTAACTTGGACACCACGGATCCTGTCTCTCATTTGATGCATCATACTTTGTTAATGCCTAGAAATTCTGCCAGGGTAATATTTTATTTACCACATTAATTGGCGCCCTTGAACAGGGACATGTCCCTTTCCCCACTCGCCGGAGTTTGTAGGTCTAGTCTTTGCCCCCTTCCACAGCCGTGACGGACTTTAAAGTGTACACGCCATTGGGATTTCCCGCTACTCCCTCAGGCCCAGGAGGAGGACGGACTGCGACCAGGCATCCATGTGAGGCGGTGAGGAACGCGGATCATCTCAAACCAGAGCCCAGCCCGTGAGAGAGCAAGGTCCGAGGTCTCCAGAGGTCCACCTGTTCCAAGGCGCATGCGTAGAAGTCCAAGGCCTTCAAGTTTCAAGTCCTGCTTCCCGGTGAGTACCACTATGGGGAATGCATCAAGTTTCAAGACGGGCCCATGGTAAACGTGGGAACGGTAAAGACGTGTCTCATTTTTGAGACCGGTATGGTTGTACTGTATTTCAGTGCATAAAGTTTTTCAAGTACATGTTTAGCTCTCCGTATCAGTTTAGGTTGTAACTGTTTTAGTGTTTAATATTTGTTTGTGTGTGAATGATTGTTGATTGTTTCAGTCTATTTTTGTGAATATTGGTTTCAAACATGCCACTGTTTTCAAAATTACGTCAGATAGGGACCAGAAAAGGTATACTAGAAGAGTCAGTTAACATCCCGCCTAGAGACACACCTGGTCATTATATGTATAATAAGCATGGATTAGACGCCATTTTGTTTTTAGATTTATGGGTAAACTATACAAAGGACCTGGAGGAAAAGTATAGATGGCCAATCTCGGGAACATGGGATCCTGAATGTATTATGAGGGTGGAGGAAGCGCTATGGAAAAGGAAGTCAAGACCCTCTCAGAAAGATGCCATCGAATTGTGGCGCAAAGAGTCACATAGGAGAACAGAGAAAGAATTGAATAAAGCAGATAGAACTAGACAAGCTGGGGAAAAAGCCAGAGAAAAGGAACTGCGGGAGGAGGGGGAACGTGTCAAAACAGAACAGACTGATAGGGAAAGAAACGCCGTTGTTAATGGTATTTATCCCGTTCTGTCAGAAGAACTAGCTAAAGTGACCACCTCAGAGAGACCCAGTAGGTCGCGAACGCCACCACCTGTACCATATAGAGAACGTAGAGTAAAGCCGACAGCATCTGAAGCATTCATTTCCTCGTATCTAGACGAGTCCCTTCCAGACTACGTTAATGCAGGTTTTCCTCCGCCCCCACCAGCAGATCAGCTCCAGCAACTCCAGCAGCAGCCCGTAAAAGATGACGTAGGTCCCGGGGCAGTGGGAGGGGTGCCTACTGTAGATGCAGCCATTCCATTTTGTGTATATGATCCAGAACCAGGAAAGGGTTCAATGGTCGTGATTTCACGTAGACTAAGACAAGCTGTTGCATATCTAGAGACATTACCAGACATGAAAGATCACCTAGATAGCATGTATCGTTTTATTAGAACGGGGGAGGGACCAGATAGTATAGCACAAGCCATGGCACAAAGAAAGGTAGGGGTTAAGAATCATATCTTACGTTTTATTATTAACTGCCTGATCAGGGAACAAGACGAAGGAGACGGAGATGTAAAGCCAGGTTTGATAGAATGGAGTGATCACATAGATGCCGGTAGACATGAGAAACAGGGACAGATAGATGCTATGTACAAGAAAATACGAAAGGAAATAATAGAAAGGCACAGAAAAGAGTCTGACGAGAAGGGCGAGTCATCAGCGGAAGAGGTAGAGGATCGTCAGGATCCGAAAGGCAAGATTAATTATGTAGGAAAAGCGCGACAGTTTGACAGACCCAAGTGCCTTGATTACTGTAAACAAGGGCCAGCTATAAAAGAAAGATATTCCCTTGAAGCTCTATTCCAGGCTACTGAAAAAGCACTGAAACAATGGATAGGGAGTGAGAGACCTCCCACACAACACGAAATAGAGTTGGCCCGGTCAGCCACCCAGTGGGTGTCCAATGCCAATATATATAGCAGTGATATAGTGGCTCAGACTTTCTTAAGCCTTCCACCGAACGAACAGCATTTGGCTGGTATTTACATGGTTCAACACTTGATAACGTTGTATAAAAGTCAGCATTCTGATCCTGGTCACTTGCATAAATTACTAGACGACATTTTACTAGATAGATGGACAGGTTTAGGTACTGAATTAATTAATGTTATCCTGGATCAACGACATAAGTACATAGATTCTCTGACTACATACATGCCTCCAGTCTTACACCATGACAGACATAACGTACACATAGACAGACAGAACCCCCTACGAGAGGTTCATCCCGTCAAGAATGCGGCCAATGAGTTACAACAAGTGTATGTTTACACCCCCTTAACGAAATTAGAGATTCTTGAAATGAAAAAGATGTTGCCTTGTCATGATAAAGACCCAGGGGGATTTCACCGTGAATTAAAAGACATCCTCCGCATAGGAGATTATACGTACGCTGACATTCTGAAGCTATTAAAAGTACTGTTACCTGCAGGGATTTATGAAAAGCTTAAGGAAAAAGACTGGGAAGTGGGTGAGAAAAAGTTAAGTTGGGATGCATTGGAAACAGAAGAGAAGGGCAGGCTCCCAGGAGTTGGTCTTGGAGATAGAGCTAGAGAACTACCTGAATTCCTGATACAAGTTTTGCCAAGATTATTGATTACTAAAAAGGAAGATTGGGATGCTATTTTAGCATGTAAACAAAAGCAAGACGAGGACACAAGTGATTTCTATTCTAGATTTGAGAAATGTTTTACTATTAATAGTGGCCTTAAGCCTGGTAGCGAGTCATTTCCACATCTTTTTGTGAGCAAATTAGTAGAGAATTCCTTACCCCAGATCAAGAATAGAGTACTGAAGGTTGAGAGTACTTGGCAAGCAAACAGCCCTTCACAAATGTTACAGATGCTACAGTATCATCAGAATAGGATTAGAGAAGAGCAGGATCATGAAAAGAGACGCATGAAAGAGACAAAAATGAAGGTGCTGGTTGCCCAGACGGTACCGGCGACTTCAAACAAACATAACACGACACCTGTCAAAGGGAACTGTAATTATTGCAAACAGCCAGGTCACTTTGTAAAGGACTGCACTGTTCTGAAACACAATATAGCTACAGGCAAGACAAAAGAGCGACAGTACACTCCTAGACAGAATAACACGCAACAGAACACGCAACAGACAGTAGCGAATTATCCTCCACCACCGCCTGTTAATGCCACACCACAAATGTATCAGTACACACAGTCTGACTATCCAGAATATCAACAGTTCTCATGAAACAGCCTCGAGAGGGAAGTAGGCTTGCCCCTTATTGAGGTTCCTGTAGATCAAGAGGGTCCGTATGTACATAGTTATGTTCTAGGTCAGTATCGAAAGTTTCTGATTGACACAGGGGCGAGCAGAACTACCATCAGTCATGAAGAGGTTCCAGGGGCACCTCTCTCAGGCTCACAGAATGTTTCCCTGGGATTGTCAGGAAAGCCTATTGTTAATGAAGTATCAAAACCAGTTTCCCTAGGGGTTGGTCCACTGTCACGTACCACTGACTTGCTACTTACTAAGTCATGTCCAGAAAACTTACTTGGTATGAAGACATTAAAAGATCTAGGAGCAGTCATCTGCTGCTCTCCAGAGGGAGTACGCCTGTTCTTACGTGATTTTAAGGGACATTATGTACTGACTGATTTTGACCACAGACTCAAGAATGTGCCACAGACACTATGGGCACAAGGACCGACTGACGTAGGTTACATGGACATTACGCCTCACCATGTCACACTCAAAGCAGGAGTAGTACTTCCACGTATTAGACAATACAAGTTACCACCTGACGCCGAAACAGCCTTATTGAAATTAGTTGACGAACTTATTGCACGAGGAGTAGTGGTAGAGACAGTCTCAAATGTATGTAACTCGCCTGTCATTCCTATCCTTAAAAGATCTGATCCTAGTGTACTGCCAGTGTACCGATTGATTATTGACCTGCGAGAATTGAACAAATGTGTAGTACCACAATATCCAGTGGTGCCAGACATTTCTTCATTATTGACTGCTATTGATTCAGAGGCTACTTACTTTACTGTTATCGATTTGAAAAATGCTTTCTTTAGTGTTCCCATCCATCCCGACAGCCAGTACCTGTTCGAATTTTCATTAAAAGGTCGTAGCTTTGTCTCTACAAGAGCTCCACAAGGTTTTACAGAAAGCCCTAGTATTTACAGTCAGGCATTAAAAAGACAGCTAGACAGTGTTCACATGCCTACTAACACTGCCCTACTCCAGTACGTAGATGACATCCTAATTACAGCACGTTCAGAAAAAGAATGCGAAAATGCTTCATTGACAGTTTTACATTTTCTGGCGGACAAGGGGCACAAGGTGTCCCCTTCGAAGTTGCAATTCTGTGAAAAGCAAGTGGTGTATCTTGGACACTTGCTTTCCAAAGAGGGGAGACAGCTAACACAAGCACGTATACAGCTCATTGCTAACCTTTCACAGCCCAAGACACAAAAGGAAGTACGTGCCTTTATTGGCCTCACTTCATACTGTAGGCAATGGATTCCCCAGTATGCCTTTCTAGCCAAACCACTCATACAGTTAACTACACAGGAGGCAGGGGGGACTGTCCTCCCTTGGACACAAGAACACACCTTGGCATTTGAGGAATTAAAAAGAGCTTTATGTCAAGCGCCAGTTTTAGCGACTCCATGTTACAGCAAACCTTTTATGCTTTTTGTAACTGAAAGAGAAGGAACAGCGTTATCTGTTCTCACACAAGATCAAGCAGGAAAACACAAGCCTTGTGCTTATTTTTCTAGCACGCTAGACCCAGTGGCCCAGGCTCTGCCTGCATGCCTGAAATCAGTTGCAGCAACAGCCCTAGCCATAAGACAAAGTGATTCAATAGTATTGGGTCACCCTCTGACAGTACAGGTACCACATGCAGTGGAGGTTCTCTTAACACCTTGAACGCTATGGGGATTTTTCCCCTGTGCTGGAAAAGCAGCAGATGCACTTTACATGACGAGCTGGGCTCGTCATGAGCGTAGCAGGAGGCTACTGCATGACGAGCCCAGCTCGTCATGAGCGTCGAAGGGGTTAAACAGAACACAGACACAACACTTGACTGTAGCAAGACTGACAGGATATGAACTGACATTATTTCAGCCACACATAGAGATCAGACGTTGTAACATTCTGAATCCTGCAACACTTTTGCCCTCAAGTACAGTAAATGCACCACCACATGACTGTGTGGAACTAATGAATATAGTGACGAAACCAAGACAAGACCTGACAGATATTGCACTTTCAGAACCAGACTTAACGCTCTATGTAGATGGATCATGCATGAGAACGAGTGCAGGAGAGTTAGTAGCAGCCTATGCTGTGACCACTGCTACAGAAGTCATAGAGACACAGAAAATAGACACACTGTCAGCACAAGCAGCAGAGCTCATCGCTCTGACACAAGCCTGCATAAGAGCTAAGCACTTGAAAGTAAACATTTATACTGATTCACAATATGCCTTTGGCGTTGTTCATGATTTCGGGGTACTATGGAGGGAGAGAGGATTCTTGACCTCCCATGGGACCAAGATCCAGCACGGTCAGCTTATTCAGGCCCTGTTAGAAGCCATACATTTGCCTACAGCCATTTCTATCCTGAAGTGCAAAGCTCACACCAAAGTTACAGACACCATTTCCCAGGGTAATGACCTGGCAGACCGGACAGCTAAACTTACAGCCCAGACAGCCCAGACACCAACAGACACGACAAGGACAGAGGTACCATTACTGACAACAAGTATGACAGTAAGGGATCCCACACAAGATGTACTTGACATACAGACACATGCCACCACAGATGAGATAAAGAAATGGACTGAACAAGGAGGGGTCCAGACTGACCAAGGTTGGATGACTAAGGGAAAAAGCTCATGGTTTCTCCCAGATTCTATGGTACAAGTAATCATAAATACAGCCCATAGTCCAGCACACTTAGGAGAAAAAGCAATGTTAGACAGCTTACAGAACATCTGGTTTAACAAGCACATGCGTGCAGCAGCGAAGCAGAAAGTACGAACATGTATGATCTGTTGTCAGTTCAATCCAGGTAAAGGCATCCCGGTGGAACAAGGCGGATTTCATCCTCCTGACCACCCTTTTGAGGTTCTCCAGATGGATTATATCCAAATGGACAGATGTAGAGGTTACAAGTATGTCTTGGTAGTTGTATGTGCACTGTCTAGATGGACAGAAGTGGAGTAGTGTGGCTCACTGGTTAGATGCGGCAGACCCGAGAGCAGAAGTCCGCCCGGGACCAGGGTTCGATTCCCGACGCGGCAGGGTCGTGGACCTTGGTCAGCGGACTCGATAATTCTCGCTTCGGTGCTTACTCTAATCAGAGATCACACTCGGCAACTCTGGGCATTAGCTTGCCTAATCTCCACAGCGGCCCCACCAATTCCGGGGATGCCTGGCTCCACCTTGGGGACTCCCAGCAGGGACCATCCCACAGGGAAAGCCAGGACGGGTTCCCCAGAGTTATACAGCGCCGGGACGCCCCGTTGCTGGGGCAGCTGTGCGCTTTACAAGTATACTACATTTACATTTACATTTACAGAAGCATATCCAGTTCCAGATTATACTGCTGTAACAACAGCCAGACAATTAGTGCGCGAGTACTTCCCCAGGTATGGATTACCTCGGGTGATCTATTCAGATAACAGCCAGCCATTCTCTTCTGAATTAATGAAACAAGTGTCTCTTCTGTTAGGTTATACATGGAAGTTCCATTGTGTCCGACACCCAGAAGCAGCAGGCCTTGTAGAAAGACATAATCAGACCCTCAAGACAAAATTAGCAAAGGTCTGTGCAGAAAAAGGCGTGGATTGGATGGTAGCCTTGCCGGTTGCTCTCTTTTACATGTGTATGGTAGCTCATTCCAGAACAGGCCTATCTCCGTATGAAGTGGTTTTCGGTAGACCGCCAAATATGTGGGGTACGCCTATGCCCAGAAAGATAACTGATGTTGACAGTAACATGCTGACAGATTACCTGGCTTCCTTGATGTCTGCACTACTCTCTTGTCGTTCACAGGTTGCTGCCGCCTTCCCTGACAACACCCAGGTCAAGGAACACGCCATAGTCCCAGGGGACTTTGTGTGCATCAGGAATTTTGATCGTTCCAGCCCCCTCGAGCCGCGCTGGAAGACCCCGAAATTGGTGCTTCTTACCACGAGGACCGCGCTGAAAGTGGAGGGACGCAAGGGCTGGATCCATGCCCATCACGTTAAGCGGTATTTTGGACAATGTGGAACATTTGCAAAGAACATTGACTTTAATGACAATACAGACTTTATGCCGCCTTTGCTTGAAAAGACCCCTCAGCAAGAGTATAGGTCCAAATTAAGATCTAGTAAGTCAGACGTAGTTTAATTGTTTAAGCCCACCCGGTGGTGAATCGGTTAGACTAGTTTCTGACATGTATAAGATCACATATGAGAATAGCAAGAAGAGAGATAAAAAGGAAAAATACTGCAAGACATTACGCAGTAGATGTATTATTACCTTGATCATTCTTTTTATTCTGTGCATTGTTATAATTGGTGTTAGTTTATTGCTACATGTTTTCTTTCCCATTTCCTCACATATAAATTCATCCAATATGCATACATTTAGTGACCTGCCACCTCATGAATTGTCATATCGACTTGCCTTGCGTAACAATACTTTTATTCAAATGTTACACCATTCTCACCAGACCAGCAGTGCAACTGATTGCTGGGTATGTGGCCAACTACCCCCTTATCAGAAAACAAAGGGAGTTCTGCCGAAATAATTTCTTGAATTTTCGGAAAAAACGCCCATTGGATAACATGGCAAATCGCACCTCCGCACAAAACATGCTTTTTCCACCACTTCCACAGCTCAGATCCTTTTCAAATTTGGCATCACAGTAGTCCAAGCGATGCCCTACATCCTCACCGAAAAGCAACCAAACCCCTCCACTGGGTACGAATTTCCACTCAAAGACACGCCCCCCGCAAACACCAAACAACGCCAAAATCCCTCAACACCTTGTTAAACAGCATGTTAAAACAAATACTGCCTTCTCAATACAAGATATCAACTCTTTGGCAGCTGAAGCACAATCTTTCCCCAATGACTGCAGTACATGGGAAAGTCATGAACTCATCTCTCCACGTTATCACATAACACGTACGCACATCTTCAAAACGTTTTCTCCAAGCACTTGAAAGAGATCCAGCTCTCTCCTGCCTAACGTAATGTCAACATACTCTGCACAAACCATGACCACATGGCGCTATTCACAAGCCATATTTACAAGAAACTGAGCAAGTTATAATAATGACATGCTCTTCATAAACCATATTTACAAGGAGCTATTTACAAGGAACTTCACTCTCAGAAGGACTTTCTTCTTTCAAAACGTCACGCCATACCTATTTCATTTGCGGTCAGACAGCTCATGTACACCTGCCCTTAGACTGGGGTGGGACTTGTTATATAGCATTCCTATTGCCACCTGTTTCCTTGGCCCCATCCCATTATCACAGAGATTCACAACTAGAACATGTTAGACAAACTCAAGTGGACAAGAACCCTTGAAGCAGTTGTCAATGTAGCTGCATCTGCCCTGGCGACATGATCCAGGAGCAGTTTGCCATGATACTATCTCTGTCTGCAGTGTGGCCTGGCGATTTGCGGCCTGTGTGCAACTGCTTGCGTTCCCCATCCACATGTACAAAGGATAAAGATGAAGAAATGATTCTGTATGATCAACTATACGGTCTCATGAATATAGATGTATCCTAAAGGGTTATGTAGGAGACAAGGAGGGAATGAGGAAAATGATATTTTGCCTGACCAAAAATGTCCACTACATACACCCCATGTTACATACATGTGCATGTCACCCATGCATATTTCTCGTAGTGGCCTGAATCACTAGGCCTCTGCAAACATGTCCTGCAAGTCATCAAGTCATCAAGTCTCCCAAACATTAAGCTAAAATGAAGGCCCATGTATTTTGCATTTTGCATTGTGCACTTTTAAATAAATATCGTACTGAGCCCTTTTTTTGTGGTTGAGCCTGAAACCACTTTCTGAAATATTGTTTTCATGACTCCTGGCACACTGAAAACTGCAGTCACGTCAGCAAGAAGCCTGCCAAGACAGTGTTATGAATAACAGTTATCTGTTTTCAGTACAGAGTGGCATCCCTGCCCGGTGAGGAAAAATAAACAGAACCCGTCCGCGACAGATAGGGCCTAACTCTCTGTCTCAGCCCCCATGCAATGAACGGAGAAATATATGCTTTTTCTTTATTTCTAGTGATGAACAACCTTTACTTCAGATAAAACATCCCCTGACTCTAGATATCAGCTGTACCAGATGTGCTCAAGTCGCCCTGACACAAGAGATTTCTCTGCTAGGCCGAAAGTCAGCTCTCCTCCCAATTACACGTCAATTACACGTCATACTCAAGTTGCACAATTAGGGCAGAGTTCCAGCTGGTCATGCATACTCCTCCTCTAAGTACCCACCCACCTATGACACCTACCTATCACCTACCTATGACTCATCAAGTGTACACCCTCATACACGCCCACATGCTCTTATCTCTTTCTTTCTTGCTCTGCCTGGAGCGCTCCTCCCTATGTACAAGGAGTAAAATGTATATATTCTGTTCATTGTTATTAAATGTTAGATTACTCTTCCTGAACCTCAGTGGTGATGGAACATATTCTCCCTGTGACTCGAGTTATTGGAATAAAGCCCATTTTAACTTGGACACCACGGATCCTGTCTCTCATTTGATGCATGATACTTTGTTAATGCCTAGAAATTCTGCCAGGGTAATATTTTATTTACCACAGATTGACAACCGGCAAAGTAGCATCTTTCCGTCTTCTCAAGGATCTTTGGACTCACTGGACGCCTCTCCCGAGTCCTTCGAGAGAGTCGCTTATTTATTCCCCACATCGAGAGAGAGTATTGTTGAATGTTGGCAACTATTTTGGCCCTTTCCATCTTTGTCTTTGCTTTGGTCCGGCCATTTGCAAGCGTCAAAGTGACCTGCATCTTGGCCTTTGCAGTTGCCAATGCTCTGATTGGAATGGTTTCCTTTGTTCTGGTAGCTGAAAGCCCTGTGTCTCAAGCCAGTCCCACACCTCAAGGAGGAGGTAAAAAAGTGTGACTCTCCCTTGGTAAATATTTGCAGCCTTAATGGAAATAATAGTGCGCATTTTAGATTTAGAGTACAGAGGTGTCTCCTAAGGCTCACGAAGGATTCACGTTGGCACTGTACAGTGTTGATATAGTCTGGGTATATGCTCCCCGCGCTGCCACCTATCTGCCATGAGCCAAGGGTGCGAGTGACCTGCAGGATGTGGTCACTGTCTCTGAAGTTGCGCAGGCGGGCCACAATCGGTCTGGGTGACGCTCCAGGCACCGCTGGCCTGTCCGGCACCCTATATACCCTCTTAAGTGTAAAGATTGTGGATGCTTTGCCTCCCAGGACCTCCGTTAGGAGAAAGCCCTCTAAAACTAGTTCCATGCTTGGCCTTCTGATTTCTACAGGATCCCCTACCACCTCCAAGTTGTTATGTTGGGATCACCCCTCCGTGTCCTCCACTTCGTCCAGTAGTTGATACATGGTGTTTTGAAGAGCCTGGATCTTCTTGTTGCTTTCAGCTTCCATGGGTTCCAGCTGGGCCATTGTGGCTTCCAAGATGCCGACCCTGTCTGTTTGCTTTTTGTGCTCCACTTTTAAGAGCCCCATCAAGGGTGAGCATGTTGATTTTTGGTTCCAAGGCAGTTGCATGTCCCAAAGAACATCCAGGATGGTGGCGGTGGTGGCTTCTAGGTCTGACCCCGTTCCAGATGTTCTCTGCCTGCCTGTGTCTTCCCTCATTCTGGGTTCCATTGCTGGTCCATCTTCGGTCCCTTGAGCCTCCCCATTGTATTGCCTACGTCCATGTGCTCCTCGTACCACCGGCTGCCGTTTACAAGTTGCACCGGATGTCACACCTGGGCCGAGCACCCCCAGACAGGGCCCATTCCCTCCTTGGGCTGCTCTCCAGTCCCTGTGGGCCCAGACCCAGGGAGATCAGACCTACCCCAGACTGTGAACACAGCACCCTCAGCAGGCATGAGCAACCACGGCTAAGCTTAGGGCCTGGTCCTCTCAGGAGATTTCTTTACAGGGTAGATCTCTCTGGTCACCTCTTTAAACTCTTAGTTGCATGTCTGGGTGCGGACAGGTCGCCGCACAAGTGTCCTTCGGGGGGGCCCTCTTGTTGCCTCCTTCACCTCCTTGGTTGTCTCCTTCACCTCCTCACCTAGCCACCTCAGATATCGCATGTTCAGAAGCCTTTTGTGAGCCACAGTGCTCCGCTGGCCTTTTCCCCGATCCCTAGGCCGAAGCCTCCTCCCAGTCGGCAGCCTACTTCATTGCCCCCCCACTGAAGTAGACGATTAACCCTGGCTCAGCGACTTTAATTTGTCCTGTCTCACAGTTATTTGTGTGGGCCGTTATGTTGCAGTCACCGCCATTTTGTGGGGCCATACCTTGTCAGGCATCTGGCTCTTTCACAGTCTATGGTGCCCCCCCACGGTCGGTTCTGCCAAGCCTATCAGTAGGCTCTGAGGTGTTGTCCCTGCTGACAGCCGACATCAACACTCACTCAGGGATGGCAAGATCAGTTTGTGCACTGGGCCGTGCGTCAGAGCTCCATGCTCAGGTGACCATCTTGCTCGGCGCATGGCCATGCTCTTCTCAAAATTCTCTTTCCTGCTCTTCCTCTCTCTTTCCTTCTTTCTAATTCCCCTATCTCTTTCTATATTTCTACTCCGTCTGTCTCCCCTTTCTTTGCACTTCTTTCTTTCTCCCTTCTCCTTCCTGAATGTTGGTAGAACTGGGAAGCTATGAAATCTGAAGAAAAATACTTTACTATATGGAGACTTCAGCATGTAAATGCTGTGTGGAGATGCAATGCAAGTAATGTGTTGCTTTTCCTGTGTTATATACACAATTGTGGGATAAGCTCTCTGTGAATAGTAGGGTGACTCCTGTTTAGTCCTTTTTGTAATTAACCAAAAAACAAAGATTGATTTTGATCAGGATGGTATTGTTTATTTTCTTCTCATAGTGTGAATGACGAATATAACCAACACATTTGGTCCCGTAGACAGCGGGACTTCTTCAGAGCTGACAAAAATACATAAAACATGACAAACAAACATTAAAATCACATATAATACATTTGTATGACTATTAAAACTCATCGAAACATGCAAATTCAGAACAGACATGGGACACATGACGTCAAAAAAATGTGTCCCATAGTATCAAAACGACATGTGCCATATATAAATTCATAATACAGCTACCACAAAATGTAGTATATCACTGGCACACTGGCATCCTCCTTATTACAATATTATATCTATATGTACCTTGATTTCATCTCCATTTTCTTCCTTAAACTGCAAAGGTTGTCTGATCATATATGCAAATTAAATCCTATTGAAAGTGATTACCTGAACCCTTGTGCATCAAATAATTATAATAAATTAGATGGAAGAAGATATTGGCCTGGAATTGTATATGTCTATGTATGTTTACCTAGCTCTACCTCTAATCTGAGAGCATAGTAGTGATACTCTCTGCCCTATCTCTTAGGATAGCTTGAGACCTCATAACTGAGTGACTTGATCTGGTATCAAACTGAAACCCCCCTCTGCAGGATCAAGTTGGAAGATCAACATTTGCATTCATCCCAGTACTGTTGTGGCTAGAATGCCCCTCTGACCTCTAAGAGGACAGTGTAGTGGTTATATAATACAAAATCTACTGTAGTAGATATGCAGCACTGATGTAATGATGTGTCTACATGTTAGAAGCTGTCTCCGAGTGGACAATGCAATACTAGGATATCTCATTCAATGTTCCTAGCCTTGAACACAGAGTACAGATAATATAGCAGAAAAGGCTTCATAGAAACAGGCAGCATGTACAGCATATATCATTTTTGCAGAAGAATACCATAAAAGCAAATGTACAAACAGTCTAAATAAAACAAAGTCTGCTAAAAAGTGTAAAATATTAAACTAAAGGGAGACCCAAAGTGGGCCCAAGAGGGCTTCACCATACGCTTCCCTTGGTCATGAAAAGACTCAGCCTCTACATAAAACTAGTCGAACAATAGACCATATAATGTTTAATAAACATTTTTCACAAACCAAGAGTTGGAAAATTACCCTCTCTAAAGAGACACCTCAAACATTTTGCCTTCCCCCTCCTCTTGTTGCTGAATTATTTTCTTGGCTTTAGGACTCCTAGTACTTCACCACTGCGGACCAGTGCTAAAGTGCATGTGCTCTCACCTAAACATGATATAATTGGTTAATACCTGCTTGACATATATAATTTACTTGTAAGTTCCTTGTAAAGTGGCATACCGTATACACAGTGCCTGCACATTAAATGCTACTATTAGGCCAGTAGGGCTGATTGTGCCACCCACACAAGTAGCCCTGTAAACATGTATTGTATTGTATTGTATTTATTATTTATAACGCGCAACTGTCACCCTACGGGTATCCTGGCGCCCAAACAGGAAAGTAGTCACATGGAACAACAATACACTAACTGTCATGTCATATAAAACAGCCGCCGGAACTATTAGATGGAATCAAGGGGATTAGACTTTGGCGAACAGCCATGTTTTCAAGCTCTTTCTGAATCCCAACAGGGTGTCAATTTGCCTGACGTTCTGGGGAAGCTCGTTCCACAGCCTAGATGCAGAAGTGCAGAAGGCTCTGCCTCCCATCCTCGATCTCCTGATCCTGGTAGTTACTGCCAAACCCAGGCTAGAGGAGCGCAGGGACCTGGTGGGCTTATACCAGGTAAGCCTTTCCTGTAAAGGAATAGGTCCCGTGTTGTCTCAGGTCTGCCACTGCAGAGTCTGTGTATGCAATTTTACTGCCATTTTGACTAGGGATTTAAAACTCTTTGCCAGCCTTAAACTCCCCTTTATTAGACATGCAACCCCTAAGGTAGTCAAAAGAGCAGGGAGCTATAGAAGGTAAGACATATACTTTAAAATGTTGCATGTCCTGGTAGTGAAAAACACCTACACTCATTTTTCACTGTTGTGAGGCCTACTCCTCTCATACGTTAACACTGGAAATTGCTTAATACACTTCTAAGCTGTAATTCATGATTAGAAAGAAGTTACTGTGTCATGCTTCGTATCTTTGGGATAGTAATGATAATTCCTCTTTACTAGTAAAGCTGAATTTTATATTACTATTTTAGAAATGCCACTTTTAGAAAGTGGACATTTCTCTGCTCTTAAAGCTCTGTGTGCCTGCAGCCTGTCTCCAATACACGTCTGGGGTGGGTACCAGCTACACTTTGTGCTTTCCCTCTAGACAGCCACAAGCACAGGAAGGTTAGGTGTGTCTGAGTGCTCGTATGCATTCTGATGGTTCTTCCTGGGCAGGAAGAGAGGGAGGAGCTGACACTTAAACCTGAGTAGGCAGTGCCCTGTCACCATACAAAGGGTCTCTTACCCCCTATAGCTAGTCTGGAGCCAGGGCTGGGAAGACACAGCTTTTGTGCACTTCAAAGACGCGTCTTTGAAGTCACCCTCACTTCAAAGGCACAACTGGGTATAAGTACTGGGTCTCTGACCCCACCAAATCAGACACTTCCTGGGCTACAAAGGGGCTCTGTCAGAAGAACTGCTATGCTATATCAAGGACTGACACTATGCTGGACTGCTGACCTGGAAGGCTTGGTGCTGCCCTGCTACTCGCTGATCTTGCTGAGGCGAGCTGGACTCTACTTGGCAACTGAACTGATCTCCTAGGGCTTGTTGGCGTGCCTCCTGCTACTTGAAACTCAGGGATATCAAAGTCTCTACCCCTGCTCCTGTTTCACTGGAAGTGGACCCAGACACTTGCACCAGAGAAATCAACGCATCTCCAGTCTGCACACAGCAGAACCAGCGTATCGACTCTGCTGCGAGAATAGAACCCACCGCATCACATCCAGAACCCCCTCTTTGGAACCAACAAACTGCCGCCACTGTGTGGAGAATATCTGTGCATTGTCCCTCCAGTGTGGATTAACCCAGTGCATCCTCTTCAGAACCACAACACACGGAACCAGTGCTTTGTTCAACAGACCCGACGCATAACCTCCACTGATTGAAGAAAATCGATGCATCACCTCCACTGCAGTCCCGACATCGACGTACCGCTCAGCTGCACCCCGCATTTCAATGTTGCAACCAGGATTAAGGTACTCTGTTCACCAGTCTTGCTGGCTCTTGTCCCCAGCCTGCTCTTCATCGCAGTCGGCCTGAACTGTTGACTTTTCATTGGTCCAGTGCGACCAGATAACCCCCATAGGGGTTTATTGCTTCTAAGCTCTATAACTCTTTTTAGTCTTTAAAAATTCATAACTTGACTTCTACTTATTGCATTTTTTGTCATTTTGATCGTTGTTTATAAAATTATTTTCTATTTTTCTAAACCTGTGTGGGGTCTTTTTTGGTGTTTTCATTGTGTTGATGTGTGTGTGCTGCACAAATACTTTGTACATTGCCTCTCTAGAGAAGCCTGATATGCACCAAGGTACCAGAGTGTGAGCAAAGGTTAGCTTTTAGGGTGTATTTAGCTTACCCTGACTAGCATAGTGGTTCCTTCTTGGACAGGGTGCATAATTCTGCCAACTAGAGGCCACATTTCTAACAGTAAGCATACTAACAACAGCAAACCAAATATGCAAATTTAAAGAGGTTATATAAAAAATATTAAAAAACTGTTGTCATAATTTTTAAAACTAATGGCTGAATTAAAAACTCCGGAGGCTCCCTAAGTGTCATCCATGTTAAATGAATCCAAAATAGATTGTTCATCAATGGCTGCATTAATTAGATCCAGAGAACAAGTGTGGTCAAGGCCCTCAGCCGATGTTGAAGGCATATTTTCCTGTAGAGCACCTGCATCAGGAGGAGCTGGAATCCATATCGAAAAGAGATCGCTCATAGAATGCTTTCCAAAGCAATGGTAAGTTTAAGGGACAACTCTGAGAATGTGTCTTTATCGGAGGCATCAACAGGTTCATGTCCATAGAATGTACCAACTGCATCGAAAGGCAGACATCCAGTGCAAACTTCAAAGGGCACCATAAGCATAGGAACACAGGTTGCACGCAGATAAACCACATTGGTTGAAAGGTCGGAAAAAAGTCACTATTTAGTTCCTGAAGCACAGAAACTCTAAAGAACTGAATCATGCATTCACGTCACAGTTTCACGTGCGGTAGATCCATCACTGTTTGACCTGGGCATGGAGCATCCATTGCTGTGTAGCAAAAATAGGAACAAAATACCACAGATCGTAAATAACACAAGTGGTATTTCCCCAAAAATGTTTGAAAATTGAGTGAATGACGGGTGGAATCTCTCCAAAAATAGTCTCAAATTTGTTGACAAAGCCAGACCCAACCACTTTAAAGAAATGCACCTCACCTGTTGTGTTAAAAGCATTACATATGAGTTTTACAAGGTCACCAAAATGGTGAGGAAATGTGGTGCTTACTAGCAATAGTATTTCTGAAGATGACTTTGCTACTTGTAAGTCAAAGGTATCTCAGGCAGCTGTTGGTGCCAAGTCTTTCTGAAGCAATCAAGTCTTTAGTCTGCTCATCTTGTCGAAATTAGCATACACCAACTTTGATTGTTCAACATCAAATAACTTACAGTTAAAAGTAATCTAATCAGTGGACGACTCGAAAAATCTGGCATTCCCTTCAAGAAACATGCTAAATTAGCTTTCAAAGCATTAAATTCTCTGAAAAGTGTCACCTCTTTACAGACAAGTGAGTGGCCGAGCGAAGGCAGAGCCTTAGAAAGGCTTCCCGTTCCCCACTGACACATTTGTAATCAGAAGGTAAAAACCATACTTCGTGGAGAAAACTCTCTACTAAAGGCTCATATCTACCTATTGGAAACTGTTTCATGGAATATTGAAAATTAAATGTTGAATTGGGAGTGAGGTAACGCTGTGTACTAACCATACAGCTGACGGTGTTCTACTACTGTGAAAGGCAGCTGTTCTAATTTTTCTACGTTTAACATTGTATATGTAGCATCTTTATGGGCCATTTCTGTTGCCTTCATGTTAGATTACATATCAAAAATTGATCTGTGGAATTCCAAGTTCTTCCAGGGCAAATGGTGGGAGTTTAAAACCTATAGGGTCCACCCTATCAGTATAATTGACCTAAGCTGACTCTGCCCATGGTATAAAGTAGACATGTCATTTTTTACAATGCCAATTAGAGATGATACAATGATATTCAAGTTATAGATATGAGATGACAATGTAATACTACCATTATCAACAACAGCAAGTACTTTTCCTAAATTTTGTTGATTTATTTGTCTTAAACATGCAGCAGCTTCCATTTGAGACACTTTCCAAATTTCAATGTAGGTAGCATAAATAAATCTTTTAGAACGCAGAGACCTAGGACCCAACAAGAAATCTTGGAAATCCATGTCTTCCGACAGGAGAGATAAATGTTCTTTCACTGCAGTCAAAACGGAATGTTGTAGCCATTGCTGACATTACTTTCCTACAGGATAAGCTGTAACAATCCCTGAATGTGGAGACTGGGTATATCAAAAGTCTGGCCGGCTAGCTTTAAAACTCTGAGTGGAGTTTTAAAAAGCATGCATAACTACCATTTGGGTCTACTGGTCACAGTAGCCACCCGTCAGTACCTGAAAGTGATGAATTAATTTCACCATTTTGTACCATGCTAATGAGTTGTTCCTCTGTGTAATTTAATACGTTGGGTTAATTATCAATAAAGGCTATTGAAGAAAGGCTAGGAAAGATTTGTTTTGATTTTTTTAAATCAAGCATGCTTGGAATAACGTATTTATTCCCTGCACTTGCAAGTCTTTTGTTCCCCATATTGATTTCATATCAATTGTGTCTTTCCAATAATCCTAGCCTTTTAAGGGTAACTGGGTCTGGGTCTGAATAACTTAATTTTTTCCCGGTAAGCATATTTTTCTTTGTTTGAGAAAGGGTTCAATTACAATAAAAGGACTCTGGGCCTAAGGAGTTAAGACTAGACAAATATGCACATTTGTCCATATATGTTCTAGAAATACACACCGAGCGAGTTGAGGTTACGTAGTTTTCGGCTCCGTTTTGCTACAGCCGCCATTTTGTGTTTAGCCGCCATTTTATGTTGCCTCACTCAGGCAGCACGGCTAACGCGGTAAAATGGTCTTTTCTGCCTTTTCTGCTACTCCATGTCTTTCTCATTAAAGAACAACCTTTGTCCTTGTGTACGGCACGGATGTCAGGGTCCGGCCGAGTTCGTAAAGCCATGTCTAGACTGATTAATCCATGTCTTACTCCACTGTTTGGGTCCCACCATTATTCTCATCTTTATCTTGTTTAACTGGCCTTCACTATTCTCTCCGTGTGTTCTCTTGTTACATAGCCCTTCTTTTGAAGCATTCTACACATGTTTTGCCACCTGCAAATTGAATTACGGGCACTAGTGTTGATTAACCTGAGGGGAGGAGAGCACACGGGGTCTGAAAGGAGGGTGTGTTTTAGACATCCGATAGCTTGTATTCGAACTATTCCTATTTGTCAGTTTTGTGTATATTGGGAGTTGTCATTGTAAACTTGTTCTGTATAATAGACTGTGCGCCACGGATTGAAGTGGCAGTCTCTTGAGAACCTACCTGTGTGGTACTTCTTAGATAACTGTACTTAGCTGCAGCTAATAAAACTACTTTTCTACGCCTAACAGAGTGTCTCGTGTCTCTGTTGGCCGAGGCAGGTGAACCTGGAGATCTTAGGCGTGCCCTGCGCCGCCTGGCCCATAAGGTCAGGTTCTCCAATTGGCGGCCCAACGTGTGGGCGACTTCAGCGGTAGTAGTTTTGCCCGAGAGTCGTGAGGAGCTTCGCAAGAAAATTCCGGAGGATTTCGCGAACCACGTGAGCGACCCCTGCATGTCGAAGTGGACCGAAGGTCTTTTGAAGCGTGGCTACTCCTTCCCGACGGCTGCTGACGACTGCTGCCCTGACTGTCGCCCTGCCTTGGCCCTTTTGTTTGGTATCGCGATACGTTAGACGGACATCTGTTGGCGTGAGAAAAACATTTAGTTAAGTATTTGTGGGTAGCGCCCACTCTTTGTTTTTGTTTTTGTTATTCGATTAGCGCGCTAACCGAAGCCAAGGGGTAAGTACGTTTGTGCTGTGACTCTATTGTCTGAAAATCCCTTGACGTCTGTAAGAAAGTCCAGTTCGTTACGAAATGCCTGGATTTAGTAAGTTTAAGAAATTTAGCTGTTTTGGTTGTTCTAGGGATTCCCGGCTAGAGGATTCTTGTCCGATTCCTCCAGTTGGAACTCCTACTTACGAGCTTTACTCAAAGCATGGTCTGGGTCCTATTGTTTTTAATGAAACATGGATCCGATATACTAAAAAGGATGGTGTTTTGCAGTGGCCACAAAATGTTTCTTTTGAGCCCGATATACTAGATAATTTGGAAACAATTCTATTCAAGAGAAAAGCCCGGCCGGCGATGTTTGACTCTTTTTGCCTTTGGCGAAAGGAATCCAAACAGAAAGAAATAAAACAAATGAAGAAAGATAAGAAAGAGCAGAGTATGTCAATTTTACAGGCTGCCAAACAATTTAAAAATGACGAAGCTGATCAGGTGATTGAGGTGTCAGAAAGACAACATCGTATGGCAATAGATAGATGACGATTCTTTTATGTCCCATTTGTTGACATTACCTCCACCTTATGTGTTAGGTGCTAATGCACCGCCATTACAACCTGCTGTTAATCCAGCTGTTTTGGTTCCTGCACAATTGCCTATTCCTGTGATTCCAGCTCCACCCCCTTTGCCAGCGACTTCTGTACCCCAATCTCCTGTGCCTCAGCCTCCTCCATCCGTCGTTTCTTTTGCTACGGATTCTTCTTCTGTTTTACAGAATACGTTGTCTCCTGTTTTAGTGTCAGATTCCCCTACAGCTCGACAACGTTTAGTCGACACTGTTTCAGGTCTTTTGTCGCCTTTACTTGGGCCTCTCTACTTTTCTCCTGCGTCGTCTAGGAGACAATCCCGTAGTCAGTTTCCAGATTTGGAAGAACGGACTAAATTAGATTCTCTTGCTCGTAATTGGATTATGAGTAGTGTACAGTACAGTGTACGTGATATTTTAGATACTTTCCTTCAATGGAACGCGCCCACACAGAGATACGTATTTAATGTTATGTGCAATACTTTAATTAAAGAATGGGGAGATGTGGATCTAGATTCACCTCCTCAGGATTTATTCGACATACAGGATCAATTTGATAAGGGACTCATTGTGGGTCCTGCTGTAGAGCGTGCTGTTCAGAAGCTTGTTACTTTTCGATCTGCCTTTCTCTCTCAAAATTCTCTTGAGCCTGATCCCGCGGTTCGTCGTAAGATGGCACAATATCCAATGCGAGAAGTTCCTCCAATATGGAGAGATGCGGTTGCGCAGGCATGTAATGTTCCTGGTGTCCCTGCTCATTTTCAGCGTATATGGGTACATGACCCTTGGAAAAGGTCAGAAGTATTGGCACTTAAACAGTCTTTACCGGACCCTCGTAAGAATCCCAGACTGTTGACGCTTGTATTATGAATCTGGCAGACATTGATTTGCTTATGGGAAATGTAGTCCCACAAGCAATATGGACCGGGATTCGTAAACAGGATCATGATGCAGCATTAGGTGGTAATTGGGCTGCTATTACAGCTGCGGATGTAGGACAAATAGGTGGTGCCAAACCGGATGACTTGATCATGGAATTACCTGGCAGAATAATAGATTTGATGAAAACCATGATGCCTGCGGTGCGCGTTAACTGGGATAAGTTAGCGGCGTGTAAGCAAAAGCCGGATGAAAGTGTCTCCGACTTCTTTACTCGTTTCGAGGAGACTTTCATCGACCATAGTGGTCAAGACATGAGCACTGAAGGTGGACAGCGATTGTTCGTAGACAAGTTTGTTTTTAATTTACTTCCAGAATTATCACATAAATTGAAACAATCAGAAAGTTCGTGGGCTGTTTCTTCCACTGCCCAGATATTGGCTACTGCTCAATATTATGAGAATAGGGATAAGGAAGATAAGGAGAAAGTGGAGAAAAAGACTAAAGAACTTAAAACGAAGGTTATTCTGCAACAGGCTTATCCCCCTCGTTCTGCTCAGCCCCAATTTCAACAGCCCCCGCAGTTTCAGAGCTTGTTGCAGAAACCGGTACCCTCAGTTCCACGAGTTCCATTGGGTCCTAATCAGTGTGCCTATTGTAAGGAAAATGGTCATTTTAAGAATACTTGTCTGATTTTATTGCAGCGGTATGGTGGACCATTAGCACCACGGGGTCGTGGTGATTCTCGGTCCATATCCAGAGGTAGGGGACGTGGTGCGTCGACTCAGGAACGACGTCCCTCTCCCCCTCAGGATTCTACAAATTACTTTGATCATCAGACTTCTCAGTCTGCACAATATTACAATGATGACTATTGTCTCGATAATGGGGACGTTGATTTTCATACTAGCTAGGACAGCCACAGGCAAAGTAAGGGAGTCGTATCAGTTCCAGTGGATCAGGAAGGACCTTATGTTAATGTTATGGCATTAGGTGTTACAGAACCATTTCTCTTGGATACTGGTGCAATGAGAAGTTCCATAATTCATTCTAAACTCCTTGGGGCACCTTTGTCTGGCTTAACAAATGTTTCTGTAGGATTCTCTGGCGCCCCAGTTTCAAATCCGGTTTCTTGTCCTTTGCCCATTTCTATTGGTCCATACGATTTGGAAGCTCCGCTTCTTTTAACAACAGGTTGCGGAGAGAATTTATTGGGTTTGGACTTATTGAAACGTTTACATGCTACGCTGTATTGTTCACCCTCTGGTGTGCACCTCACTTTGGGTGATAAATTGACTTCTCCGATGTATGTGTCTAAAGAACAGCTACCACCTGAATTGTGTTCACTTCCTGCTACACTTTGGGCTACGGGTCCAAATGATGTTGGCTTATTGCAAATTCCGCCATATGTGATTACCGTTAAGCCCAATGTTAAGATGCCACGTGTTCCTCAATATAAAATATCTAGGGCCAGATGTAGGTAGGAATCATTTACCGATTTTTAATTACCAAATCATACCGATTCGGTAATTAAGAATCGGTAAATAAGAAGGGGGGGTATGTAGGAACATCCAGATGTTCCATTTACCGAATCGGTAAATATCTGTATTTACCGATTCGGTAAATACCGACCAGTAATGCTCCATTCATTCCTATGGGCTTTGCAGCCCATAGGAATGAATGGGGCATTACCGGTCGGTATTTACCGAATCGGTAAATACAGATTTTGCCAAGGGTGCAGGGGGTGTCACTTTGACACCCTCTAGCACCCCCAAAAAAGGTTCGGGGGCCATGTGGCAGGCATACCTGCCCTAAGGGCAGGTCTGCCTGTCATATGGCACAGGTGTGCATGCACACATGTGCATGCACACCTGAATCGGTATTTTACCATCAAATATATTTGATGGTAAAATACAGATTCGGTAAGGGTTGTGGGACTCAGAAGAGTCCCACCTACATATCAAAAATATCGAATAGGTATAACTACCGATTCGGTATTTTACAGAATCGGTAAATTTACCGATCGGTAAATTTACCGATTCTGTAAAATATGTGTCCCTACATACCAAAGCTCAAATACCGGTCGGTAACGGCCGAAAATACCGATTTTCGGCCGTTACCGACCGACCTACATCGGGCCCCTAGTGATGGTGAGAGAGCCTTGTTGGCCATTGTTCATGATTTGGTTAAAAAGGGTGTGGTTGAAGAGAATAGAGGGAATGTTTGCAATAGCCCTGTTTTACCCATTCTTAAACGTACTGATCCCTCCCAGCCACCTGTGTACCGCTTTGTAATTGATCTTCAAGAGGTCAACAAAATTGTTGTCCCTCAGTTCCCTGTTGTGCCAGATATAACTGCCTTGCTTACTATGATCCCTTCTTCAGCGGTCTGGTTTTCGGTTATTGATCTTAAGAATGCTTTCTTTAGCATTCCTATTGCTGAAGAAAGTAGGGATCTCTTTGGCTTCTCTCTCGGAGGCCGAAGCTTCCGGTTTAAGCGTGCACCTCAGGGCTATTGTGAAAGTCCTTCGATATACAGCCAAGCTTTGAAGTCTCAGCTTGACACATTTTCTTTGCCCTCGGGTGCTACTCTTATCCAATACGTGGATGATGTGTTGGTGGCTGCTGATTCGGAAAATGTCTGTAAAACTGCAACTGTGTCGCTCTTACAACATTTGTCTGATCTATATCATAAAGTATCATCTTCTAAGTTGCAATATTGCCGACAAGAAGTTACCTATTTAGGTCATCTCTTGTCGAAGGAGGGAAGACTGTGATGTATTCCTATAGGTCCTGAATCGATCCCCCTATTCCTGACCCTATTCTGGTTAGCAAACTAACAAGTTACCTAGTAATCAGCCCATGAGGCAGAAAATCCCCATGATGCAGATACCGTTATCTGACGCAGTCACACTACGGCACAGGAACGTGTTATCTGATTAGGTCATAACGCTTGCGATCTAATTAGACAAGCGATATTCCTCCAGCCCCTGATAAGGCATACGGAGTTCTCATAACAAATCAAACCTATGACAACCTGGGCAAAACCCTGCGGCCATTGTTTTGATTTCACCGAGAACTTCAGTAAAAGAATGTGCTAACGAGCAAGTTGTATGACATCCTTATTGACGTATCTATGTCCATCCTTACGTCAATCTCGGCACCTTAAAGGTATAAATATTACCGATCTTGCCCTATGCAAACACACGCGTGGTGACGAGACGGAGCAGCCATACTTGCCGAAGCGAAGAGCAGAGCAGACCCCGCTGGCGCAGCCCCGCCTTCCTGACGCGCTGAGAACGAGACGCGCTGCTTTCTCCTGCCGAGAATCCAGCACCGGCGCTTCTGGGTAGCCCTCGCAGGCCGCCTGGAATATCGAGACCAGAGAGAGAGATACCATTCCTCATTCATCCTAACTTCCAGGTACAGAACTGAATAACCCCTCGCAGAGAATTCCTTAGTTATTCACTTGGCAAAAACAAACTTAACTTAAACTGTAACTTTCTATTCCCGCCCACGTATTAGACTTAGGTCAGGTACACGGGGTAGGCGTATTTAGAAACACCAGTTGAGTACGTTTAGTCAAATGTATATGTGTATGTAATATATTTTATTCATTTAAAACATCTTATGGCTTAGAAACCATATCAATGTTTTTACAGTATTATTTTATACTATTGCTTTTAATGTATGCACTTTACTTAGCTATAAGTATTGCAATAATATCGATCCATTTCTCTTGTATGAGAAAAGAGACTGATCAATAAATAACACCTTTTTATTGAACACGCCCGTCTCTTCCTTTTCTCTACATTCTGATGAGACTAAGAATGCACGTACTGACTGAGTAAAATAATTTGCCTTTTGTTTACACGACTCTCGAGATATACTCTTGATTAGGGGAGAGCAAAGTTGTCATGTTCTATGGTTGTCAGAAACTAAATCCCTTCTTGTCTAATCAGGGAAGTTAAGTCCTCCTTGAACATTCGAGAAAGTTTCTAGTGAACTCTGAGCTAAGCTGGCAAACCCAAAACTTTAAGTCTAGTATCGACAGTAGTAGACCTAGTTAACGTCTGGTCTAGGCCTTTACTGCTGTAGGTATTATTCCAATGCGCAGAGCCTATTGGGATGATAGGAGCTACATTACATGGCGCCCAACGCGTTTGGAAGGGGCGATAAAACTAACGTAAGACATTTAGAGTAACTCAGTCGTGCTTTCTCACTCAGACCCCTTTTCCCACAATACTCCAAAGACGTCTGGAGTGGGTGAAAGGTTATATCCGCCAGACCTCGCAGGAGGGAACTCCTATGTATGGTTCTTGGTATAAGTCAACGTTGAAGGATACACAGTTCCAAAATATTGTGCATCTAATCTTTGTTTCCATAAGAAACCTGATCTGCAAACAAACAAAATAACCTTCCTGTCGGTAAAATGGTAGACAGTGAGGATGAAAGAGAGGCAGTTAGATTAGCAACTGAACTCGCAGCAGCTGATGCTGCTATACAAGATACAGACCCGGATATAATACTCATTCCGGTCATCAAAAGAAAATCTATAACCTTAAAACTTATAGAAAATGGACTGACACCTAGAGGTGGCACAGTCATATTCGTAATTGAGGAACACGAATATCGGCAGACAGAGGTATACTATTCATGGATACATTTTCCAGCAGCAAATGCTGTAACAAAGTACTTCCACTATTACAAAATAGAGGAACCTCCTGAAACGTACACTCCCTTCGAGGAGGTGGAAGTACCACTCAAATTTCAAGAGCATTTGCTCTTATTTGATGGCGCCCTAAAACATAATAATCACATCACCAGGCTCGGTCCTTTAGGTAGACCAGGAGCAACGTGGCCGGTCCTAGCCGGATACACACCGCATCCATACATCAACGGGATGTCTGCAGCAGACCTGCTAACACAGCTAAAACAATTAATAAAAATACACAGACAATTAGTCCAATATGTGATGCGGACTTCAACAATTCAGCCAGCGATTAAACTTCCACAGCTGACCCCTCACCAGGGGAACACAAATAAAATTACACCACAGAACATCCAGTCCTGCCTAGGTAAAGTACCGGCTAAACGGGAACAAATACCATTCTGGCTAGCGCAGAAAATCACCCAAATAGAGGCGGTGTTTCCAGACACCACCCCGCTAGAAAAGCACAGGATTCTGACTATCTGTCTTCCAATGGGAATCGCACCACACATTGAGGACTGTGACACTTGGGGTACAGTCTTTGCTTCCATCTACACAAAAACGCACGGTGTTCCATCCATTTCGGTAATACCAGATGTGCTAAAACAAATTCAAGATGAATACGGTCCAGAACCCGCTTTAACTCTTGGTATGAAATTACTAAAAGACTTCAAGCAGGTCTTGGCTATATTACTAGCCAACATAAAGGGAGAAGCAGCAAACGTGGCGATCCGCCAGAGGTTAAAAGAAACAGATATAGCAGACCAACCAGCTGAAATTGCCAGAATCATAGAAAAATCCTATGAGGAACTAGGCAGAGATAGTTTAGGTGGGATACCAGTAAAACCGCAACTAATTGAAAGTCCTGAAAAGATATTTTTTAATAATAAATCTACATCACCAAAAAAGAACTGGGATGGAAACAAACAATCCAATCCTAAAGAAAAGAAATTCCAGTCCAGAGGAAGGTCTCCTAGGCGAAGAGAAAAATCTCCGAACCAAAGACACAGGTCACCCCAGAGTGATCCCTCAGGGAATAGATATAACCTTAGAAATAGGGATAATATAAAAAAACCTGATAGATATCAAGACATTGATACACGTCCCTCTCAATCTTTTCAGAATTCCTCGCAGAAATCGGAAAGAAGAGGACGATCAGAACAAAGAGAAGAGCACGCCAAGTCCAAAGACAAGGAACCTGCTTAGCTAAAAAAGAAATTACAATTTCCAAAGAAGAAGGTAGCCAGCATTAAAATAGTTAACAATGCCGAGAATACTGAGGACACAACTGAAAAACGGGGAATGGGCTCAGACAATGCTAGACAGCGCAGCAGAAGTGAGCATAGCTCGCAAAGTCCTTATGAATCATCTGGAGACAGTGGACACGAATGAATATCTTCAAGTGGAAACTGCGGACACCAGAGTTAGCAAACCTCACAAAATATACGAAATAACATTGCGTTTAGAGGGGGATAAGACTAGAAAAATAAGGGGACTATTTTGGGATAATCTCTCCAAGGGCTATGATATCCTTCTAGCTGAAAAAGACTGGCCACCAGAGTTTGTCAGGGAGTGCCCTCATGGCGAAGAAATAATTATGCCTGCCTTCTCAAATCAAATTCCAATTCATAAAAAATACACACTTGCCAGAAAATGGGCAGTGGCTCTAGCTCCTGCTTTATATAAAAATCACGTGGGATGGGATGAGGACTCTCCTCCTCACAAAATCCAGTTAAAATCACAACCTACTGCACAAAGGCAGTACCCAATTAAGCAAGAAGCTAAAAAACAGGTAAATGAAATACTAGATCAGCTAGAATACCAGGGGGTGATTGAAACTTGCACCTCACAAATGAACAACCCTTTGTTTCCGGTCTCCAAACCAGACAATTCATATCGTCTAGTTTTGGATTACCGACACCTTAACACATGTTGCAAAACTTTTGCAGTGCAAAACTCACATAGTGCTGCACTAATGAATAACATAGTGCGCAAAAAATACAAAACAACCTTAGACATCTCTAATGGATTCTTTTGTCAAAACATAGCACCAGAGAGCAGATATTTAACTGCATTCTCAATAAATGGCACTCAAAAACAATTCTGTCGGTTAGCCCAGGGGTACAAGAACAGCCCGGGGGTATTCTCAGCGAGAGTAACAGAATTACTACAACTATATGATGATGAAGCATTATCTTATGTCGATGACATTTACTTAACAGATGATGACTTGGAGACTCACTTGAAAAGAGTGAACACCATAATACTGGGGTTCGCAGCAGAGGGTTACAAATTCAACTTTAAAAAATCCAGAATTGCCCATCTGACAGTCCTGTTCTTAGGATATGAATTATCAAGTGAAGGCAAAAGCCTGGCTGACAATTTCCTAGAGAAATGTGCCGTACTCCAAGCACCTAGAACACTAAAAAACTTACAGTCGATTCTAGGCTTCCTAAATTTCGGAAGAACATACATTGCAAATTACGCAGAAAGGGTCAAACCCCTTTATGATCTGATAAAACCAGATTTTAAGAGATCCAATTGGACTCAAATACACACAGAAATTTTGAGATCCTTACAAACAGACATGCTAATTAAAACAAAATTAGAAACACGTGATAACACACGCAATCTTGTGATTCGAGTCATCCCAGGGAGATGCGGATTCACATACCTGACCTCTAATGAGGGAGAAAAGGTACCAATTGCATTCAAATCACACTTGTACACAGAAGCTGAACAGAAATTCAGCAACAAAGAAAAAATTGTTCATGCAGTTCAAACCGCAATAGCTAGAGAAAAAGATCAAGCTGACGGTAGACATATCACAGTCAGAACAGCAGAATCAGCCTTTGAGGCACTAACAACACCGTGTAATTTACCAACAACAACATTGAATCCGGAATGGATACAATGGGTGAATTCAATTACAACGGACAAAGTATACTACTACTTTGATCCAGAACTAGAAGAAATGGAAAATTTAGAATATGAAAAAACATATCCTCTGCCAATCGACATTCTGCCCTTACGACATTACACCTGTGTAATTTATACAGACGGACATGCTCAACCCCCCGTTTGGGGAGAACAAGCATACAACCCCACATGTGGGATTACAAAAGAAGTGTGGCGCGGAGGTAAACTAAGACCTCTATTAACAAAAACGCACTCAGTTGAAACTAATTCAGAACAACAGACTGAAATAATAGCATTGAAAATGGCACTAGATAATGCGGATCGCGAATTCCCGACACTTATAGTGTCAGATTCATATTACTGCGTCAAATCATATAACAGCGATTTGCAGACATGGATTCAAAACGGTTACAAAGATGACACAGATGCACCAATAAAGCAAAAACTGCTCTGGGAACAAATAGCTCTTTTACAGAAAGAGCTACCAAGGACTCACGTGACACACTCACTGAGTCATCAGCATGATGGCGTTCACGTTGCAGGGAATTCATTGGCTGAGACAGCCACAGCGGCAGCCACTAAATCGGCTCCCGTAGTTCGAAAAAAGCGTACATTAAAAGACATTGATGGTGAAACAGTGCTGGCGGTGAAAACGTCATCAAAAGGCGACTGCTCAGCGTTACCGATCAACTATCCACTCAATTATACATACATAATCGATGCAAACTCCGTCCCTTTTGCTCGAATCCCTGGAGTGGGGGATAGAGTGATTCCAAACATGGACAGGAGAAACTTGTTAATCGCAGACGCACATATGGGCGAGGGTCTCAGACATCACAAACTAAAAGATTCTCTGGAAGAATTACAATCAAGGTACTGGTGGCCAGGCATGAGCCTGCATCACACCATGTTTGTAAAAAACTGCCCAAACTGCAACAGAGATCGCAGTGGGGAGAGAAACAGTTTAATACCTCGTCGTTTTACTCCAGAAAAAATCAAGAGTAAAAAGGAAGGCTTGCGATTAACATATACAGGCTAGTTTCCACTTATAATGTAGATCACCAGCACTCGGCTGACGTCTGGACTGTTATACAAAGATTTGCGAGTCTAAATGGCATATACGCTAAGAGCATGCTACGTTTGACCATTGTCTTCACTCTAGCCCTCCAGCCTGAGGGGAAACATGACCAAATGAGCATAGCCCAGCGGGAATCTTCTCACTTCCTTCCTGAGGGTACGGGATGGTGTAAAGATAAAACCAAGGCATAAAGCAATCTATAACGGAAAGGATATTAGGTTCGGGAGCTGGGTGGGTCAAACATCTAATAAGTGTCCAACGTAGTCTAAATAACTTGCCAAGAAATTCTCTGAAGGGATTCAGTGCGTACGAATTATTATTTGGAACTAGGATGATGATCTCTGACATTGATAGTCAGACTTCAGTGGTGAAAGAAAAAAGCTTTGATATCAAAGACCGTTTGGCTATTTTGCAGGACTTAAACAAAACAAGAAAAGACCTGAGCAACATAAAGTTGAAACAACAGCCAACAACCACTGAAAAACCACCACCTGTCCCAGCAAGACCTGTCTGGATTCCAAAAGTCGGGGATCTAGTCAGGGAAAAGATTGCGGTAAAGAAGGAATTTGGGCCTTCTTACAGAAAAGCAGTTCCTGTCTTGTCTGTCAACGGGACAAGATCAGTTGTACTACCGCCACTTGCTGGTAAAAAGGAGAACCGAGTTGTATCCATCGACCTGGTAAAACCACAATCATGTGGCCGATAACAAACAGTAGGCCAAGTGGACTCCCCATAAGTAGCAGAACACCAAGGTTTGCTACCAGTACAGAGGTCCTATCGAAGAGGCTCATCACATTCGAAACGCCTACAGAAGAACAACAAGGACTATGCAACAATGCAATGGAACTCAGACCTCTGAAAACCCAAATAAAAACATTTAGCAAAGACACACCAATCTATAATGAAGTACCAAGTGAACATGCAAAAAACAGAAATCCTGAAGCAATTGGAACGATTGACAGAACTGCATCGGGCTACTTCATAAACTTTGATGATTCCTCTGAAGGCTTCAGTGAATCAAAGACACAGCCATCATCAAAAACCTTTAAAGATAAAGCTAAAGAACTCTTGAAACAACTGAAAGAAACATATCTGATTTCTCCATGGATTGAATTTTGGGTGGGTTTTGGTGCATTTATCCTCATACTTTGGCTCATCATGGTACTTACTTTGGGACGCTTCATTGAGGGAAAATATGCTAAAATGGACACAGCAAGTCAGAAAATCAACTTGATCCTCAAACCACACACATCTTCACACGTCGAGAAAAGAGAACTTTCTTCAGTCAACTTCACAGCCAATCCGATACCTGGTGGGGTAGCCTGGGACAACACTGACTATGAAATTTATGGTCCGGTCGAGATCCTGAAATATCCACACCAAATTAAGATCTCCTTGAGTGACTTTGTAAAACCAAACTCATTTGCTGATGATTGGGACTTCGAAAGCATTAATAATATGATGTCTGACTTAGTAATGTCTGCTAAATTTACCAAACATGATTATTTGCAGGGTTCTACAAATTATGATAGTATGTATTGCCATAACCACTATGGTAACCATTTTCTACATAAATCTGCACAACCAAGAAATGTTTTAAATTATAATCAATGGGAACATTGTGCAACTCCTCCAAAAGGAAGCTCAAGAACCTTCTATGACAAATATTCATATTTTTCAGGTTTTAACACAAGTAATGCTGAAACATTTTATTTTAAATTGTCAAACAAAATAGGGACCAAGACCATGATAACAAACACAAAATTGATATATTCAGATTCCTTTTTTGAACAAATGAATACTTTTTGATTTGATTATTGGGACAAAAATGTTGAGTTGAAAAGTGTTTGGGGTACAAAAGAATGGCAAGTACAGGGTATAGAAGCTTTGTTTAGAGCCTGCATGATCCCAGAACAAATGATATTTTTAAATGACACTGTTCAACAAACTACCTGTCTTGGCCTAGCCAAAATCAAAGATTTAAATAAACCGTCTATTCCAAAGCCAACAATGTTTAGCAATAGCTCTGATACAGATGAAGAGATAGACGTAAACCATATATTAAACCAAAACAGAACACATCCTGATTGGAAACAATGGTTGATCTGGCCCACAGATACTAATAACTGTCAAGACAGATTCCTGAACAAAACACAGGGGTTCAAAATGACCAGGCCAGACCCTAGATATCCCCAAAGACATCACCCAGGGATAATAACAACCTACAGTGTGGGCAAATTATGCCTCCAATGGCTACAAACTTCCACACTGGCAGAAATTAAGCAACACCTAACTTTACTTACTGATGGTGCTGACTTGCGTGATTTCATTATGGGACCACGCAAACAGCGTCAAAAGCGTTTCATAGCAGCCTCTGTATATGCAGCATACAATGAGGCCTGGAAGGTTACTCAAATTGAGACAGCAGAGAGAATACGGGAAATTGACCGTATTAATTTGGAAAAATCACTTTCTGTAGTGGACAATGGGTTAATGACTCTGTCCTCCAGAATTTTTTCTTTGGACAGCATTGTGTCTTCAGCAATCGACATATTATCGCAAGACTTACTGTTATTACAACACGGTCAGTCACAATTGCGTTCTATTGTACAGCTTGGCTGGACGTTACAAAATCTGCGTTCAGGCTATGTGCCTTAGCGTTTAATCAACACAACGTCACTATTCCAAATCTTTAACCTTACTGATAGACAAATCAGTATGGCGCAAAAGGGTGCTGATTATACAATCTTGAGCATTGAAAAACTAGAAAGATTACCAGTGACAATGTCAGAACGACCTGTCAGTGAATGGATAATACATGGGATAATAAATATTCCAATCTAAACCTTCAGGTTTCAATACTGCCAAAAATATATACAGGCTGGCATGTACGAGAAATTGGGAAAGGGGTACATTAAAACATCATGGAACCTGCCCTATTCACATGCATGTGTCAGTAATAAAGGACAGAAAGTGTTTCTTAGTGGCAACAATTGTGCGATGTCACTAGGTGGCACACTTCTGTGTAACGGAATTAGTTTGCATGGAGCCTGTGAAGGGAATTCATACAACCTTTCATGTCACCAGCAAGGCGCACCTGCAACAGAAATAGAACAATTCTTTCAAAGACTCTATAATGGGAGTTACATTCTAATTGTAGACCGCAGATGTTGTAGTCTTATGCCCGGGACTCCTTATCTAGTAACTACGACTGCGAAGGTCAAGTGCTGTGGACGCTCATTGTTCCCCAGCTCCTTTCCAGACAGGGAGGCAAGGGCATGGCCCGATTTGAAAATTACTTCTATTCGAATAGATACTTTAAGCAGAATGAAAACAGTGCTTCTTCAGACGCCTACAAGGCTCTCGTCATCAAAAGAAACGTATGATCTACAAGTCACAAGGACGACTGCAGAGATACATACATTATTATCAACTAATTCCCCCGTACATTTCGCGGAAATCCTGAATGAAATCTTAAATATTTCTGATACCAGTGGGGTCTCAAAGGTATTTAAGACAGTATTTTCGATGGCATTAACACCATTCAAAGCCATACTGGGTATTTTTCCAGATTTCGTCCATTCGATTTTTGGCGGACTTCCCCTGATCCTGGGACTAATTGCAGGAATACTATTCTTAGTCCTTATTTTTCGTTATGGCAACCCATGTCACAGACAAAACTCTTGCGACAAGGGAAGAAACAATCCTAGCCATTGGATACCGGGACCGGATATCAAAAATCCTGGGACTCTCCCGGCTTAGAGACCTGAACATGACTTGGTTTCTATCATTTCGACCAATGTGGCAAAGATGTGTTTTACCTGTATTAAGGTGTCTGCTATGCGGAGAAGAATGCGTGTTAGACACCTGTCTGACGCTACAATCGGATGCGCCAATGGATGCAGAAACATTGTTGAGCCCGATCAAGGTTCACGCTTTGTGCTGCCCTCAAAGGCTACCAATCCTGATGACGGCATTCGTGGAAGCTTCACCACTACGATTGATGGGTAGTGAAGTTCAAGAAAGCAGCATCGATCAGGTACGACCTTCTGTCAGCAATGCGAATCAGAATGTCAATGGAGACAATCATGCGCAAGAATGCATGATTACACCTATTTCCGAGTTAGTGGAACTTTCCCAGGAAGCTGTTGACAGTTTTTTCGAAAGCCTAAATGATATGATGTTCTCTCCAGAACAGAAATAGCGACTTTTGAGCAAGCTCGCACACGGCGTTCCCTGAATTCGGGCTTCAACTTTAAAAATAAAGTCACATGAACAAATTTTCCCTCCAGTTCACGGACAGCAATTTTTCAGCAGCCCCAAGATATTTTTGCATATTTTTCGGGACACTATTTTCTGCTTAAAGTAAGAACTATTCTTAGAGAACTAAGGTTTCTGAATTTTAGATAGCTTATAGACATTAGCTGCCCGCTGGTATGTTCATAAATATTTTATTCTGTGATGGAATGGTCTCGAACTTTTTTTTCTGTATTAAGAGCCATTTCATGTGTAATTCTCATATACCAAATAAGCAATAATGTATACTAATGCGATTACTTTGGCATTATTCTACAGCTTGAGTGCATACAATACATATGTCTGCAATTTTTCAGTATATTTGATATTTCAAGATGCATTTATGTATTTTGGGGTGGTAAGGTATACACAATACTCTATAGTATGTTGTACTAGGTTATACTATGCATAGATTAGTAAATATGACCATAGTTAGCGTGGAGTGGGTGTGATGTATTCCTATAGGTCCTGAATCGATCCCCCTATTCCTGACCCTATTCTGGTTAGCAAACTAACAAGTTAACTAGTAATCAGCCCATGAGGCAGAAAATCCCCATGATGCAGATACCGTTATCTGACGCAGTCACACTACGGCACAGGAACGTGTTATCTGATTAGGTCATAACGCTTGCGATCTAATTAGACAAGCGATATTCCTCCAGCCCCTGATAAGGCATACGGAGTTCTCATAACAAATCAAACCTATGACAACCTGGGCAAAACCCTGCGGCCATTGTTTTGATTTCACAGAGAACTTCAGTAAAAGAATGTGCTAACGAGCAAGTCGTATGACATCCTTATTGACGTATCTATGTCCATCCTTACGTCAATCTCGGCACCTTAAAGGTATAAATATTACCGATCTTGCCCTATGCAAACACACGCGTGGTGACGAGACGGAGCAGCCATACTTGCCGAAGCGAAGAGCAAAGCAGACCCCGCTGCACCAGCCCCGCCTTCCTGACGCGCTGAGAACGAGACGCGCTGCTTTCTCCTGCCGAGAATCCAGCACCGGCGCTTCTGGGTAGCCCTCGCAGGCCGCCTGGAATATCGAGACCAGAGAGAGAGATACCATTCCTCATTCATCCTAACTTCCAGGTACAGAACTGAATAACCCCTCGCAGAGAATTCCTTAGTTATTCACTTGGCAAAAACAAACTTAACTTAAACTGTAACTTTCTATTCCCGCCCACGTATTAGACTTAGGTCAGGTACACGGGGTAGGCATATTTAGAAACACCAGTTGAGTACGTTTAGTCAAATGTATATGTGTATGTAATATATTTTATTCATTTAAAACATCTTATGGCTTAGAAACCATATCAATGTTTTTACAGTATTATTTTATACTATTGCTTTTAATGTATGCACTTTACTTAGCTATAAGTATTGCAATAATATCGATCCATTTCTCTTGTATGAGAAAAGAGACTGATCAATAAATAACACCTTTTTATTGAACACGCCCGTCTCTTCCTTTTCTCTACATTCTGATGAGACTAAGAATGCACGTACTGACTGAGTAAAATAATTTGCCTTTTGTTCACACGACTCTCGAGATATACTCTTGATTAGGGGAGAGCAAAGTTGTCATGTTCTATGGTTGTCAGAAACTAAATCCCTTCTTGTCTAATCAGGGAAGTTAAGTCCTCCTTGAACATTCGAGAAAGTTTCTAGTGAACTCTGAGCTAAGCTGGCAAACCCAAAACTTTAAGTCTAGTATCGACAGTAGTAGACCTAGTTAACGTCTGGTCTAGGCCTTTACTGCTGTAGGTATTATTCCAATGCGCAGAGCCTATTGGGATGATAGGAGCTACACTACAAGACGATTGACCCCAGAACGTATTCATGCAATTGCGCGGATGCCTGTACCGTCCACACAAAGAGAAGTACGTGCTTTCTTGGGCATTACCTCTTACTGTAGACAGTGGATTCCAAATTTTTCTCTACTTGCTAAACCTCTGTTGGCACTTACACTTAAAGATACGCCCCAGCCTCTTCCTTGGACCGATGAGTGTCAAAAGAGTTTTTCTGATTTACGTACTGCCTTGTGTTCTGCTCCTGTGTTGGGTACTCCAAATTACAGTAAACCTTTCACGCTCTATGTCCATGAAAGTGAAGGTTGCGCATTATCAGTTCTGACGCAACAATTCGGCGACAAACAAAGGCCGTGTGCCTATTTTTCGGCAACATTAGATCCGGTAGCTAAGGCATTGCCTAGTTGCCTCAGAGCAACAGCAGCAGCGGCAATTTCGATTCGTCAATCTGCTGGACTAGTGTTAGATTAATGTTATGGTGCCACATGCAATAGATACTCTTCTTAACAGGACGAAAACTCAGCACTGAACGAGTGCCCGTTTGTCTGGATATGAGTTGACACTTCTAGCCAGCCATATACACATAAAAAGATGTAATGTTCTGAATCCAGCAACATTGTTGCCTATTTTGGATGCGAACCATGTACAAGATCAGCATGATTGTTTTCTTCGCACTGAAGAAGAAACAAAGGGTCGAATAGATCTGAAGGATACACCACTTGTGGATCCGGATGGGATCCTATGGGTAGATGGGTCTTGTTTTAAACTTCCTAATGGCGAAACCACAGCTGCTTATGCAGTAGCAACTTTGCACACAGTGGTAGAAACTGCACGCATTTCGCAAAATTCAGCGCAAGCTGCAGAGTTGATTGCGTTAACAAGAGCATGTATGTTGGCGAAAGGGAAGAGAGTGACTGTTTATACTGACAGTCAGTATGCATTTGGCGTTGCCCATAGTTTTGGTCATTTGTGGAAGGAAAGAGGATTCTTTACCTCCCACGGCACCAAGATACAGCATGGTCAGTTGGTAACTGACCTTCTTGAATCACTTATTTTGCCTATTTAAATAGCGATTGTGAAGTGCAGTGCACATAAAAAGATTACTGATGACGTAGGTCAAGGAAATGCATTTGCAGATGAGATAGCGAGGGAAACAGCGAGGAATGTTGAAAGTCGCATGTATGTTGCGGGCCCTGCAAGATGGGTCGCAGAAGGTGGTATGTGTGAAGACACAGTGGAAAGCGTGAAAGCGATTCAGAAGGAAGCCACCGAGAAAGAATTGAGTACGTGGAGAGAGAGTACGGGAATGTTGGATAGTATGGGATGTTGGACGGAATTGTCAGAGCATCAACGATGGTTGTTACCAGATGCGTATGTATTGCCTGTAGTTACTATGGCTCATGGACCAGCCCATATTAATGCCAGGGGTATATGTAAGCTTTTATCTCCAGTATGGCAAAATTAAGGTATTCCTAAATGTGCAGAAAATGTGGTGAAACACTGCATTGTTTATTTAATGCACAATCCAGGAAAGGGAACTCCAACTCCAGCAGGTCACTTTGCACCCCCTACTTACCCATTCGAGGTACTGCAAATAGACTTTATCCATATGGAATGCTTTAATAATCTCAAGTATGTCCTGGTGGTGGTTTGTGCGTTTTCCAGATGGATAGAGGCCTACCCTCTAAAGGACAACACTGCCTTGTCTACTGCAAAAATACTTTTGAAAGAATTTTTCCCGAGGTTTGGTTTGCCGCGCATTGTCTGGAGTGACAATGGAAGTGAATTTGTAGGTCAAATTATGCAAAAGGTGTGTGTAGGTCTAGGCATTAGACAGAAATTCCATGCGGCAAACCATCCTCAGTCAGCAGGTCTGGTAGAGTGCTATAATGGCACTCTCAAAGTTAGCAACGATTCAGGCCAGCACAGGCCTATCCTGGCCTGATGCCTTGCCTTTGGCACTTCTTTCAACTAGAACAACTGTTCATTCTCGTTTGGGACTTAGCCCATACGAGATTGTTTTTGAATGCCCAGCTAATGTTTGGGGAGTCCCCAGACCTAAAAAGTACTCAGATATTCCGTACCCGTTATTGGTTGACTACTTGCATGATCTCACCACTAAATTGCATGTTATTCGTCAACAGGTCCAAAACGCTTTGCCGGAGGCCTCCTCAGATCCCGGACACTCCATCCAGCCTGGGGATTGGGTGTGTCTGAAGAACTTCCAGAGGAAAAAGAACTTGGAACCTCGCTGGGGGCCCCCAAGACAAGTGTTACTCACAACTCGTACAGCTGTCAAAGTCATCGGAAAGAAGAACTGGATCCACGGCGTGCACTGAAAAAGGGTACTATTGCCTTTACCTTATGACCAGTTGGTCCGAGAAGGTGTCGGTGATAGTGAGTGTGAGAAGGTACCCAGGTTTGTACCGTTCAGCAGTGCACGCCTGGATTGGACTAGCTCAGAGAAGGAAGACGATGACGTCTTACAGGAAGCTGTACCTGTACATTTGAGACTCGACACAACAGATCCCGAACATTTATTTAAGGACCAGATGATACCTGGAAAGAAACGATACAACCTGAGAAGGAGGTTGCCTAAAGACAATTGATTTTGGTTTTCTTTTATAAACCCTGTTTGTATTTCAAAAGGAAACATTCCTTTTCCCTTTAACCATCAATTTGCAGGGTCACGGTAGGAGTCTTGAGCTGTGACCTGAATAGTGACTAGGCCAACAGGACTTGCAGTGTCATAGGACGGCTAACAATCACAGCTAAGTGATTAAGGAAGATTATCGTGAGCAACGCCTTTAGAGTAATGGATAGTACAGGGAAAGGAAGTGATATTAAAATAATGAAAAGAGCTCATTATAAGAAATTATTATTCAGTCGTTGTGGTGTAGCATTGTGTATTTTAGTATGTTTATGTATTTTATTAGCATGCATAGGATGGCTTATTCACGTCCTACAGTTAGTACCTGTTCCCACTTCTGTCCCTCTAACTCACTCTACTACTGTTTTCCCGCATAAATTTTACTCACTCCCAGACCATGAGCAAATGAGAAGAATGGAATATCTTAACAATTCGTTCATTCAATTACTACATCAGCATCAATTGATAGTAAATGTTACTGATTGTTGGGTCTGTAGTCTCATGCCACATAATACACAAAGAGGAATACCGTATCTAGTTCTCCCATTTTCATATGAAGGTTCTGCTTGGGCCTATCTGGCCATGTTCTCCAATGCACACCAAAACTTACTTCGATATCCTTCTGGTGGATCCTATAATGGTGGAGTGGATTTCAGTCACAGTCCTTTGATAAAGGGTTTTGTAATGATGGCAAAGATTGCTGACATTAGCAAGATTCCCAAAGATGAGAAGAAAGCATACGATGGGTGGAATATAACTCGCAATACTCTCAGCCTCACTGACAAGGTTAAGCAGCAGAGTTTTACACCGATTTGGGTCCTACCCCAAAGAGGTCGTTTGTGTTTGCAAATAAATGGCCAGAATACCAAAACTAAGCAAGAGAGGAGTAATTGCTCCCACACTTATGTTTATACTCCTTCTACTCCTGCACCACTAGTGGCATCCCAAGGTACATATTTTATCTGTCATGACAAGGCTTATACATAGCTTCCCACATACTTCTCGGGAACGTGTTATGTAGCTTTTCTCCTCCCTCCTACATATACTTCTCCTGCTGATTATCATAGGACAAGAGTTTGTAGAGGAGTTGTAGATTCAGAAGATACAGCAGGACAAAAAGGAGGAGACTTTCTAAAAGGGTTTCTTCCCTTTTGGGGTACGATGGTCAACAGCAGAAATATCAGACAGTTAGTTAGAGTGGTTGATGCCACAATCAATGTAACTTCCGGAGCATTAAAGAATTTGACCGGCCGAGCTTCAGGAGGATCGTCTTATGACTTTACAGAACCGGATGGTTCTAGACATAATCCTTGCAGATAAAGGCGGAGTCTGTAAACTGATTGGATCCAGTTGTTGCATTTATATTCCTGACAATGCCCCTACAGTATACCAAGCCATCTCTAACCTACATGTCATCTCTGAGTCTATTCACCAAGATACTGGAGATTGGTCTGTGATGGGATGGTTTTGGGGACTACTGTCCACTTGGGGATGGAAAATGTTAACTTTCCTTGGAATGATTTTAGCGATCATCTTTTCCTGTTGTCTCTGCCTACAGTGTGGTCCAGCCATTTGTGGACTTTGTGCCACGATTTGTGTCTCCAAACCAGTAGCACAGAAGACGGCAAATATTAAGATGATGGTGCAACAACACCTCAATGACCTCATGACCAATGATATCGACTCAGACTAACATGGGTCTCCTTGTGCATTGCCTGAGTATGGCAAAAGGAGGGTCTGAGGTTACGTAGTTTTCGGCTCCGTTTTGCTACAGCCGCCATTTTGTGTTTAGCCGCCATTTTATGTTGCCTCACTCAGGCAGCACGGCTAACGCGGTAAAATGGTCTTTTCTGCCTTTTCTGCTACTCCATGTCTTTCTCGTTAAAGAACAACCTTTGTCCTTGTGTACGGCACTGATGTCAGGGTCCGGCCGAGTTCGTAAAGCCATGTCTAGACTGATTAATCCATGTCTTACTCCACTGTTTGGGTCCCACCATTATTCTCATCTTTATCTTGTTTAACTGGCCTTCACTATTCTCTCCGTGTGTTCTCTTGTTACATAGCCCTTCTTTTGAAGCATTCCACACATGTTTTGCCACCTGCAAATTGAATTACGGGCACTAGTGTTGATTAACCTGAGGGGAGGAGAGCACACGGGGTCTGAAAGGAGGGTGTGTTTTAGACATCCGATAGCTTGTTTTCAAACTATTCCTATTTGTCAGTTTTGTGTATATTGGGAGTTGTCATTGTAAACTTGTTCTGTATAATAGACTGTGCGCCACGGATTGAAGTGGCAGTCTCTTGAGAACCTACCTGTGTGGTACTTCTTAGATAACTGTACTTAGCTGCAGCTAATAAAACTACTTTTCTACGCCTAACAGAGTGTCTCGTGTCTCTGTCGGCCGAGGCAGGTGAACCTGGAGATCTTAGGCGTGCCCTGCGCCGCCTGGCCCATAAGGTCAGGTTCTCCAGAGTCGGGCAATGTTTCCATTGTGTATAGTTGAAAATAGTGCAAGGAACAATAGATCTATGTAAATAATAATGTGCATAGTGATGGTAAGAAAACATTTCTAAATAGCAGAATTTAGGTACAAATCTTCACTTTCACATACAGTGTAGTGTTCAAGCTCGGCAAGAATTGAAGAAACAGTCTTAATGTCTCAATCATCAAACATAAAACCTGGGGTAATCACATCACCAATTCCCAAATTAAATACATAAGGAAACTGCAGTGTTTCTGTAGGACCACAAATATCAGATGACAACTTATCCCAAATAATTCTATCATGTACAGAATAAGCAGAAATGTTCACAAGGGACAGCTATCTCCATACTTTGTGTGAGGATGAATGAGACTTAAGGACATCCACTATCTGATCTGCAGCAGAGCATTCTGGGAAATTATGTCCATTTATTAGAAAGAAGACAACAGTCACAAATGCAACCCAAAGATGCAAGAAAAGCAATGAGATGGAAATCCAGTGGTAACGCCCTGGAGGAATGAGATCAGTGCACTTCAACTCAATAAGGAAAGCACATACACCATGTAGTGATGTATCGGAAGAGTCTGAAGGAAAGTCATCTGCATCCACAAAATAACTAGAAGCAGTTTGCTAAAAGAACAGGACCTGTAATAACGAAAAGAGAACTGGTATATACTTCCAAAGGTGGTTCATCATAAACAACTGTGTTGCTAGAAGAAAGAGTAGCAGGCTATATACTCACATCTGATGTATGGTTTTATTTTCAGTGGTAACTGGAATGAACAAAAGTTAATTATCCGCCCTCCCCAGCTGAGGAGTAACAACATTGGAGTTTGTGAAAACCTGTAGAGGAAGTTTCTGTAGGGTAGTGAGAGGTGTCAGGGAACTATCCAGGTATCTTCGTGGCTTACTGTGTTGTACTGGCCACATAGTGTAACTTTACTTGATCAATTGAGATGAGTTATTTGTTTTTACAAAAAGCAAGCAGTTGCAAGATCGCTGTTTTTGGACCTTGAATGCCAAAGACTGGTACTCATGCATGGTATGATGGGCTAAGGGCCAGATGTACGACCCTTCCATTTTGCAAGTCACAAATTGCAATGTTTTGTTTGCAATTCTTAATGGGGTCGCAAATTACCTGGCTCATTAATATTCATGAGGCATGTCTCAATTTACTACCCATTGGGAATTGCCTACAAACACAGTGATGGTGGTCTGCTGGTTTGCTTTTTCAGTAAAGATTTTTTTAAAGCCGCCATTTTCCTTTAAAAAATATAAAGATTTATTTTCCTTTTTTAAGGGCAGGCATTGGTCTGTGGGACCACAGCCTGCTCTTAAAAAATATATCCGCACCCATTCAGAAAGGGGAAGGGGTCCCATGGGGACCACTTCCCATTTGCAAGTGGCTAACCACCTACTTTAAGTAGGCGGTAAACTGCAAGTCTTTTGCGACCACAAATGCGGTTGCAAAATACTAGTATATACCATTCTGACTCGCTATTGGGAAGGGACACCCTTGGCACGCCCCTGCCAAAAAGTGACTAGCAAATGCTATTTTGCAGGTCACCGACTCGCAAAATAGCATGTGTACATACCACCATCCTTTTTTTGTGGTTGAAAACGGGCCGGTTTCTCATCCGAGACAACAAAAAACGGTTATACATCTTACCCCAAATTCCTTCTTTATTGCAATCTCACCCCAAACTAGATCCTCAACTTTAGGAATCCAACCAGAAGATGCTGGTTGATCCCTTACTCCATCAGTGGTAGGCTTTTTGGTATGGCCATTGGACCATTGATTTCTGAAGACTTGTAATTCCTATCAGACACCGTAACGTTCCTTTATGTCAAAAGGTGTATCTGCCGCCACTACACCAGGACAGTCAAGATCGGTAACATACACCTGGATCCCAAGTAAGATATCTTATGGGGTCTCGTCATCCAAAGATTGTCTAGGAAGATTATTTAATGCTATCTGGACCCCATACAAGTGATGAACCCAACTACGACCTGAACTTAATACTCTAGCTGCTAAGGAATGCTTTAAGTCATGGTTTTTCCTTTTCACAATCACATTTTCCTCAGAATGATATGGAGAGGAGTAATACACAGCTGCACCCAGGGTTTCCATAGTATCCCTGTAAAACTTAGAGCTGAAAGAAAAGCTGAGCCCTGGTCCGAGGGGAATGCAGCTACTACATATGTGCCAATGAAGACTTGCAAATCTTTAATAACAGTTTGAGTGTCAGCCGATCGATGTGGCCTCAGCCATAGGAATCTGGAGCAAGAATCTACTGCAAGTAGAACAAATTTGAATGTACCATTTGAATTTAGGGGCCCACAATGGTCTAGATAAATGCACTGGAGAAGTTTGCTAGAAACATAGAGGGGTGTCCATGGTGGGTGTGCAATGGTGGAGTTCTTTATTTGTTGCTAGAAGTCACAACTAAGGACATACAGTTTTGTTTGCTTGTAAAGACCATGCCACCAATAGTCGTTTTACAATAGTGATATTGTAGGTGCCACACCAGCATAGGCTGATGCTAAACCCTCTTGTGCTGCTAAAGTTAATTCTAGCCTGCAGTCTTGATTGGGAATCACCGGAACACCCACCCAAGGAATGGTAGCAAACTGAATATTTTGGGCACTCAAATAGTAAGAATTTGTTACTGGATATTTTTGGGATAGAAGTAGTCATTGCACAAAGCATTGACAGAAGCCATGATGTCATCAGCCACCCTCATTTGAGAATAAGTTATTGCAGCTACAGTTGCAGTCTTAACTGCTGATTTGGCAGCTTCATCTGCCGGAGAATTCTTTGCAACGTGTATTCCAACGCATTGGTGGCTCAATGTATGTATGACATGAGCCTCTGGCAAACTACCTTTAGGTGTTGCCACCTTTCCCTAAAGCAATTAATGCTTTATAGTATTCTCTTGAGAGTCTCTGAGTCTATTTAGGGACCAATAGTGTACGTTTTCATTGAATGACTGGAGACAATAATATGAACCACACACAATCAATGTGGGGAATTCAGGATCCGTGGTCTGAACTGTCAGGATCAATAGTCGCTGTTCAGCCTGTTGTACAGGGCAGTCCCCTAAGGACTGTGTCAATGTTTTTTGAGGATGGAATGTACCATCGCTCATGATACCGTGTAACACGGCGCACGTATAGTGTACAGCGCACATGTTACGATCATGGTAAACAGAATGAACAATCCAAACATGCAGTGCTATTCTATATAGATGTGTGTCAACATATTTTAACCTAGCTCTACCTCTAATCTCAGAGCTTAGTATGAGCACCCTGTGCCTGATCTCTTAGGGTAGCCTGAGATCCAATACCTGAATGAATGGGTCTGGTGTTGGATTGGAAATTCCCCTCTGCAGGATCAAGATGGAAGATCTGAATCATCAGAGTTACATGTTGAGAAATAGCATTTGTTCCAGGACCGTCATGGCTGGAATGGCCCACTGACCTCTAAAAGGACAGGGCAGTGTTTATATAATAAAAAGCCCCACTGTGGGAGACGTGCAGCACTGATGCAATGATGTGTCTACATATTAGAAGCTGTCTGGGAACAGGCAACACAGTACTAGGATATCTTATTCTATGTTCCTAGCCTTGAATGCTGAGTACAGATAATGTGGCAGGAAAGGCTTCCTAGAAACAGGCAGCATGTACAGTGTTCATCCTTTTTGCAATAGAATACCATGCAAGCAAATATATAAACAATCTAGCTAAAACAAAGTTTGGTGAAATGTGTAAAATATGAAACTAAAAGGAGAACCAGAGTGGGCCAAAGAAGCCTTCATCACAATGGCTTGCTTAGACAGTTGTACTGGGGCACTGGAAGGGCCAGAATCAGCTTAGACTTTCTGAGACTCTTATGGGATGGGGAGGTTTAGGGGTGCCATACCTTAGAGTGTATTACTGAGCCTCCCAGCTTCAGATTATAGTTCCTTTGTTTGAGGAAGGGAGTACAGACTTGGAGATGCAGCTCTTGAAATGCCTTGTACATCCCATACAGTAACTGGCACTTCCCCTGACTCGGAAGAAAAGGGGCACCCTGCCTTGGCAGATCTAAGTGATTATAGAGGTCTAGGAGCAAGCTTCCAAGGGGGAGGGAGATGCCTACTTATATTGCAACAACTGATCCCATGGAATACAGGAATCTGCAGTGAAACACCTCTATCCTTGAGAAACTGGAGAGGGAGAGCATCCCCCCAAAGACTGGGAACCTTATATTAGGAAGGCAGAATAATTGGCTATATGGCCTTCTGCGACAGGTGTGGATTTGCCAGCAAATGCTTCTTGGCATAAGCTGGATTGGTGACCGCTCTGGGGCAGGAATGGCTGAGATTCCCACAGGAATTGGACACCCATGTCTTGAACCAAGCACTGTCAGGCATGGAGGGCAGTGGAAAACTAGTATCGCGACTATATAAGCTGCTGATTCTGCATACGACTGATCGCATAACTACACTCACAACACAATGGGAAAGGAACATGGGAGAGGACTTAGAGGACCAAGATTGGGGGAACATTATCAGTATCTGCAGGCAGATCACATGTAATGCGAGGTTGAAACTGATCCACTACAAATGTGTATACAGAGATTATTTAACATAACAATGGCTACACAAACTAGATTCATTTAAATCAGAGATATGCCCAAAATGAAGATCAACAACAGGCACATACATACACATGTCGTGAGAGTGCCGTGGGATACAGGACTATTGGAAGGAGTTGGTCACAGCACGTTCTGACCTCACTTGGTTGACACTGCAATGTACAGTGCAGCTTTGTTTGCTGGGCCTTGTGCCCTAACCCAAGCAGACTAAAGTTATGAGCAAGGTGGTGGAGCTGGGACTGGTTGTAGCTAAGAAATCCATTTCATTAAAGTGTATCAAAAGTAGACTCCCCACAAGGTGGCGATGAAGGAAGGAACTGGCCTGCTCGGGGTGGGCAATGTGTGGAATGCACCATAAGTTGATTTATAGGAATCCTGGCCAGGGGGGTATCATGGAATAAGAGATGGCAGATATCAATATACAAAGGGAAATGGAAGATCCTGATGAGGAAACTAACCCACATAATGACATTGGATAGACTGGTTGAGGGAATGTGGAAACCACTTGATATGCTACGACTATAGAACAATGACTTTGTAAATGCAAGACAGTATCTGCGATACCAGTGGCTAACTGCAATTTAAGAAAGGCTAACTATCAGCTTGATGGGTGGGAGAGGGGAAGTTATAAAAAGGATGTTATGGCTCTTGATGGAAACAATAAAGAGATTATTTTTTAAAATACATTATGATACAATCAATGTCTACTTATGTGGAAAGAAATTAAATCAATGAGTGTCTGAGGGAGGAACTAGGACTTAATGTCGTTGAATGTCAGAGGAGAGAGAAGTAGGCACAAACATCAGTGTCTCTGTTAGAGGAGGAACCGAAATAGGTGAGTATCTGCATTAGATTAAATCCACATCCTGTTTCTCTTAACTACCCTCGAAATATGAATGAAGCCAAACCCTAACTGGGTTGGGAGGGATGAGAATCTTTGACTGTGGTGAGGAAGACCTGAACTCAGAGTAACGAAGATTGCCAGTTAGTAAACAGTGCATTAGCTCTTCCATTGTCTTCCTCCCCACAGTCACTACTAGATGAGCTGATATCAAAGCACATATCGACTTTATGATACCAGAAAGATATAACCATGTCTCCTGTGACATGTGAATGCCAAAAACCAAGTTTCAATCAATATAAACAATGTTAATTGCACACTTCACATATTAAATCATATATTACACGTCAGTAATCGTGTTCAATACAGCAGAAACACAATTCGTAGAAGAGTTGCCCTTCAACTCCAAACTGTAATAGTCCATAAATGCATTGCAGATCTCCTCTATTGGCCCACCCTTAAAAGCCTCCCAAGATGTAAAGATACTGCTAGTTGATCTGCCTTGGATGTGGCTCATCACCTCTCTACCCTGAGCTACCTGCTCAGTGTAGAGTTGGATGACTTAATTCAACTGAACCACATAAACAAATAAACTATCCACTTCACAGAAAGGCTCTATTCTTTCTAGATATACCAAAATAGCTCATCTAATATGTGAACAAAAATCCACATACTGAGGATGTGGAACCAAAACTGGATGAATGATCTTTAGGGATAAACTTAGGCTTGAGTTTTAAAACCACTTTGTCCAGGAAAATATTTTCAAATGGCTCTGACCTCAAGGAAGAGCCCAACTCCCCTATTCTCTTAGCAGTGTAAATTTATTTCACAAGCGCAACCTTAAGAGTCAAGAATTTGAAGCACATTTCCTCCAATGGCTCAAATGGAGCAGACTGGAGAGCCTGTAACACCAATTATAGACCCCAAGAGGGAGAAGGTAAAAGCTTTCTTAGTCTTTTAAGAAACAAAACTCATCAGCCTTGCCACCAGAGTCTCAAGATGCTCCAACTCTGAGCTACTAAATGCTTTTTTAAGTGACCACTGAGCCAGCAGAGTTGAAGTAGCGATACCCAAAACATTTCGATCTGACAAGAAGTCTACCACCTTTGTCTTTCCCACATCTGAAACTAGTCTATTGTTTCACTAGCCGGTCTACAGCCAAACCGAAGAATGGAGAAGGGCAGGCCAGTACAGGTAAGAACGGTGAGGCGGGGGGGAAGTCGACATACGACAGGATACGGAAAATAACATAAATAAATAAAACCACTTACCTTGCTCTCGCCGCATCGCCAAGTCGTCACTGGAAAGGAACAGGGGCATGGAACTACTCAGAGTCTGTTAGTGGAACAGCAGAAAGAAAAATTAACTGAACATTTCTCATTTCGGAGGCCCACTGGAGGACTATGAAACAAAATGAACAGCATGCTACAACACAACACCCACTGTAGGGAAAGAATTGTATGAAAGTGCACTACAGATCCCAGCATGCAACACTTGTTGAACTCACCTGTGAGACCTACTTGAGGGCAATGTAAGTAACGTACATGCAGAGGAAAATGTCTTTCCAGCAACGTTACGAAGTATCATGAATCTTGTGATCGAGGAGCTGGTGCTCGGAGAGTCCCTCCAGTTGAGGCACTAAGAAGGTCCGAGGTACGCACCAGGGCCCCCAACAACTCGAAGAGGGACACCCTGATGATCTGAGGGAACCAGGAGTCCCTGGAAACAGACAGGGACCGCATCTATGCAAGCTAAAAAAGCACGAGCAACCCCCCCTTTTAGTGAAGAGGACAGCCTGGAGACAAAACACCCATAATTGAGGTTTAGGAGCCTGGGGGGCTGAGAAGTGAAGCGGGGGCACCCAGACACGATCTGCCTGACTTAAACCAGACGCCCACCGCTTACAATGCCTATATGCGGTTTTGGCGCGCCGGGCCTTCTCTTTCCACAAGACGGAGTTCAGCATGACCTCAAGATCAGCCCCGGGATCCAGCATGCTGCTTTCTCCACCACCATCCCTCCAGACGCAAGACCACCACCCTTGAGTGCAACACCACCTAAACTCCTGGCTGAACGATAGCAAGAATTTCCTTCTCTGTAAATATGTAATATATAATTGTCCAAGTCTAATCGCTGTTAAAATGTAATCCTGAGTGAATTTACTATTTGTATATATATATATATATATTCACTGAAAAAACCATAGCTTTCACACTCGTTATAGTTAGGAATAAGCATTTAAAAAACCTTTCAAATTCACTGAAAAAACCATAGGTTTCACACCAGTTATAGTTAGCTGAACATTTTACTCATACAAAACCATTGAAATTCCCACGTTATAGTTAGTTCTGTTGGACTCACTATAACTTGCGCGCCCGCAATCCACTGCTGATGATGTCACATATTACATCATTTATGACATGGTCAGTGACATCACTGATGACATCACTGATGACATCTCAAATGACATCACTGATGACATCACTGATGACATCTCAAATGAAATCACTGATGACATCATTCATGTGATAATACGATGCACCTCCTCACACTCTAATCTAACCTTTGATACACCCAGTGTTAAATACAGACTACCATTCTTGAAACCATTGACACACCAATTCCAGTTACTACATACGCACTCACTGATTCCTAGGTGTACACACACATCCACTCATTCACCCATACAATCACTCATACATATAGTCACTCATCAATACAACACTATCATAGGCACTCATACACCTATACAGACACTCACACACTGCCACTCATCCATGGAGTTACTCACACACCTAGTCAGTCATGCAAAGAATCAATCACACTCCCATTTCTTCATCTATACAGTTATACACACAACACCTTACTTATTCAAACATATACTAACACATACTTACTCTCTTATACAATCACTGATACAAGTACACATTGATCCATACAGCCACTTGCACAATCACTGGCCCTCATGTATAGTCATTTATATATGCCAACTCTCACATGCACTGTGTTTTACATATGTACTTACTTGGACATGTAGCACTGAGATATCCATTCACTCACCAATACACCCATGCACACAGTCAACCGCCCACACAGCTGTTTCCACATGCACTCTTGTACCCATACACCTAGTGAATCAACTGCTCACACATCTAAGCACAGAGTCACACACCTCCCAGCCACCCACACACACACTCAGCCTCACATACAAATACTTGGGCCACCAATCAATAACCCATTTAGCCACTCATATAGCTACTGATCAACACATGCAGCAGCTTACACAACAACAGACATACTGATGCACACCTTCAGACAGTTTAGTCACTAACCCATGCATTCAGTAAGACACATTTAATCACTCACTCATACAGTCAGTCACACACCTACTAAATCTTTCATCCAGACACTTATACATCCACTCATTCTTCAATATGTAAAACATATTTAAACTTTACAGAAACACACAGTCACTGGATGATGTCATCAGTGATGTCATTTGAGATGTCATCAGTGATGTCATCAGTGATGTCACTGACCATGTCATGAATGATGTAATATGTGACATCATCAGCAGTGGATTGCGGGCGCGCGAGTTATAGTGAGTCCAACTAACTATAACGTGGGAATTTCAATGGTTTTGTATGAGTAAAATGTTCAGCTAACTATAACTGTTGTAAAACCTATGGTTTTTCAGTGAATTTCAAAGGTTTTTTAAATGCTAATTCCTAACTATAATGATTGTGAAACCTATGTTTTTTTTAGTGAATTTCAAAGGTTTTTTAAAAGCTATTTCCTAAATATAACGATTGTGAAACCTATGTTTTTTTCAGTGAATTTCATTGTTTTTTAAAAAGAAAATTCCTTTGTATATCGACTTTGTAACCTACAATTTTTTTTATTATTAGCTGTTTTTTAAAAGTATTGATTATATTTTTTATTTAAAAAAAAAGATATTTGTTCAATGTATATTTTTTTTTAATAATTTTTTCCTGGTGCGCTCAGGGTGCGCGCACCGGGAAGCTCACCCGAGAGCGCAGAAAGAGCGCTATTTCTGCGTTCGTATAAAAAAATATGTATGAAAAGTAAATAATAATGCAAGACATTCAGTATCATACTTATAAAAGCAGTATTTTTGATTTACGAAATGAAAATGATTTTGCATTTCCGTAAAGCTACTAAAACGTCACTCAGGCGCGCCGCGTAAGCGCCCCCAGAAGAGCCTATGTTCGCGCTGCGTAAGCGCCCCCGGAAGCGCTCCGGAGCGCGTAGCGTAAGCGCGTCAAGCCATGTGACCTTAAAATAACACTTTTCATTGGTTCAGAACATTTTATTTTCCAAATATTGAGAAACCCACCCATTTCTCTCACTGTTGCTTTGTACTTGGAGAGAGCAAGAGGGGTTCTGTGCATTATCTTCTTTTAAAAGTTCTCTGATCTACAGCAATGCCTGAAAGGGAGTCATCCAGCAATGATTCTGATGGTTTTTTGCCTGAGGACCCTCCTCACCACAAAACAAAGGACCACTTCATTTGGAAATTTTTTGACATCCCTGAAGGAAAAAAAAAGGTTAATGCTGCTAAGGTAACCTGCAAGATAGGTGGCACTATTTTATCCAGAGGCAATCCTAATAGGAAATATAGCTTTGGAAATGCCACCTTAATTAGGCATGTCCAGAGAAGACACCCAAATAACTTTACCAGGGAGAGTGTCAGGGACCTGGCACGGAATTTACCAAGAGATTGCGGCAGCACCTCCACCGGAGGAGCAACACTTTCGGGAACAGCACGTGGAAGAATGGTCCCTAATGTGCAGCCGGTTTTTCAGGCATAACATTTCTATGCGTGGATTGTGATGAACTGCTCTGTTATGGGGAGCAGAGCGTTGAACTCATTGCTATGAAGAGACAGGAACACCGCTGCCCTCCCCATCCCTAATTTTTCAAATTTTTTTTTGCTCCTGTTGAGCAGTTTTGGAATCCCTGTTTTTGTTTTTGCCCTGCAAAAAATACAAAAAAATATAAAATCGTTATAAAAAAGTATAAAAAAATATAAAAAAAGAAGGAAAAAAAAGTGCTTTTCAGAACTACCTCCAATTGTCAAAAAAGAGCTGTATTTTCACTCTAATTTTTTACACTGTTTTTCCCCGTGGTGCGCTCAGGGTACGCGTACCGGTAAGCGCCCATGTGCGCGCACCCTGAGCTTACTCTGCGAAATAAAAAAAAAAACTAAAACGTTTTTTTGCCCTTCGGAGTCCTCCTAGGCCCCCCTGATATCAAACATAAGGGGGGCAGGGTGTCTCTACCCTGCCCCCTATCAACGTTCTCCACTTTTATTTTTCACCTCTTGTGTCTCTGTTCTTCAGAGTCACAAGATGGTGGACTATGCAGACCATTTAGAATGTTTACAGACACCCAAGAGCCAATTAGCTTTTGAAATTTAGAACCAATTAAAATGTTTAAATTTGTGTGTGATGAAGTTTCATTGGTTTTATACATGAATATACATGAAAAATGAGAGGGAAACAGCCATTTTGTGATAGTACTCTTTGAGGTACATTTGTGAGGAATTTTTGGTGTTCTATTTCTGGTGTGAAATTTACACAGTACTAACTCTTCTACTGCTTTCTAAAAGGTGAGTTGTTAATTTGTAAGGGGAATTTAATACTTGATAAAACTAGTTTTATATTATCTATTACTAAAAACGATAAATTAAAGTGATTTTTTTCCTGCAATTTACAGCAAGAAATTTGAAAAGAATATGGATCTCAATGAGGACACCGTTGATATTAATTTTGAAACTTCTGCGACTTTTGTTGAGACAAGTTTTATTGAGGTCTTGAATGATCCTGTTGATAACACTATCCATGAAGAAGACCTTTTTTTGAGAGGAGATGGAATGGGGGATTTTAATGATGAGACTTTGGATGCTGAATTAATGGAATGTTTGGACTATATTGAGTTCCAGGACTCATGTATGGAGACTTCTGATGAGGAGATTCCTGATCAGTTAATGTTAGAAGTTCTTCTAAATTATGAAAATTATGAAGAATACATTTATATTTAGAAATTATAAATTGTTTGAGACATTTTTTATTATTCTACTTGTAATTTATGAGATAGTAGTGAAATGATTGTGGTATAAAGTGAGACTTATAGTATAGAGTGCAACATTTTTGTGTTACATAGTAAGTTTACTCACAGTTACTTCCCTTCTCCCACTATATTTTCTCCAATGTGCATTTCACATCTCTTCTTCATCTCATGCCTTCTTTCTCTCACTGTCTCTCTCTAATGTACACTATCGCCGCCATTTTGTGTACTTTCAGAACACAGTGAAATGTAATGCTCCAAAGGTGGAGTGCAAGATCTGCCATACTGTACTTTCCAGAGGAGACCCCAGAAGGAAATACAATTTTGGTAATTCAACTATGATTCAGCACGTCCAGAGGAGGCATCCCCAGAACTATGCCCGGGAGAGTGTCAGGGCTCTGCCACGAGATGCTCCAACGGATGGTGCCTGTACTTCAACTGGAGGAGCAACTGCATCGGTGAGGGGGCGACCAGAGCAGCTGATCCCAAATATTCAGCCTGTTTTTAATGAGGCCTCCATCAAATGCAAACATTGTGATGCCCTGATGCAAGGAGAGAAAGTGAAAGAAAAAGTGAGAGTAGAAGACTGAGGGCCTCATTTATGAGGCCATGCGTCACTTTTACGCCGCCGGTGCGTCACTTTTTGTGACGCACCAGTGGTGTAAAAAAAGGGCCTTGTTGAGTCATATTTACAAAGTGAGGCATCTAGGTAGATGTATCACTTTGTAAACCCCTGCGCCACATTATACCTGCGCCAGGTATAATGTATGCAAAGGGGGCATATTGATGCAAGGAAGAGTCGTAGAAGTGACGCAGTGAAATCTATGAGATTTCACTGCGTCACTTTTAGGACGCCGTTGCGTCAAAATCTTGTGCCTGCCTCACAGCAGGCGTAAGACTGACGCAGGCCCTTTCACATGGGGCTTGCCCCATGTGAACGGATGCATTGCTGGAAATTATTTTTTTACTATAATTTTTTACACTGTTTTGCCCTGTGGTGCACTTGAGGGCCTCATTTATGAGGCCATGCGTCACTTTTACGCCGCCGGTGCGTCACTTGTTGTGACGCACCAGTGGTGTAAAAATTGCACCTTGTTGAGTCATATTTACAAAGTGACGCATCTAGGTAGAAGCGTCACTTTGTAAACCCCTGTGCCACATTATGTATGCAAAGGGGGCGTATTCACGCAAGGAAGAGTCGTAGAGTCTATGAGATTTCACTGCGTCACTTTTAGGACACTGTTGCGTCGAAATCTTGCGCCTGCCTCACAGCAGGCGTAAGACTGGCGCAGGCCCTTTTACATGGGGCTTGCCCATGTGAAAGGATGCATTGCTTGAAATTATTTTTTTACTACAGTTTTTTACACTGTTTTTCCCTGTGGTGCGCTTCAGGGCCTCATTTATGAGGCCATGCGTCACTTTTACGCTGCCGGTGCGTCACTTTTTGTGACGCAGCAGTGGTGTAAAAATTGCACCTTGTTGAGTCATATTTACAAAGTGACGCATCTAGGTAGATGCGTCACTTTGTAAACCCCTGTGCTACATTATACCTGCACCAGGTATAATGTATGCAAAGGGGGGCGTATTGACGCAAAGAAGGGTCCTAGAAGTGACGCAATGAAATCTATGAGATTTCACTGCGTCACTTTGTGGAAAAGTAAATTTTGCCATGTTCTGTGTCCCTACGTGTTCCCCATCTTATGTTATGTGTGCATGATCAATATGCATATGTATCCCCCATGATCGATTAAAGACGCAATTACAGTTGTGTCCATCTCTAGTATGCCAGTTTCCAGTTCTCGTGAAAGCTACGAATATCAGGCCTATGTAAAGTTACGTTGCCACGTTTCTCAGTGTGCACGTTATTTCATTGAAAAGTCCCCGTTTCTAGGCCTCAAAAGGGCCCGGACACCAGATTCAGCTCCTGTCTCCTGAACCCTCGCTGAGGAGTGATACAGCCCCCACCTGTATCCTCGACCCTTCACTTACTTCCTGCCTCACAGTGCCCGGCTCGGCCTGGCTCTGCCTGCTAGTCTGCCAAGAGTATGTTATGATTCTAGTTATCAGTCCAGCCCTCCTTCTCTGCATTCCTAAGCTACTGAATCGCATCAATAGTTTCCGTCATCATCTAGCCTTTACGTCTCCATGTAAGAGAAATACTGTATTAATGGTCATTTAATATTCTTCAACACGCACTACATGTAGAATAATGCATGCTCCAGTCTTAGTGTCTGTTAGCCTTTACCCCGATAACTTTTGGATTCTATCAACATGTCCTCTAAACATTAGATACTAGATAGGGTTTAGGTACATGTCGCCCTGACTCTCCAGACTTCAGTCTCTACTCCTAGCACAGAGTTCATAGCCCCCAGCTTCTCCTAGTAACACGTCATTGTCAGTTTGCGCGCACCTCTAGGTCAGAAGTCCCGGCTCCTTAGGTAGCCCCCTCCATGTTTCCGCCCCATTTATGACATATTCTGTTACGTTTACATCACATGTCCATGTATACGCCTCCTGTTACACCCACTTTCACCCTTATCTTTCGCGACTGCTATTGACCACACCCACTGCTCCGCCTATCGTATGTATTGTAATGCAACTGTTTTAGTATATATGCTTGTGTACTGTTATTAAAGTTAGCGCGCTCATTCCCTGTCCCCCCTGCAGGGCCCTGCCATCCTGTTCCCGTGCAGGTTGTCCTGTTCCTGTCCTTTATGCTGTATTAAACCTGCAAACTCCTACTACCTCGAATCTTGACTCTTATTTATTGAGCTATCTGTTATTGCTATGTCCAGTCAAACCTAGATCCGGTATTATTTATTTATATACCACATAATGGCGCCCGAATAGGGACTTGCCCTTTCCCCACGCGCCGGTGAAGCCACGCCGGCCCCCTGACCCTCTGCAGCCGTGACGGAACCATACCGTGCACATGCAGATATTTCTGCTTCAAGTATCCCTCAGGCCCACGGAGGAGACGTAGGTGGCGGTCCAGCATCCAGACGAGGCGGTGGAGGAACGCGGCGAGTCCCGACCAGAGCCCAAGCCGAGAGTCCAAGGTCCGAGGTATCCGGAGGCCCACCCGTAACTGAAGTCCGAAGTTCGTCCGTCCGGCGTCGAAGCAGTCCAGTCCAGTCCGAGGCCTTCCGTTCTTGCTGCCCGGTGAGTACCGTTGCTGGGGTAGTATCTAGACAGGGTCAATCTAATTGTCTCTGGTCCGTGGGGTTTGGTGGTACACAGATCCCAAAACGAAGTGTCCACTTCGGTGGATGCGGGTCCTGACGTGTCTCTTTATGAGACCGGTAAGTTTCGTACTGTTTCAGCAGTGCATCTAGTCTCTGTTCTAGTCAGTTCTGTTCTCGAGAAATTCATGTATTCTGTTTTCAGTATTCCAGGTGGTATTCTGTTCGAACTGTTATTTTAAATGTTCTTCATATATTTTAATGTCGTGGTATGAAAGTGGTGTAATTATCGTGTTCATTTTGTATTGTATTGTGTCTAGATTACAGTTCAGTCATGCCCTTATTTTCTAAATTACGTCAGTTAAAAACTAGAAAAGGTCTGTTAGAAGCAGCAGTTCCTGTCCCGCCTAGGGACAGTCCAGGTCATTTTATGTATCAGAAGCATGGCATAAGTGCCATATTATATCTAGATTTATGGGTGGAGTACACCAAAGAGTTAGAAGAAAAGTATAGATGGCCTGTATCAGGCACATGGGATGCCGAGTGTATCATGCAAGTAGAAGAAGCATTATGGAAAAAGAAAGCCAGACAGTCACAGAAAGATGCCATCGAGTTATGGCGCAAAGAATCTCATAAAAGAACCGAAAAAGAAATCAGAAAGTCAGAATTAAGTAGAGAATCCATAGAACGAGTCCAAGAAAGGGAATTAATCGAGATAGGTGAACGAGTCAAAACCGAACAGTCAGATAGACAGAGGCATGCCCTTATTAAGGGTATGTATCCTCTTCTTGCCGAGGGCTTGCCAAAAGCAACCCCGGAGGCATCCAGTAATTTTCCGCCACCATTAGTTCCGATCAAGCTACGTCACAAACCGACCGCAGCTGATATTTTCATTTCGTCCTACCTGGACGACACAGTCCCAGAATATGCAAATCCTGTTCCGCCAGCTCCTGTAAATAATGCCATTCCTGCTTCTCCAGACACCGGAGTACCTGTTACGGTACCCCCGGTCCAGCCTACATTACAATTTCCCACTCTGCCAGCACGAAGAGTATCAGTCGACGATTCCAGTATAGGGGCCGCAGGAGGAGGTCCTCCTGGTACCCCGCCACCACACCAACGAGTAACGTTAGTCGAGTTACATGAAAGTGCGTTACAGCGTACGCCCAAATATAAGTCCGTTGCAGATATCCGACGAGCTCTTACTGAATGCCGCTATGATCCAGTTGCAGGTGATGATAGTACAGTTATATATTCCATACGTGTAAGACGGGTGACCGGGTATTTGGACACCCTACCGAATATGAAAGAAAATCTAGACAGAATATATCGTTTCATCCGTACAGGGGATGATCCAGAAAGCATTGGCGAAGCCATGTCTCAAAGGAAAGCTGAAATCCAGCTCATGATATTAAAGTTTCTGATTAATTGTTTAATAAGGGAACAAGATTACCCGTCCAAAGATCCGAGTGAAATGAGAATCCTGACAAGGTGGAGTGATAATATAGCCGAGGGTAAGCACAGAACCATCAGTAGTATAGAGAGTATGTACAAGAGAATTCGTAAGGAAATAATAAAGTTACACGAACAACGTAAAGCAGCACAAGTAAGCGAGAAAGAGAATGACTCTTCTACTGAAGAGGTAGACGACGAGAATCCCGCCAGAATAGCGTATGTAGGAAAATCTAGATTTCCAGACCGCCATTTACGCCTAGAACGCAAGAAAACTGTTCATCTTCCAGCACCAGAACAAGGTTCTCTAGAACAAGTATTTCAAGCTACCGATCACATTCTGAAATCACGAATCGGTTACAGTGAGTTAAGTACTATGCATGAACAAGAACTAGCCCGATCAGCAGTCCGATGGATTACTGATTCTACCACTTTTCCAGACGAAATAGTGGCACAAATGTTTCTGAAACTGCCCCCAGCCGAGCAACGACTGGTGGGTATGTATATGATCCAGCACCTCATTACATTGTATGAGGGTCAACACTCTGATCCAGGTCCGTTACACGATGTCCTGAACGAGTTACTCCAGTATAGATGGAAAGGTCTAGGTACCGATTTAATTAGTGTTATTCTAGAACAACGCCACAAATATAGAACGTTCCTGAACCCGCATTTTGTTCATGTCTCACCTCCAGAAAGTAAACCGTTTTACATAGATAGACAGAACCCGCTACGAGAAGTACACCCAGTCAGGACAGCAGATGGTGAAATGCAAAGAGTATTTGTTTACACCCCGATTACAAAGATGGAACTCTTAGAAATGAAGAAATTAATTCCCTGTCATGACAAAGATCCAGCAGGGTTCCACCGAGAATTAAAAGACATGCTCCGTATGGGAGAATACACGTATCCAGATATAATTAAAATGTTAAAGGTCCTGTTGCCCGCAGGCATATATGAAAAACTCAAGGAAAAAGAATGGGAGGTGGGAGAGAAAAAGATCGATTGGGCAGTTCTAGAAGCTGAAGATAAGATACGAGTACCAGGTACCGGTCTTGGAGAGAAATGTAAAGAATTACCAGAACTGTCAATACAAGTTTTGCCAAGATTGTTAGCCACTAAAAAGGAAGACTGGGATGCAATCTCAGCCTGTAAACAGAAACAAGACGAAGACACTAGTGATTTTTATTCTAGATTTGAGAAATGCTTTATTATAAACAGTGGCCTCAAGACGAGTAGCGAGTCATACCCTCATCTTTTTGTTACTAAATTAGTCGAGAATTCAAGTCCACAAGTTAAGAATCGAGTTTTGAAAGTCTAAAGTACCTGGCAAGCTAATACCCCGTCCCAAATGTTACAGATGCTTCAGTATCACCAGAATAGAATCAGAGAAGAGCAAGATCATGAAAGGAAACGTATGAAAGACACGAAAATGAAAGTACTAGTTGCACAATCTATTCCTCAAGACAGTCAGAAGAGGGGTACGAATCAAGCCAGTCATCCTGCAGCTCCCGTTAAAGGGACATGCAATTATTGTAAACAGCCAGGTCATTTCATAAACGAGTGTGCAGTCCTGAAACACAATATAGCTACTGGTAAGACTAAAGAAAGACCACGTCCGCCTAGACAAGAACAAGTTTCACAGACTTCTCAGCCACAGAATGCACAACAGACAGTTCCAGCACCGCAGCCTATTGCTGCAACACAGCATGTTACACAGCAGATGTATCAGTATGCACAGTCCGAGTACCCAGAGTATCAGCCATATTCATGAAACAGCCTAGAGAGGGAGGTAGGCTTGCCTCTCATCGAGATTCCTGTAGATCAAGAAGGTCCCTATGTTCATAGTCAGGTACTAGGGAAAGACAGAAAGTTTCTGATTGATACAGGGGCAAGTAGGACGACCATTAGTCACGCCGAAGTTCCAGGGGCTCCGCTCTCAGGCTCTAGAAATGTTTCCCTTGGATTTTCAGGAAAGCCTATTGTAAACGAGATATCTAAGCCAGTTACTCTAGAAGTAGGTCCATTGTCCCGCACTACTGATCTGTTACTTACGAAGTCATGTCCAGAAAATGTGTTAGGCATTAAGACACTGAAAGAATTAGGTGCAGTTATTTGCTGCTCCCCAGAGGGAATACGCCTGTTTCTACGTGACTTCAAGGGTCACTATGTATTACGAGATTTTGATCCAAGATTGTCTAATGTTCCGCAGCATCTATGGGCGCAAGGTCCAACTGATGTAGGTTATATGCAAATCACACCCCATCGTGTGACTCTCAAACCAGGTGTAGTGTTACCACGAATCAGACAGTACAGATTGCCACCTGAGGCTGTAGCAGCCTTATCCAAAATTATTGACGAGCTCATGGCTCAAGGAGTAGTTGTAGAAACTGACTCCAATGTATGTAATTCTCCGATCATTCCAGTCATGAAACGTACTGATCCAAATGCACCCCCAGTATATCGATTAGTGATTGACCTTCGAGAACTTAATAAATGTATTATTCCCCAGTACCCAGTTGTCCCAGATATCTCTTCCCTATTGACAGCCATTGATTCCGAAGCCTCATTTTTTACAGTCATAGACCTCAAGAACGCGTTTTTCAGTGTCCCCATTCATCCAGACAGCCAGTTTCTTTTCGGATTTTGTTTAAATGGAAGGAGCTATATGTTCACACGAGCTCCTCAAGGTTTCACAGAAAGTCCTAGTATTTACAGTCAAGCACTTAAGAGACAACTAGACAATATTCACATGCCAACTGACACTGCCCTGCTCCAGTATGTCGATGATCTACTGATCACAGCCCGTTCTGAACGTGCTTGCGAGCGAGCATCACTTACAGTCCTGTATTTCCTTGCCGAGATGGGGCACAAGGTGTCCCCTTCGAAGCTTCAATTCTGTGTCCAGCAAGTGATCTATTTAGGCCACTTACTGTCCAAGAGGGGTAGGCAGTTGACACCCGACCGTATCCAGTTAATAGCGAGTCTTCCTCAGCCCAAGACCCAGAAGGAGGTACGTGCTTTTATCGGCCTTACTTCTTATTGCAGACAATGGATTCCTCAGTATGCATTTCTAGCTAAACCACTGATACAGTTAACGACACAGGAGGCAGCCGTATCGACTGTCCTCCCTTGGACATCTGAACATACACTTAGTTTCAATGAGTTAAAGAAAGCTTTATGCCAAGCTCCTGTTCTAGCTACACCGAACTACAGTAAGCCTTTTACACTTTTCGTCACAGAACGCGAAGGTACAGCATTATCTGTTCTCACACAAGATCAAGCAGGACAATACAAGCCCTGTGCTTATTTTTCGAGCACACTAGATCCTGTAGCCCAGGCTCTGCCTGCGTGCCTCAAGTCAGTTGCAGCCACAGCACTAGCTATCAGACAAAGTGATTCCATAGTATTAGGACATTCCTTGACAGTACAAGTTCCACACTCCGTGGAAGTTCTTTTAAATCGAACACAGACTCAGCACTTGACAATTGCACGTTTAACAGGTTATGAATTGACACTGTTCCAGCCACACATAGAAATCAGACGCTGCAACGTTCTAAATCCTGCTACACTGTTACCGTCAGTTAATTCGAATCCTGCCACACACGACTGTGTGGAAGTAGTTAACACTATGACTAAGCCAAGACAAGATCTGACAGATATTCCATTACCAGATCCCGACCTGACACTTTATGTGGATGGTTCATGTATGAGAACAAGTACAGGAGAACTAGTAGCCGCGTATGCAGTGACTACTGACACTGAAGTTATAGAAACACACCGTATTGACACCCTGTCTGCTCAAGCAGCAGAGCTAGTTGCTCTGACCCAAGCCTGCATACACGCTAAGAACCTGAAAGTCAATGTTTACACAGATTCACGTTACGCATTCGGAGTCGTACACGACTTTGGAGTGCTCTGGCAGGAGAGAGGTTTCATGACTTCTCATGGAACCAAGATTCAGCATGGTCTCCTTATTCAAGCTCTGTTAGATGCCATACATTTACCGACATCTATTGCTATCATGAAATGCAAAGCACATACGAAAGTTACTGACATTATTTCTCAAGGTAATGATCTAGCAGATCGCACAGCCAAGCTTACAGCACAGACTCCAGACATTCCAGTTAATCCGACACAGACACATACTCCAGATCCGACTACCTGTATGACAGTTAAGGACCCTACTCAAGATGTCATAGATATCCAGTTACATGCTACTCCCGATGAAATCAAGAAATGGTCCGAACAAGGAGGGGTCCAGACAGATCAGGGATGGGTAACGAAGGGTAGAGCCACGTGGTTTCTCCCCGACTCTATGGTTCAAGTCATTATCAATACCACACATAGTCCAGCACATTTAGGAGAAAAAGCTATGTTAAACAGTATCCAGAACATTTGGTTTAACAAGCATTTACGAGCTGCAGCCAAGCAGAAAGTCCGTACCTGTATGATATGTTGCCAGTTTAATCCAGGTAAAAGTGTCCCGGTGGAACAAGGTGGTTTCCAGCCCCCTGACCACCCTTTTGAAGTCCTCCAAATGGATTATATTCAGATGGAGCGATGTCGAGGTTTCAAGTATGTCCTTGTAGTTGTATGCGCTTTGTCCAGATGGACAGAGGCATATCCGGTCCCAGATTACACAGCCGCGACCACTGCCAAGCAGTTGGTTCGTGAATTCTTCCCCCGCTACGGACTCCCTAGAGTCGTATATTCTGACAACGGCCAGCCATTCTCATCTGAACTCATGAAACATGTTTCCCTTTTGTTAGGGTACCAGTGGAAGTTCCATTGTGTACGCCATCCTGAAGCAGCCGGTCTCGTAGAGAGACATAACCAGACCCTGAAAATCCGCATTGCCAAAATATGTAAAGAGAAAGGTGTGGACTGGCTAGTAGCTCTGCCAGTCGCTTTGTTTTATATGCGCATGGTCGCACATTCCAGATCAGGTCTGTCCCCGTATGAGGTCGTATTCGGCCGCCCCCCTAATATGTGGGGTACACCTAGACCCCGAAGTATTACAGATGTTTCAAGTAATATGCTGACAGATTACCTAGCTTCCTTGATGTCTGCCCTACACTCTTGTCGTTCACAGGTTGCCGCCGCATTTCCAGACAATACCGAGGTGGCACCGCATGAAATCGTTCCCGGATGCATGGTTCTTGTCCGGAATTTTGATCGTTCAAGTCCGCTGGAGCCCCGCTGGAAGGAGCCCAAGCAGGTCCTCCTGGCCACCCGTACTGCCGTCAAGCTGGAAGGCAGGAAGGGCTGGGTCCACCTGTCTCATGTGAAAAGATTTTACGGACTAAAGACTGTTTCAAAGAACATTTCCGAGGATTTTAAGGATTGCCAAAGTACTATTCTCAAGGACTGTCCCGCAAAAGACAATGATACAGATTCCTCCCTGTTAGAGAAAACTCCGCAACAGGAGTATAAGCTAAAATTAAGGTCTAGTAAAATAAGTCAGCCAGTTTGATTGTCTAAGTCCTCCCCTAGGTGAAACGGTTAGACCGGTTTCTGACATGTATAAAATAGACCCCCATAGTGAGAGAGTTAGTCAAAACTCAATCCGATGTATCGTTTTTCTAAGTTTCATATTGTTTTTCAGCCTTATGATTACCTGCACAGGTTATGCATTTTATTTGTGTTTTCCAGTTTCTCATGTAAATAAGTCTTCTATTGCTACAGTAGAGCACACGTTTAGTGATCTACCTCCTCATGAACTATCTTATCGTCTTGCTATGCGTAATAATTCCTTTATCCGCATGTTACATTATTCACACCAGACCAGCAATGCCACTAATTGTTGGGTGTGTGGTCGACTCCCCCCTTTCCAGACACCGAAGGGAGTTCTGCCACTCTTTCCTTATCCATTTTCACATAATGGTTCGTGTGGAGCATGGTCCACGTTAACGTCATCCTCAACAGATATGTCTTTTCTTAACAGTACATGTTTTCCAGACAAGCAAGGTCTTCCCCACAGAACAGGGTTAGATCTAGAAAATGAAGTTTATAATTTAGGTAATTATTCTTCGAATTTCATGGTCCTGAATGTTCAGTCTGATACTACTCCAGACTTACCTGCTATGTCAGTATTACCAGTTAAAGGCGAATCATGTGTCCGAAAGAATGGTTCCGTACATGTAGGCCATAGTGATTGTACTACTATTGTCAAGTATAGTGACAGTAGGAAATCTATTTTCAAAGCTTCACGTCATTCTTATTTTGTTTGTGGTCAGACCGCATATGTTCGTCTGCCCCTCGATTGGGAGGGAACCTGTTACATTGCCTTCCTACTGCCACCAGTTTTTCTAGCCCCACCTGACTACCATAGGAATTCCCACCTAGTACATACTAGACACAAAAGAGACCTCCCGATTGTCGATTATACTGAAACTGCTCTAGAACAATATATAGATATCAATAAAGGTGTTTTCCCCTATTTAGGTACTGTTGTGAATAGTAAACTGATACGTAGATTAACGAGAACCCTTGAAGCAGTAGTGATTGAGACTACTTCTGCTCTAGGTAACTTAACCGAAGAGCAATCCTTTATGAGAATTGTCGTGCTCCAGAATCGTCTCGTCCTTGACGTCATACTGGCCGATAGGGGCGGGGCATGTAGAGTCATCGGATCTAGTTGCTGCATTTTCATTCCAAATAACGCGCCATCTGTTTATTCAGCTATAACCAGACTCCATAAAATTGCCCATATGTTACACCAAGATCCAGGCACCTGGACATGGTCCGGTTGGTTCTGGAATATAATTTCCGCCTGGGGATGGAAAGTATTGTCCTTTCTAGGTATTGCAGTAGCGATCATGTTCAGTTGCTGCCTCTGTATACAATGTGGCCCTGCGATTTGTGGCATTTGTGCTACCTCTTGTATTCCTAGCCCCAAGTCCCGTTCTAAATCCCGTTCCAAGAAAATTCGAGACGAGCAAATGATACTGTATGAAATGATAGATGGTATCATGAATATTGATGTTTCCTGATGGAAACGTAGTGACAAGGAGGGAATGTGGAAAAGTACATTTTGCCATGTTCTGTGTCCCTACGTGTTCCCCATCTTATGTTATGTGTGCATGATCAATATGCATATGTATCCCCCATGATCGATTAAAGACGCAATTACAGTTGTGTCCATCTCTAGTATGCCAGTTTCCAGTTCTCGTGAAAGCTACGAATATCAGGCCTATGTAAAGTTACGTTGCCACGTTTCTCAGTGTGCACGTTATTTCATTGAAAAGTCCCCGTTTCTAGGCCTCAAAAGGGCCCGGACACCAGATTCAGCTCCTGTCTCCTGAACCCTCGCTGAGGAGCGATACAGCCCCCACCTGTATCCTCGACCCTTCACTTACTTCCTGCCTCACAGTGCCCGGCTCGGCCTGGCTCTGCCTGCTAGTCTGCCAAGAGTATGTTATGATTCTAGTTATCAGTCCAGCCCTCCTTCTCTGCATTCCTAAGCTACTGAATCGCATCAATAGTTTCCGTCATCATCTAGCCTTTACGTCTCCATGTAAGAGAAATACTGTATTAATGGTCATTTAATATTCTTCAACACGCACTACATGTAGAATAATGCATGCTCCAGTCTTAGTGTCTGTTAGCCTTTACCCCGATAACTTTTGGATTCTATCAACATGTCCTCTAAACATTAGATACTAGATAGGGTTTAGGTACATGTCGCCCTGACTCTCCAGACTTCAGTCTCTACTCCTAGCACAGAGTTCATAGCCCCCAGCTTCTCCTAGTAACACGTCATTGTCAGTTTGCGCGCACCTCTAGGTCAGAAGTCCCGGCTCCTTAGGTAGCCCCCTCCATGTTTCCGCCCCATTTATGACATATTCTGTTACGTTTACATCACATGTCCATGTATACGCCTCCTGTTACACCCACTTTCACCCTTATCTTTCGCGACTGCTATTGACCACACCCACTGCTCCGCCTATCGTATGTATTGTAATGCAACTGTTTTAGTATATATGCTTGTGTACTGTTATTAAAGTTAGCGCGCTCATTCCCTGTTCCCCCTGCAGGGCCCTGCCATCCTGTTCCCGTGCAGGTTGTCCTGTTCCTGTCCTTTATGCTGTATTAAACCTGCAAACTCCTACTACCTCGAATCTTGACTCTTATTTATTGAGCTATCTGTTATTGCTATGTCCAGTCAAACCTAGATCCGGTATTATTTATTTATATACCACAACTTTCAGGACGCCGTTGTGTCAAAATCTTGCGCCTGCCTCACAGCAGGCTTAAGACTGACGCAGGCCATTTCACATGGGGCTTACCCCATGTGAAAGAATGCATTGCTGGAAATTATTTTTTTCCTATAATTTTTTACACTGTTTATCCCTGTGGTGCGCTTCAGGGCCTCATTTATGAGGCCATGCGTCACTTTTACGCCACCGGTGCATCACTTTTTGTGACGCACCAGTGATGTAAAAATTGCACCTTGTTGAGTCATATTTACAAAGTGACACATCTAGGTAGATGCGTCACTTTGTAAACCCCTGTGCCACATTATACCGGCGCCACGTATAATGTATGCAAAGGGGGCGTATTGACGCAAGGAAAGGTCGTAGAAGTGACGCAGTGAAATCTATGAGATTTCACTGCGTCACTTTTAGGACACCGTTGCGTCAAAATCTTGCGTCTGCCTCACAGCAGGCGTAAGACTGACGCAGGCCCTTTCACATGGGACTTGCCTCATGTGAAAGGATGCATCGCTGGAAATTATTTGTGGGTAATAGACAAAGAGTGAGAAAAGGGGAGTGAGTAAATTAGAGGACAGAGGGTTTGAGAGAAGGCCTTAGTGAAGTGAAGTAAGAAGAGTAAGGGAAAGCAAAAGAATGAAGGAGCAAAGGATGGGAAGAGAGAGGAAGGGAAGTAAAGGAGAAGGTTTCAAAAAAGGTGAGTGTGGGAGTATGGCTGAGTTATAGGGAGTGAGCGTGACAGAAGAGGAGTGAGAGACTAAAGAGACGGAGAGAATGAGGCTAACAGAGAGAGAATGAGGTAAGGGGAGTGTAGAAGGAAGAGGACAGAGGGAGAAAGACAAGTAATTAGTGAAGTGGAGTAAGGAGAGTAAGGGAAGGGAAAACAGTGAAGGAGCGAAGGATGGAAAGACAGAGGAAGGAAAGTAAAGGAAAAGATCTGAAACAAGGTGCGTGTAGGAGTATGGCTGAGTTATAGGGAGTGAACGTGACAGAAGAGGAGTGAAGCGTGATAGAAGAGGAGTGAGAGACTAAAGAGACGGAGAGAATGAGGCTAACAGAGAGAGAATGAGGTAAGGGGAGTGTAGAAGTAAGAAGACAGAGGGAGTAAGACATGGAATTAGTGAAGTGGAGTAAGGAGAGTAAGGGAAGGGAAACAGCGAAAGAGCGGAGGATGGGAAGACAGAGGAAGGAAAGTAAAGGAGAATGTCTGAAAGAAGATTTGTGTGAGAGTATGGCTGACTAATAGGGAGTGAGCGTGATAGAAGAAGAGTAAGAGACTAAGAGGACGGAGAGAATGAGGGTAACACAGAGAGAGTAAGAAAAGAGGAATGAGTAAGTTAGAGGACAGAGGGATTGATAGAAGCAGTTACTGAAGTGCAGTAAGGGGAGTAAGGGAAGGGAAAAGAGTGAAGGAGTGAAGGAGTGAAGGATGGGGAAAGAGAGGAAGGAAAGTAAAAGAGAAGATCTAAAAGAAGGTGAGTGTAGGAGTATGGCTGAGTTATAGGGAGTGAGCATGATAGAAAAGGAGTGAGAGACTAAGAGGACAGAGAGAATGATGCTAACAGAGAGAGAATGAGGGAAGGGGAGTGTACAAGTAAGAGGACAGATGGAGTAAGAGAAGGAGTTAGTACAGTGGAATAAGAAAGTAAGGGAAGAGAAAAGAGTGAAGGAGGTAAGGAAGGAAAGATAGAGGAAGCAAACTAAAGAAAAAGGTCTGAAAGAAGGTGAGTGTGGGAGTATGGCTGAGTTATAGGCAGTGAGCGTGACAGAAGAGAATTGAGAGACTAAGGGGATGGAGAGAATGAGGCTAACAGAAAGAGATTGAGGGAAGGAGAGTGTAGAAGTAAGAGAACAGAGAGACTAAGAGAAGGAGTTAATGAAGTAGAGTAAGGAGAGTAAAGGAAGAGAAAAAACATAAAACAAAGACGTAAGAGAAGCGAGAGGAAAGAAAGTAATAGAGAAGGCATGAAAGAAGGTGAGTGTAAGAGAAGAGTGTGAAAAAAGAGAGTAAATGTGGGGATTCAGAATAAGTGAGGCAAGCGCAATAAGGGAACAGAGGTGTGGGAGTATTAAAGAAGAGTAGTGAGGTTATGGAAAACAGTATAGAGAAAATAAATATTGTACATCAAACTTACCTTATAAGTATTGTAAATGTAATATCATATTTCCATTAAATTTTATATCTGTGAAAGACAAAAAAAGAATATTTATAATATATATTTTACAATACAAGCAAATGAGCTTGAGACAAAAGAAGTGAAAGAGTGAGAACATAGAGGTAGTGAAGGAAACACTGGCAGAAAGAAACTGAGTAAGAGATCAAAGAAAGATAAGTAAGGGAATGTGGGTGAGTTTTAGGGAGGAAGGATAACGGAAGAGGAGTGAGAGAATAACAGGATCGAAAGACTTAAGCTAAGAGACAGGGAGTGACAGAAAGGGAGTGAGGATGTGAGAGGACAGAGGAAGTGAGAGAAGGAGTGAGTGAAGTGTAATAAGGTGAGTGAGAGAAAGGGAATTATTGAGGAAACAAAGAAAGAAAACAAGGGGAAGGGGAGTCAAGTAGAGTGACTGACAGCTCGAAAGTAGTGAATGGGAGAGAGGGAAAAGGCAGTGAAGGAGTGGTTAATGAGAATAAGTGAGGAAAGTGGAATATGGGAAGAGAGGTGAGGGAGAGTGAAAAAAGGCCAGTGAGGGTGAGTTAAGAGGAGTGATAGAGGGTGGAAATAGGTCAGTGAGCATAAGAGAATGGGAACATAATATATATTTAATAATAATTGATATTACAAAATTATTTCAACATCATGTTAAATGGTTTATTTTTGCTGTTCTCAGAATATATTGAATTTCACTTAAAACAGTGACTTCAATAGTACTCATCATATCACAGCGAGCCAAAAAAACACAATCAAAATGATTGTGTTTAAAAAACCCATTGAATAATTTCTTAAATAATGTAAAATTTTAAAAACCATATCTAAACTCACTTTTGATCCATCCACTTTTCCACGAGGCCAAATAGTATATGGAAAGTCCTTTTCTGTGTAAATTAGTCCAGAGTATTCTTAATGTCTCATTTACCCGACTTTCTGAAAGAAAAGCTCCAACACCTTTTACATTATGAAACAAGAATTTTACTTCCACCTCTAGCTTACTTTTTATAAATAATTTGTATAATTCTCACAGCACACACTATATGATAACAATATACTATCTCTATGAGAACTACATGTTTTATTATCCTCATCACTCTCATTCACAAAGTAATTTTGAAGAGCAAACTAAGTTATATTAACTGCTGCAATCTTCATAGGCCAATTACCTTCCCTAAAACTTCGGTTGTAAGAACACTAGGTAAGAATTTAGTAAGTCAGAAGGCAAACGTTGTTTGAAAGTCAATTGAGTATCATTACAGAGCTTCCACCCTTTTTCACATTTTAAATAACACGGGTAATGTCCTGATGTTGTTGAAGGACCATCATGGTAAATAATTGCTGCAGTTGCAAAGGTTCTTCCTGAAATTGATAATTGAGAAGCCACAAAATTTTTAATTAATGTTGTCAATTTAGTTCCATCAGGTCTACATCCTTGGAATATTAAAATAACATACTGTCCATATCTTCTTAAAAATAAAGTTAATAGCATTGCAGATTTACATTGACTACAGACCATGTTTTGATTTGCTGCTCTAACTACATTATTAAAAGACACTGATTTGCAGTCTGGTAAAGTCAAATATGTAAATCTTTCAGTGTCTACTGTAGTACTACTTGAAAAGGAGCAATTGTCATAGTCATGTTGCCATTTATAAGAAAGGCCAAAAAGATTTTCTACATCTACACCTTCATCTTGCAAAACAACAAGCATATACATTAGAAATTCCTGACAATCTTGCTGAATATTCTGTGTAAATTGATTTAGACCAGAACATATGTCTAAAACCTTTCAAATTTCAGAAACACTTTGTATTTTTGTTCTATCACTGCTACATTTCTCTAATACAGAATTTAATAAACAACAAAGTGTTTGAACACGATTTTCAGCAATCTGTTCAATTACAGTTTGGAGAAAAAACAACATTAACCACTACATTAGCATAGCAGTTGACACCAGAACTATTTTCAAACTGAAATCCAACAACATCTTTAACTGAATCCATTTCGTTTCTGCTTACAATTACTGTTTCATCTACTTTTTTTCTTTTTGCTACAACTTCACTACAATTTTTCTCATTTCTTCTTTTTCGGCCTACCACACGCTTTTCAAACAGAGGATATTGAGGTAAATTTGGAGCATACCCTCTTCTTAACCTATATTCTTTTACACAATTTAGATCTGCATTAATCTTTGTCTCAGCAAAATCAATCAAGTACAATCCAGATAAAGTTCTGACTCGAGATAAAGCAACATATGCCATGCCCTCCTTGAACACAGAATTTCCAATATTCACCAAAGCACTATCAACACTTATACCTTGAGATTTATGAATAGTTACTGCATATGCCAAAGAAACAGGAAACTGTTTTCTGCGGACATATAAATCTTTCACTAGCAAAAAACGAGCAGAACAACGACTGATTTGCTGTACTTCTTCAATACCATCAAATTTAATTTTTATAATTTCAATTCCATCTCTATTTCGGTAATTCAAAAAATCCACAACATGACCCATTGCTCCATTTACTAAACCTCTTTCCACATGTAAATTACGTCGTAAAATTATACGACAATTTAAAGATGCATACAGAGTCTTTTCTATACCAGCAGTTTTAGATATTGTCTTCTCTAAAGAATCCAATTTTGTTTTCAACTTTTCTGACAAAATAATAGTTGCTCCTTCATGTTCTATTTTATCAATAGCTTCCAGTTTCACAATCTCTTGATTTTCCAACTTTAACATTTTGGTGTTGAAGATTGAACATTCTTGCAGAGTTGGCATCAAGCATATGACAGATTTGTTTTCAGGAATTTTCTTAAAAATATTCTCTGGGAGATTATTTTCCTTTGGAAACAAATTTGAAATTAATCGTCCATGTACAGCTTCTTTGCCATGCTCAGTTAGTTTTCCAATTCTTACATCTTGTAGAATATTTTTATAATCTTCATCCTTTGCCTGTCGCATATCTTGAAGTAGTTCTGCATATTTGAAATTTAATGATATGTTAACATTTCCAATGCTTCCTAAGCACTTCCTGGTATCTTCATGCGTAAGCATTTTAAACACTGGCTGTCCTTTCACTGGAGCTAGTTGCAGTAGATCTCCAAAAACAAGGATGTGTTTGCCTCCAAATAATACATCATAGTCTGTTTTAAGAATTTCTTGCATTCTTAAATGCACAAAATCAAGCATTACATTTGATACCATGCTTACTTCATCAATGATAAGAAGTTTCATTTTCTTTAGGACTCTTGAAACTTCACAACAAGCTTCTCCAGATAGCTTGTGGTATTGTAATTTGTTATCATGCTCCACTGGCAGCATTAATAAGCGATGTAAAGTAATCCCTTTAATGTTGTGTGCTGCCAACCCAGTTGGAGCAGTAACAACACAAGAGAGCGATGACTCCGTTGTTTTCAGCAAATATGTTGCAATCGCTTTAATCAGGAAACTTTTCCCAGTTCCTGCTTCTCCGCTCACATACAGTCGAATAGGTACAAATGATGCACATGAGCACTCTTTTTTCTCATGAGATAAACCATGCTCAATTTGTTCTGTTGCTAGAGATCGCGGGTCACCCGACCAATAATTTCGCCACTTCTGGCTTCGGGCCCATATATTTCAAATCACCATATACATTGATCGGATGACGTCACAATCTTCTACCAATAATTGTGGGATTCCTTTCGATTATTTCTAGTGTACCCGACTTACCATCCACCGTTACGGGTACCTATGACCACCATGGATCAGGGAGCTAGCTGTAAAAGGGAAGGCAGTAAACCATACTATTCAATATGTGACTTTAATTCTCATAAAATGACCACGGACAACTAGAAGTTTTATAAGGTTTTATCTAAAGTTCAATCAGTGTATAAATCCAACTTACATCGAGCAGACAGACAGTGAGCAAGATAAAAAAACATTTGGTTTCAAGAGAAATGCGACTGGGAACCTGCTAAGCTAGTAAACTAATCATGTAAGAGTCAAAATGGATGATGAAGAAATAACTAGGGCAAGTATCATTTATGAGAAATCTAAACAGTTCAGTTAACGTGGAAATAGGACACGCTATAAGTTCAGAAAATCTCTTCATTCAGTTTAGTGAGAAAATTTATGGTACACATCAAACAAGTTATAAACTGCAAATGGAGAAAAAATGAATTTGTAAAAGGAAGGGTAACATAGGAACACGCTATGAAATTCAAATGCAAATGATTTCATCAGAGGCAATGGTTGCGGAAAGCATGGAAAATTTTCATATGCAAAAAGGTATGTCTTTATTGAAGCAAAGACAGAAAAATAGAAAGGTGCAGTTTCAAGAAATTCAGAGCGATATTTACCTAGACTGGTGTGAAAAACCAAACCCTGGCCACGGGTCAGTTAAGGACAGGAAACCCTCAAGGAAGGATACCCCTCAATGGACAGCAGGTGCAGAATGGGCACCCAGGACAGGACAGGAAACCCTCAGATTAGGATCAGGACAGGACCACCAGGACACGACCAGCACCCGCAGTTTGGAAGCAACCCCTGCGCTCCACCCTCTCTGCAGCTATCAGTCAGAACCCCGATTGGGTCAGCGAACTCCCAGCAAAGTGCTCCGCCAGCACTTTTAAGGTTTAGTAAAACCTTAGTCTATGGTCAATTTCGGACAGAGTGCTCCGCAGCGCTCTGTATCTTCAAGTCACCTATTGAGTGCGTTGGGTCAGTGACAGGTCAGCTATTCAGACAAGTCGGACAATTTTCCTAGGTGAACCCAGGGTAGATATACTGTTTTGGGACAGCGTACCACCCCTAAAATGTTGCAAAGTGTCAGAATCCCCAATTTCGATTGGTCCTAAGGTAGGATTTGGTTAACACACCAATCAGAACAGACTATTACAAGCCCTACTTAGCATCCTACGGTGCCGCCTAGCAAGATTGGGGCTCCCATGAGAAAGTCGCAGGGAATACAATGGAAAGAATACAATGTATAAAAATAGGGTACCAGTTAGGCTTTCTCGCTGGGTGAAGGTTCATCTTCCCATGCAGGCTCTGGCAGCAACCTTCTTTGGCTTGGTTTCAATGCCACCGCACCATCGATTGATTCTGCGCAGAAGTGCCCTCCAAGATGGATTCCCCAGCCCCATCACCCCTCAGTGCCGAGGATACATGAAAAGTAAGCGAAAACAAATTAGCACATAAAAATAAATGAATGTATTACATGTCGTGACTTTGTACTTCAGATTTATCATCAAAAAAAATATACTATGCAATTAGACATTAGTAATATATACACTGACACGAGAGCAACTGCACGAGCATCACCACGTTATCACGAAAGCTGTGTATTACGCATGCGCCCCCTTTCCCTCCAGAACTACCTCTACGTAGAGTCACGTGAGTGTGACTAACGCATGCGCAAAAGCGAACTTAAAAGCGGCAGCCATATTATGGACACAGGTTATTTGTATTAGTAAAACACATAGGCAAGCTTCGCTACCATACATGCATATCCAAAATAAAGAGATTAGTAATAACGTACGTTTGTTATTAGGTTATGAAAAATCGAGGTTCATGAATCGAGCAAGTCGCGATGCGAAATCTTGCTCTATCAATCCCCTCTTTGATGATATTTACTATCATCACACATAAATGGAACCAGATGCCAACTTTCTTTCACACTTTGTACAACTCTATCTCTTCCAACATGCGATTTAATTTTTCCTTCTCATTTTTGGTAGGGTGAGAATTTTTCACCCTTTTGTAAATCTGATTATTTATTTCCTCCAATTCAAGCTCATCCGCATTCCGTTTCACTCCTCTTGCATTCACCTGATACTTCTTAGTATGCCTTCGGCATTTGCAACAGACGAATATGAAAAATAGGATAAGATCTATAATTCCAATTGGCATCAGTACTTTGAACAATAAGCTTCTACCTAAGTTAGCAAACCAGTGACCTACATTTGAGAGACCATCAACTAGTCTCTTCCAGGCACTGTCAACCTCGAGTGGTTTGAGTTCCCTTTCCAAATTAGTAATGTTTTTCACATATCTTTTGAGCTGCACGCTTTTGTCCGGAATGTAAGTGCAACAATGTTGCGCCTTCAACATCCGGCAGACTCCGCCCTCTTTTGCTAAAAAGGTGTCAAGAGCAAGTCGGTCCTGTAAAACCATTGATCTGATCGCAACCATTTCGGTATTGACCAGCAGAAATCCATGAGCTGTGTCAGTAGACAGCACATCCACTATTGTGGACAATATGCAAATTCTGTGAGTGTTCAGAACCACTCCCACTCCAGGTATCAGTGCACTAAAAATACTACCCATTATTTCACCTACGCTTTCTCTTTTACTACGCACTAAGACATTAGTGTTTTCATTGCTTCCAGCAATTTCATTCACATGGTATATTTTCGGGAAGACAATGCCAAAGTAGCAGCTTCCATACCAGTGATCCGTTAATTTGAAATAAGCCTTGTCTCCACATATATAATAAATTCCAGGAAACACAGGCTCTGACCCATTTTTGAATCCCCAACCTCCAATTACCTTGTAATTGTGTTCACATTGACTGGAACCAATGAAAATGTTATTATAATAATCAGTCTTCTCGCGGTGAAGACAGAGTTTCCCTTTCTTTTCGAAATCCAGCAACAGAGCAGGTCCCGCCCCGCCAGTTGAGGTGCTTTCCTTGTTCTCAGCCCATATAGGGGTTTTCTGCCCTTTGTCATTTGCCTTTCTTTGGAAACTCTCCCTTCTTTTCTCTGCCATGTTTAAAAATACCTTTTCTTGTTCATGTAATGAACAGGTCAAGTTGTCTCTGTGTGCTTCATTTAAGTCTATGGTACCTATAGTCAAGAAGTATTCACCCATATAACGGGTAACGTCACCTTTGGTATGTACAGGATTCAAGTTTCCCCGTATAGGAAGTTCGGAAAAAATCACGTCATTGTTAGAGTAATAGTACTGTAACGGTCCTCTTTTGTAAAATAAGCTTGCTAAAATACTACAGGAAATTCCATATGTCAGGGGCAAGTGATGGTATGTCACGCCTTCAGCCACAGAGGTAGGTAGCTTCATGCAGACATAGCAATCCTCTATCTCCATAGTCTCTACATAGTGTACTAACAAGTTTGCGAAAACATTTGAGTGTGTCTGATTCCTAACTCCGTGGTAATGTAGTCCTTCCTCATCTGATGCATCTAAGTCTCGTTTTGTTTGTCTGAGTGCTTTCTCACGTCCTTCTACACTTCGTGTTGTCAGTTCTTCAGTGTCAGTAATCTGTGTAGGGGAAATATTAGTATTTTTACTAACCATAAAGGGAATGAAAACTGTTAGTCCTATCCAAACTAATATAACTATAACTATACTACATATACATACTTTGCAGCATGTTTTGCAACAACTGCAACTAGGCCTTCCATTCGTTCTTGACTCAGACATTTTGGCTCAGAAGAAGTTTCTCAACCCCTCTTTGTAAGTTTACACAGGTAGCTTACTCTGTGCAACCTCAGGTGAGCTTGTCTTCCTCTTCTTCAGAGTACTCAGCAACCGGTTCTCCGTCACTTTCGTCAGTGATGTCAAGTTCCTCAAAATTTTCCAAGATTAAGTAGGTCCACTCCGGGTCCTGATATTTTTCGTTTTGTCTTTTTATTCGCTCACTCCTTCTCTTGGAGGTATCTTCAGGTATTTCTGCAATTCTGGGACTTCTTCTTATATCTGCAAGTTTCTCTTGGACTGTTTTTATTCTTAATTTCAGTCTCTTAACATACCTTGGCTCAATGTGCATCTTTTTCTTTAGTCTTTTGGCTGGCACTGCGATCGAGCTTTCTCCTAATGCTCTTTTATTTTCACTTGTCGGTGGTGTTTCGGTTTCTGTTTCTTCCCTTCCTGTCTGACTAGTCCCAGGTCTTGTATCTATTTCTTCTGCCTGGTTACTAAGCTGGCCTGGTTCAGGTGAAATATTGTTTTTGCTTTTGAATGTTTCTGTTTCTGTGTCCTGAACACGTTCTTCTAATTCTATCTGATCCTGTTCAAGCACTTCGAACCCTTGATTTTCTTCTGCTCGAACTATTACACTATTTCTAGTCTGTCCCTTTTCGATTTCAGGAATCAGTGGAGGTGTGTCAATCACCTGATCTGTCCCTGTCTGACCTTCTTCTTGGTCCTCAGACTTGATGTGAATCTCAATGATCTGAGGGTCTTCGCCTGTGCCTTGCTCGACCTCTCTATTCCACTCTCTGTCTTCTCTTATTCGCTCTCTTGTTCTGAGTGGGTCTCCAGGGAGCTCGACAATGGGTATCCAATCCTCTGGCCAGATTCCCGGCAGCTCGTCATCAGCTACTTCTGGACCAGCCTCCGTTGGATGTTCAGCAGTACTGGTGCTTGGCCATGCGTCCTCAACTACCTCCGGGCCAACGTCTACGGGACCCTCCGCTGGGCTGGTGCTCGGTCGTCTGTCGTCAGCTACTTCAGGACCAACGTCTGCAGACCCCTCAGCTGGACAACCTTCTGCTCCAGGCTCTTCGTCAGGTATCACCTTCTGGGTATGAGTGGCATGGATCCACTTGGGAACGCCGGCGCACTTTACAGCAGTCGTCGTTACCAGGATTACTTGCCGCTTTTTCCCCCACCTTGGTGCAAGGCAACTTGAACGAGTGTGCTTCTTTATTTTAACCCAGTCACCAGGAACCAATTTGTGAACTGGTGTTGTCGGGTTGGGGACGGCGTCTGCCCCAATCTGGCGAGAGATAGAACGCACTTGGTCACCTAGTTGCTTGCAGTATTCAAGTACCAAATCATCAGAAATGCTTAACAGTTTGTATCCTGGTACCCATGCTTGTCTCATCACTCTTCCCATCAAGATTTCATGGGGGCTCAGGCCTGTTCTCCGATCTGGAATGCTTCTGAGTCCCATCAGAACAAGAGGCAAGGCAGCTATCCAGTTCATGCTAGTGGAATCACATATTTTTGCCAATCTATTCTTTATGGTGCCATTTATTTGTTCTACCACTCAAGAAGCCTCTGGATGATATGCACAGTGCAGCTTTTGTGTGATCCCAAATGCTTTGCAGAGCTGAGCCAAGATTTCATTCTGAAAATGTCCGCCTCTATCTCAGTCAATAAAGACTGGAACCCCGAACCTCGGTACTAGCTCTCTCAACAACATCTTAGCTACTGATATGGCATCACATTGGGAGGTTGGGTAGGCTTCCACCCATTTTGAAAACAGGCAGACAATGACAAGGACATATCTCTTTCCCTCACAACGGGGCATGGTAATGAAATCAATTTGTATTCTCACAAAGGGACCCCCTGATCTCCCAATTTTCCCCAGCTCAACTACTGTTTTCTTGCCAGCGTTGAACTGCTGACATGTCAAGCACCTCTGGCAAAGGGACTCTGCTACCTTCCTGAACTTCTTGTTGTACCAAGTCTGTTGAAATACCAGAACCATGGCATCCCTACCAATGTGTGATCCTTCATGTATCAGTCTGGCCATTGGGGCAAGTAGTTGTCTGGGTAACACAGGCATACCATTCGGGCCCACAATGACTCCATCCTCACGTCTTGGTCTACAACCTTGTTCCTTCCACTTCTCTTTCTCTTCCCAGGGCGTCACATGCTGCCATTCTCTCACTTCATCCCAGGTCGGCACTTCTTCAAACATCCTAAGTTGGCAGCTGTTTCCAGCCCCGCCCCGTTTCGGATTTATTCTCATCTGATCCGTAGCACATTGTTTTGCCACTCGATCAGCAAAATCGTTCCCCAAAGATACAGGGTCAAGGCCCTTCTTATGAGCAATACACTTGACCACTGCCAATTCCTTTGGTAACTGGATTGCCTCTAAAAGGTCTTGAACCAATTTTCCATTTCGTATGGGGGTACCTGATGAAGTCAGGAATCCTCTTTGTAGCCATAACTGGCCAAAGTCATGCACCACCCCATAACAGTACTGGCTGTCAGTATACACTGTTATTCTCTTGTATTTTCCCAATTTGCAAGCTCTAATCAGAGCGATCAATTCGGCTACCTGTGCAGACTTTACTCCAAATAAATAAGCTGCTTCTTCAATTTTGTGTAACGTGACCACAGCATAGGCAGCACTTAGGCCCCCCAGTTCATGCCTCAGGCACGAACCATCCACAAACCATTCCTCATCATGCACAGGCAAAGGAGTTTCTTTAATGTCTGGGCGAGGTTTTGTACTGAACAGATCAATACAGTCATGCTCATCATCTCCTTTATCTTCCATTACCATTGATTCAGGGAGTAGAGTGGCGGGGTTTAAAATATTGCATCTGGTGATGACAATGTTTGCAGCACCCATGAGAATCCTCTCATATTTAGTCAGCCGACTAGGGGTGAGATACTGAGTTTTTGTTCGGGTCAATAGAATCACAACTGCATGTGGAACATACACAGTTACAGGGTGTCCCATGATAATGGACTCACTCTGTTCTAAACTGGTGCATGTTGCAGCTACTGCTTTCAGACATCCAGGTAATCCAGCAGCCACTGGATCCAAAGTGGCAGAGAAATATGCCACAGGCCTCCTGGTCAAACCATGCTCCTGGGTCAGGACGGACAATGCACAATTGTCACGAGTGTCACAGAATAGGCCAAACTCTTTGGAGTAGTCAGGCATCCCTAGAGCAGGGGCTGTACACAGGCAATTACGCAACTTTGTGAAAGCTGTTAGGCACTCGTCATTCCATTCCACTGGGTCTTTTGCTCCTTTCTTTTTCATTTGAATCAAAGGTTTTGCAAGGACTGCGAATCCCACAATCCATTGCCTGCAGTAACCTACAACTCCGAGGAACATTCTGATTTCTTTCTGAGTACGGGGTAACTGCATATTTTGAATTATTCTGACTCTTTCTGACGTGACTTTTCTAATGCCTTTTTCTATTTGATGTCCCAGATATTTCACTGATTTTGAACAGAACTGCAATTTCTCAGGGGCCACTTTATGTCCCTTTTCACTCAGGTGATTTAACAGGGCAATGGTGTCAATTACACAGTCCCTATGACTTTTGGACGCCACCAATAGGTCGTCTATGTACTGTACTAAAACAGACTTTCCAGGTAAGACTAAAGTTTCAAGACATTTTTTCAAGATCTGATTAAAGATAGAGGGGCTTTCTGTGTACCCCTGGGGGACCCTATTCCAGACATACACGTGACTGTTGAAAGCAAATGAGAAAATAAATTTGCTGTCTGGATGCAATGGAATCGAAAAGAATGCATGACATAGGTCTATCACAGTGAACCATTCAGCATCCCAGGGAATCTGATACAGGATCACTGCTGGGTTCGGGACAATAGGGCAGCAAGGAACCACTATCTTGTTTACCTTTCTTAGGTCCTGAACTACTCTGTACTTGCCATTAGGCTTTTTGATGCCCATAATGGGTGAGTTACACGGGCTACTCATCACTTCCTGTATTATGTTTGCTTCTAGCAATTTCTGTATTTCAATGGCAACACCTGCTCTCACTTCTGCACTCATTCTGTAAGGCTTGGTATTGGGGTACACTGCATTCTCTCTCATGGCTATTTGTATGGGGTCTACGTTTTTCATTAATCCCACATCCTTTCCTGTAAAGTCCCACACTTCTGGTTTCACTGTTTGTTGGAGTTCTTCAGGTAAGTCTTGTATGGTCATTCGTTTTATTTCTGAGTCAGGTCTAATTAACATTAGCTTGTAGATACCGTCTTCATCTGGGGTTTGGATTTCGACGCCCTTTGGTGTGCAAAAGATGGTACAATTCATTTTGCACAGCAAATCACGTCCCAGTAAGTTTACCGGACTGGTATCACAGACAACAAATCTGTGCATTTGTTTGAAATTTCCAATTGAGATCTCCATGGGCTCGGTAACAGGTGTACTAATCAATTGATTAGATACACCCACTACTTGGATGGCTTCTCCCGAGAGGGGTAGGTTTGGAACGTCCACTGTTCTTACAGTAGAACGGGTAGCACCAGTGTCCAACAGAAAGGTGACATCATTTCCATCAACCTTTCCTTCAATGTATGGTCCCGACTGGTCCACCGGCAAGGAGGTGCCAAGTACGCACTCCTCGTCCTCCCCTCTCACGCCCCGTCAGTACTGGTCGTCACAGAAGAAAGTGTCATTCAGTAAATACTGCGAAGTTGCTGTATTTCTATTTTCATTGCCTCCCCAGATTTCTACGTCATCACCCTGTGGTGATCTTCCCTTAAAAATAGGTTTTGGCGCTCTGGGATCGTTTTTACCTGCTGCTGGGTCTTTCTTTGTTTTTCATTCTGCGTCTGTGGAATTAAATCAGGTGTTTGGGCATTATCATCTTGTAAATAGGGACACTCGTCTCTCCAGTGTCCAATTTCCCCGCACTGATGGCAAGGAAATTTCTTCTTGGCTTCCTCTCTACTCATTTTCGCTCTGGGCTTTCCTCCACCCCCACCCCCAGGGCTTTGCTTCGGGGTAGTTTTGTTCATCTTGCTTAACTGCTTTTCCTGCTGTTTTGCGAGCTTTACTTGAGCCCACATCACTTTCTCCTTGAGAGCCTTTTTCTTTTCTGCCATCTCGTCCTCGCAGTACTTTGCGTACCGTAGGACCTCGTCTATCTTTTTAGTATGCCAACAGATTTTATTATCCTTTATCCATTGACAGATTTCGGGCCTTAAACCGTTTACAAACCTGTAAATGAAGTGTGTCATATCCTTCATCTCAATGTTATCTATACCACTGTATGTTTTGAACACCTGCAACAGCCTTTCATAAAAGGAATGCACTGTCTCGTCTCTTTCTTGCGTGGTTCTATCTATCTTGGTCCAATCAGTTTCCTTTGCGGGCACTTTTAGTTTCAGATGCTGAATTACCTGATCATATTTTTTCATTACTTCCTTCGATGGTTCTCCTGTTTTCTCATCTCTCGCGTATTCCTCACTAGGCCAAGCTATGGCTATTTTACACTCGGTCCACAGATCTACAGGGACCACTATGTCGAAGAACCCATCCAGGTCCTTCCACAGGCATTTTTGCACCTTTACGAATCTTTCTACCTGCCTATACCAATCCACGGGCTTTTCTCGTAATTTCGGAAATCATTAGTAAAGGATACAATATCCTGTCTGGACCATGGAACGTGTACATATTTTCCACCTGGTACTTCGCGCATAGGGCATAACTGTTCTGGTTTGTCAGCTTCCTTTAGAACAAATTCGGGAGTTGCCTGCCTAGACCTGGCCTCATCCTTTTTCTTGGCCCATCTGGCTTTCCATCTTTCCACATCTCCCCATTTTTGTAATACTGTCAATAGTTCTTTGACCTGTGCCTTCTTCCCTGAAACATTGAAGTTTTCCAAATCCTTGTCTGAGAAATCGGCCCTATATGGTTTCTGCAGAGGTTTTGATTTTGAAATATCTATTCCCATGCTAGCAGCAGTGTCTGTCAGTTTTTCATGAAGTACTCGAGTATTTCGGGTGAGACTCTTGCAGATAAACAGCATTTCGTCTTCGGAGTAGGTATTTAATCTGTCTAATCCTACGTTTCCTGCCATCAATTCCTCTATTTCTATTCTCAGCTTGTAGAGATCTAAAGGTTTCGTTGGGGACGCTTGTTTTTCAAATTCTTGACTCCATCTTTCGATTTCTTCAGGAGTCACCAATGTGACACTCTTAGTATTTCCCTCGCATTAAAAGGATTATGTCTTTTCTGTATCCTTTTTCCGGCATTTCTAACGGGCAGATCTAGCAGCGAGACCTCCGACTCGCACTCACTTGTCTGGTCATCTACAATTAAGGGTACTGGTCTGGCCGGTGCAATGACAGGAGTAATTACTGGAGTTTTCGGAGTCCCTTGACGGTCCCCGTACAACGGAACCACTGGTCCGATAGTTACTGGGATCGTCAAGGCTTCAGGACTTGTATTTAGCTGTGACATTTTCTGTATTATCTCAGCTCTCTGCTTTGCTAGCGCCTCTCGCTCTTTCTCTTCTAATAACCTGTCCAAAGATTTGTCATGTAACACCTGTGGGGTTAGAGTGGGAGCATAACTCGGGGCAGTGGGATGTGTTTCACTTGGTCCTTCGCCATAATTAGGTATTGGGAACAAACTTCCTGTGCCTAGAATCCTCGGCTCTTCCTCATCCTGTGGCTGTAATAACGGTATTCCTGAACCTAAGGATCTCACCTCACCTCCGTAGGGGGGACGAGAACAAAAATCTCCTTCACGTGAATATCCCGTCTCCCCACCAACGGGTCTCCTGGGGTGAATACTTCTGGTTTCTACGGGTCCTAGACTCTCAGGATAAGGAGGAATTAGATAACCCCCTCCTACACTTGCGGACCTGACCTCTTCCCTTTGTAGAGGTCTCTGGGGAATATCCCCTGCACTCGAGGGTCGGTGTCCTTCATTATAAGGAGGCGGACTTCTCATGCACATGTCATCTAACAATTCGTCATCCGATTCTCCGAGGGGCCCCCAGTGTTTGGATTTCTCTGTCCTTTTTCCCCCCCCCCCAGGAGGATCTTCTGCTGGCATCATGGGAAACAGTCCCTCAACAATCATACTCTGCCTCCACTGTTTCATCTTTTGGGCTCGGGCTTCTTGCTTCAGTTTTGGATAAAATTTTGTCAATCCTTTATCCAATCGGGGCTTGTCCCTTTCAAAAGCCTCAATTTCCCATTCCTCTAGTGCTTCGTACTGCGTTAATCTAGGTCTGGGATGTAAATCATTCATTCGGGTTCTCAAATTAAATAGAATCCTACTGTTAAATGTTCCGTCTAACGGAAAAGCCAATACTCCGTCATCTTTTGTGTATTCCGCCCAATTTTCCAACCATACACATGTGTTGTACCCTTTATCGAACATCATAAAAGATGCGGGAGTATTCGGTGGTGGAATGACAACACCTTCTCTAGTTTTAATCTGCTTATCTTTCTTGAAATAATTCTTTACTTTATTTACAAGGGACAACTTTCGCTTGTTTCCGTACATAATGTCGTGCTTTATGCCTTTAAACTGATCTCTCTGAAATCCCAAATCTCTCGGATCGGGTCTAGTATGCGGTCTGTACGAGTGCCACATACGATTCCTACGCTTAACTTTGTTTACAAAATTACTCCCAATCAGAATGCGTCTTGTAATTCCGTGCGACCAATGGGGTGCACGAGTTCAAATAATTTCGACCAATGGGTGCGCGGCCCTTTCGCGAGACAGTTCTCACGCTCCGGCGCTCACCCCTCCTTTACGATTCCAGCTCCGCTACCAGCCCGCTGCGTCTACCAATCCCAGCGCGGCACGGAGTGACGTCAGAGCGGCTTCGCGACTGACTCCCTCCTTCACAAGGTAACGGAAACTTTCTTACTTTCTAAAGTGCTTAGTGCTTGGTTATTTTACAACAATTACACATTCGCCACCGTGCTCAAGTGTCTAGATAGAAAGAAATTTTTCACTGCAAGTAAACTACTTCCATTTACTTTTCACTCACTACGGATAGGTCTTCTCTGCCTACCCTTCACTCTAGCATCGGAGAACCTGTTACTCCCCTAGACTCATCCACTTTACCGGGATATATCCAAGACTAAGGTTTCCCCAGCGAACCCCTTTGCTTTCACCCAAGCTCCGATGAACCTGCTACTCTTCCGATGTGACCCTAAATAGGTTTATGCCACAATGGGAATTTTGCCAATGAACCTCGTTACTAACATTTATTCAAACATGCATTCGGAAAAAACCCTAGTTAGTGCTTCCAGTTCTGCCTAACCTGCACCAACCTTCCTTAGAGCATGTGACCTCAACACGAATGGATTCTATTCACCATTCGCTATTCAATTCCCCGGGGATTCCCAACAAAACATTTAACAATTACGAACGAATGGGTTAACACATATATCAGTACAATAATAAGAAAAACAGTTTAAAACATTTCATAGTTTTTCAAAGCAAACATTTCAAGTGACTGATCAGATCTCCTGAAGTGCCTACTTTTGTAGCAGCATCGATAAACTAGCAGCTTCCGACTTAGCTAGACTAACTAGTCCTGCCTCACCTTTAACTATTCCCTAACCATAACTCTGCTACCAGAAAATTACTGCTAGAGATCGCGGGTCACCCGACCAATAATTTCGCCACTTCCGGCTTCGGGCCCATATATTTCAAATCACCATATACATTGATCGGATGACGTCACAATCTTCTACCAATAATTGTGGGATTCCTTTCGATTATTTCTAGTGTACCCGACTTACCATCCACCGTTACAGGTACCTATGACCACCATGGATCAGGGAGATAGCTGTAAAAGGAAAGGCAGTAAACCATACTATTCAATATGTGACTTTAATTCTCATAAAATGACCACGGACAACTAGAAGTTTTATAAGGTTTTATCTAAAGTTCAATCAGTGTATAAATCCAACTTACATCGAGCAGACAGTCAGTGAGCAAGATAACAAAACATTTGGTTTCAAGAGAAATGCGACTGGGAACCTGCTAAGCTAGTAAACTAATCATGTAAGAGTCAAAATGGGTGATGAAGAAATAACTAGGGCAAGTATCATTTATGAGAAATCTAAACAGTTCGGTTAACGTGGAAAATAGGACACGCTATAACTTCAGAAAATCTCTTCATTCAGTTTAGTGAGAAAATTTATGGTACACATCAAACAAGTTATAAACTGCAAATGGAGAAAAAATGAATTTGTAAAAGGAAGGGTAACATAGGAACACGCTATGAAATTCAAATGCAAATGATTTCATCAGAGGCAATGGTTGCGGAAAGCATGGAAAATGTTCATATGCAAAGGTATGTCTTTATTGAAGCAAAGACAGAAAAATAGAAAGGTGCAGTTTCAAGAAATTCAGAGCGATATTTACCTAGACTGGTGTGAAAAACCAAACCCTGGCCACGGGTCAGTTAAGGACAGGAAACCCTCAAGGAAGGATACCCCTCAATGGACAGCAGGTGCAGAATGGACACCCAGGACAGGACAGGAAACCCTCAGATTAAGATCAGGACAGGACCACCAGGACACGACCAGCACCCGCAGTTTGGAAGCAACGCCTGCGCTCCACCCTCTCTGCAGCTATCAGTCAGAACCCCGATTGGGTCAGCGAACTCCCAGCAAAGTGCTCCGCCAGTACTTTTAAGGTTTAGTAAAACCTTAGTCTATGGTCAATTTCGGACAGAGTGCTCCGCAGCGCTCTGTATCTTCAAGTCACCTATTGAGTGCGTTGGGTCAATGACAGGTCAGCTATTCAGACAAGTCGGACAATTTTCCTAGGTGAACCCAGGGTAGATATACTGTTTTGGGACAGCGTACCACCCCTAAAATGTTGCAAAGTGTCAGAATCCCCAATTTCGATTGGTCCTAAGGTAGGATTTGGTTAACACACCAATCAGAACAGACTATTACAAGCCCTACTTAGCATCCTACGGTGCCGCCTAGCAAGATTGGGGCTCCCATGAGAAAGTCGCAGGGAATACAATGGAAAGAATACAATGTATAAAAATAGGGTACCAGTTAGGCTTTCTCGCTGGGTGAAGGTTCATCTTCCCATGCAGGCTCTGGCAGCAACCTTCTTTGGCTTGGTTTCAATGCCACCGCACCATCGATTGATTCTGCGCAGAAGTGCCCTCCAAGATGGATTCCCCAGCCCCATCACCCCTCAGTGCCGAGGATACATGAAAAGTAAGCGAAAACAAATTAGCACATAAAAATAAATGAATGTATTACATGTCGTGACTTTGTACTTCAGATTTATCATCAAAAAAAATATACTATGCAATTAGACATTAGTAATATATACACTGACACGAGAGCAACTGCACGAGCATCACCACGTTATCACGAAAGCTGTGTATTACGCATGCGCCCCCTTTCCCTCCAGAACTACCTCTACGTAGAGTCACGTGAGTGTGACTAACGCATGCGCAAAAGCGAACTTAAAAGCGGCAGCCATATTATGGACACAGGTTATTTGTATTAGTAAAACACATAGGCAAGCTTCGCTACCATACATGCATATCCAAAATAAAGAGATTAGTAATAACGTACGTTTGTTATTAGGTTATGAAAAATGGAGGTTCATGAATCGAGCAAGTCGCGATGCAAAATCTTGCTCTATCACTGTGACTTGGTCATATATTTGTCTCTGTTCAACGTTTAATTCTTTTTCCAAATCTTCTAAGTCAACTCCATCCTCCTGAGCTTGTTCCATGGCTCTTTCAACTTCATCCATGGCAGTGGCAGCTTCATTTTGGATAATTGGTCCTCCTTGTGGATCCTGGCTCAATGAAGCAGAACTCTGACTGTCTTGAGAACTGTCTCTAGCAATCTCTGCTGCAATTGTAGCTTCTTGCTGTATTTCCTCGTTCAACATTTGCAGATAATTTGAAAAAACAGGACATTCTATCGTATCCTTGGTTGCATTGAACGAATCTTCATAAGTAAGAAAATCTCCTAGTAGTTCCTCTTCTCTACGCCAAGGTTTAAAGAGTTGCAAAAGAGCTAAGTAATACAATTACCTTTTGTCTGGAGAATCACAACTCAATTTTTGATGATTAATCAAATGACCTTTTCTTTGTTTTACTAGACAGCCTTCACATCCAATTACAGCATATACACCTTTATTGATGTCTTCTGTGACGTTCTTTTTAAAAATGTAGGTTTGCAGAACTTCATAGAGACAAGCGTTCTCAAGGTGAGTACTTCTATTTGGATAGTATGTATCCAACATGTTTGTCTTCAAAATATCTGTACTGTCTGGTTCTTTCTCCGCCAAATACTCAATTTCTTATACAGATTTCAAAACTCGGTTTCGTGTTGCAGCAAGACCTAGACTCACCCAAATGATGGTTCTAGATTTGGCATATAGACTTGCTGATGACAACCAATCAGAACATTCATATGCTCCAATTTCTCGATGCGACAACATCTTCAGACTGTAACTGTATAATTTCTTGCTTAGACTCTTTTCATGTGAAATTTCCTCCCACATTTCCTTCAGTTCCGTTTTTTCTGATTTTGTGATGTAAGACGTCACATATTGAGCCACAGCAATAGAGTTGTCAGCCACATATTGAATATCCATGTTAGCATTCTACATGGACAAAATGACTGGGTTGTAGTCATTTATGTATTTGGATTCCTCATTTCTTCTTAGGTTGTATGTATTTTTGGGTGATTTCCTTGTCACAGTATGTCGCAGAGAAGACATAAAATTATTGACTCTTCCTTTCAATGTTACTGGACGTGGAAATGAAAAACGACATTTCGTGTAGAATTTGTCCTTGGATTTGTATTTTCGACGACAGTATTTCCCACAACGATGGGTTTGAAAGCGTAAAACTTGGTGTCTTAAATTGTTTTCTTCTATACTTTTTGGAACAGCACATGTAGAATACTGCTCAATGAAACTCATCACTTTCTCATCTGAATCTGTTCCAAATGTAGGTGCATCTTTAATTCTTAGCAGCATATGTATATGAGGAGCACCTCTTGCTTGATACTCCTTTCTCCAAAAGAAATCCAACACCTTTCCAAGCAGAGGATTTTTTTTGTTTGTAATAAAAGACATCATAGCTTCAAACCTATGATTGAAATACCTGCATACATCAACTGGATCCAAAGAGCACAGTTCTCCAGGTGTCTTGTATTCAATATTTTCAATGTTTTATTTGCCTCTCGTAGAAATTCAAGTAAGTCTTCCCAAGCATACTCAGCAAAGCTAAGAGTGAGGAACCATGCAGGAGTTCCTAGGTTTCTTAGCATACATTTCAATTCCCCATGACGATGGTACCAATACTCGTTAGTACCACGCTGACATGCCATGAGATTAATTAGCTGAGATTCCAAAATACTGTCTTGCCGTTTGACTTTATCCATAAAGTCCCTTGCCGAAACATTTTGTAGATGTGGTCCACTTTTCAGTATATGGTTTACTGCGTAAGAAAGTCCAGACAAGTCACTCTCAAACAGTAGATGGAACAAATATGGAATGCATTGACGAAACCTTGGATCTTCTGCATATAATCTTGAAGTCCGGTATTCAGATGCAGGAATTTGAACAGGTCGGTCATCATATCGTCCACCTTCACCTGTTGGAAATAACTGTGGAAAACAACGAGCTTCCGAACTTTCTTCCCATACACTAATGGGACTTCCTTCAGCTTTTTTCATCTGAAACAAGCCAATAGCATTCCCCATTACTTCTTTGGAATGCAATAGATGAACACTATAATGTTCATAAATTTCTTCTCTTCTAGAGACATCAACTTTTTCTATTTGCCCAGCAGAGACATCAGTGTCCTCTTCTACAGTTGTTTCTTCTTCTCCCACATACACATTTCTATAGTACTGATTATTTTTTACCAAATACAACGTTGCCTTCTTGACTTTCCTAACATCCACTAATTCTTGCCAGATTTTCTTACTTTTTGTCGGAACACCATTAACTAGAATAACCAGAGGTTCCTCTTCTGCTTTTTCAACACCAATTGTATCAATATTTTTCTTAAAATCTAGAGGCAAATAAACAACTCTTCCCTTTAATCCTCTCTGTAAATTTAAAGGAGGCAATTTCCCTGTCTTATGCTCCAAGCGAACAATAGCCTGAAAAGGATGCACACATTGAATCAGAATAGACTCATAGGTATTTAAATCCATCAATTCAGAAGGAATCTCTACCAACTCCATATTATTATGAACAGCTCTAGCAGGCATTTTATTTTCATTTAATTTATTATAGCAATATGTACAAATACGTTGATCAGAGCCCAGATCAAAACAATTTTCAACCAACAAATAAGTTGCAAAATCCTTCCACTCATTATTATTTATCTTTTCACTTTTTACATATAAATCAACTAATCTAGTCTGATGCTTATAATGAATTCGTCGACAACAAACACAAGAAAAATTAGGCCTTTCACTTGAATTGACTTTAAACTTTATAATTTCATTTTCAGAATTTTCTGTACTTAAAATCTCTTTATTCTCTTCTACATTACCTTCTATTACTGTATCAATTTCTGCACTGATCTCTTTTTCACCAAAGTAACAAAACTCAATTTCATTACAAACGTTTTTGACATCTAATTCAGTTCCATGCAAAAGAGCACTGTTTAACTGTTTTAGTTTAAGTGCTGGACTTTTTGCATAGTACAACCTTCTCACTAATTTCCTCACTTTATTATGATGCACTACTAACATCCTAAAATGGTGAAAAACACTCTGACATACTTTTCTTGAAAGACAAGCCAATGAATGCCCTTGCAACCCTGTTTTTTTTCTCACTCTACAAGGATCTAACTCTTGTAAAATTTTCATTTTTTGTTTCACACTTTTCTTAGTATATGTCCGTAAGAAATTGTGAAACAAATCAATTGATTCCTGTCGGACACTACAAATACTACTACAATTCCATGTATACAATGGAGCCTTAGGACATCTCCCGAAAACTTCATTTGGTAACACCTCTTCTGTATTTCTAGACACAATCTCTTCTTTTTCAAGTGGACAACCGTCCTTCACCTCATATGCTCGAGCACTGGTGTCAACTGCATGCACCAAATCATTATCTTGAAAGTAACTTTCTTCATTAAAAAATGGCTCAGAACTTGAACTATGCTTCCATTCTCCAGAAAAAACATAACAGAAATTAGTTCGATTAGTTACTCTCCTCCACTTACATTTTGATTTGAACACATTGATATTCTTATCAAGTGTACGAATTCTATTCATTACTAAACAAAACAATTTATTTTTCACTTTAAATGCTTCATCCACGATCTTAACTATGTTTTTTTTTCTTGTAAAAAGCAGTCTTTTTTTATACCTTTTTACATTTTTTAATAAATTTGTAACTATTCTGTTGTAAAACATTTGTCTACGTATTTCCGAAAATTCCTTGCTTCTTCTTTCGGTATGCAAAGTAACATCTCCTTGTACTGTTCTAACATTTTTAGAAGGACATCCTGTTTTCTTTGAACTTACAGGTGTTTCATTGTTTTTCCTCCCAAAACTTTTTTTTTCTTGACATTTCAATAGGTCCCTGAGAAAACTTTTAGATTGCTTACCAGGAGCATTTTTCTTTTTCTCTGAAGATTTTATTTTGGTTGGTTGTTGATTTTCTTTTTCCTTAGTCCTTAATTTTCTTTTATACATTTTCTCTCTTCTTCCCTTAGAAGGCATCTTTTAGTTTGTTTGTATAGATGATTATAATCTGTAGTAAAGAAAAAATAACATATTATAGACCACTACAAACATATTACACATCAATTGCAATAAGTAAACAATATAAACACTAGTATAAAACAAAAGGCTCATTTACATTACATGTGCTTTGCTTTCTGTCAAAAACGATTAAGTAATTAATGTTATGTCTTGTTTATATATAGGTTGTCTGTTTTTGGCCTGTAGATACTTTGAAATAATATCAGCAGAGACACACATACTGCTTGCAGACAAAGAGATGGTAGATTACATGTAATATGGTGCACATGTGCCTAAGATCACACCAAATCTATTGTATTGTCAATGCTTGCTTACTTTAGTTCCATCAAGAAGGCATTCAGATGTGTCACACATTTGCCATAAATTCTGAATGTTAGCTCTCTAGTTGCTCATTATATCAAGCTTCAATCACAGTGTAATCTTAGGCAGATTAATAGGATTTTAGATATAATGTACCATGTCTGTCCCTGCCGACAGTATATGTGACTCTGCCTAACATCACAGTAATGGGTGAATCAAGCTTCACTCAAAGTGTGATCTTAGGCACATGATCAGAATGTTAGATATAATGTAACATGTCTGTCTCTGCCAACAGTATGTGTGACTCTGCCTAAGTTTACAATGATGGGTGAATCAAGCTTCACTTACAGTGTGATCTTAGCCAGATTAGTAGGATTTTAGATATAATGTACTATGTCTGTCTCTACCAACAGTATGTCTGACAACAAGGTTGAGATCTATTGCATTTTCAATGCTTGTTTACTTTGGTTCCATCAACAAGGCATTCAGATGTGTCACACATTTTGCATGAATTCTGAATGTTAGCACTCTAGTTGCTCAATATTATGATAAATTGAAATTGTGTAATGGTTTCATTGGACTTGTAAATATGCTCCTTTTTTTGAAGCGCCTTGTGCAACCTTTAGCATGGGTGGAAGCAGTGAATGTATGGAGAGGGATAGGAATAGCAGATAGAAAACCATATGAAATGGTGTGGGAGATGCATAAAGTATTTCAGTAATGGTATCAATTGAGATGGAATATAAGATAAAGAGGGGCATATTTACAAGACTCTTGCGCAATTTTTGACATGGGTGCAAGCAGAAAATGCATGCAGTATAATAAAATATGCACCCAGACAAGAATAAGAAATGCCGTGAGAGATGTTAACATTGTGAGAGTCTACCTTATAAACACACAGCTATGTCAAAGATTGTGCACACAGCTTGTAAATATGCACCCAGACAAGAATATGAAATGCCGTGAGATATGTTAACATTGTGAGAGTCTACCTTATAAACACACAGCTATGTCAAAGATTGTGCACGCAGCTTGTAAATATGCACCCAGACAAAAATATGAAATGCCGTGAGAGATGTTATCATTGTGGGAGTCTACCTTATAAACACACAGCTATGTCAAAGATTGCGCACGCAGCTTGGACATATGCCTCTCTTTTTATGTATATTCTATCTCAATTTATGCCATTAAAAAAAAGCTTTAAACATCTCTCACAGCATTTCATATTCTTGTCTGGGTGCATATTTTATTATTCTGCATGCATTTTCTGCTTGCACCCATGTCAAAAATTGTGCAAGAGTCTTGTAAATATGCCCCTCTTTATCTTATATTCCATCTCATTTGATATCAGTACGGAAATACTTTATGCATCTCCCACACCATTTACTATGGTTTTCTATCTGCTATTCTTATCCCTCTCCATACATTCACTGCTTCCACCCATGCTAAAGGTTGCACAAGGCGCTTCAGAAAAAGGAGCATATTTACAAGTCCAATGAAACCATTACACAATTTCTAAACCAGCATTGAATCCTAGCATAAAAAACAATTTAGAACGAAAACTACCTTATAAACACACAGCTATGTCAAAGGTTGTGCACGCAGCTTGTAAATATGCATCTCTTTTTTGTATATTCTATCTCAATTTATGCCATTTATAAAAAGCTTTAAACATCTCTCACAGCATTTCATATTCTTGTTTGTGTGCCAATTTTATTATTCTGCATGCATTTTCTGCTTGCACCCATGTCAAAAATTGCGCAAGAGTCTTGTAAATATGCCCCTCTTTATCTTACATTCCATCTCATTTGATATCATTACGGAAATACTTTATGCATCTCCCACACCATTTAATATGGTTTTCTATCTGCTATTCTTATCCCTCTCCATACATTCACTGCTTCTACCCATGCTAAAGGTTGCACAAGGCGCTTCAGAAAAAGGAGCATATTTACAAGTCCAATGAAACCATTACACAATTTCTAAACCAGCATTGAATCCTAGCATAAAAAACAATTTATAAAGAAAACTACCTCATAAACACACAGCTATGTCAAAGATTGCGCACGCAGCTTGTAAATATGCCTCTCTTTTTTGTATATTCTATCTCAATTTATGCCATTTATAAAAAGCTTTAAACATCTCTCACAGCATTTCATATTCTTGTCTGCGTGCCAATTTTATTATTCTGCATGCATTTTCTGCTTGCACCCATGTCAAAAATTGCGCAAGAGTCTTGTAAATATGCCCCTCTTTATCTTATATTTCATCTCATTTGATACCATTACTGAAATACTTTATGCATCTCCCACACCATTTCATATGGTTTTCTATCTGCTATTCCTATCCCTCTCCATACATTCACTGCTTCCACCCATGCTAAGGTTGCACAAGGCGCTTCAAAAAAAGGAGCATATTTGCAAGTCCAATGAAACCATTACACAATTTCTAAACCAGCATTGAATCCAAGCATAAAAAACAATTTATAAAGAAGTCTACCTTATAAACACACAGGTATGTCAAACATTGCACACGCAGCTTGTAAATATGCCTCTCTTTTTTTTGTATATTCTATCTCAATTTATGCCATTTAAAAAAAGCTTTAAACATCTCTCACGGCATTTCATATTCTTGTCAGGGTGCATATTTTATTATTCTGCATGCATTTTCTGCTTGCACCCATGTCAAAAATTGCGCAAGAGTCTTGTAAATATGCCCCTCTTTATCTTATACTCCATCTCAATTGAAACCATTACTGAAATACTTTATGCATCTCCCACACCATTTCATATGGTTTTCTATCTGCTATTCCTATCCCTCTCCATACATTCATTGCTTCCACCCATGCTAAAAGTTGCACAAGGCGTTTCAAAAAAAGGAGCATATTTACAAGTCCAATGAAGCCATTACACAATTACTAAACCAGCATTGAATCCAAGCATAAAAAAACAATTTATAACGAAGACTACCTTATACATTATGCATTATTAGCTAACATTATGGAAAAAGGTAAAAAATATAATTCCTTAATTCACACAGACACTCACTGTGATACTTATCAAAAATCTTTAAGCTCTCTGTCTTTTTTAAAAGAATCATTACTCACCTTTAAAAATGCTTTGGAAGATGTCAAACAGTGTCAGTCACAGTCAACAGATATTCTTAAGCAGAAAATCTGAACAATGCTTCCTTCACTGGAGCCTTTCAATAATGGCACAGATTCTTTCGCATTTCAGACTCATATTCTTGTACATAGCCAATAAAAATTGTTCCCACACAAATTCAAAACCAAACTGCACATTTTAATTGGTTGTACATTTCAAGACTTTGAAACTCACATAACATTCACCCAACCCCCCAGTGCTCATTCACCAAGTAACCATGGTAACTCTCTCTTAAACCAGCACACAGTTCACAAGTTCATCATATTATGTTGCAAAAAAATCCATCAAGGCTGTTTGACCTCTCAATCTACTAGCTAATGAAATGCAATGTTTCTTTAAATGACTTTTTCTCAACCATTGAAATGACTTCTTACAAAAAAAAGCATGCACCCTAATTTTCAGTGGAGATTTTCTACAAAGCTCCAATCATTTCTAGTTATTCATCTGCACTGATTCTCAAACTTGTTTTTATAAGTAAACTGCCATTTCATTTCCACAACTCATCTGTCTAGAAGCACATCTACCTTCAAAATGACAAAAGTCTGGTTTGTGGGTCATAGCTATGTCCACTGGAGTTAAAATTACGCAGCTAACAGAGGTATTTACAATCTTGGTTTACCAAATGTGGACATTTTATGGATTGGACAGAGAGGATTGAGGAGTCACCAATTGATACCATTGGTAAAATCCTTTATGCATTTTACCACACCCTGACCGTATAATTGTGCACTGTGGTGGAAATGACTTAGGCACTTTGACTGGGGTAGGTCTGGAAATGCTTTTAAAGGACATCTTTGGGCAATTGATGTAACTTTTTTCCAAAAACTGCCTTGGTATTTTCTAATATATGCCAAAGGCAAAAATGGAACTGGTCCAACCAATTTTGTCCACAGATTGAGAAAGCAAGGAAACATGTAAATAAATCTGCTTCTGCTTACCTCAGAGACTATGGTATGGGTTCCATTTACCACAACAACTTGCGTTACAACATGCAAGACATCTATAGGAGAGATGGTGTGCATTTTACAGATGAGGGGAATAGAGTTTTCCTCTTGAATATAAGACTCTGCATTGGTACCTACTTGTAGGTACAAAAAACACCGACATAACACAACAGCTCTTTTCAGAGCTAACTTAACCCTAAACACTTTATATTATTTTTTTACTCTATTGTTTTACACTGTTTTTCCTCGTGGTGCGCTCAGGGTACGCGTACCGGAGAGCGCACCTGGGAGCGCACCCAGCGCTTACCCTGCAAATTTCTTTTTAAAAAAAAACGTTTTTTTGCCCTTACGAATCCTTCTAGGCCCCCCTCAGAAAACCTAGGGGGTCAGGGGGTGTCTACTCTGCCCCCTTTTAATTATTTCCCCCTTTCTTTTTCACCTCTTGTGTCTCGATTTTACCGAGACACAAGATGGCGGACTCTCTGGACTGTTTAGAATGTTGACAGACACCCGACAGCCAATCAGCTTTCCGCTTGCGCACTCCCGTAGCACGCCAGGTGCGCTCCCCGGTAGGCGTACCTGTAAGCGCTCGAAGCGCGCATATAGATATATATGTGTTTTTAAAGTTAATTTTCAAAAAACCCACTGGAGCAATTTCCACCAAATATAGCAAAGGCACATCTGCATACCAGTCCCTACAATTTTGCCAAGTTTAGCGTAATTCCATTCAGCGGTTCGGGCTGTAGACTTGTCAGACCGTCCTATGGAAATTGACATGGGGAAAACACGTTTTGGGACCCCCCTTTTTTCTCAGCCCCCACTCCACGAATCCCCCCGAAACTTTCATGGAATGATCGGAGCGGAGCTGGCCAAACTTTTCGAAAATTACACTTAAATTCCTCAACCGGCGCCAGAGTTATTCCCAATAGAATGTTGCGGATTTCCTATGGTAGCCAATCCTAACTATAACTACCTACTGGCGACTGCCAGTAGGTAATATATATATATATATATATATATATATATATATATATATATATATATATGTATATATATATATATATATATATATATGATCGCTCCAAGGGTGTCCACCTTTGAGTAGCACATGAGCAGCAGCTTGATTTATGTGTAGGTGAGGACGGGAATCCACTTGCAGATGCCGCTCCGTAATAGATCTGCCCGACGCATTTCGAAGCTCCATATGCTTCTCTTCAGGGGCTTTAACGCAAGCGGCGTGCGTGACCGCTAACCCACTTCTCCATTTTCCATATGACACATCCACCAATGGGAGGTTCGAATGAGACTGTGCATTATGGGAAGTGTGGTGCGGAAAGCACAAATCAAGTCCTGTATGGACCCCGCAAGAGTGCCCATCCTCGATTCCATGTACGGCTGCTGCCTCACTGCCGTGACCCCCAAGGATAGCGGGGTGGTGCATACTCTGCGGCTGGACGGCCGCATGTAAATGATCGCTCCAAGGTTGTCCACCTTTGAGTAGCACACGAGCAGCAGCTTGATTTATGTGTAGGTGAGGACGGGAATCCACTTGCAGATGCCGCTCCGTAATGGATCTGCCCGACGCGTTTCGAAGCTCCATATGCTTCTCTTCAGGGGCTTTAACGCAAGCGGCGTGCGTGACCGCTAACCCACTTCTCCATTTTCCATATGACACACCCACCAATGGGAGGCTCGAATGAGACTGTGCATTATGGGAAGTGTGGTGCGGAAAGCACAAATCAAGTCCTGTATGGTTAAATGGGGAAGTGGGTCGGCGGTTGCGCACACCGCTTCCGTTAAAGCCCCTGAAGAGAAGCACATGGAGCTTCGAAACGCGTCGGGCAGATCCCGTACGGAGCGGCGTCTACGAGTGGATCCACGTCCTCACCTATACATAAACCAAGCTGCTGTTCGCGTGCCACTCAAAGGTGGACACCTTCGAGCATTGATTTATACGCGGCCGTCCAGCCGCGGAGTATGCACCACCCCGGTACCCTGGGGGGTCACTAAAGTGAAGCAGCAGTCGTACTTGGAATCGAGGACGGGCCCACTTCTGGAGTCCATACAGGACTTGATTGTGTGCTTCCCGGACCACACTTCCCAGAATACACAGTCTCATTTGAGCCTCCCATCGGTGGGTGTGTTATATATAAAATGGGGAAGTGGGTTGGCGGTTGCGCACACCGCTTCCGTTAAACCCCTGAAGAGAAGCACAAGAGCTTCGAAACGCGTGGGGCAGATCCCGTACGGAGCGGCGTCTACGAGTGGATCCCCGTCCTCACCTATACATAAACCAAGCTGCTGTTCGCGTGCTACTCAAAGGTGGACACCTTCGAGCATTGATATATATATATATTCACTGAAAAAACCATAGGTTATAGACCATATATAGTTAGGGATTAGCATTTAAAAAACCTTATTTTACTCACACAAAACCATTGAAATTCCATATATAGTTAGTTGTACTAACTATATATCACGCACCCGCAATCCACTGCTGATGATGTCACATATTACATCATTCATGACATGGTCAGTGACATCACTGATGACATCACTGATGACATCTCAAATGACATCACTGATGACATCACTGATGACATCTCAAATGACATTACTGATGACATCACTGTTGTGATAATACAATGAACCTCTTCAGACTCTAATATAACCTTAGATACACTCAGTGTAAACACAGACTCACAGATTGTCACTCATCCATGAAGTTACACACACACCTAGACAGTCATGCAAACAATCAATCACACCTCCATTTCCTTAACTATACAGTTAAACACACCTTACTTACTTATTCAAACAAATACTAAAACATATTTACTCACTTATACAATCCTGGATACAAGTTCACAATGATCCATACAGCCACTCACACATTCACTGGCTCTTATGCACAGTTATTTATATATGTCAACTCTCACATGTACTGTATTTTACATATGTACTTAATTTGACATGTAGCACTGAGATATCTATTCACTCACCAATACAGTCATGCACACAGTCAACCGCCCATACAGCTGTTTCCAACATGCACTTTTGAACCCATACATCTATGCACAGAGTCATACACTTCCCAGCCACTCACACACACACTCAGTCTCCCATACAAATGCTTGGGCAACCAATCAATAACCTATATAGTTACTCATATAGCTACTGATCAACACATGCAGCAGTTTACAGAACAACAGACATAATGATGCACAAATTAAGACAGTTTAGTCACTAACCCATGCACTCAGTGAGACACATTTAATCACTCACTCATACAGTCAGTCACGCACCTACTAAATCCTTCATCCAGACACTTCTACATCTACTCATTCTTCAATATGTAAAACATATTTAAACTTTACAGAAACACACAGTCACTGGATGATGTCATCAGTGATGTCATTTGAGATGTCATTTGAGATGTCATCAGTGATGTCATCAGTGATGTCACTGACCATGTCATGAATGATGTAATATGTGACATCATCAGCAGTGGATTGCGGGTGCGTGATATATAGTTAGTACAACTAACTATATATGGAATTTCAATGGTTTTGTGTGAGTAAAATAAGGTTTTTTAAATGCTAATCCCTAACTATATATGGTCTATAACCTATGGTTTTTTCAGTGAATTTTTAAGGTTTTGTAAATGCTAATTCCTAACTATATATGGTCTATAACCTATGGTTTTTTCAGTGAATTTCATTGGTTTTTTAATAGCTAATATCAAAACCTTTACAATGTATTATTCTTTAAAAAGAAAAATATTTTTTACATGTTTTTTATACAATTTTTTTTTTATTTTTTTTTGTTTCGCTCCCAGTACGCGTACCGGTTAGCTTCCCGTTAGCTCAATCCGGAGGCGCGACCCGGTACGCGAACTGGTAAACGTTCCTTTAGCGCACCTCTCGCGTTACAAAACAACATCGCGACGCTTCGCGTCAGCATGACGTTTCGCGTTCTCGCGTAATACGTCATATTACGTGCTACGTTCGCGTACCCGGAAGCGCAGCGGTACGCGAACCGGAAGCGATCCGCGGCGCGGCGCCGACCGCGTAATGTAAACATAGCAGGTCATGTGACTCGATAATAACACTTTTCATTGGTTCATTTCACTTTTGGTTTCCTAATGATGTAATACAAGGTCATGTGATCTAAAATGGACACTTTTCATTGGTTTAGAACTTTTGTTTTTCCCAAATGATGAAAACCCCTCCTTCTTTCATCACTCTGACTTTCATCTTGGTGAGAGAAAGACCCTTTATTGAGACTTTGTGATGGCTTCATTAGTAGCTTCAGCTGGTGCTAGCCCACCACCTCCACCAAATCCAAGAAAGAGAGGACCACCTGCAGAAGTAATTCTGCAAGAAGAGGAAGAACAGGAAGAGGAGGAAGAGGAGGAAGAGCATGAGTTTTTGCCAGAGGAGCCCAGGAGGTACAATCGACAGGAGAATTATATCTGGCAATTCTACAGAATTCCTGAGGGGCAAAAGAAAGTGAATGCTCGTTACGTGTTTTGCCGCATATGCGGTGACAGATTGTCAAGGGGCACCGATAAAAAATATAGTTATGGGAATCATACTATGCATCGGCATATGAGTAGGTGGCACCCAAATAACTATAGTGCTGCCCAGCTACGTGACCAACAACAACATCCCCTCCAAATGGCAAGAAGATCGGTGGTTCCAGAGGTGTCGGGACCAGAGGCGAGGGAGGTGATTGCAAACATCCAAATGTTGTTTGGTCACGTAAAACAAGTGTGCGTGGAATGTGGCGCTTTCATCTGCTACAGAGAAAGTAGCATCACTTTGATTTTGCGAGCAATTCAAAATCATATTAATGTTTGCACAAAACGCACCAAAAAATAAATTCTTTTTTTTTTTTTGCTCCTGTTGAGCCCTTTATAATGGATCGTTTTTGTTTCCCCCCCCCCAAAAAAACCAAAAAATTTTTAAAAACGTTCAGAAAATACAAAAAAAGTAAAAAAATGTTCAAAAAATACTAAAAAAAATATAAAACAACAAAAACATAAAAAAAAAAGTTCTTTTCAGAACTAACTCCCCATTATAAAAAAATTGGTAGAAAATTTGGAACTCTGCCAACCTGTATTTCTCTTAGTTCGCTCCCGGAGCGCTACCCGGTACGCGTACCGGAAGCTAACCAAAAAAATATTTTTTAAAAAAGAACAGTAACTATAAGGGAAGGAAATACACAGTTATGTTAAAAGAAAGACAGCTCTAGGGAGTAAAATAAGGATACTGTTACCTACAATCCACTGTTGATGATTTCACATATTACATCATTCATGACATGGTCAGTAACATCAACAGCAGTGGATTGTAGGTAACAGTATCGTTAGTTTACTCCCTATAGCTGTCTTTCTTTTAACATAACTGTCTATTTCCTTCCCTTATAGTTACTGTTCTTTTTTAAAAAACATTTTTTTGATCAGTCATAAACAGTGACATTAATAGAAACAGAGAGAGTGAACAAGAGTGAAGAACTATGGTCCTCCTGAGCCACCCTCAGAAAACCAAGGGGGTCAAGATACATCTACCGTGCCCCCTTCTACCTATTCTGAACATTATTTGCCCTCCATCTTGTATCTTGATTCGAACGAAACACAAAATGGTGGACTGCCATAACGCTGCTGGTTTGCGAACCGGGCAACTTCCCAGGAAGCGGTCCCCAAAAAAAAAAAGTTGGGAAAGTAATTCACAGACACTAAGAGTAATAGAGATGGAGTGAGTGAACAAGACTGAGGAACTATGAGAACAGAGGGACTGAGAAAAAGAGTGGAAGGAGTTGAGTAAATAGGTAATAGAGAAAGGAATGAGGAAAGTAGCAAAGGCAGGAAACTGAGGATTAAAGAAGTGAAGCAGTGGATCTAATAGTAGGTGAATGTGATAGAAATGTAACGAAAAGAGTACAACTATTTACCTTGTAATTGCCGTTAAATTAATCACATTTTATTTCTATACTTTCAATCTGTGAAAGAGAGAACCAACATTTGAAAAAAAATTAAAATATGTATTTAAAAATTACAAAAGACAAGGGAAAATATTGAAGGACAAATAGTTTTTCAACAACTTTGACACTGACAGAAGCTTCTGCTTCTCCAGGTCCTCTACACAATGCTAAAGATATACATTTTAAACTAACAGTATCTTGATGCAGATGAAGTGAGGCCTATCTTAAAACATGGTGCATCTTTTGCATTGCTCTTGTTTCAGAAAAGTGTCGCTTCAGTATGCCAATAACATGTCTCCTATCCAGAGATTTGTTTGAGGTGAGGCCTACTCAGAGTTCAAGATAAGATTTACACTTGTTGAAGTGTACAGAGGAGATAATATCTGTGAAAGTCTACTAATGAAGTGAGTCATGTCCACTGCACTCTTCAACAAAGTAGAAACCTCCTATGTTTCCCTGGACAGACCTAAACTTGATCTGCACAATGTGATTCGTAATGATAGGAAACTCAAGTGATGTAATTGAAATATGTGCAATTTATTTTGCTCATTTCACAATCACATCACTTGTGTTTCCTTTGCTTAGGTATCTCATTGTGCAGATGTAGTCCAGCATATGAAAGAATACGTAGAAGTGCAGCACTGCATACAATAAATTTAACACTTACAGAAAACTCACCTTCTCCATGCCTCCTACACAGTTCTACATATACATCATAAATGCAAACAGTACAGAATTAATTATACATGTTAAATGGTTTATTTTTGCTGTTCTCAGAATGTATCAAAATTCACTAAAAACAGTGACTTGAAGGTATTCATCATGTAACAGCGGGGAAAAAAAAACACAATCAAAATGATTGTGTTTAAAAAACCCATACAACATCAGAAAATAAAATTCAGAACTCCTTAAAGTTAACTTACTTTCCATGACGTCCAAGGATGTCCTATGAACAGCTTACACTCTTTTGTGCTGTTATTACTTTCAGCCCGCCACTTTCTGAAAGAAAACCTCCATCGTTTTTAAAAACACGTTACATGCAATAAATGACTTCTTGCTCTCTACCACTATTTTCCACAAGGCCAAATCTAGTCAGAGATATTTATAACTCTTGGATTTCTTGTAAGCCAATCCCATCATTTGGCATTTCCGCAACTTTCAGAATTAAAATGTTGAAGATCATTTTCACAATCCTGGAATAGTAATATCTTCCCCTTCTTGGTCAGTCATGTTCTACATTTCCTATGACACTGATACTGCTTAATATGAAGCAGACTTACACTACCTCTATGAGTACTACAATTATTTAATTCTCTACATCACTTTTAATCACAAAGCAATGTAAAACAGTAGACAGCATTGCAGACTTACATTCCCTCTACTCCATGTTTTGATTGGCTGCTTCAATTAGCTTATGAAAAGAAACAATTTTTCTGAACTCATTTAAAGTGCACATACATCTCCATGATGTCCAATCCTTTGATTAGAAGTTATGTCTCTGAACTACACTTATCCTCAAGGCCAAATTGTGTAGGAGCCATTAGAACTTCTTGAAATTCCACAGATCATATCCCGAGATTATTTTCCTAAAATTTTGGTTTTAAAAACACCAGGTAAGAGTTTTTAAGGTCATACGGCAATTTTTTTTTGAAAATTAAAACAGAATCATTGCAGAATGACCAGCCATTTCTACACTTTAAATAAGCTGTGTAATGTCCTGATGATATTGAAGGGCCGTCATGATATATAATTGCTGTAGTTACAAAAGTCCTTCCTGATATTGACAACTGCGAAGCTACAAATTTTTTTATTAAAGTTGTCAATTTTGTTCCATCAGGCCTACATCGTTGGAACATTAAAATGACGTACTGGCCATATGTTCGTATAAATAATGTGGACATCATTTCAGATTTACATTGGCTACACTCCATGCTGTGATTAGCAGCTTTTACTAGCTTATTAAAGGAGACTGATTTACTGTCTGGCAAAGTTAAATATATAAATCTTTCTGAGTCTACACTAGTAGTACTTGATACCATACAGTTCTCGCAGTCATGCTGCCATTGATAAGAAAGCCCAAACAGCTGATCTACATCTACACCTTCAGCATGTAATACATCAAGCATATACATTAAAAACTCCTGACAATCTTGCTGAATATTTTGAGAGAATTGTGTTTGCCCTGAACATCTGTCTAACAGGTTTCGAATTTCAGACACACTTTCTATTTTTGTTCTATCTGTGCTACATTTCTCTAACACAGAATTCAACAAACTGCAAAATCTTTGATCAGAATTGACCACAATCTCTTCTTTTACATTTTTTAGAGAAAACAAAACATTCATTACTACATTAGCATAGCAGTTGACACCAGAACTGTTTTCAAACTGAAAACCAACAACATCTTCAACAGAATCCTCTTTGTTTCTGCTTGTAATTTTAGGTTCATTCACTTTTTGTCTTTTTGCTACAACCTCCCCAGTATTGTTCTCATTTCTTCGTTTCCGGCCTACCAGACGTTTCTCAAACAAAGGAAACTGAGGCAAATGTGGCGCATACTCTCTTCTTAACCTATTGTATTCCTTAACACAATCTAGATCTGCACAAATGTTTCTGACATCACACTCAATCAAGTACAATCCCGATAAAGTTCTAACTCGTGACAATGCCACATATGCCATACCCTCCTTGAACACAGAACTGCCAATATTCACCAATGCAGTGTCTACACTTAAACCTTGCGATTTATGAATTGTCACCGCATATGCCAAGCAAACAGGGAACTGCTTACGGCGAACATATAAGTCTTTTACAAGCAAAAATCTAGCAGAACAACGAGCAATTAGCTGTACTTCCTCAATGCCATCAAATTTAATTTTTAAAATTCAATTCCATCTCTATTTCTGTATTTCACAAAATCAACAACATTACCCATTGATCCATTTACCAGACCTCTTTCAACATGTAAATTCCTTCTTAAAATTATACGGCAGTTCAAGCACACATTCAGAGTCTTTTCAAAACCTGCAGTTTTAGATATAGTCTTCTCTAATGAATCCAATTTTGATTTCAGATTCTCAGACAAAATAATTGTTGATCCCATATGCTCTACTCTATCAATAGCTTCCACTTTGACAATCTCTTGCTTTTCTAAATGCAACATTTTGTTGTTAAATTTGGCACATTCTGCAAGAGTTGGCATCAAACATATTCCAGATTTCTTATCAGTAATTTTCTGAAAAATATTCTCAGGCACAACATCTTGTTCTGGATATAAATTTGACAGTAATCGTGCATGTAAAGCTTCTTTTCCATGCTCGGTCACTTTTCCAATTCTAACATCTTGTAGAATAGTCTTGTAAACTTCATCCTTTGCCTGACGCATATTTTCATGCAGTTCAGCATAATTGAAGTTTAACCATATATTGACGTTGCCAATGCTGCCTAGGCACTTCCTGGTATCTTCATGCGTGAGCATTTTGAACACAGGTTGCCCTTTCACTGGTGTCAGCTGCAGAAGATCTCCGAAAACAATGATGTGTTTGCCACCAAATAACACATCATACTCTGTTTTGAGAACTTCTTGCATCCTCAAATGCACAAAGGCAAGCATGACATTGGAAACCATGCTTACTTCGTCAATGATAAGAAGTTTCATTTTCCTCAAGATTCTTGAAACTTCAAAACAAGCATCTCCAGATAGCTTGTGATATTCTAATTTGTTGTCATGCTCCACTGGCAGCATCAGTAAACGATGTAAAGTAATCCCTTTAATATTATGTGCTGCCAGTCCAGTTGGAGCAGTGACAACACAAGACAGCGATGACTCTGTCCTTTCCTGCAAATAGCATGAAATTGCTTTAATGAGGAAACTTTTTCCAGTTCCCGCTTCTCCACTCACGTACAGTCGGACAGGCTTCAACGACGTACATGAGCACTCTTTCTTATCATGACTTAATCCATGATCAATTTGCATGGTAACTTCGTCATATATTTTCCTCTGCTCAACGTTGAGTTGCCTTTCCAACTCTTCTAAGTTAACCGCATCCTCTTGAGCATGTGCCATGGCTCTTTCCACCTCATTCATAGCAGTGGCAGCTTCATTTTCAATAAGAGGTCCTCCTAGTGGATCCTGACTCAATGAAGCAGAACTCTGACTGTCCTGAGAACTGTCTCTGGCAATCTCGGCTGCAATCGTTGCTTCCTGCTCAATTTCCGCATTCAACATTTCTACATATTTGGGAAAAGCAGGACATTCTATGGTCTCCTTGGCGGCATTGAAAGAGTCTTCATAACAGAGGAAATCTCCAAGCAGTTCCTCTTCTGCACGCCAAGGCTTGAAAAGTTGCAAAAGTGCTAAATAGAAAAACTCCTTTTTTTCAGGAGATTCGCCACTCAATTTTCGATGGTTTATCAAGTGGCATTTTCTTTGCTTCACCAGACATCCCTCACTTCCTATTACAGCATACACTCCTTTCTCAGTATCTTCTTTGATGTTCCTCTTGAACATGTAATTTTGCAGAACCTCATACAGACAAACATTCTCTAGGTGACTGCTTCGATTTGGATAATATGTATCCAACATGTTTGTCTTCAAAATGTCGGTACTGTTTGGCTCCTTTTCCGCCAAATACTCAATTTCCCGCACAGGTTTGAGAACTCGATTACGCGTTGCAGCAAGACCAAGACTCGCCCAAACGATACTCCTGGACTTGGCATAGAGACTTGCTGAAGACAACCGGTCAGAACATTCGTACGCTCCGATTTCTCGATGCGACAACATCTTCAGACTGAAACTGTACAACTTCTTGCTGAGGCTCTTTTCATGGGAAATGTCCTCCCACATATCCTTCAATTCTGTCTTCTCTTTTTTGGTGATGTAAGACGTCACATACCGAGCCACAGCCATACAGTTATCAGCCACAAACTGTATATCCATGTTAGCATTCCACATGGACAAAATCACCGGGTTGTAGTCGTTGATGTACTTGGACTCTTCGTTCCTCTTCAAATTGTAAGTGTTTTTAGGTGATTTCTTCATGACATTGTGTCGCAGCGAAGACATCAAACTGTTTACTCTTCCTTTAGAAATCACCGGTCGTGGAAAGCCGAAACGACATTTAGTGTAGAACTTGTCCTTGTTTCGGAATTTACGACGGCAGTACTTTCCACATCGATGGCTTTGGAAATGCAGAACTTTTTCTCTTAGGCTTTTCTTCTCCTTTGCGTTTGGAACAGCACACGTAGAATACTGTTGGATGAAACTCATCACTGAGTCATCTGGATCCGTTCCAAATTTAGGTGCATCCTTGATCCACAGCAACATATGTATATGAGGAGCACCTCTTGCTTGGTACTCCTTTCTCCAGAAGAAATCCAACACCTCTCCAAGAGGTGGATTCTTCTTATTCATGATGAAAGACATCATAGCTTCAAATCTATGATTGAAGTACCTACATACATTGACTGGATCCAAAGAGCACAGTTCTCCGGGTGTCTTGAATTCGATGTTTTCTACGTTAGCATTTGCCTCTCGTAGAAATTCAAGTAAGTCTTCCCAGCCATACTCGGCACAGCTCAGAGTGAGGAACCATGTGGGAGTACCTAAGTTCCTCAGCATACATTTTAAATCACCATGACGACGGTACCAGTACTCATTAGTACCACGCTGACACGCCATGAGATTAATCAGGTGAGAATCCAAAATACTATCTTGGACATTCACTTTATCCATAAAATCACTTGCCGAGATGTTTTGCATGTGTATACCACTTTTCAAGATGTGGTTCACTGCATATGACAGTCCAGACAGATCGCTTTCAAACAGGAGATGAAACAAATATGGAATGCATTGTCGAAACCTAGCATCTCCTGCATACAATCGCAAAGTCCGGTATTCAGAAGCAGGAATTTGATGAGGTCGCTCATCATATCTTCCTCCCTGACCTGTTGGAAAAAGCTGTGGGAAACACCGAGCTTCCAAACTTTCCTCCCAAACACTAATGGGACTCCCTTTGGCTTGTTTCATTTGAAACAACTCAATAGCATTCCCCATGACTTCCTTTGAATGCAAAGGATGAACACTATAATGTTCATATATTTCCTCACTAGTAGAGGGTTCTACTTTCTCAATTTGACCAGCACACAAATCGCTATCCTCTTCCTCACTTACTTCCTCTTCTTCAACATATACATTCTTATAGTATTTATTATTTTTTTTCAAATACAATGTTGCCTTTTTAACTTTCCTAACATCTACTAAATCTTGCCATATTTTCTTATTCTTTGTCGGAACCCCATTAACTAAGATAACCAGAGGTTCCTCTTCCACTTTTTCTACTCCAATTGTGTTAATGTTTTTCTTCAAATCTAGAGGCAAATAAACAACTCTTCCCTTTAATCCTCTCTGTAAATCTGATGGAGGCAATTTCCCTGTCTTTGGCTCCATTCTTACAATAGCCTGAAAGGGATGGATACTTTGAATCAAAATAGATTCATAAGTATTTAAATCCTTCAATTCAGAAGGAATCTCAACCAATTCCAGATTATTATGAACTGCTCTAGCAGGCATCTGGTTTTGTTTTAATTTGTTACAACAATAAGTACACACACGTTGATCCAATCCCAAATCAAAACAATTTTCTACCATCAAGTATGTTGCAAAATCCTTCCATTCACTATTATTTTCCCTTTCACTTTTTGCATATAAATCCACTAACTTAGTCTGATTCTTATAATAAGTGCGTCGACAACACACACAAGTGAAATTAGGCCTCTCACTTGATTTCATGTCAAACGTCGCAATTTCCCTCTGGAAATTATCTGTACTGGAAACATGTACAGTATCTTCCAAATGACCCTCTATTTCTTGCTCAATTTCAACATTCTCCTCTTTACTTCCAAAGTAACAAAACTCAATTTCTTCACATATATTCCTCACATCTATTTCAGAACCATGCAGAAGAGCAGCACATAATTGTTTCAGCATAATTGCTGGACTCTTAGCATAATACAACAGTCTAACTAACTTCCTCACTTTGTTATGATGCACTGCTAGCATCCTGAAATGATGAAAAACACTCTGGCATACTCTCCTGGAAAGACAAGCCAGTGAATGACCATGCAAACCTGTCACTTCTCTCACTCTGCAAGGATCTAATTCTTGCAACAACCTCATTTTCTGCTTCAAACTTTTCTTGTTAAATGACCGTACAAAATCACAAAGCAAATTGATGGAATCCTGTCGCACACTGCAAATACTACTACACTTCCAGGTGTACACAGGACCCTTAGCACGTCTTCCTAAAACCTCATTACCTAACAACTCTTCTGCCTCTGTTGTCACAAGTTTTTCTTTTTCAACTGGACAACCATCTTTCACTTCATAAGCACGACCACTGATGTCAACTGCATGCACCAAATCATTATCCTGGAAATAACTCTCTTCATTAAAAAATGCCTCACAGCTTGAACTATGTATCCATTCTCCAGAAAAAACTTCACAAAAATTACTACGATTAACTATTCTCTTCCATCTACTATTTCTTTTGAAATCAAAAATTGCCTTGTTTAGCTTCCTAATTCTATTGATTATCAAAATAAATAACTTACGTTTAATTTCAAAAGCCTGATCAATAACTTTCTCAACTTTTTTTTTCTCCTATAAAAAACTAATTTCTGTTGACCTTTCTTAATATTTTTTAACAAATTGCCAATTATCCTGTTACGGAACATTCGTTTACGAATCTCCGTAAACTGTTGTTTCCTTCTACTATCATGCACAGATTTATCTCTTGCTCTAGCAGTAACATTTTCATTTGTCCTTTTCTTTCCATTTGATTTACTTGTGTTGTTATGGATTGAAACATTTTCTGTACTAATATTTTTTTTATTAGAAATATTTTTTATGAAATATTTAGAGCTCTTACCCGGTGCTTTCTTCATCGCTTGAGAAATCTTTTTGTTAGAGGACTGCTGCATTTTTTTTTTCTCCTGCTGTCTTTGACGTTTTGCAGCCTTCATCTCTCTTATTTTTGTAGGCATAGTTGAATCTGAGGAAAAATATAATAAAAATGTTAATAAAAAAATATTATCAAACAGTAAATCAGTAATAGTGATCAAAAACATAACACACTACTTGACATTTTAAATAGAAGATTTTTTAGTCCTTGCAAATTTACAATACAGAAGTAGCAGAAAAGAAATGAGATTTATATTTATGTTACCTATGCTATTTTATATGTGAATCTGATCTAATTTTATGAGCATATTTTAATATTTTATTGAAGACACTACACATAACCTGTTTTTGAAGGTGTCTTTATTTTTAAATTAAACGGTTTACCTTTTTACTTTTTATTGATTATAAATTTTAAAAATAAATGTTTATAATTCCAAAGGCTCAAGCAGGTCAGCTTCCCATCCTATATCATATAATTCGGACAAATCTGCATCCTCATCACGCTCTTCTTCATCCTCAGGATTTAAATCATCCAATGGATCAACATCCACTGATGTTTCAATTACAAGTTCAATGATGAGGTCAAAATCAACTGATTGCAGATTGTCGCTCATGTTGAGGTTGTCTTTATCTTTAAAGAAAGACAACAACAATGAGATGTTGCAGAGTAAGAGACAAATCTCACAGATTATAATAGTAAAATTATTTAACAAGAGTAACATTTTGCAGCTATTATTTAGCCATGTCCAGCGATGCTGAGCAGGTGAAGCCTATGTCTAATTTTTCACTGAACAGGACTCATCTGTTCTTAACCTTGGATAAGCCTCAACGACTCTGTGTCCCCTGCACATACTCAAATGTTAAAGTGCAGATTTATATTAAATGGCACATCCCCAGGCATGCACCAGTTAATGTGCACCACTGCTTTACCACCCATGGTGTGCCGCATTTACAATCAGATAGGAGAAAGCTGCTTCAAAACCCTGCACCTGCTTGAAGCTGGCATAGGTCTTGACGCAGCATTGTATAGATGGGGCACCCCTGATCCTTGCTGGAGCTGCATCGCACTTACGATACAACTCCAGCAATGCGCCACCTTTACAGCACAGATGCGTCACGCATCTGTGCCTTTTTTGCCCCATGCTGCGCCGCATTGTAAATGCAGCACACCATGGGTGGCGGAACAGTGGCGCAGGATGACTGTCACATCCCTGGGGATGCGCCACTCATCATAAATCTATCCCTAAGCTTCTTATCTTGTTACAGATGAACTGCCATATGTATCATCAAAATATTTTACATATTATAAATAGCAAATTTTAAGGAATAAATAGCGATTCTTTACTATTCCTAATTTGCAATGAGCAAATTGCTAATTGCAAATTACCCATTCATTTCCATAGGCTAGGAGGCTCATAGGAATTAATGTTGCAAGTTGTGATTAGCAATTAGCTCATCACAAAATAGGATTTTTTTCAAGCGTGCAGGGGTATCTAAAGAACAACCTGCTGCACCCCTGAAAAAGAAATTTGGGAGCACATGGCACACCTACATGCCCTAATGGCATGTATGGGCGTCATATGGGACCTTTTTTTTTTTAAAAAAAAAATTCTTTTTGAAAAGAATTCGCAAATTACCACAAACTACAAGTTGGTGGTAGTTTCCAAATCCTTAATATCATTTTTTACATATTTTTTTTTTATACATTGCATTTAAGGAATCACAATTTTTGAATTATTGACATTTTAAGTAATTTCCACATGTGCACTGTTTTCTAAATATAATTTGAAAATCGTTTTTGGGGAAAAGTAATGGTTTGCAAATTTATGACAAGGACATAATGGTGTATGCTTCTCTATAAGGCATTTCAGTATCTCTAATGTCATTTTTCCCATATTACATTATAAGACCTTTCCCCATGAAGCACATTCCTTGTAAATATGCTCCCACCAGTGCATTGCAAATTTAGATTTTGACTGTTTCAGACACATAGCCATGTTGAAAGTGACCCAAAAAAATTGCAAACGTTTAAAAAAAACACATTCATGTGTCTTAATGACATTTTAATTCATTTCCCCATGGACAATGTTTTCTAAGTGGCACAAAAGAGGTATACACCTATCATAAATCTGTCCCTAGAATTATAAATGATTAAATCAGGATGACAATAAGATGTGGCCTATCCAGAGGTTTGTTTAAGGTGAGGCCTACTCAGGATTGCAGATTAAAGTTATGCTTGATGAAGAATACAGAGGAGATAATTTATTGTAAAGGCCTACCAATGAAGTAAGTGATTTCTACTTCATTGCACCAGTCATCATAAATGTATCCATAAGCTTCTTATCTTGTTAGACATCAACCGCCATATGTATCATATAACTATTTTGCATTTCCAAAAAAGCGAATTTTAAGGAATAAATAGCGATTCTTTACCATTCCAAATTTGCGATGAGAAAATTGCTAATTGCAAATTACCCATTCATTTCCATGGGCTAGGAGGCTCATATAAATGAAGGTGCAATTTGCGATTAACAATTTGCTCATCACAAATTAGGAATTTATTCCAAAAGTGCAGGGGTGTCTCAAGAACACCCTGCTGCAACCCTGAGAAAGAAATTTGGGGGCATATGGCGAACATAAATTTTAACAACATTCCTTTACCTCAAAAACGATTTTCAAATCATAACTTCAAAACACTACACATGGGAAAATTACTTAAATTGTCCTTAAGACACATAAAAGCGTATTTTGATTGGCTTTCCTGCATGGTAGGGTCACTTTAAACATGGCTATGTAACATAAACATTCAAAATCAAAATTTTCAATGTACAGGTGGGAGCATATTTACAAGCAATTTGCGCCACAAAGAAAGGTCTGACATTAAAATGGGAAAAATAACATCAGGGACAGTCAATTGCCTTATAAAGAACCATACACCATTATGTCCTTCTCATGAATTTAAAAACAATTCCTTTTTCCCAAAAACGATTTTCAGATCATAATTTCAAAAAACTGCACATGAGAAAATGACTTAAAATGTCATTGAAACACATGAAAGCGTTTTTTTATTGGCTTTCCTGCATGGTTGGTTCACTTTTATCATGGCTATGTAACACAAACATTGATAATTAAAATTTTCATGCACATGTAAGAGCATATTTACAAGCAATTTGCGCCACAGAGAAAGGTCTTACAATAAAATGAGAAAAATAACATCAAGGACAGTCAATTGCCTTATAAATAACCATACACCATTATTTCCTTGTCATGATTTTAAAAACAATTCCTTTTCCACAAAAACGATTTTCAAATCATAATTTCTAAACACTGCACATCAGAAAATGACTTAAAATGTCATTAAAATACATGAAATCATTTTTTGATTGACTTTCCAGCATGGTTGAGTCACTTTTAACATGGCTATATAACAGAAACATTCAAAATCAAAAATTTCCATGCACATGTGAGAGCATATTTACTAGCAAATTGCGCCACATAAATCATAATTTTCTCCTTAAAGCACACTATTCTCTATCTAAAGTAAAGAAATATTTTCTCACCTTAGCAAATACTTTGAGTTTGAAAACAGTCTCAGAAACACACCAATTTGTCTTCAGCAGAGCAAAAGGTATGCACTCCAGAGTCTGCAGCTATCAAAAGCACAGAAATGGTGTAATTCTTCACACATATTTCTCATGTCACCCAATCAAAACTCTTCCCTCACTTTTTTTTCAAAAGAAACCCCTTCCCCCTCTGCCCTTTCTGCCTATTTTCCATAGCAACCACCTCTTGGAGAAACTCTGGTGTTTGCAAATTCACACAACAATGTTGCAATTGAACTCTGAACTCTCAGTGCACCTGCATATCCAGTGCTTTCTTTCATTTAATGATTTTTTATTGACCACTCAAAATACATCTTTCAAAGAACACATCTCTACACCCTAACTTTCTGTTTTCATCAATCAAAATCCACCAATCACTGTTACTACTTCATGAACACAGAAACTCCACAGTTTTTTTCATTTCAAACTCACATTTTTTCAACTGCCATTTCATTGCCACACTTCATCTGACTGCAGGAGAACCTTCTCTCACCATGTTTTCTGTCTGGATTGTTGGTCATAGTTATATTCACTGGGCTCAAAGGTACGTTGAAAGCAGGAATTTACCTAACCTCAATTTACAAGATGTGGAAATTAAGTGGTTTGGCCAGAGAGGATTAAAATGTCACCAATTGATACCATTGGTGAAAACCTTTATGCATTTGCCAAAACCTGACCTGTTAATTGTGCACTGTGGAGGTAATGACTTGGGCACTTTGACTGGTGTAGGTCTGGAAATGCTTTTAAAGGACACCTTTGAGCAATTAATGGCACTTTTTCCTCAGACTGCCTTGGTATATTCAAATATATGCCAAAGACAGAAATGGAGGTGGTCAAACCAATTTTGTCCACAAATTGAGAAGTCGAGGAAGCATGTAAACAAATCTGTTTCAGCTTACATGAGAGACCATGGAATGGGCTCCCTGTACAACAATAACTTGCGTTACTACATGCAAGATATCTACAGAGGAGATGGAGTTCACTTCTCAGATGAGGGCAACAGAGTTTTCACTCTGAATTTAAAAATGTGCATTGGTACCTACTTATAAGTACCTAAATGTACCATAAACCCAAAAGCTCTTCTCAGAGCTACCCTACATCTAATCACTCACAATTATTTTTTTACTCTAACTATTTTCACTAATTTTCAACAAAATACGCTCCCTGGTGCGCTACCCGGTACGCGTACCGGGAGCTAACCTCGCGAAATTTTTAAAAAAAATGTTTCTTTTTCCGCACATATGGGCCTCCTCAGCCACCCTCACAAAACCTAGGGGGTCAAGATAAGTCTACCGTGCCCCCTTCTACCCATTCTGAACATTATTTGCCCTCCATCTTGTATCATAATTCGACCGAAACACAAAATGGTGAACTCCCGTTACGCTTAAGGTTCGCGTACCAGGGAGCTCACCGGTTCGCGTACCGGGTCGCTTCCTGGGAAGCGCACCATCAAAAAAGGTGGGAAAGTAGTTCACAGAAAAGCCACTGGAGACAATTTCACCAAATATAGAATAACTCATACTACATACCAATCCCTACCATTTTCACAAATTTGATTGGAATTCCATTTAGCCATTTAGCCTGTAGTCCTCTCTAAATACCGTGAGGTAAATTACTTCACAAAACACATCTGAAGTGTTGGAATTGACAACCAATTAAAATGTTACTTTCATTTTCTACTTTTTTTACATTATATTTGATTGGTTATGTACCCGAATATATATAAAGGAAGAGAAGGAAACACAGCCATTTTGACTACTACTTCCTGGTGTACATTTCATTTGAATTTTCATTAATAACTTCAACTTCTTTTTAAAGGTAAGTTGTTATTTTTAAAACTGAAGTATATTGTGCACTTTAAGTTAATATGGCAAACTTTTTCTGTTAGTTATATACTATCCCTCTGTAGTACTTATAAATTTAGATACACTTTTTTATATTCCTACTTCCACTCTGATACTATACACTGCCCAAAGATAAATTCTCTGATAAAAACTGCCTATCTAAAATTAATCCCAACAGTGCCCTACCTCTACTAATATATATTTTTTTAATGCAAATATCAGGAAAAATGGAAAGTGAACAAAACATTTCATTTGAAATTGTCCTTCCAGAGTCCAACACAGAAATCATTGATCCAAATGAGATTGAATTTATGGATGAAACATGGGACCAAGAACTACTGCAATGTGTGCAAGCAGTAGATAACCTCCTTGCAAATGAGGACATTTTACAACCTCAGAGACTACAATCTATATTCCATGATTATGAAATTTCTGACAATGAAATGTTAGAAAGTTTAATAAATTATGAAACACAATAAAAAAAATTAAAAAAAAAAAAAATAATCAACAAAACCAACAATCAATTAACATACAGCATTTGAAAAGTCTATCATTCATTTTTTATTGTGATACGCTCCCCAGTACGCTTCCCGGTTCGCGTACCGGGCGCTAACCACGAAAAAAAAAAAAAAAAAATTTTTTTTTTTTTTGCTTAGCGGGGCCCCTTTAAAGCCTCCACATCAAACCTAGGGGGTCAGGGAGTATCTACTATGCCCCCTTAAGGTCATTTGCCCCTTCGCTTTTGACCTCCTCTTGTCTCTCGATCCTACCGAGAGACAAGATGGCGGCCGCTCCGGACTGTTTAGAATGTTGACAGACACCACAGAGCCAATCAACTTCGCTACGCGAAGTTCCGTTACGCGTCAAGTACGCGTACCGGGGCGCTGCCTGGTCCGCGCTTACAGATATATATCTTTTTTTGAACGTTATTTTCTCAAAATCCACTGCAGCACATATATTGAGACCTACAAAAGGCACATCGGGCTACCAGTCCCTACAAATTTGCCAAGTTTCGTGCAAATCCATTCAGCCGTTCGGGCTAAAAGTGAGGCTAACCGCCCTATGGAAAACTCAATGTTAAAAACACGTTTTGGGACCCCCCTTTTTTCTCGGCCCCCCCTGGACCAACTCCCCCCAAATTTCCAGTGGCTGCTCAGAAACAAAATGTTCCATTTTCCAGAAAATCTCAGCCAATTCCGTCCACAAACGCCAAAGTTATTAGACATAGAATTTTCAAAAAACCCATAGAGAAAAAATCCTAACTATATATACCTACTGGCGACCGCCAGTAGGTAATATATATACATACGTAGTGAACAAGGCGGTAACGCCGAAACGCGTCTAAGCAGCAACTGATCTTAAGAATAAACATTTGGATTCAGATTCACGGAGTCAGCGCCTTCTTTAATCGTGAAGTATGGCTTGTGAGAATATATATATATATATATATACATATACATATTACCTACTGGCGGTCGCCAGTAGGTATATATAGTTAGGATTTTTTCTCTATGGGTTTTTTGAAAATTCTATGTCTAATAACTTTGGCGTTTGTGGACGGAATCGGCTGAAATTTTCAGGAAAATGGCACATTTTGTTTCTGAGCAGCCCTTGAAAATTTGGGGGGGGTTCGTCCAGTGGGGGCCGAGAAAAAAGGGGGGTCCCAAAACGTGTTTTTAACATTGAGTTTTCCATAGGGCGGTTGGCCTCACTTTTAGCCCGAACGGCTGAATGGATTTGCACGAAACTTGGCAAAATTGTAGGGACTGGTAGCCCGATGTGCCTTTTGTAGGTCTCAATATATGTGCTCCAGTGGATTTTGAGAAATTAACGTTTAAAAAAAGATATATATCTGTAACAGCGGACCGGTTAGCGCTCTGGTTCGCGGACTTTTCGCGCAACGGAGCTTTGTGAAGCGAAGCTGATTGGTTCTCCGGCGTCTGTCAACATTCCAAACAGTCCGTAGCGGCCGCCATCTTGTCTCTCGGTAGGATCGAGAGACAAGAGGAGGTCAAAACAAAGGGGGAAATAACTATAAGGGGGCATAGTAGATCCTCGCTGACCCCCTAGGTTTGATGTGGAGGTTTTAAAAGGGCCCCGCGGGGCAAAAAAAAAACAAAATAATAATAATCGAACGGCTGAATGGATTTGCACGAAACTTGGCAAAATATTAGGGACTGGTAGCCCGATGTGCCTTTGCTAGGTCTCAATATATGTGCTCCAGTGGATTTTGAGAAATTAACGTTGAAAAAAAGATATATATCTGTAACAGCGCTCCGCTTCGCGTACTTTTCGCGTTACGGAGCTTTGCGAAGCTGATTGGTTCTCCGGCGTCTGTCAACATTCCAAACAGTCCGTAGCGGCCGCCATCTTGTCCCTCGGTAGGATTGAGAAACAAGAGGAGGCCAAAGCGAAGGGGGAAATGACCATAAGGGGGCATAGTAGATCCTTCCTGACCTCTTAGGTTTGATGTACCATTTTGCCAAGTTTGGTGTAATTCCGTTCAGCCATTCAGGCTGTAGACGTATGTAAATGTCCTATGGAAAATTGCATGGGGAAAACACATTTGAAAGTGTTGAAATTTAGAACCAATTAAAATGTTACTTTGGTTTTGTATTTGTGTGTGATGAAAGTTAATTGGTTATGTATATATGTCAAATGAGAGGAAACCACAGCCATTTTGTGATACTACTGTCTGAGGTACATTTGTGAGGAATTTTTGGTGGTGAATTTCTGGTGTTTGATTTACACAGTACTAACACTTCTGCTACTTTTAAAAAGGTGAGTTGTTAATTTGTAAGGGGAACTATGTTGTACACTTGAAGATAATTTGAAAAATGTTTTCTGTTATTTATTTGCAGTCCTTCTGTTATACTAAATACTTGATGAAGTTAGTTTTATATTATGTATTACTAAAAACGATAAATGAAAGTGATTATTTTTTTCTGCAATTTACAGCAAGCAATTTCAAAATACAATGGCTCACAATGAAGAGACCGTGGCAATTTCTTTTGAATTGTCCACTACATTGATTGAAATTGAGAGCACCAATAATGAAATATTGTCACAAGGAGGACATGACTTGTATGATTCCATTAGATTGATTGAAATGGACAGCACCAAGAATGAAATATTGTCACAAGGAGATGACTTGAATGATTCCACTACATTGATTGAAATTGAGAGCACCAATAATGAAATATTGTCACAAGGAGGAGATGGCTTGTATGATTCCATTAGATTGATTGAAATGGACAGCACCAATAATGAAATATTGTCACAAGGAGGAGATGACTTGAATGATTCCACTACATTGATTGAAATTGAGAGCACCAATAATGAAATATTGTCACGAGGAGATGACTTGAATGATTCCACTACATTGATTGAAATGGACAGCACCAATAATGAAATATTGTCAGAAGGAGGAGATGACTTGAATGATTTTTTTGATCAATCTCTTGATGGCGAATTTATCGAGTGTTTGGAGACCATAGAGTTACAAGAATCATCATTGCAGACTTTTAATGAGGAGATTCCAGATGAGATGATTGAAGAGGAAATTACTGATGAGGACATGTTACTAGTTGTTTCAAATTTAGAAAATTCTGAAGAATAAATTTATATTTAGAAATCAAAAATTGTTTGAGACATTATTTATTTTTATTTTTACTTTATGAGGTTGTAGCGAAGTGATTGTAGTATAAAATGAGACTTATAGTATAGAGTGCAACATTTTTATGTTACATGGTAAGTTTACTCATATTTACTTCCCTTCTGCCACTATATTATCTCCAATGTGTATTTGACATGTCTTCTTCATCTCCGGCCTCCTTTCTCTCAGTGTGTGTCTCCGATGCATCTTATCGCTGGTATTTTGTGTAATTACAGAAGAGAGTAAAATAAAATAGTTCGGAACGTGAAAAGGGGGCAAAGTAGAGTACTCCTCACCCCCTAGGCCTTTTTAGGCGGTCCCAAAAGGATCAGTTTCTGCTTTCCTGAGAGATTATGGTATGAGTTCCATATACCACAATAACTTGCATTACAACATGCAAGATATCTATCTCCTATTACCAACTTTTGGAGATATTCGCGCTAAGCGCGAATATCTCCAAAAAGTAACACCTGCCCTGAGCAGTTCTTAGCCATGTTATCCAATGGGAGGTGGATAACATGGCTAAGAGTATTAGCTCGGTAATGCATGAATATCGCTGAGTTTTTAGCGATATTCATGCATTGCGGCCGTTTATTATCGCATTTGCGATAAACCTTGATAATAGTAAGGTTTATCTTCGATAATTTCTGACGATGCTTAGTGGTAAAAAATTGGTTGGTAAGCATCGTTAGCGATAAATATCGCTTAACTTTGGTAATATGCCCCAACGTCTGTTAACGTTCGATTCGAAGGAAATGAGGAAGTGTTGAAAAACATTGTCTGCGCCATCTTGCCTTTTTTGAAATGCCACACTTTTGTCGTGCACGGCAGCCATTTTAGATGTCTTGACCAGACCCACTCTCTGCACGCTGTCGATTCGTAGCATGGCTCCTCACCCTCGTAAGCATCTCCCCCAGGCACTGGTCACCACCGCTCTCTGTCTTATGCATGGGCAATAAACCTTCCCCCATCTGCGCTGCTCTTCCCTGAGAATCACACTCTGTGCCCGCCCGACACCTCCCTTTCGCCCTATTCACTACCGCACCCTCTGACACTCCTCTTCCTCTGTGTCCGAATGTCCAGGCCGGTCCTAGGCTATCAGCTAGCCCTGCAGATGTAGTTTATGGCCCCAGCTGTAAAGAATCACCCCTCTTCAAAGGAGTTATAGTAGATCAAGGCCCACACCCGATGTGATCCGTCACAGCACACGCGTTCCTACTATCTGAAAACCATCCTGTATTGTGATTGGGGAGGGGACCGAGCCTGAAGCGGAAGATTCCAGGAATGACTCTTTGTACATCAAAGTTTTTACAATTATGTGTCACATTAAAAATATATAGCACTCCAACAAAGTAGTAGGAATATAAAACTTTAATAACATATAAATATATACAACAAAACAAAAACAGTAAAAACATTTAAACAACGAAGAGACCGTGGCAATTTCTTTTTAATTATCCAATAGATTTATTGAAATTGACAGCACCAATAATGAAATATTCTTGTCAGTAGCGGTCTGTTGTGCGAATAGTTCCAAGGCAGCAGAACGCGCTGAAATCTAGATGGCACGAAAGTGATGTCTAGTAAGTTGCCGCCCAGCAAAAAACGGCGTGGGGCGCCGCGGGGGTGAGTGAGTCCAGTAGGCACCACAGCTATTCTTACCGGCATTGCAGAATTACTGCTGGGGACAATGCCTGTGCTGTAGCAGGGTCACAGCAGAAACAAAAAGGATTCTGTTGAAGATGTTGTTGGTTTTCAATTTGAAAACAGTTCTGGTGTCAACTGCTATGCTAATGTAGTGGTTAATGTTTTGTTTTCTCTAGAAAATGTAAAAGAGGGGGAGGCAGTCCAAAGTTCCGTTAAAAGGGCAAAGGAAAGGATCGGTGGTTTGAACTATCAGTCAAAAAGGGGAGGGGGTGCAATAATTTTTCCTACCGGGTCACACTGTGCTTTCACCGGAAGTGAGGTCTGCAGGATTGTAGTAATTCAAAGTGAGGCTGGCGCCAGCATGGGAGCGCCGACGTCCCGCGGATACAGTTTCGTCACTCCACGGGCGATCATGGCAGTCATTCCCCATCGGGGGTCGGAGACTCCCGCGGCTCCTCTAGAATCTTCAAGGTCGTGGAGGACTACGGTGGTGGAGTCAACCAGTGACCGGGCCATTTCTTTATGTTGGGCCCGCTCTTGCCAGGTCGACCTCCATTTTGAGAGTTCGGCAGCTACCGGCGATCGCGGGGTCACATGAGCGGACGGGCTCCACCCTGCCGGGCGAGACGTTGCAGCATGGCCACAGTGGAAGAACCGTTATCTAGGTCGTTCCGAAACTGTGCAGCACTGTAGTTGTTAGGATGCCACCGCCTGGAGCGCTGAGGGTGCAGCTGGGAAGCCTCCACCTGGGGAGGCGGGAGAGGCCTGTTCGCACCGTCTCTCCCTCCCAGTGCACCCCACGGCGTCTCGCTTGAGATTTGTTATGGCCGGACCAGGCGATGAGGACGAGGGGGGGGTCGGAGGCATGTGCAAGACATCCCCCTCCAGTGTTGTCGCAGCCATTATAAAAGAAAGAAGTGTCCCGTCCGTCTTCGGGCCGGGCTTCCGGTGGATGTCGGCCGGACGCCCCTGGCTCTGGCCCCATGAACGGGTTTCTTGGTTTATCGGCTGCAGCCGGATCCCGTCGGCCTCGGCCCCCCGACCGTTGGTGGTCGGACCGGAAGAGCATGTGGCGGGACTACCTGCAACTCTCAAGGGCCACCGCGGCCGGACTGGGAGAGAGAGGGGAGGGTCGAGGAGACATTCCCCCCCCTGCAACTGTTCAGCGTTGTAAAGGCAATCCCCTGGCCGGGTCCCGCTGGTCTCGGCCTCTCCTCCGGCTACACCCTACGTTAGGATCTCCTGGCCGAGGCGTGGCAGCAGGACCTGCCTTATATGGGCTGCTCCCGGCTGGGCGTAGCCGGAACCCTGCCCCACCTTGGAAGTTTCCAGAGTGGGGGTGGATGTTCTACTGACTTGCATTTTCCCTAGTCTATCGATTTTTTTGGCGTGGCAGGCGGTGGGACAGCGAGGGGTGATTTGGTTTCTCTTACTGTTTTTCTGGTCTCTCACCACTGGCATATTTTAACGTTTTCTTGTTTCTAGGACATTAATAGGTTTTATCATTACGTTATGTTATCGTTTCTTTGTTCGTTGTTTAATAAAAGTTCATGTTCATCAGTGGCCTACTGATTTTCGTTTTCCTATTTTTTTCTTTCCAGGTTGTTTCATGGTAAAGTTTCTGTTAACAGGATACAGTGATCACTTCGTTATTATTGCATATGTCCTTTTCACTAGGGGTGCTCTCTGGTCGGGCCAGATGACGTATCTCTAGTAAATGGTCCGGGTGAAAAAGGTGCATCAATCAGTGGGGAGTAGATAGGCATGACAGATTACAACGGGGGAGAACGGTCCGCATTACGTACCCTTTCACTACTTGCAAAGATTTTCCTACGTTTATTTGCAAACAGGGAATACCTCCAAAAAGAACTAATTCCCAAACAGTCAATGTTCGGACAATCAATCAATCAATGAGGAATGAAATAGGTACGACGTGTTAAAGGCTTGCGTTACCTACCCTTCACTATCTGCAAAGGGAGATAGAATATTCCTATTCTTCCTCGTTTGCAGGTAGAGAAGATCGTTAAGAGAATTAACTTCGAACAATTCAATGCTCGATTGAAACAATCAACAAGGGGTACTGTGAACACAAATGAACGCCGCTTATATACATACGCATTGCTATTTTCAACAGGTTGTTCCTAATGTTTCTATTTTAGCGAGGTCAAAAGAGATCCCATTAGTGGCCTACTGATTTTGTTTGATTCCTTTTGTTTTTTTACACGATTTTTCGCTATCTGCAAAGACTAAACAGAGTATTGCGACTCTGTGCTTGTTTGTAAATAGAGAATGAACCAAAGAGAACAATCAATCAAATGGAGAGAGAAGCAGGCACGACGGATTACAAAGGGGGAAAGGGCTGCGTTAACTACCCTTCACTATCTGCAAAGAGAGAGTACTCCTAATAGAAATGAGGGGTGGGGGGCAGCAATCAAAGCAGATCAGTGTGCATAAACACGAAAAAAAAAATTCTTACCACGTACTTGACATTCGACAGCTTATGATATTTGCTATTAAAAAACCATTGAAATTCACTGAAAAAACCATAGGTTATAGACCATATATAGTTAGGAATTAGCATTTACAAAACCTTGAAAATTCACTGAAAAAACCATAGGTTATAGACCATATATAGTTAGGAATTAGCATTTAAAAAACCTTATTTTACTCACACAAAACCATTGAAATTCCATATATAGTTAGTTGCACTAACTATATATTGCGCACCCGCAATCCACTGCTGATGATGTCACATATTACATCATTCATGACATGGTCAGTGACATCACTGATGACATCACTGATGACATCTCAAATGACATCACTGATGACATCACTGATGACAACATCCAGTGACTATGTTTCTGTAAAGTTAAAATATGTCTTACATATTGAAGAATGAGTGGATGTATAAGTGTCTGGACAAAGGATTTAGTAGGTGCATGACTGAATGTATGAGTGAGTGATTAAATGTGTCTCACTGAGTGCATGGGTTAGTGACTAAACTGTCTTAATTTGTGCAGCATTATGTCTGTTGTTCTGTAAACTGCTGCATGTGTTGATCAGTAGCTATATGAGTAACTATATGGGTTATTGATTGATTGCCCAAGTATTTGCATGGGAGACTGAGTGTGTGTGTGGCTGGATGGGAGGTGTGTGACTCTGTACAGATCAATGTGTACTTGTATCAATGATTGTATAAGAGAGTAAGTATGTGTTAGTATATGGTTGAAAACGTAAGGTGCTCTATGTTTAACTGTATAGAGTAGAAAATGGAAGTGTGATTGATTCTTTACAGGACTGACTAGGTGTGTGAGTAACTCCATGGATGAGTGGCAGAGTGTGAGTGTCTGTATAGGTGTATGAGTGCATATGATTGTGTTGTAAACATGAGTGATTGTATGTATGAATGATTGTATGGGTGAATGAGTGAATGTGTGTGTAGACGTAGGAATCAGTGAGTACGTATGTAGTAACTAGTATTGGTGTGTCAATGGTTTCAAAAATTATACTCTGTTTTTAACACTGGGTGAAACAGAGGTTATATTAAAATGTGAGGAGATGCATTGTATTGTCACATGAATGATATCATCAGTGATGTGGTCATTGATGTCAAATGAGATGTCATCAGTGATGTCATTTGAGATGTCATCAGTGATGTCATCAGTGATGTCACTGACCATGTCATGAATGATGTAATATGTGACATCATCAGCAGTGGATTGCGGGTGCGCAATATATAGTTAGTGCAACTAACTATATATGGAATTTCAATGGTTTTGTGTGAGTAAAATAAGGTTTTTTAAATGCTAATTCCTAACTATATATGGTCTATAACCTATGGTTTTTTCAGTGAATTTTCAAGGTTTTGTAAATGCTAATTCCTAACTATATATGGTCTATAACCTATGGTTTTTTCAGTGAATATATATATATATATATATATATATATATATATATATATATATATATATATATATATATATATATATATATATATATATATATATATATACTACTTATGCCCCCACAATGCACTGCTTATACTCTCACAATTTACATCACTCATGACATGGTCAGTGATATCTCAAATGACATCACTGATGTGTGTGTAAGGATACACTGCTCGTGCTTCTCCCCCAGCTACGCAATTTTATTTGTTGGCTGGTGGAAGAAGCACGAGGCATGGGGAGGTACTAATGAGATATGGAATGACAACTTATTATTATGGACAAGGTACATAGATGACCTTTTCATAATATGGCGAGGTGATCGATCTTCCGCGGAAGCATATATCGCAGCCCTCAACGAAAACCAGTACAATCTTAAATTTACTAGCACAATGAGTACTACCAGTGTGTTTTATCTTGATTTGGAGGTTTTCATACAGAATGAAAGACTACATACACGGCTCTATAGAAAGCCCACAGCGGGCAATGCCGTATTACATGCGGCTAGCTACCACCCCAGGAGCCTTGTTAAAAATGTTCCCTATGGAGAACTCCTCCGGCTAAAAAGAAATTGCTCGTTGAATGATGACTTCACAAAAGCACAAACAGAGGCTGAAAAACGATTTAGAGATAGGGGTTATTCTAAAAACCTATTTTTAGGAGCAGTGGAGAAGTCATCATCAATAAATAGGAGGGACCTCCTAGTAGTCAAAGACAAACCCCAACAAGATGGCAATGTGAGAATGATCACCACTTTTAACAACAAATCAGGTGATCTAGTACGAAGTTTTCAAAAAAACTGGCATAGCTTGACTACAGACAATGTTTTAAGGAAACAATTGACAGATAGGCCTTTAATTACGTACCGCCGCTGTCAATCTTTGTCTGATCATTTTGTCCACAGTCATTTCATCTCTAAGCCCCCACCTGCACCCCTAACAAAATCTAAGGGGTTCTTTCCCTGTTTAAAATGCAAAGCCTGCAAGTATAGTAAAAAAGTCTTAGAATTCCCAGGCAGGACAGGTGAGGATCGACCCCCCAGAAAAATCAAATATCTCCTTAATTGCAACTCTGACCATACAATATATTGCCTCGAGTGCCCATGCAAGAAAAGGTATATTGGCAGTACCATCAATGCCACGAAGCTGAGAATCCTAGAACATATGCGAGCAATAACGAACAATGATAAGAACTATCCGGTTGCTCGACATTTTGCTCGTTATCATCAAAGCAACAGAGATTTACTCAGTTTTTATTGCATGGATCAAATTGTGAAAACAGAAAGAGGCGGGAACAGAGAAAAAGCACTCCGCATTTTGGAGTCTAAATACATTATTGACCTCAAAACTATAACACCTTGGGGATTCAATAATGATGAGGAGATGTGGGTGCACTTGTGAAAACAAGGAGAACAGGAAAAGTTAGAATTGTAAAACATGTAAATATTTTAGAGATTGTCATTGGGTGGCTTTCTCAGGAATGAGAAGATAGTTAAAACATACCATAAGATATAGTTACTCAGGAGTATGTTGTAGCTCATTTGACATAAATGAAACAGAAAACATTGCCCATACAGGGCAAAAAGACAAAGAGAAACAAAAAAATAGTAGTGGCAATTGTATGGGGATTCACCCCATAATAACGAATAACCAATGATGACAAATACATTTGAAAAGTCACTACTAATAATGAATTCTTTCTGTCGTAATGCAATCATGAAGTATGTACATATATGATTCATTATCAGATTGTTAATGTTTAGCACAATATTTTTATTATGCACTTTATGCACTTTATACTCTTAGCCATTTTTAAGCAATGTAATTATGTGATGATGGGTACACTCAAAGATGGCCGCCATGTTTCGTTGCATGTATTGTCCATCTTCTATGTTATTGCAAACATTAGAGACTGGCGGGCTTTAAAATGGCTTTGTAATCTGCACTTTAACTGACACTGACGAAGCTTGTGGTAGCGAAACGCGTCTGTCTGGGGTGAGGGGGGTTTGCCAAAATAAAATCTTGAACATCGGATTACCAGTGTGCTTGCCATTTTCTGACGGAGGAAGGTCAGACTGTGTTCGAATATATATATATATATATATATATATATATATATATATATATATATATATATATATATATATATATATATATATATATATATATATATATATATATATATATATATATATATATATATGCAACGCAATCCTTCCCAAAAGAAAAGGCGGAGGCCACATATATATATATATATCCTACTTATGCCCCCACAATGCACTGCTTATACTCTCACAAATTACATCACTCATGACATGGTCAGTGATATCTCAAATGACATCACTGATGTGTGTGTAAGGATACACTGTTTTATTCGATGTGCTACCTCAATCAATGTCATGTAATATATCACCGGATTGGTCAAGAGTAGGTGGTTTTTTGAGTATATATAGAACGCTTCTCTATTCAATCAATGTAAGAGTTTTATATTTCTATGATCTGCCAACTCTTGGCAGGGTAACCCTTGCATGATTATATATTATAGATGATCAAGCAGTGACACCAACTAGGTGCAATTACTTTCTTATCATTAGCATACAGAGTGCATATGATCATTGTGTGCCAGCACAACTGCAGGACTGGAATCGGGGTGTTAGATCGTTGGTCCTGAAGAAAAGCCTTGGGGATTGACTTGAAACATGTAGACCAGTGGTTCCCAAGCTTCTGACTCCTGAGGACCCCCAGTGAGTCACCACTGGAAGCCGAGGACCCCCAAGCAATTTGTAGGATTTAAATTTCAAACATTAAAACAGTAATTCGAATTAAATGAACACACGTTTGCACACAAAACAAATACTCGAATTACTAATGATTTTAGGAAAATATTTACAAGCCCCTATCACGATGGAAAATCACTTTTTGCAACGTTCCCGTGGCGATAGGGGCTTCGCCTTATTTACAAGGCAGCGTTAAGCCACTTAACGTGGCTTAACGCTGCCTTGTAAATAAGACCCCCTTTCATCCAATGCTTAGCGTAAAAGGGTGGGCAGTGGGTGTTGCGTGGACGTTTCCTCTGCAACACCAATTGATTTTGACGCTGCACCCTATTTACAAGGGCAGCGTAAATGGGAGGCAGCGCCAAAATTGAGACCAGGGACAACCGGGTCTTAACAGGAGAAATGCTTCATTTCTACTCGTTTTTGCAAAACCCCTTGGATTGTTTATCTTCAGGAAGGTGACCATTCCTGCACCTCAACAATCTTTAAAAAAAAAAGGCCATTTTATAACTTTCAGGTGTGCTGCATTAAGCAGCACACATAGAAGTGACAAAACGACACTTCAAGGTTGTTTATGTGCAGGAAGGGGGACCTTCCTGTACATAAACAATCTTCCCCTGTTAAGTGTAGAGCCAGCGCAGGTGAAACGCAGGGCTGCACCATATTCTTGTAAATATGGCGCAGCCCTGCGTTTCTGAAGTGGCAGAGTGTGTTGTTAAGCCAAGGAGGCTAACAACACTCTTCGCCACTTCTGTTGTATTTTATATTGAAAGAATTTGCAAGAAAACAAAAAAAGTTAATGGGAAGGTTGGTGCTGCGTCTCCGTGACTAACTTTTCAATGGTTGGCTTTATTTTGCAGTACGAGGCTCCTGCTCCTGCCAGGGCCAGACTGGAAACCCAAAGCAGCCCTTGGCAAATGATTTCAGACCAGTCCCCATACTGAGTGCAGTGAGTGAGCCTGACCACTACAAAGGGGTCTTTGGGTGGCTCTCCCCCCAAGCAATTTAGGAAACAATGGTGCAGTCTACAACACATATCATTATATATTGAATTGTAGAAGCTTTTAAAGAATAGTAAATGAAGACCTAACTATGCACCAGAATACGACAATCTTTCTGGGGGTTCCTCAATGATTCCCCCACTATCACCCTCCAACAGTGCTTCTCATCTCTCCATAGCCCCGCTCTGTCACGTGTATTTCCTTTTTTATAGCATCTCTCATACCATTGTAGTGATGTCAGAGCACTTTACATCACACACATATAGAGACAGTGAATCATATATGTAAATCAATATATAGAAAATGGTACATAAGGCAAAGGGGACTACTAGGTGTAGAATTCACATGTCATTCATACTGGTAGGCATTTTTAAAGAGTGCTTGTTCTGGAGAAGCACAAACCCAGGATTCAGAAAATAACACAGTGGTTAGCAATGACTTTAACAATAAAAATGTATTTCCACCCAAATAAACCTTGTTAGCAGCATCAGGATAATGAAAGTCTGGGAAAAAAACATGTTACTAAATTGTACCTTACAGTTTGCAAGCAGCTCTTTGATGACAATTTATAGGTCTCTTTGCTAGATTACGACTGTCACTTATGAACTGCAGAGTAACAGAAGAATCCCTGTGACAAAGGAGGCAAGATGGCCGCTGCCGTGTTGTGCTGAGAGGTCCCATCCATCTCCTCTCCCGCACATTATGATCTGACGGTCAAGTAGGACGCTGTGCAACCCAGATGAATACCCCTGATGGAGTCGGGACGATGGTGGTTTAGAGGATTGCACGAATATAAGTATTTTAAGAAGCAAGCCCTTTGGATTGGTCTGGCCTGGGTGTGGGTCAAGGGAAAGGCTGCAAGCTTGCTCGACAGGCAGAGCATGGCACCTAAGATACCCTCCCGGTCTGCGAATTTGGAGAAGGGGAGCAAGAAGGTTAAAAAGCTTTCAGACCCTCCAGCAACCAAAACAGGGGCGGCTGCTGCTGTAAAAGTGGATACCCCCGCCGGGAAGACTCCCGGAGCAATCAGGAAAGTCCCCCCCCCCCCCGTCGGAGAAAGGAAAGATAGGAGAGACACAGGGGAAACCGATAGCGGCTGCAAAAAATAGCGATGGGCCCCCTGCGGAGGCTCGTAACCCGGCTGTGACTAACCCCGGTAAAGGCGATGGCAATCACAAGAGCCGGGAGTTGGGAATGAGGCAACCTACCCTGGTAGAGGTTCTGTCAGCGAAGATCCCCGAGCAAGCCGATCCCCCCCTCGAAACAGACGTGTCAGTGGCTCCGGGAAACGTCCTCGAGGACGCTACAGACGCTGACAACACAGAGAGGCTGGTTGCCAAGCAACGGCCCGCGCGAACACTGAAACAGGTTCAGAAGTTCACTACAGAAGCTCAAGCAACGGGTGAAACTTGCAGCAGAGGTGAGCCACTGAACTGGATTAGAGGTGGAGACAATGGGGGACTCGGGAGGTCTTCAATCATAGACACGGGGGTACGAATGCTGACATGCTGGGGGCTTTAATGCTAGTGGAGGAAGAAATGAATGCCTCAAGGCATTTGGACGGCACCTGGGGCAGCAGGGACAGCCTAGCAAACAAAGACAATCCGGAAGCATGTATGACCAAACAGGCGCTGGGAAGAGGAGATTGTGCTTCTGTAGAAGGATAGTTCTACTCATTTAATGAGGACTCGGAATCAGTATTATCATCTGATCAGAGCTCGGAGGAGGAGGGTGAGGAGGTAACCGGGTCAGGCTCTAGTACATCGGGAAAAGAGTCAACGATGAAGAAAAGACACTTGAAATTAAGGAGACAGACGCCCGAATCCCCTCTGCACCCCGAGAAGCGATTATTATGGGACTATTCTGCGACTTTGCAGGTTTATCAGGAGGATGCTAGTGCTGGGGGTGCCTCAGCCGGGCCTCCCCCCCATCGTGATTCCTTTGACATTTTATTCACTACTCTCAAGCAGATGCAAGGGGAAGCAAGGGTGGAAAGCCGCAGAGCAAGACAGCCCTCAAAGAAAATCCAGAGCACCTTGAGGAAAGTTAATTAACTATATGATGTACTCGTGGATCGTGTAACAGAGGTGGAGGAACGCACTTGCAGGCTTGAGGATGATGTCGGGAACTGGCAATCATTCAAATCAGAGCAGGAGAAGTTGGCAGAGGATATGCGTTGGAAGATGGAGGATTTTGAAAACAGGCAGAGGCGGAACAATATTAGACTATTGGGTGTGGCGTAAGGGACAGAAGGGCAGGACGTCAGGCAATTCGTGATTAATTTGTTAAAGGGGGCCTTTCCGGAGTCTCAGTGGCACTGGGAAAGGGAGGTACAGAGGGCACACAGGTTCCCGTTCACGATGAAGAAAGCCCGGGGTACAGGGAGTACAGGGGGGGCAGTGAGTGATGGCCAGGGGAACCACCCGAGGGCGATATTAGTGAATGTTGGGAACTTTTTGCTCAGAGAAGAGATAATCAGCAAAGCAAGGCCAGACAACAGGAGGTCATTTGAAGGCATCACCTTTTTCGCCAGGCCTGATTTCTGTCACGTTACCATAGAGCGGAGATGGAAGCTCAGACAGATGATTGCTCCTTTTCAGTCCTTGGGCTTGGAAGCATACCTCCTTTTCCCTGCTAGACTCAAGGTAGTTGTAAGGGGGAAAGCCTGGATGTTCTCTTCAGAGATCAAAGCCCAGATATTCTTGAAAGAAATGAGGAAGCAGAAAGGTGGCTAATGGGGAATGGCCTAGGTGTTTGCAAGTAACATAGTCTACTGAATCCAGGTTTAAGTTCAATGGGTAGCACAGCACATCAAAAGGAGAAGCGGGAGAGGGATGCGACAGGCGCAATCCAAGGCGGGCACACATAGGTCTTTTGACCTATTTGCCTGTAAGGGGGAGGGGGGAGGGAGTAGGGGGGGGGAAGGGGGTAGCCGGGGGTGGGGGGGTTAGAGGGACTCACGGGAGGGAGGGGGGAAAAGCAGCACATATGTTTAATTTGGTTTGTTTATATCAGCACATTTTTACATCACTTAGAACATATGGTTTACCTACAAGATGGTTTGATGACTTTAAAGTTTATTTATCTATTTGGCTCTATCCTACAAGGTCTCCAATGTTATTTTTATGGCGTGTAGGATAGCTTCAATTAATGTATGTGGCCTTAATGAGATAAATAAGAGGATGAAAGTGGCGGCATATCTAAAAACCTTGCGCCTAGATCTGATATGTCTTCAAGAGACCCACATAGAAGGGAGCAAGGCGTACCTCCTGGAGCAACTAAGGTTTACTATACTAGCAAGCACTAAACAGGGGACCAGAACTAGAGGGGTAGCAGTTTTGGGCAAACGTAGGGATGTGGTTGTAGGAAAGAAGAAGGAAGATAAATGGGGTAGGTGGGTGATTTTGGAAATAAATTTTAGGGGTCAGAAATTAACACTCACTACAATCTATGGTTCTACAGATGACGATCCAGATGTCTTTCAATTCCTCGATACAGAGTTAGCTCAGTGGCCCGAGCCTATAGTTTGTTGTGGGGATTTTAACATACACGATCCAGAGAGCTCATTTGCACAGTCAGGTGGGATATATCGGGGAAGGAAGAAGAAAGTGTATAGGGCACTAGCTGCCATGGCGTCTCATAATGCTTTGGTGGACCCATGGGTAAAGCTACATCCATATTTGGATGGGAGCACCTTTTTCTCCGCCCCACATAAGGTCATGGTTAGGCTGGATTATTTCTAAATTTCTAATCCCCTGCTCTCTGGGTCTCAGATAGAGAAGCACCCTCGGATTATATCCGACCATAGCCCGCTGACCCTCACATTTGAAATTGGTCAGGCTCAAAGAACATCTACGCAGTGGACTTTTGAGAGAGCTTTGTTAAAATATTCTGCATATAGGGAACATATGACAACATGGATCCAATATTTTTGGGATATTAACAGAGGGACAGCAGCTCCAGGGGTGGTATGGGACACCTTCAAGGCCGGTGTAAGGGGAGAGACAATGAGTTTTGTCTTAGCAAGACAAAAAATTGAAAGGGATAAGAGAGAGGAGGTACGACAAAGATTTTTAAGAGAGGAAGAAAAACTGGGCTTTGCGATATCACGAAATTTACCCCTAGAAGAACATCTCTCTAGAATTATAGCATTGAAAGCCGAAGCCATTGAAGGGCTTGCCAGGAAAGCAGCAGACAATTATTTAACGAAGAAGGAAAGAACGTACGAGTTCAGCGAGAGAGTAGGGCAGGTTTTGGCAATTAGAACTAGGCAGAGAACAGCTGCAGCCGACATTAAAGAAATTATGAATGTACAGGGCAACTTGGTTTTAGATCCTAACTCAATAAGGGAAGTCTTTAGGAGATTTTATACAGATCTATACACCCCTGAGGATCCAGGGAGCTTTGAAGATACAGAAAATGACCTTAGGAATACTTCTCCGCCGACCATGTCCGAAGAAGATAGGGAGATTCTGGAGGGACCTTTACAGTTGGAAGAATTTACTGCAGCCCTTGGCAGTCTACCAGCAGGAAAAGCAGCAGGGCCGGACCAAATCCCGGTCGAATTCTATAAAGTATTTAAAGATGTACTTTTGGTAGATATGTTTACATAATGTTGCAGGCGCAATCAGGGGTATCCAGCCCGGATTCCTGGGGGGGGGGCTGACATTATTGTAATTTTAAAAAAGGGGAAGCCACCAGAGGTACCGGGATCTTACATACCAATCACATTGATGAACTCAGATGTTAAAATATACTCTAAAATGTTGGCAAAAAGATTGGCAGGGATTTTTGAGCAGTTGGTAAGCCCCATACAGCACGGGTTTATACCCGGTAAAGGGACAACGCAACATGTTAGGACTGTTGTCACTATGTTCGACTCTGCAGGCGTCCTAGGGGATCCTGTCGCAGCACTCTTTCTAGACGCTGAGAAAGCGTTCGACAGGGTCTCCTGGGACTATCGTTGGCACATTATGAGGTGGTGTGGGATAGGGGAGGCATTTTTAAAGGCTATAAGGGTCCTTTATAAAACTCCAACTGCTAGAATTAGAGTTAATGGAGGGTTGTCAGCTGCAGTTAAAATCACTAGGGGGACCAGGCAGGGGTGCCCCTCCTCGCCTCTCCTTTTTGCGCTATATCTCGAGCCGCTATTGCGGCGATTTGAAACTAACCCTGAGATTCCACCGATGAGGGCAAGTAATTACATCGTGAAGACTTTAGCTTACGCAGATGACGTAGCCATACTGACCTCGAACCCTTCTTTAGCTATAAAGGAGGTGGAAGCGAAGGCCCAGGCCTTTGGGCAGATATCTATGTATAGTTTGAACAGATCTAAAACCCAAATCATAAAGAATGCATACGCTATTTGTGATGACAGGAGGGTGGTTAGCTCTGCAGTATATCTAGGGGTTTCATTATCGGCGGACTTGGACGTGTGGTCGAGAGTAATTTGACTCCATTAATTTCTAGGGTAAAGGGAGATTTGGAGAGGATGAACAATCTCCATCTTTCTCTTATGGGCTGTACTAATGTGATTAAAATGTTGATCCTGCCCAAATTTCATTATTTCTTTAGATCCATTCCCCTAGTTTTTGAAGCTAAATTGTTTAATTTAATAGAGGGTGTACTGAATAGGTTTATCTGGGCCCATGGGAAGACTCGGCGGGCTTACAGATTTATGTCCCTCCCGAGAGAGAGAGGGGGCTGGGGGGCTCCGGACTTTAGGCTTTATCAAATGGCTGCAGCATTACAGTATATGCAGGGATTAATTGGGGGAGGGGGACTAGAGCAAAGAGTTACGACCATGTCCACGGAAGTTTACTCAGTAGTGTTGGGGGCGGAGGCAGAAAACTGTTTTTTAAATAGAGTGGAGTTTGGGTACTATAAAAGGACAAGATTCAAGACTGTGGTGGCAGCAGTCAAAATTTGGAATGCTCTTTTAAAAAAGGCTGGTTTAGGAAGATATAACAGGTACATCCGGTCGTAAAAGAATAAATCCTTCCCTGCGCAGTGTTTGCTGATTTAACAATGGCCGGATGGGCACAAAAAGGGATAATACAGATTGGGGATTTAATGGATGATGAGGGGATAGTTCAGTTTGCAGACCTTACCTTTAAGTATGGCATTGAAAGAAGGGATTTTTTAAAATTTGTGCAGGTAAGGAGCTTTCTTAGTAATAAGCAGGGTGGCACTGCTGGGTTTGGCAGTAATTAAATACTGGAAAAGATAAAATTAGGTGGGGATTGTAGGATCAGATCCTTCTATGCAAGCCTTGCAATAGGGAAGATGGATGATATTCACAAAGTTAGTAACAAGTGGGTTGAAAAATTGGGGGGGAGCCTGGTAGCTTCCAGGAATCTCTGGACTTGGGTCGTACCATCTTGTGCTCAGGTCCCCTAGAGTCTCAGCATTACAAGACCCTGTTCTCACTGTACCACACCCCAGCGAGAATAGCTAAGTGGGGAGGCGTCACCGGTACCACTTGCCCTCGATGCAATTCAGCGGAGGCAGATATTGTTCATATGTTTGCTCTCTGCCCCCAGCTACACACTTTGATTAAAGACTTAGAGGATTTTCTTGGCAGGTCATTAAGGCTACAAGCACATTTGACACCTATGTTGATTTTGTTAGGGAGAGGCCCGGGGGGAGATTCTGCACATAAGGAATTTATGTATATGGCTACCGCAGTGCTGAGGCTGACAATAGCAAGAGCATGGTTGGATAAGAATCCCCCGGTTATGCAAACTTGGCTGGCGAACTTACTAGCTATGTATAACCTTGAGAAGGCAATTTATGCACGGAAGGGAAAAAGGGGAAGAAGGTTATGCTTAAAAATCTGGGAGCCAATAGCGAAATGGAAGGAGACTATGGTATTATAGGGTAGTTTATGTGAAATGTAACATCAAGTATAGGTTCTATGAAGTCTATGAAAATGGTTTGAAAATGTTTTTCTTTTGTTGTAGGTTCAAAATAGGGTAACGCTTTTGTAATTTTGTCAAACTGGATAGTGTAAATCATAAATGTAAATTTAATTGGTTAAATGTATAATATATACAATGTGTGTATTAGGAAAAATAAAAATATGTTTAAAAAAAAAAAAGAATCCCTGTGACAAAAGCAGTAACCCACTGACCTATGCACATAAAATACTGTTTCTTAAAAATTCATGGTACACTTCCTTGTAGTAGGCATATTAACCCTCTGTGCTACATTGGATAAGTCAAAGCTGCCACCAGAAAAAAACTCTCCTCTCTCCAGCAGGGACATTAATCACTGGCGTTATCTCGACACTTTTATTGTTCTTTGAAAACTGCTAATTAAACAAGATACTTTGCAGTGCTTTTAAAACTGCTACCTGTGGACCCCCTGGGAATGTGTCAGGGACCCCTGGGGGTCCGCGGACCACAGTTTGGGAAAAACTGATGTAGACCACTAGTAGGGCAGGTACATTATTATCTATAATTTCTAGCTCTCTCTCTGTTTTAGGTCTCGCTGAGCCATTGCGTTAGCAATGCTTGCGAGATATAAAGTAAGGGCTTTGAAAAGTGCTCCTAAAATGCAGATTGGGTGTAGTGCATGTACGCACAACCAAGCGCATTGTGCACAGCTTCCATTTGCCACCAGACACTTTGTGCGCGCGCCACGCTCTGCCTCTGCTGCCACACGCATTCAGCTCACCAGGCTGTACACCCCCTCACCCTCCACAAGCTCACTTGCCAATGTCCCTCCCACCCTTCCTTTGATCTCCGCTTTTCTTTGAACTTTCGGCACGAGTTCTCACAGGCTCCTCTCTGCCCCCTTCCTTTAATGGCCCTCCCCTCCCCCAGCACAGAGCGTGCATCGCTTGTTGTTTGTGTCTCCAGCATCTTTTTCACGTTCTTGTGGACTGCACTCATTTTGGGGGGCGTGTGGCGTGTACCTCTTTACTGAAGAATGCCTCCTGTTCCTCCGCCTGCAGCATGTTGTTTGCACCTCACTCATCCTGTAGGCAATGTTCCCCTTTTTCTCTTACATGTGTCCTAGCCCACTCTCCATACTATAGCCCAAGCCATCGTTGCTGCTTATATATCTTATGCAACTAACAACCATTGACAAAGCCAATTAACCCGACTTATTGTCAGTATGTTGTTACTCGTTGTATCATATATCTGGATGCAATGACAGAAACAGCAAAAATACAAGTGGGGCAGCACACTAAGCTAAGCACAAATTATTAATGTTTTTTGCACGTTATTTACGCCACTCCCTTTATTACATTACTCACGCTGCTGGCGTTATCCTTTCAATCCACTTTTTGCAGCTGTACTGACCCTCACATTTTAGCAAATTAAGGCGGTAATGTGGGGCTGTTAGGGCAGGACGATGGTTGGTGGTATTGCAAGTTATTTCACCCTTCACCCCCTCTCAACCCATTGTAACCTCCTTCAGCGCTGTGCACCCCACACACTCACACATAGCTGACCATAGCTGCGTGCTCTCTTCAGAGAGGCCAGGTATTGGATGGGAGTACATCAGCCGTGTGATGTGACTACAGGCCAGGTAATGTACCCCAAGTGACTTGTGCTCTCACTATCTTTCTGCAGCTTGCACCTGTTTAGTCCCCCCATGCACCCAAATGTGCTGCATTATACCGCATAATTTGCCCTCTTTTTATTTTATTTTTTATGCCAAACCCTGCCGCATACTATAGCCCAAGCCATCGTTGCTGCTTATTTATCTTATGCAACTAACAACCATTGACAAAGCCAATAGACCTGACTTATTGTCAGTATGCTGCTACTCGTTGTATCATTTATCTGGATGCAATGACAGAAACAGCCAAAATACAAGTGGGGCAGCACACTAAGCTAAGCAGCAATTTTTTTTTTGCACGTTATTTAAGCCGCTCCCTTTATTACATTACCCACGCTGCTGGCGTTATAATTTCAATCCACTTTTTGCTGCTCTACTGTCCCTCACATTTTAGCAAATTAAGGCATTATGTGGGGCTGTTAGGGCAGGACGATGGTAGGTGGTATTGCAAGTTATTTCACCCTTCACCCCCTCTCAACTCATTGTAACCTCCTTCAGCTCTGTGCACCCCTTCACACACTCGCACATAGCAAACCATCGCTGCGTGCTCTCTTCAGAGAGGGCAGGTATTGGATGGGCGTGTCTCCTGTTAAGGGGCGTCATTCATTCCAGTTACCTTACACAAGGTCACATTCATTTTTATTGTCCTGGGAATATTAGCTTATTCGTCCAGAACTATAGGATGTCGAGCGACTCCGTGACTCGAACCCAATTCCCAGTTCTAAAGTCAGCAGGTCTGGTCATTACACCGTATCCTGGGGTAAGGGGAGAGGGGCAGGCAATGCCACATGGAGGCTCAGCTCGTCATGGGCTCGAGGTGCCAACAGGACCTCAGGCTGGGCCAGAGCCAGGCATCCCCCCTCCAGTATTCAGGGAGCTGAGCCGAGCCTGCCAGGACCTCTCTACAGGCCTCTGCTCTGCTGATGTGGACGGCATTAAACGAAGAGTGTACTGTAAGGTGATGCCACGAGTCCTCGCTTCCTTCCTGATGGCTCTGTGCACAAGGCGTCTCTTCTCCTTCTCTGTACATCTATCTCCCGTAGCGCCTCACTCTGCACACAGCTGCTTTCTCCTAGCGTTGCATGCTTCTAGCTCTCTAAAGCATCACTAAAGCTCGACAATGAGTTCAAGCGCAGTAGAAGACCTTTTACAATAGTTGACTAGTTATCTTTCATTTGTTTATTGGTGCATTGGGATGTTAAACAGGTACTGCTAAGAAGGTGAAATATTTGCCCATATGGTGTTACCGTGAGTAAAAAAGACAAAATAGTTAAGTAATATAACAAAATGTGTTGCATTATGCCGCATGATTTGCCTTTTCTTGCCATATAATTTAGCAGCATACTTTGGTCCATCACTGCCACATAATCCCAGTGGTCCTAGATATAATGTTCTAGTTAGACCACTATTTCTGTCAGGAGAGTTTAAAAGCTCAAAAATAGACATGTGCATACTTTTGTATTCTTCTAGCGTAGGGGCGGCGTGTCGGGGTCTCGCACATGACCTATTTTATTTTTTTTTAAACAAATTTTATTCGAGATTGTATACAACACACAGGTCTCTGTAACCCAGAGATAGCTGCAGGACTTTTAGCCTACAACAATTAGAATACAATCCAATTTTCTTCTAGATTAATATTAAAAGAGTAAAGAAGCATATACAATCAATGCAACCACAGCACCCCCGCCCCCCCCAACTCCCCCCTCTCCCCCCCAACCCTGTCGCACAGTCACCATCTGTGGAAAAATAAATTTTGCCATGTTCTGTGTCCCTACGCCTCATCCATCATATGTTATGTGTGCATGACCAATATGCATATGTTATTCCCCATGTCCGATTAATGAAGCAATTACAGTTGTGTCCACCTCTAGTATGCTATTTTCCAGTCCTCGTGAATACTACGAATATCAGGCCTATGTAAAGTTACGTTGCCACGTTTCTCAGTGTGCACGTTATTCCATTATAAAGTCCCCGTTTCCAGGCCTCAAAAGGGCCCGGACATTAGATTCAGCTCCTGTCCCTTGAAGTCTCGCTGAGGAGCGATACAGCCCCCACCTGTATCCTCGACCCTTCACTTACTTCCTGCCTCGCAGTGCCCGGTGCAGCTTGGCTCTGCCTCTGAGTCTGCCAAAAGTATGTTATAGTTCCAGCTATCAGTTCAGTCCTCCTTCTCTGCATTCCTAAGCTACTGAACTGCATCAATAGTTTCCGTCATTGTCTAGCCTTCTCGTCTCCATGTTAGAGAAATACTGTATTTAATGGTCATTTAATATTCTTCATCACGCACTACATGTAGAATAATGCATGGTCCAGTCTTAGAATCAAGTTAGCCTTTCCCCTCCTGACTTCTAGTTTATATCAACATGTTCCCTAAACATCAGATACCAGATAGGGTTTAGGTACATGTCGCTCCGACCCTCCAGACTTTAGTCTCTGCTCCTAGCACAGAGTTCATAGCCCCCAGCTTCTCCTAGTAATACGTCATTGCCAGTTTGCGTGCACCACCAGGTTAGAGGTCCCGGCTCCTTAGGTAGCCCCCTCCTATGTTTCCGCCCCATTCATGACATATTCTGTTACGTTTGCACCACATGTCTATGTATACGCCCAGTTACACCTACTTTTACTGTTATCTTTCGCGACTGCTACGCGTCACGCCTTCTGCTCCACCCACTGCTACGCCTACTGCAATGTAATGCTATGTGTTTGCGCTATGTATATAAGTTCATGTATTGTTATTAAAAGTTAGCGCGCTCATCCCAGACCCGGCCCCAGCAGCTGCTGGGTCATCCTATGCAGGTTGTCCTGATCCTGTCCTTATGCTGTAATAAACCTGCAGAAACTCCTACTACCTCGAATCTTGACTCTTATTTATTGAGCTATCTGTTATGCTATATGCCTAGTCAAAAATAGGGTATTATTTATTTATTTACCACATAATGGCGCCCGAACAGGGACTTGCCCTTTCCCCACGCGTCGGTGAAGCCACGCCGACCCCCTGACCCTCTACAGTCGTGACGGAACTCTTCTGCGCAGTGGCAGATATTTCTGCTCAAGTATCCCTCAGGCCCACGGAGGAGACGGAGGAGGCGGTCCAGCATCCGAACGAGACGGTGGAGGAACGCGGCGAGTCCCGACCAGAGCCCAAGCCGAGAGTCCAAGGTCCGAGGTATCCGGAGGCCCACCCGTAACTGAAGTCCGAAGTCCGTCGTCGTCAGCCCAGTCCCGTCCGAGGCCTTCCGTTCTTGCTGCCCGGTGAGTACCATTGCTGGGGTAGTATCTAGACAGGACCAATCTAAATTGACTCCTGGTCCGTGGGTTGGTGGTGCCCAGACTCACAAACGAAGTGTTCACCTAGGTGGATACGGGTCTTGATGCGTCCCTTTATGGGACCGGTATGTTCCGTACTGTTTCAGCAGTGCATCCAGTAATTCTAGTCTGTTCCGTTCTCGAGAAATTCTGTTCTGTTTCTGTTCTCAGTATTCCAGGTAATATTATGTTATGATATTGTTTAATGTAATTCCAATGTCGTGGTATGCCTGAATTGTTTTCCCAATTGTTATTGTTCTTCGTGTATTGTATTGTGTTCCGATTCAAGTTTACAATGCCGCTCTTTTCAAGATTACGTCAGCTAAAAACTAGAAAGGGTTTATTAGAAGAAGCAGTTCCTGTCCCGCCTAGGGACAGTCCAGGTCACTTTATGTATCAAAAACATGGCATAAGCGCCATATTGTATCTAGATTTATGGGTAGAGTATACCAAACAGTTAGAAGAAAAGTATAGATGGCCCGTATCGGGTACATGGGATGCCGAATGTATCATGCGAGTAGAAGAAGCATTATGGAAAAAGAAAGCCAGACAGTCACAGAAAGATGCCATCGAGTTATGGCGTAAAGAAGTGCATAGAAGAACCGAAAAGGAAGTCAGAAAGTCAGAGTTAAGTAGAGAATCCCAAGAACGAGCCCAAGAAAGAGAATTAATCGAGATAGGTGAACGAGTCAAAGCCGAACAGTCAGACAGACAGAGGCATGCCCTCATTAAGGGAATGTATCCTCTTCTTGCCGAGGGCTTGCCAAAAGCGACCCCAGAGGCATCCAGTAATTTCCCGCCACCATTAGTTCCGACCAAGCTACGTCACAAACCGACCGCAGCTGATATTTTTATTTCGTCCTATTTGGACGACACAGTCCCAGAATATGCAAATCCTGTTCGCGCTCCGCCAGTCCCTGTAAATCAGGCACTTCCCGCTCCTCCAGACACCGGAGTACCTGTTACGGTACCCCCGGTCCAGCCCGCCATACAAGTCCAGCCTACATTTCCATTTCCCACTCTGCCAGGACGTAGAGCCTCAGTAGACGACTCCAGTTTAGGGGCTGCAGGAGGAGGTCCTCCTCAAACCCCGCCGCCACACAAGCGTTTAACGTTAGCCGAATTACATGCACAAGCATCACAGCGTACGCCTAGGTATCAGTCTGTTGCAGAAATAAGAAAATCCCTTGCCGAATGTTGCTATGATCCAGTCCCAGGCGAGGATAATATGGTTTTATATTCATTTCGCGTAAGAAAGGTGGCCGAGTATCTAGTCACCTTACCGAATATGAAAGAAGATCTAGACAGAATATATCGTTTCATCCGTACAGGGGATGATCCAGAAAGTATTAGCGAGACTATGTCTCAAAGGAAAGCCGAGATCCAGCTCATGATATTAAAGTTCCTGATCAATTGTCTAATAAGAGAACAAGACTACCCGTCTAAAGATTCCGCCGAAATGAGAATCCTGACAAGGTGGAGTGATAATATAGCCGAGGGTAAGCACAAGACCGTCGGTGCTATGGAGAGTATGTACAAGAAAATCCGTAAAGAGATAATAAAGATACACGAACAGCGTAAAGCAGCACAAGTAAGCGAGAAAGAAAGTATCTCTGATCCCGAAGAAGAAGAGGACGAGAATCCCGCCAGAATAGCGTATGTAGGAAAATCTAGATTTCCAGATCGCCATTTACGCCTAGAACACAAGTCTATTTTTCATCATTCAGCACCAGAACAAGGTTCTCTAGAACAAGTATTCCAAGCTACCGATCATATTCTGAAATCACGAATTGGTTATAGTGAGTTAAGTACCATGGATGAACAAGAACTAGCCCGATCAGCAGTCCGATGGATTACTGATTCTACCACTTTTCCAGACGAAATAGTGGCACAAATGTTCCTGAAAATGCCCCCAGCCGAGCAGCGACTGGTGGGTATGTATATGATTCAGCACCTCATTACTCTGTATGAGGGTCAACACTCTGATCCAGGTCCGTTACATGATATCCTGAACGAGTTACTCCAGTACAGATGGAGAGGTCTAGGTACCGATTTAATTAGTGTCATTCTAGAACAACGCCACAAATATAGAACGTTCTTGAACCCGCATTTTGTTCATGTCTCACCCCCAGAAAGTAAATCATTCTACATAGACCGACAGAATCCGTTACGAGAAGTCCACCCAGTCAGAGGGACGGGTGGCGAAATGCAACGAGTGTTTGTATACACTCCAATAACAAAGATGGAACTTCTTGAAATGAAGAAATTAATTCCCTGTCATGACAAAGATCCAGCGGGGTTCCATAGAGAATTAAAAGACATGCTCCGTATGGGAGAATATACTTACCCAGATATCATTAAAATGTTAAAGGTCCTGTTACCCGCAGGGGTGTATGAAAAGTTAAAGGAAAAAGAATGGGAGGTGGGAGAGAAAAAGATCGATTGGACAGCTCTAGAAGCTGAAGACAAGGCACGAGTACCAGGTACCGGTCTTGGAGAGAAATGTAAAGAATTACCAGAATTATTGATTCAAGTTTTACCCCGATTATTGACAACGAGAAAAGAAGACTGGGATGCAATCTCAGCCTGTAAACAGAAACAAGACGAAGATATTAGTGATTTTTATTCTAGATTTGAAAAATGTTTCAGTATCAACAGTGGTCTCAAGACAAGTAGTGAGTCATACCCTCACCTTTTCGTTACTAAATTAGTCGAGAATTCAAGTCCACAAATTAAAAATCGAGTTTTGAAAGTTGAAAGCACCTGGCAAGCAAATACTCCGTCCCAGATGCTCCAGATGCTTCAGTATCACCAGAATAGAATTAGGGAAGAGCAAGAACACGAGAGAAAACGTATGAAAGACACGAAAATGAAAGTGCTAGTTGCACAATCTGTTCCTCAAGACAGTCAGAAGAGGGGTCCGAATCAAGCCAGTCATCCTGCAGCTCCCGTTAAAGGGAACTGCAATTATTGTAAACAGCCAGGTCATTTTATAAACGAGTGTGCAGTTCTGAAACACAACATAGCTACTGGTAAGACTAAAGAAAGACCACGTCCGCCGAGACAAGAACAAGTTTCACAGACTCCTCAGTCACAGAATGCACAACAGACAGTTACAGTACCGCAGCCTATTGCTGCAACACAGCACGTTACATCGCAGATGTACCAGTATGCACAGTCCGAGTATCCAGAGTATCAGCCATATTCATGAAACAGCCTAGAGAGGGAGGTAGGCTTGCCTCTCATCGAGATACCTGTAGATCAAGAAGGTCCCTATGTTCACAGTCAAGTATTAGGGAAAGACAGAAAGTTTTTGATCGATACAGGGGCAAGTAGGACCACAATTAGTCATGCCGAAGTTCCAGGGGCTCCGCTCTCAGGCTCAAGAAATGTTTCCCTTGGATTTTCAGGAAAACCCATTATAAATGAGATCTCAAAGCCAGTTATTCTAGAAGTAGGTCCATTGTCCCGCACTACTGATCTGTTACTTACTAAGTCATGTCCAGAAAATCTATTAGGCATTAAGACACTGAAAGAGTTAGGTGCCGTCATATGCTGTTCCCCAGAGGGAATACGATTGTTCCTACGTGACTTTAAGGGTCACTATGTATTACGAGATTTTGATTCAAGATTGTCTAATGTTCCACAACATTTATGGGCGCACGGTCCAACTGATGTAGGTTATATGCAAATCACACCCTATCGTGTGACTCTCAAGCCAGGTGTAGTGTTACCCCGAATCAGACAGTACAGATTGCCCCCTGAGGCTGTAGCAGCCTTATCCAAAATTATTGACGAACTCATCGCTCAAGGAGTAGTTGTAGAAACTGACTCCAATATATGTAATTCTCCGATCATTCCAGTCATGAAACGTACTGATCCAAATGCGCCCCCAGTATATCGATTAGTGATTGATTTACGAGAGCTTAATAAATGTATTATTCCGCAGTACCCAGTTGTCCCAGACATCTCTTCCCTATTGACAGCCATTGATTCCGAAGCCACGTTCTTCACTGTCATAGACCTCAAGAACGCATTTTTTAGTGTTCCAATTCATCCAGACAGCCAGTTTCTTTTCGGATTTTGTTTAAATGGAAGGAGCTATATGTTCACACGCGCTCCTCAAGGTTTCACAGAAAGTCCTAGTATTTACAGTCAGGCACTTAAGAGACAACTAGACAACATTCACATGCCAACGGACACTGCCCTGCTCCAGTATGTCGATGATCTACTGATCACAGCCCGTTCTGAACGTGCTTGCGAGCGAGCATCACTTACAGTCTTGTATTTTCTAGCCGAGATGGGGCACAAGGTGTCCCCTTCGAAGCTTCAATTCTGTGTCCAGCAAGTGGTATACTTAGGACACTTGCTGTCCAAGAGGGGTAGGCAGTTGACACCCGACCGTATCCAGTTAATAGCGAGTCTTCCCCAGCCCAGAACCCAGAAGGAGGTACGTGCCTTTATCGGCCTTACTTCTTATTGTAGACAATGGATTCCCCAGTATGCATTTCTAGCCAAGCCACTGATACAGTTAACGACACAGGAGGCAGCCGTATCGACTGTCCTCCCTTGGACATCTGAACACACACTTAGTTTCAACGAGTTAAAGAAAGCCCTATGCCAAGCTCCAGTTCTAGCTACACCGAACTACAGTAAGCCTTTTACACTTTTCGTTACTGAACGTGAAGGTACAGCATTATCTGTTCTTACACAAGATCAAGCAGGACAATACAAGCCCTGTGCTTATTTTTCGAGCACATTAGATCCAGTCGCCCAGGCGTTGCCTGTGTGCCTCAAGTCAGTTGCAGCCACAGCACTAGCTATCAGACAAAGTGATTCCATAGTTTTAGGACACTCCCTGACAGTACAAGTCCCACATTCAGTAGAAGTTCTTTTAAACCGAACACAAACTCAGCATTTGACAATTGCACGTTTAACAGGTTATGAATTGACTCTGTTCCAGCCACACATAGAAATTAGACGCTGCAACGTCCTGAATCCTGCTACACTGTTACCATCAGTCAGTTTGAACCCTGACCCACATGACTGTGTGGAAGTAGTTAACATTACGACAAAGCCAAGACAAGACCTGACAGACATTCCGTTACCAGATCCTGACCTGACACTTTATGTGGATGGTTCATGTATGAGAACTAGTACAGGAGAACTAGTCGCCGCGTATGCAGTGACTACTGACACCGAAGTTATTGAAACACACCGTATTGATACCCTGTCCGCTCAAGCAGCAGAGCTAGTCGCTCTGACACAAGCCTGTATACACGCCAAGAACTTGAAAGTTAATGTTTATACAGATTCACGTTACGCATTCGGAGTTGTACACGACTTCGGAGTGCTCTGGCAGGAGAGAGGTTTCATGACTTCTCATGGAACCAAGATTCAGCATGGTCTCCTTATTCAAGCTCTGTTAGATGCCATACATTTACCGACATCCATTGCTATCATGAAATGCAAAGCACATACGAAAGTTACTGACATTATTTCCCAAGGTAACGATCTAGCAGACCGCACAGCCAAGCTTACAGCACAGACTCTAGACATTCCAGTTAATCAGACACATACTCCAGATCCGACTACATGCATGACAGTTAAGGACCCTACTCAAGATGTCATAGATATCCAGTTACATGCTACTCCCGAGGAAATCAAGAAATGGTCCGAACAAGGAGGGGTCCAGACAGATCAAGGATGGTTAACGAAGGGTAGAGCCACATGGTTTCTCCCCGACTCTATGGTTCAAGTCATTATCAATACCGCACATAGTCCAGCACATTTAGGAGAAAAAGCTATGTTAGACAGTATCCAGAACATTTGGTTCAACAAGCATTTACGAGCTGCAGCCAAGCAGAAAGTCCGTACCTGTATGATATGTTGTCAGTTTAATCCAGGTAAAAGTGTCCCGGTGGAACAAGGTGGTTTCCAGCCCCCTGACCACCCTTTTGAGGTCCTCCAGATGGATTATATTCAAATGGAGCGATGTCGAGGTTTCAAGTATGTCCTTGTAGTAGTATGCGCTTTGTCCAGGTGGACAGAAGCATATCCAGTCCCAGATTACACAGCCGCGACCACTGCCAAGCAGTTGGTTCGTGAATTTTTCCCTAGGTATGGACTCCCTAGAGTCGTATATTCTGATAACGGTCAGCCATTCTCCTCAGAGTTAATGAAGCATGTTTCCCTGTTGTTAGGGTACCAGTGGAAGTTCCATTGTGTACGCCATCCTGAAGCAGCCGGTCTAGTCGAGAGACATAATCAGACCCTGAAAATCCGTATTGCAAAAGTCTGTAAAGAAAAAGGTGTGGACTGGCTAGTAGCTCTGCCAGTTGCTCTATTTTATATGCGCATGGTCGCACATTCCAGATCAGGTCTGTCCCCGTATGAGGTCGTATTCGGCCGCCCCCTAACATGTGGGGTACTCCTAGACCCCGAAGTATTACCGATGTTTCATGTAATATGTTGACAGATTACCTAGCTTCCTTGATGTCTGCCCTCAACTCATGTCGTTCACAGGTTGCTGCCGCCTTTCCAGACAATACCGAGGTGGCACCGCATGAAATCGTTCCAGGTTCCCTTGTGATGGTCCGGAATTTTGACAGATCAAGTCCGCTGGAACCTCGTTGGAAGGAGCCACGTCAGGTCCTCTTGACCACCCGTACTGCCGTCAAGCTGGAAGGCAGGAAGGGGTGGGTCCACCTTTCTCATGTAAAACTTTTCAATGGATTGAAACCCGTTTCTAAAAACATTTCCAAGGAGTCCCAGGATTTTAAAGACTGCCAAGACATTGTTTTAAAGGACTGTCCCGCAAAAGACATTGTTACAACCCCTTCCCTGTTAGAGAAAACTCCGCAACAGGAGTATAAGCTAAAACTACGGTCTAGTAAAATAAGTCCGTCAGTTTGATTGTATAAGTCCTCCCCTAGGTGAAACGGTTAGACTGTTTCTGACATGTATAAAATAGACCCCCATAGTGAGAGAGTCAGTCAAAACTCAATTCAATGTATCGTTTTTCTAAGTTTCATATTATTCATCAGCATAATGATTTCCTGCACTAGCTACGCACTTTTCCTGTGTTTCTCAGTTCCTCATGTAAATAAGTCTGCTAATGCTACAGTAGAGCACACGTTTAGTGATCTGCCTCCTCACGAATATTCATACCGCCTCGCTATGCGTAATAATTCATTTATCCGTATGTTACATTATTCACACCAGACCAGCAATGCCACTAATTGTTGGGTGTGTGGTCGACTCCCCCCTTTCCAGACATCAAAGGGAGTTCTGCCACTTTTTCCTTATCCATTCTCACATAATGGTTCATGTGGAGCATGGTCCACGTTAACGTCATCCGCAACAGATATGTCTTTTCTTAACAGTACATGTTTTCCAGACAAGCAAGGTCTCCCCCACAGAACAGGTTTAGATCTAGAAAATGAAGTGTATAATTTAGGTAATTATTCGTCGAATTTCATGGTCCTGAATGTTCAGTCTGATACTACTCCAGACTCACCTGCTATTTCAGTACTACCAGTCAAAGGCGAATTATGTGTCCGTAGTTATGGTTCTGTACACGTAGGACATAGTGAATGTACTACTGTTATCAAGTATAGTGACAGTGGGAAATCTATTTTTAAAGCCTCACGTCATTCTTATTTTGTTTGTGGTCAAACCGCATATGTTCGTCTGCCCCTCGATTGGGAGGGAACCTGTTATATTGCCCTCCTACTGCCACCTGTTTTTCTAGCCCCACCTGACTACCATAGGAATTCCTTCCTAGTACATACTAGACACAAGAGAAATCTCCCGATTGTCGATTATACTGAAACCGCCGCAGAACAATTCATTGATATAGATAAAGGTGTTTTCCCTTATTTAGGTACAGTTGTAAATAGTAAGCTAATCCGTAGGTTAACAAGAACCCTTGAAGCTGTAGTAGATGAGACTGCCTCCGCTCTAGGTAACTTAACTGAAGAGCAATCCTTTATGAGAATTGTCGTTTTACAGAATCGTCTCGTCCTTGACGTCATACTGGCCGATAGGGGCGGGGCCTGTAGACTCATCGGATCTAGTTGTTGCGTTTTCATTCCAAATAACGCGCCGTCTGTTTATTCAGCTATAACCAGACTCCATAATATTGCCCATCTGTTACATCAAGATCCAGGCACCTGGACATGGTCCGGTTGGTTCTGGAATATAATTTCCGCATGGGGATGGAAAGTCCTGTCCTTTCTAAGTATTGCAGTAGCGATCATATTTAGCTGCTGCCTCTGTATACAATGTGGCCCTGCGATTTGCAGCATGTGTGCTACCTCTTGTATTCCTAGTCCTAAGCCCCGTTCTAAGTCCCGTTCCAAGATAATTCGAGACGAGCAAATGGTACTGTATGAAATGATAGACGGTATCATGAATATTGATGTTTCCTGATGGAAACGTAGTGACAAGGAGGGAATGTGGAAAAATAAATTTTGCCATGTTCTGTGTCCCTACGCCTCATCCATCATATGTTATGTGTGCATGACCAATATGCATATGTTATTCCCCATGTCCGATTAATGAAGCAATTACAGTTGTGTCCACCTCTAGTATGCTATTTTCCAGTCCTCGTGAATACTACGAATATCAGGCCTATGTAAAGTTACGTTGCCACGTTTCTCAGTGTGCACGTTATTCCATTATAAAGTCCCCGTTTCCAGGCCTCAAAAGGGCCCGGACATTAGATTCAGCTCCTGTCCCTTGAAGTCTCGCTGAGGAGCGATACAGCCCCCACCTGTATCCTCGACCCTTCACTTACTTCCTGCCTCGCAGTGCCCGGTGCAGCTTGGCTCTGCCTCTGAGTCTGCCAAAAGTATGTTATAGTTCCAGCTATCAGTTCAGTCCTCCTTCTCTGCATTCCTAAGCTACTGAACTGCATCAATAGTTTCCGTCATTGTCTAGCCTTCTCGTCTCCATGTTAGAGAAATACTGTATTTAATGGTCATTTAATATTCTTCATCACGCACTACATGTAGAATAATGCATGGTCCAGTCTTAGAATCAAGTTAGCCTTTCCCCTCCTGACTTCTAGTTTATATCAACATGTTCCCTAAACATCAGATACCAGATAGGGTTTAGGTACATGTCGCTCCGACCCTCCAGACTTTAGTCTCTGCTCCTAGCACAGAGTTCATAGCCCCCAGCTTCTCCTAGTAATACGTCATTGCCAGTTTGCGTGCACCACCAGGTTAGAGGTCCCGGCTCCTTAGGTAGCCCCCTCCTATGTTTCCGCCCCATTCATGACATATTCTGTTACGTTTGCACCACATGTCTATGTATACGCCCAGTTACACCTACTTTTACTGTTATCTTTCGCGACTGCTACGCGTCACGCCTTCTGCTCCACCCACTGCTACGCCTACTGCAATGTAATGCTATGTGTTTGCGCTATGTATATAAGTTCATGTATTGTTATTAAAAGTTAGCGCGCTCATCCCAGACCCGGCCCCAGCAGCTGCTGGGTCATCCTATGCAGGTTGTCCTGATCCTGTCCTTATGCTGTAATAAACCTGCAGAAACTCCTACTACCTCGAATCTTGACTCTTATTTATTGAGCTATCTGTTATGCTATATGCCTAGTCAAAAATAGGGTATTATTTATTTATTTACCACACATCCCTCGTCTCCAATTCATTACAGATATACTGAACAAAATGCATGCACCTGTCGCCAAAGTCCGCACATGACCTATTTTGCATCTATTTTCTCACATTTTGGTAGTTTTTGTAAATACAGTTGGGTAATTTAGGTGGCTCCTGGACATGTCTCAGCAGCTTCTTTTGGCGTCTCAGGTATAATCAATCACCCTTGGATCTCAAGAGGCTAACTCTCGGGTCTCACGGAGGGTCACTTTATTATCTCACATGAAGGTCATTTGAGGATATAATGTGAGGGTCACTTTAAGAGCTAACATGAGGGTTATTTTATTAAATGCTTTAGATTTCACAGGAGGGTCTTCATCAGCCGGCCAATTAATCAATGTACTGGTACACTGCTTTTTCCCAGTGGCGATAGATGCAAAGAGGAAGTGTGCCTGGGATTTATTGAGGCTTAACAGCAGTGCAGGGTATAACTCGGACCGACCGTCAAGGGGGAGCAGGGAGTCTGGAAGCACATGCTTCAGAATATGAGCATAAACTGTGTGCTCCTCTGAGCTGACATCATTACGCTTATCTGCCCCACACATAAACTGCCAGACACACACACACAACCACAATCACACACACACACACAACCACACACACAACCACACACAACCACACACACAACCAACTGTCAGTGCACACTTTCACCAAGCACAGACACCGTCAGTCATCAGTGCACGCTTTCACCGGGCACAAACACCACCAGCCATCAGTGCACACTTTCACCGGACACAAACACCACCAGCCGTTAGTGCATGCTGCCACCAGGCACACACCACCAGACGTCAGTGCGCGTTTTCACCAGACACACACACACCACCAGCCATCAATGCACACTTTCACCAGGCACACACACACCACCAGCCGTCAGTGCACGCTTTCACCAGGCACACACACACCACCAGCCATCAGTGCACGCTTTCACCAAGCACACACACACACCACCAGCAGTCAGTGCAGGCATTCATCAGACACACACCACCACCTGTCAGTGCGCGCTTTCACCAGGCACACACACCATCAGTCGTCAGTGCACTCATCCACCAGGAACACACACCACCAGTCGGCAGTGCACACTTCCACCAGGCACACACACTACCAGCCATCAGTGCACAATTTCTACAGACACAAACACCACCAGCCATCAGTGCACACATCAATTGTTAACGCATCCACAATTAACTATTGTAACAATAGCAGTATGGCACACTTTACTTTTAAACATATTCATTTAAAGCGCAGCATGCCACCACTGCCACAAAAGTAAATACACATTTCTATGGGCTACAATTTATAGACTTTTGTTGCAATTGGTGTTGCAATATTTAGCAATGCCAATAGCTCAAACTTAATTAATGCGAGACCTATTGCATTGTAAATGCTTGTTTAACCATACCAGCAGAAGGACATATTAAGTAGTATCATTGACTTACCAGGCAGATTTTATAAACTCCACCTAAAGACCCTCCCGCTCCTATTTTTCTCTCATCATTTAGAGTATACCACTCAGTGCTCCTGCGCAACGCATAGGACGCAGCATGCACCCATTCCACTGTGGAACAGGATGAACCCTATAATAAAGCATGCCACCAAGGAGTAGCGCTGGTAGGTGAGGGTTATGCAAGAATACCACGTGTTTTCTCCTCAGGGACTTATTTGCATATGGCCATGTCTGAACTGGGGTGACACAGTGGGCTAAAGAACGGTGATGGAGTAAACCCAGATCTGTTGACTGGGTGTGAGTGTTTGATTGGTTCAGATGCTCCGTCCATCACCACCCCCTTTTGTACTACCTCTTGAACGTAGGCATTCACATTACGACTAGAAGGGGCAGAAATAGCTAATCATCAAGATATGGATAAGCCTGAATTCCCTTACTATCAATTAATCCCACTAATGGAGCAAGCACTTTCGTAAACACCCTCGGAGAATAAAACAAACCAAATGGGAGCACCTTGAAGTGGATATACTGGCCCTTCACACGCTTGGCTCTTCCTTCCTCCAATGTGTTCCACCCAGCATACTGGAATGCAGCAATAGACAAATCTGCCTGGGATGATTCCTCTACCTCCTCTCCTCATGTTTCTCCATTCAGCTCTGGTCCCAACAATATGGAGTCTTCCATGTATTTTACATTTAACAGGCACACGTGCACCCAGCACATGCATTTATCATACATGCCCTCCACAGTACTGCATATTTTGTGTAATGTACCGTTCACAGGCACATGTGCACTCAGCACATTTATAAAGCATACCAGCACGGTCAAGAACTGCATTATATCTGTGTTGTAACATTCACAGGTACACATACCAATGCATATAGCCTACACGCAATGCCTCTCCACAGCATGCTATCAATCAATCAATCAATCAGTAAATTTATAGCGAGCGCTACTCACCCGTAAGGGTCTCAAGGCGCTGAAGGCGGGGTGGTGCTGCTACTGCTCGAAGAGCCAGTTCTTGAGGTGTTTCCTGAAGGTGAGGTGGTCCTGGGTCAGTCGTAGGTGGGCGGGGAGGGAGTTCCACGTCTTGGCCGCCAGGTAGGAGAATGATCTTCCTCCAGTGGTGGTTCTGCGGATCCATGGGACGGTGGCGAGGGCGAGGCTGGCGGAGCGGAGTTTGCAGGTTGGAGTGTGGAATGTGAGGTGGTTGTTGAGGTATTCGGGGCCTATGTCGTGGAGCGCTTTGTGTGCGTGGGTGAGGAGTCTGAACGTGATCCTTTTGCTGACGGGGAGCCAGTGCAGGTCTCTCAGGGGGCTGGTCTCGGTGCTGTAGTTTGCTCGAAATCCGGACTGGGATGGGTCGAGGGAGCCATTGGCCTCGAGGAATGCCATCAGTTGTTTATTGGCGGTCTTCTCGATAACTTTTGCAGGGAAGGGAAGAAGAGAGATGGGGCGGAAGTTCTTGAGGTCTTTAGGGTCCGCTGTGGGTTTCTTCACTAGGGCGTTGATCTCTGCGTGCTTCCAGCTCTCTGGGAAGGTGGCGGATGCGAGGGAGTTGTTTATGATGTTCTGATGGTGGTGTCGGCTTTGTTGAAGATGTGGTGAAGGCATGGGTCAGAAGGAGAGCCGGAGAGGATGGTGTTCATAACATGGGCGGTGTCTTCAGTGCTGATGAGAGTCCAAGCGCTGATAGTGGTTGTAGGGGGCATTGGTTCAGTGGCTGGGGCCGGAGTCTGGGTACCGAAGCTGTCGTGTATATCGGCGATCTTGCAGTGAAAGAACGTGGCGAGGGAGTTGCAAAGGTCTTGCAACGGTGTGATGTCGTTGCTGCTGGCGCTGGGGTTGGAGAGCTCTTTTACGATGCTGAAGAGTTCCTTGCTGTTGCGTATGTTGTTGTCCAGCCGTTCTTTGAACGATGACTTTTTGGTAGCTGGTGGTGTTTGCGAGTGGCGTTCTTGAGGGCTGTCAGGTTTTCTGTCGTCTGTTCGCGGTGCCAGGTTTTCTCGAGGGTTCGGCAGGATTTCTTCGATTCTTTGAGGTCGTCGGTGAACCATGTGGTTTTCCTGTTGCCGGGCTTGCCTGGAGGGTTTTTCAGTGGTGCAAGGGCGTTGGCGCAGTTGATGATCCACTGTGTGAGGTTGCGGGCTGCGTCGTTAGTGTCAGCAGTGTTGATTGGTGGGTTCTGGCTCAGTGATGTGGTTAGCTGGTGTGTTGTGACTTTGCTCCAGCATCTGCGGGGGATCTGTTGCGGGCGGTGGTGGGGTGTGGTCTTCTTAAAGGTGAAGTGGATGCAGCTGTGGTCGGTCCAGTGTAGTCCGGTGGAGTGGCTGAAGGTAACGTGGCTGCTGGCAGAGAAGATGGGGTCGAGCGTGTGGCCGGCGTAGTGGGTGGGGGTGTTCACCAGTTGCTTGAGTCTGAGGTTGGCGAGGTTGTCGAGCAGGGTGGTGGTGTTGTTGTCGTTGTTGTTCTCCAGGTGGAAGTTCAGGTCTCCTAGGAGGATGTAGTCTGATGAGGCGAGGGCATGTGGGCTGATAAAGTCGGCGATGGCTTCACTGAATTGTGTGCGTGGGCCCGGGGGTCTGTAGATGAGGGTTCCTCTGAGGGTGGTCTTGGGGTCGGTGTGGATCTGGAAGTGTAGGTGTTCGGTGGTGGTGAGGGCATCTTCGGAGTTGGTTGTGGCGCCGATGGTGTTCCTGTAGATGATGGCGATTCCTCCTCCGGTTTGGTTGACGCGGTCCTTTCGAGTGATCTTGTAGCCGTCCGGGATGGCTATGGCGATGTCGGGGGCTGAGGAGGCGTTCATCCAGGTTTCTGTGAGGAAGGCGACGTCTGGTGCTGTTGTGTCGAGGAGGTCCCAGAGTTCAACAGCGTGCTTGTGGACGGAGCGGGTGTTGAGCAGGATGCACTTGAGGTGGTTGTTATTGTTGCCTGGTCCGGGCGGTGGCGCGCAGGTTCGGGTGCAGGTGAATTTGCAGACTTGGCAGGAGAAGGGTCTGTGGGTGCGCTTCGGGGTGGCTTGGTAGCAGGCAGATGGTCGGCCTGTGTTGAGTGCGTGGAGGGTGCGTGGAGGGTGGTGGTGTCGTATCTCCGTCTGGTTTCTTGGTTTCGGCGGGAGCCAGGGGTTCTGGTGCTGGGCGCGGTCCAGGCGCGGACGGGCGCAGACGGGCTTGCCTTTGGCGCGCCAGCGGCGCGTCCGCTGTGCGTGTCCGCTGCGCGCAGCTTCCATATGAGGGGCTGTGGGAGGGAGGAGCAGCTGGGAGGCGGGAGCGGGCGGCGAATGGGGCACCAGGGGGACGGGGCTGCAAGGGAGGCAGAGGCGGGAAAGCACGAGGAAGGGGAGCAGGTGGGGGTGACACAAGGCAAAAGGGGGCAGGGGGAGAGGGCACAAAAAAGGCACAAGTAAGCAAAAATAACAGTGGAAGAGCAAAAAAAACAGTTAGAGGCAACAAAATAAGTGGAACAGGAAACACAAGGAAATTAGCAGGCAAGCCAAGCAAGGCCGGCTGCGGAGCTGGCGACGTCAGTCAGGACACAGCGGGTAGCAGCAGCGGGACAGCGGCACAGGAGGACCATGTGGTGGCTGATGGGAGCGACCTACCTGGTGACAGGGTCAAGGATTGCTATTACACAGTATGCCACTACACTCCACCCCACTACACTGCACTCCGCTCCACTCTACAGCACTCCAGTCTACGCCACTACACTGTATTCCAATACTCTCTACCCCACTCCAGTCTATGCTATTCAATGTACACCTCTGCACTGTGCTTCACTCCACTCTATGATGCTCCACTCTTAACTATTCCGTTGTATGCCACCCCACCCTTTGCTATAACACCACTACACCATATGCCAATATACTCTACACTATCCCAGTGTACGCATCTTACACTGTATGGCAATCCACTCAATGCCACTTGACTCTAACCCACTCTAATATTCGCTATTCCACTGTACACCCTCCACTCTACGCCACTCCACTCTATGCCAATCCACTAAATGCTATAACAGTGTACATCACTCCATTATATGGCACTACATTTTACACCACTCTGCTCCATGCCAATCCATTCTACTGGACTACACTCTATGATATTCCATCCACTGTGCGACATTCCTCTGTACACTACTCTACGGTAATCCACTGTAAGATGCTCCACTCTACGCCACCCTACTCTACTCTATTCAACTACATGCCACTGCACTCTAGGTCACTGCACTGTATGCAATTAACACTCACCGTTATTCCACTCTACACCACTCCGCTGTACACTATTTCACAGTATGCCAATCCACTCTAAACCACTCCACTCAAAGCCACTCCACTCTACCCTATTCCACTGTACACCACTCCACTCTACAAAACTCCTCCCGATAACACTCCACAGTACGCTATTACACTGTACCCTACTACATTGCATTACGCTCCACTCTACAACCCTCTGCTCTACGGTATTGCACTCTCCTACACTTCACTCTATGCCACTACACTGTTTTCCACTGCACTTTATGTCACACCAGTCGATGCTATATAACTGTTCACCACTCCACTGTACTTCACTCCACTCTATAACAATCTACGCTACTCCACTGTACGCCACTCCACTGTATAAGACTCTATGCCTTTCCACTCTATGCCACTCTACTCCACTCCAATGTATGCTATTCCACTGTATGCCACTCCAGTATACACCACTCCACCCTACGCCACTCCACTCTATGCTATTCCAATGAACTCCACTACACTGTACCGTACTCCACTCTATGCCAGCCCACTACACAAAACTACACTTTATGCCACTCAACTCTTTGCCACTCCACTGTAGGCCACACTACTCTACACTGTTTCACTGTACGCCACTCCACTCAGCACTACACACCAAACCAATGTAGGCCAAGCGTGAGTTTAGCAGACAGCAGCAGAACTTTAAATGAGTGAGCCTGTAAGCCTCAATCCAGTGACACAGGTAAAAAGGCTGTGTTCACTCCCACTGGGCACTATAAGGTATGCTGCCACCACTACACTGGTGATGCTTAAACCCGGGTAAAGGCTGCAGCCTTTCATCAGTATGAGGGTAGCGTTTTCGTTGCCCTTCCTGGTCTGAAAGATCCACAATCCATGAGAGAGGCCTAGATCATGGCCCACATGCATAGTCCGTGTTCACCCATGACAATAAAAATCAGTGTTATGGATCCAGATATCAGTACAGATCGGGCACTCAGGGCAGGAGTGTACATCCATCACCAGGTGAGGGACTTTACTGTCCCAACAATATCTATCTTGAATTTCACTTGGGGAACATAAGAGTTTACATACTTGGGGAAAAGAACAGAACTGACCTGAATTCACCTGAAGGTTTTTTCCCTAACAACTTCAAAAACATGACAGTGAGTAGGAGCCAACCAGAGTCCCCCCCCCCCCCACCACGTGGTAAGTAAACATAGCACTACAAACCCTGAGATTTATCAAATGAGGCCACTGAAGCTGGATCTTATTTCTCTGCATATTTGTTCCTGCTGGAGCTGGGCCTCATGCGTCTTTCCCCGGTTTCCTTTACCAGTATAAATTTGCCGCTGTGGAGTCCGTTCATACAGGACCTTCCACCGTGGGCATGTGAGTCTGCTGAAGCTAGACCTCACCCTAAAACAAAGCGACATGTAATTGAACAAAAAATGAAACACTAACTAATTACCTGATAATTGCTTGGAGTTTCAGCACAGAAACCACAAAACAGGATGTGGAAGGGGTGGACTTCCCTATTGTGTTAACTAGGAGGAAGAGGAAGCCAGCCATCTCAGAAAGATGGGTAACTAGAATGCAGAATTTTTGCTTGCAATGTTCTGTCCACAAGGAGCTATTGTTCATCCAGTAATGAATGTGGCAAGGAAGACGTACAAGGAGGCAATGGGGACCGCCTCACTGCGATGAGGGATAAAACCATATTGTGTGAGAGACAGAAGAGTGAGAGGAGGCATACTTATGAGTGCTATAAGAGAACTAGGACTTGAATCTTCATGTATCACAAAATAAAAAGGTTTATATACTTAGAGGGAGGAGTGAGAAAGACATCCTTGAGCATCAGAAGAGAGAGATTGAAGTCACTTCCTGAGTGTCAAAGGGGACAAATTGGGTCCCCATCCTTGAGTATCAGAAGAAAGAGAGAAGTAACCTTGTTAGTTCCAGAGGCAGGGATGGCCAGGCCCATGCCCAGGACACAACCATCAGACAAGCACATTGTGCTGCCTGCATTAAGGTCATACTGATCCAGGGGGTTACCAACAACAGGTCATCTAACACCACATACTCACCTGGGCCCATAAATTCATTCACAACACACATGCAATAACCCCTGGGATCATGTTTTTTTGCAATTCCCTGTATTAGTTATCTCTAGTCCCTAACAAATATTTCACTGATGAAAAAGTCCTTTCCTCTGGCCAATGGACCATTGGTTGAACTAGTTAATGGTGAAATGACATAAGATTTCAATATACTTACACATTTGAAAATAATCATAGAGTCGGGATGCATTTTTAGAATATATCTCAGATTAATTTCATGTGAACCACTTACACAGGACAGAACAAACTCATTCTCTCACAGGAAAGAAGATTCAAATAGTCAATCAAATGCATTAATTTACACTTTGCAATGACACTGCATGAAAGGGAGAGGATAGAGAGAAAAGCACATAGGCGCATACACAGATATAATTATATTTACCAAGAACGGTGTGAAAACCAACTCCCAGGCCTAGGAGTTGTAAGGGGTCCCCCAGGAAAGATCTGGCAAACAAAGGCTTCAGGACAGGAATCAGGACAGGACAGCCAACCTCTGTACCACCGACGCTTGCGCAGCACTCCTCTCTGACACTCTCTTCCTCCTCGAGATTCTTCCGCGATCTTCTTCTAAATTATTTTGCTTAAGATGATTGGTGCAATAGTTTGATTCTTCTTCTGCATCACTCGTCACTCCGACAGCATTCGGGTCTCATCTAATCTAACTAACTAAAGCTACCTCAATTATTCCTTTCTGTATGCTTGTACCACCCATTGATGTTTCAAACTCATGGAAATACTAACTCTGACTGGTGAGGAAAGGAGAGGTGATCATCACACCATGCTTATTTTCCATCACTTTCTTTCAGTTCTTTGTTTTAAATCCCACCCCTTAATTTTCATGCATAAACTTTATTCCCACCCGTATTAACATTGCAATTGGCACATATTGTAAAATAGTCTGCAGGTTCCCAGTCATTTCAGTGGACCGTCCCGTTTCTCATGAAAATATCCATTCGAAGCCTTGGCCGATGTTCAAGTTGACATTGCGTTTTTCAGCTTGGTTTCACTGCGCATGTGCGGTAAAACGAGAGGGAAGAGACTGTGGTTCGTACATTTAGGCACATAATTAACACTATTGAAAGAGTCAAAAAGACAAATATTAAAATAAAAAATAAATGCTTTCACTGTATACCACATATCTCTACTCTAATCCCTTTCACTTATTATTACTCTTCCTGCATTAGCATTAGTAATATAGCTGGGTTTATTTTTTCAGCAAGCAGTTGGCAAGCACGTGAGTTTCAAGCGGCCATTTTATTAGCTACTGTGCAAGTGCAGAAAGTTCCCTCCAAGCAAAAGATACGTCATACTACGTAGATGCAGTAGACGCATGCGCACTAAAGAATTTTGGTTAGCGGCCATTTTAGAATCAGACTCGAGTTACTGTTAATAAGACACATAGGCACGCTTCGTTCTTACTAATAAATGTAGTGTAATGCATGTTATTTTCACAATACAAGTTTTAGTATTAGTGTAGTGGTTACATGAGAAAATTGCTTTCAAGCAAGCCTCTTTTTCATGAGTCCTTGCTCCATCAGTACAAACAACAGCCGGAAGTTTGCTTCGAATTTTTATTTTAAACTCCTTTTTATCATTTCTGTTACATTCCGTGGGTGCCATTTTTAACTCCCCATAAATTCCCTTCCCTCCTGCCTCAACCCCCTCTCATGCCGTGACTCTAAGCACCATAAACCTTCTGCCCCCTTTTAGAGCTGGCCGTCTCACAGATAGGCCCTGGGTGAAACCAAATTTGGTGTCCCCTCCCACTTTCTGTCTTTAATTGTTGGTGATTTGGAAAAATGGGAGCGGCAGGAGGATGGTGAGTGGGACATGGGTTAGGAAAGCCAGGAGAAGAAAAACAGAAAATAATAGACAGGGGTGCCCTCCAGTCTTCAGAAGCAATGGTTAACACCCTTTTCTTTAGAGCCAGCTCAGAGGGAGACTGTTACAGACATCTCCTGTGCCCTTCAGAAGCGCACAGCTCACCCAATCATTGTGCAGCCAGAAAGTGACTTGATAGGTTCACGTGAACACCAAGGGAAGGGCGATCCCTGCTCCTTATTTTTTTCACCAGCAAGGGAGACAAATTTATTTCCACCCAGGCAGTGGTTGAAGTGCATTAAGAAAAGTATTGGAACTGTGATGCGGGGTGGGGTGTCTGAGCATAGAGGCGGGGTTAAAGGCATGACTAAAAAACAAACAAAATATTCTGAAACTTTTTTGGGTATTTCACCCTCGGGTAACTACACATATAATAAGGCACTGCTTAAATGAAAAATAGAGTTAAGTTAATCAGTGGGAAATGTACTATAGTACATTATGAAACCTCTACTAGTTAATACAATGCAGAAGTCTGTGACTGTACACAGAGAGCCACGGAATTGAATCCTGGCCGATGTAGAGGAGAATAATAACTTGTTTATGTTTAGGGCTTCGAGGTCCCGGTCTGTGATGGAAAGAATAGTGAATATGTAAGTCATTATTTTAAACTTGTGTTACACAAAGTATAAGATGGACTGCTACAAAATGTGCAAAGAGATTTAAGATAAAGTGCTTTCAAAAGATAGAGGTTAGTAATACCTATACTGTACATTGTGCATTTTTTATAACTGTCCATTAAAAGTATAACATTCACATCTCAGCTGGTAACTCTCTTACATTAGTACTCAAAAAGAATAAATCTGTGTCATTAGGAAGCTTCAAGTGCTTCCATCAATTAAAGCCTCTGCCAGCTTCCAAGCACACTTTACATTTACAGATTAACTAGTTAGGAACATTTTCATTTCTTTCAGGTAGCAGGCATCCTGGCAAGCAGGTTTGTTTAGCACAGGAAACTCCCTTACACTTCAGCTGAAGCATTTCGAACTGTCTGAATTAACTGTCTGGGGATGGTTCTATTGCCACATAAAGCAGGGGGACTGCTTTTCTTTCATTAGAGAAGTATGGTCACATCTTGCCCCTCAGATTCCCCGCTCCCACTTTGACCACTACGCCAAGGGCATATTCTACCAAAAGCCAACTTTGGGCACAGCAGGGAAATGGAATCCCGTTTCTTAGTCTCACTAGAGAATAGAGATATGTTTCACCTCTTGTTAATAAAATAGAAGGGAAAGGACCAGGGAACAAAATTAGGCCTGGGCACCGAAAGAAAAAGTGGCCCAAATTCGTGGATAATGACCTTTCATGACACATTGCTTAGGATTGGGAGTACTTTTAGAAAAAAGCTCTGATAAATTAAGATTTCTAAATTCGTGGGGTCAGTAGCATTGGCCAAGACTAGATACATCATTATTCCACTGCAACTAGCCCACAGATCACCTCACCTAATCTTTGGTCTATACACTACTTCGGGTGCCAGAATTTGTTAGTCACCTATTGGTCCCTTAGTCTGTGCTCTCTCCCAAAAAGATCCCTGACTGTCCTGCATTATATCAGCCCATGAGTCAGAGAACCAAGCACATCGTTTGTGTCTGGAGGCTTTTGTTCACCCTCTAGCATTCTTATCCTCTCTGCTCTACTTTTCCTTTCTTCCTCTCTTGATTTCTTTTTCCAATATTTGTGTCATTCTTCCCCACTCTGCTCTCTCACTTCTCCATTTGTCTTGCTCCATATTACTCTCCTCGCTGAATCCATTTTGTTGCTCTCCTGTAAGATCTGTTTTTTTTTTGCAGAGTTTTATATAGCGCGAACTAGACCCGAACCGAATCAGGTATCAGAGCGCTTTACATAGCACCAGTTACGTTACACGTTCATTTAAAAAAAAAAATAATTAGGCACGGGGAGATTAAGTGATTTGCCCAGAATCACAGGAGGTTTTTGGCGTCGTTACCGAGACTCGAACCAAGGGACATATTATCAACGGGGTTTATCTCCGCTTTTTTGGCTTTAAAAGCCAAGAAAGCGGAGATAAAATTATCTCCCTATTACCAGCTGTCGCTAACACCAGTTAGTGACAGCTAGTAGGAGATAGCGCCCATCTTGGGCCCCACTTTGCATGTCAGTGATATTTATCACTAATGACATGCAAAGTGGGCGTGCCAAGATGTTAGCGAGTGGAAACAGTCACTAACATCGCTATCTCCTATTACCAACTTTTGGAAATATTCGCGCTAAGCGCGAATATCTCCAAAAACTAACACCTGCCCTGAGCAGTTCTTAGCCATGTTATCCAATGGGAGGTGGATAACATGGCTAAGAGCATTAGCTCGGTAATGCATGAATATCGCTGACTTTTCAGCGATATTCATGCATTGCGGCCGTTTTTTATCGCATTTGCGATGAACCTTGATAATAGCAAGGTTTATCTGCGATAATTTCTGACGATGCTTAGCGTTAAAAAAATTGTTGCTAAGCATCGTTAGCGATAAATATCGCTTAACGTTGGTAATATGCCCCCAAGTTCCCCAGGTCCGAGGTCGAGCGCCTTAGCCGTTAGTCCAACTTCCTTTCCTTTGTCATTTTATCCCACAATTAACGTTTTTCACCATGTTTTTTTTTTTTGGTGTTGTCAAAAACATTTTTCTTTTTGCTCATTCTGGTAGTTTGCATTGTTTTTTATTTTCGTTCAGTGGTGAACAGGAGTGCACTCCCAGTTTTTAAGGTGACAATGTGGTAACGGGCACCTGGGGCTCATCTCTCTGTTGCTGGAGACAAAAGTAGAGCCTCTTATATAGCCACCCCTTATAATCTGTTTCCCTGCGCAGGCCCGTTTCACCCCACCCCACCCCACCCACCCCCATCTAGCTGTGATGTTCAAAAAGAGCACATCTTCTCCCAGTGGCCTCACTGTCAGGCTGAGCGACTAGGGAGGGGGGGGGGGGGGGCCACCACATGCTGTGCCTGCTCAGTTTGGCCCATTGTCCTACTGTGTAGGACAATGACCCAGCCATTATCTGTACTTAGTTATAATGAGTTCCAATCTTCCCTCTAAAGCTGCAGCAGCCTTTAGGGTGAAGCACCAGCGGTAAAGCTGGCCCAAGCAAATGTGATTTTATCTACATCTCAAACAAACAAAAACACGGCCCACCAGCTGACCTTAGCCTCAGACCCCTTGGGCAATGGCCCATTGACCGTACTGCCAATCTGATGCTGGAAGGGACCCACGCTTGCAAGAGAAGAGAAATTGAAACCACGTGACTGAATACAAAGATTTGCCTCGAATACAGATGTCAAAGAAAAGAAATTAGCCCACACCCTGTTATCAGAGGAGAAAGATGTTGCCTCTGGTACTTAACTTAGTTCGCTGCTAGGTCTGAAGAGATCTTACTCTGTGAAGGTACTCGTCAATGCACTCTATCCAGGCAAGCCCTGCACTGTCTTGACACAGGCTCACTGTACTTTTTCCCCTGGCAGAGGGGCATGGGCACAGCTGTGGGACTGCCTGCGTGCACTAGTTCACGTAGTCGACTTTCCTCAAAAGCCAGACAGTATAAACACCCACAGCCCGCGCCTGGGCTTGTGAACCTGGGTCAGTAGCACTGAGCCGTGGCCCCTCCCCTGTCACACCCAGCCTGCCAATAGCTACTGTCAGAGGCGTCCGAGCCCCCCTGAGCCTGGGACCGCTGTTCCCTCCCACAGCCGGCTATATAGAGCCCGTGCCAGGTTCAGCCTTGTGCTGAGCCCTGCTGGAGGACGCGGCTGTTCAGGGCCTGGGGCTGCCTCAAGTGATCGCTTCCGCTCCGCCCGCCCTTGTTTCTGCAACAGGAGGAGACCCCGGGCACGAGGTGCTTTCGGGACACACGGCTGGTGCTGCCGACAGAGGAACACAGATTCGGGCCCCAGGAGAGGCAGAGGGAGCCGGGCTCAGCCTGCTGACGCACTCATGGCGCTGCACCGCCTGGCACTGCTGCTGCTGGCGCTGGGGGCTCTCGGCCTGGGACAGTCACCTGCACCGCTCACCCCCGAAGGCAGCGACGCACCGGACACCCAGACTACAGGTGAGGAGAACCCTGAGGCGCGCAACAGGTCTGTGCGCAGCGCCCATCACTGTGGACAGCCTCGGCCTCTCCCCCGTCTTGTTTCCTCCGCAGCGGACAACGCTGGAGACAGGTACCCAGTGGCGTAGCTATCAATGGCGCAGAATGTGCATCGGCACCGGGGCCCAGAGTCCTGGAGAGGGGGCGGGGGGCAATCCAAACTATTGCTGTATTTTACAAGCTAAAAAGAAATTAGGGTGCCCATTTTACCAGCTTGCATTGGGTCCCATCACAGCCTCTCTACGCCACTGCAGGTATCACGTCTCCGCTATGTCACAAATGTCACTCAGTTCAGCGTAACCTGCGCAACGGACTGTGCGGGCAGCACGGTCGTTCCCTCTCCCGTGCCGCCCCCACACCCGTGTGTCTGCGCAGCTCTCGCCAGCAGGGGTGGCTGCCGGGTCGACTGCGCGTGTCCCCCCACCAGAAGGGCATCACTGGGCACAGCTGTCACCCGCACCCCTTGTGGCCCCCACCTCGGGGTGTTGTAAAGCGGGCTTGCTTCACTTTGTTTATTTATTTATTTATTTATTTATTTATTTATTTATGCGATTTTATATAGCGCGGACTTTACCCGAAGGTGTCAGAGCGCTTCACAAAAGGAACAGTAATGATACATGAGGAGACAAATTACAAGTGAACACATTACAAAAGCAAACGTTAAGTTACATGAATCAAAGCGGTCGCCGCCTCTTCCCCCATGTGTTCCCAGCCTTGGGGTACCTGCTCTGCGGGCATTAGAGTAAACGCACGGCGTAATGAAACTCGAGGGGGCCCCCATGCAAGGTGCGTGGAGGGCCCCCCTCCGAGCTCAATCAGGGGCTCTTCGTGCAAAAGTACTGTGCTGAGAAGGGCCCTGGAGCTTGCCCCCCCTCACTCTTCCCACCCTTCTTCCCCCCCACCGCAGGGGCTGCGAGGGCCTGTGTTGAGTCGACAGCGTCAGTCTCCCCAGGACCAGAGCATAGTTATTTGCTTACTTGCCTTGCAACTTTAGGGAGACAAAAAAGGGTAGTGGTGTGAATCAGAATTAGGGGCCGGAGATTAAATAATTTGGAACGTATGTATCTGTATTACAAGATCATATTAACATAATTATCCGTGTGTTTCATTTGTAAACAACGTAAGTGCTGGGCTCTTCCTGGAGGCCATGGCAGCCTGCACCACCCATTGCTCCTGCCAGCGCTGCCAATGACAGTGCCATCACAAGTGATACAATTCAGGCAATTTTTTATGTAGTTTGACCTATTAAACACACTTCTGATCATCTTAAACTTAAAAAGACAGCGCCACAACTGGTGGATTGTCACTAAAGCCGGGCTGACAATAAAGTCCGGTGCCGAGGACCGGAAACCATCAACTCAAATGAGGCACTCTCCCCCTTAACGTTGTAAACTAAGATGAGGGGTCTGAAGCAGATCACCACGTGTCCAGTCGCCTTGAGGCTTGTTTGACTAGTTGGCACTCAATACTTTCTCTGCCAGCGCTATTATAGATCTTTTCCAATCCCTCGAGGAATACGTTGAGCGTCACCAGGAACTTTGACCCTCTTGCTAGGTCCCCTTATTCTTGCAAGAGTGTATTTTTGATCAAATCGCCTGAATTTTCGACCGATTTGCATTTCAGTGGTGAGAAGAAGTGTCACCTCACTGGTATTCTCTGTAATTCTCAGTGACAGGGATTCTAAGACACTGCAACTTCGTGCACAGCTGCTGGCGTCGTGGGCTAGGGGGCAGGGTAGCAAGTGAGCTCTGGGGGAGACGGGGAAATGTCATGCTTTATTTCCCCCATTGCCTCCACCTGCATTAATCACATTAGCAAACACAGCCTGGCCAATAGCAGACGACATTTCTATAAATATTTTCTTTTTTTTTGTTCATACTAAAGCTACTGCATTCAGTTTTAAAACGCCCAAAATTCCTTTCCTCCACGCGCGTGGCTCCAATAAGTGTGGCCGGGAGAGTCTGTGAAGGCCGCCAACCAACTGTCGGTGACCCTTTGTAATGACAAATGGGAATGTATGTAAAGCGCTCTGAAAGAGCCCCTTAAAGCGGATATGTCCAGTACGGCCGCCATAAAAGTCGAAGCGCTCCTCCAGGGTGGGGGCGTTAGCCTCCTGGTAGCCTCGTAAAAAGTAATCCTTCTTCGCGACTGCCAGAACTTTCTAGTACAGTCAGTGCTTTCTCATAACTGGACGCTTTTATTTCTATTTCCTTTTTGGGGCGTGTTCCAAGTTCGCCCTTCACTCTTAAATCGTCAGTTTTACGAGCGTATTTGGTGATTAATTATTAATGAAACACGTCCAAGTGTTAGATTTTTTGCAGGCTAGTCTTCCCGTTAGAAAATGTTAACTCCCTAGTTTTTGTTAACCAAGAGAAGTGGGCTGAAGAATGAATGAACTTAAATGTTAGAAACAATAGGGGCTGACGATAATATGCGAAACGATGTGCTCAAACACTTAGAAAGTTGAAGGGGTTACTTGTGCTTCGAGGCTTGGCTTCTTGTCTGGCACCCAGTCAGTGTGTTTCTGGGCAAATCGCGTTATTTTTAGTTTTTTACAGAACTGTGTCGCTTTATCCCTTTGCTCAGAATCGAACTGTCTAGTATTCTGCAATAAATTCACCCCCCCCCCCCCCATCACACCCTGGTTTATGCACTCTGGTTTCAGCGCTCCTTCATACTCTGCCTGCATCACCGCTTGTCCGAGTCCTTCTATTGCTGCCATGAAAAGTTCTCTGTAAGACGCACTGATGTTCACTGACGCCTTGCTCATTATATAGCACTTACATAAAGCAAATACCAAATCGAAACATTCCATTCCTTTACAGTTCAATTAGTTGGCCAACTTTCTCCATGTTGGACATAAAACACGGCAGGAAAGACACCGAGAAACTCAACTGCACTTTGTATTTTACCTCAGCAAAAAAACAACTGAGAACACGTCAACCCTTTGCAAAAAGTTTGGGGTTAGTATAACGTGGTTAGAGTATTTCTCCCCCGAGATTTTATGTTCTTTTTTTCACTACAGTTACTGAATCATGTGGCCGACGACCGGTTATTTCCCTCGGCTCTGAATGTACGTTCTCGCACTTTCTCCAGACAGTGAGCTCAGCCCCAACCCTGTTTGTTTTACGCATTCCTTGTGGCCGAGTGAACTCGCAGGCCGCACTGGGGAGTGCATTGTCTCACGCAGCATCGTTCTGCTTGAAAGATTATCTCCAGGGTTTCATTTCTCGTCTCATTTGAACGTGGGTGTGTTTCCTCCCCGTTGTATGCCTGTCCAGTTGAAAAAAAATATAGTATGGTATAGCGTTGTGCGTTGAACAGTTCCCTGTTATCATTACCCAATCAGCAAGGGAACTCTTTGCTTAAAAGGATGAAAGGCCAAGTCGCCTTTTTTCAGAAATAAAACGTGCAACTAGAAGAAAACATGCTCAATAGAAAACGTAACTCGCCGAGTTATCTTCATCACTGTTATCTCAAACATACTCAATGGTAAAATTGTCCAGCGTTTGTAAATTACGTTTACTTCATCCTTTGAGCTTCTTTCAAGACATTCCCCCAACCCCAATTTTTAGCAAATATCGGAGGGGGGGGGGGGGGGGGATTGGGGTGGGAGATAAATGTATTCACCCAGGATCGCACAGTCTAGTCAAAGAGGGAAGCCAGGATTAAAATCCAGAATTCCTGGCACCATGATCAAACAAACCATCAATCAAACAGTATTTGTAAAGTGCAACACTGTCACCCTAAGGCAGAGGTCTTCAAACTTTTGGATGCAGAGACCCCCCTGCCAACATTTTCAAGCGTAAGGACCGCCTCCTGGCAAAAATTTCTAAACCTCTAGGTTATGAGGATGGTGAGGACCAAATTATGCGACAGGCTTGACTAAATTGTGTGAGTAGAAAATGTAAATAATGTTCTGTGATGCTGCATATTTTGGGGTAGCATTGCTTTATTATTTAGAATTTTTTTAAACACAGTAATACTGAGGAAAGATTTCACCCCATCAGTACCAGTTTATAACCAAAATACAGAAATTAACATCAGAAAGATGTCTAGTCAACCTCTGTGAAGGGCCTCCCAATCCGCAGGAATACGCGCTGCCACATTAGAAGCTCACCTGGCCATGGCCGGGAGCAGCAAGGGTGCATTCAAACCGTGGCGGTCTTGTGCAGAGTTAAGCAGTTTACCCATGCCCCTTTCCTCTCACCCCCTTCCTTCCACTTCCTTCCATCCCTCTCTTCTCTCCTCTCCCGTCCCCGGATCCCTCTCTCACATTGCAGGCAGATGGTTATTAGCCCCAGGACACCTTTTGGTAACAGTAGCGCACTACAATGTAAATAATAAGCAGAAGCAGGGTATCCACTAGACCCGAAATTCGGGGGGGTGGGGGTTAACACTCCCAGCCAGGGCTTGTCCAAGCACTGTTAGCATACGGTGCAACAGTCTTTCCACCTTCTCCATGAATTCCCTCACTACCACTCACCAACAATACACCTCATCTCTCTATAGCACCTGTCTGACAAACATTTCATTTCTTTATAGCGCTACTCATAGTTTACTCACACTCAGTTCTGTGATGTGCATGGTACATCTTCTTTGTACCAGGCACTTTAACCTTCTGCACTGTGTGGGTGACAAGAGTGCCCATGTGACTGCACGGTGAGCAATGCAACAGTGTGAGAGTAGGGTAAAAGGAGTGACTGCAGGGTGAGTGAGGTGACCATATGAATTTGGGTTCGGCGGTAAGTGCAGAGTGGGACGAATTAGTGCATGGTTAGTGATGGCCTTGTTTGAGTTAGCTTCAGATTGAGCAGTAAGGGGGGGACAGGTGAGTGAAGTGTCACATGAGTGCATGGTAAGAAGTGTGCTCGTGTGACTGCAGGGTGAGGTACAGAGTGAACAATGCAAGCACATTTTTAGTGCAGTGATCACTGAGAGCAGGGTGAGCGGGTGAATGGTGTGAGTGCAAGGTGATTGGTGTGAGTGCAGGATGAGCGAGTAAATGATGAGAGTGCATGGCGATCAGTGTGAGTGCATTGTGATCAGTGTGAGAGCATTATGATCACTGTGAGTGCAGGGTGAGCGGGTGAATGGTGTGAGTGCATGGTGATTGGTATGAGTGCAGGGTGAGCGAGTGAATGATGCGAGTGAATGGCGATCAGTGTGAGTTCATTGTGATCAGTGTGAGTGTATTGTGATCGCTGGGAGTGCAGGGTGAACGTGAAAGTGAAGGCGAGAATGGAAGTGAGTAGTCTGAAAGCAGGGTCCATTCCCAGAAACTTGAAGCGTAGGGTTTCAGATATAAGTTACACCATTGCTATAATGGCATTAATCAGGGTTCGAGGGTGGAGAAAATAAAGAATGTGCTGATCCTGCAACAAACTTCCAGTCTAATGATTAGGGTTACCAGCTCATTATTTTAATGGCCCAGAAATAAGCAGTCACCTACAGCTGTATTTTTTGCACTTATCTGTGAATACTTAGAACAGCAAATATAAATAGAAAGCACTTTTAATTGTGTTCTAGGGATGCCTCAATGATCCATGACTAATAATTAAAGAGAATAAAGACAGAAAAGTCACATAACTAATTAATACATACTTTTTAATTTATAACTCAATTTAGTGTCAAGAGCAGGTCTCTGCAGGATCTTTAAACAACACATAGCAGGCATGTTTCTTTTAGCAACCCTACTGTATATTTCTTTTCATTAAATGCATTCTCACACTACAGCAGTAAGTGTAAAAATACAAATGTAAGGAATAGGCAGAGTGGGGGCCCAGGGGGGATCACATTTAATGAGTGTCTGCCGTCTTAAAAGCGATCATGATATAACTTAATTCCCAATGCAGGTGAGGCACTTTTCAGCTCTCAGATAACAGCGGTCGCCGCACAGCTGGCGTCAATGTGTGCCACTCATTTACTAACACTTCGCCCCCACGCGCGCAGGCTGTGGATGGCTCCAATTCAGGATTCAATCAACAAGCATTAGTGGTACATAAACAGACTGTGATATCACTTCCTGAGTTTCCACTCATAGATCATGTGCACTTTTGTTTCACCTCAAACTCGATCTTCATTTAGAATGCAGAAATACATGCAGTCATTTCTTCTTTAAAAAACTATCCCCCGAAATCGCATTTCTTTGTCTGCTCCTAGCCATCCCCTCACCACCACTTCCTGCTGGTCAATTTAACTCCATCACCCCTAAAGCATAGTTTAATGTGAGCGTGTTTAGCTTCGGCGCCTCGCTATGCCTTCCCCACCCATCACTGCTTGTAAGGTGGCTGTTCTGTGTTTAAAAAAAGAGAAAGGCGCTGCTTTTCAAACGCTTCAGCAGGTCTTTAAAGACCATTAGCATATTTACATGCCTTTGTTAACTGATTACCAAAGCTTAGTTTTTTTATGGTTCCAGTACCCCCTGGGCCCTGGAACCATAAAAAGACTAAGCTTTGGTAATCAGTTAACAAAGGCATGTAAATATGCTAATGGTCTTTAAAGACCTGTGAAAAACTCGGGCCAGAGATAAGACTCCAGACACTGCCCAGCTGAGGCCCCAGAAGCGCGAACTGCACTGCAGCAGCCCAGGCTGAGACACAGGAAGGGGGAGGAGGGGGGCTGAAGAGCCCTGGAGGCCAGGGCAGAAGTGACACTGTGAAGGCGCGACCCCCTTTGCATCGCTCCATGGCCCCCCTGGGGGTCGCGCCCCACAGTTTGAAGACCCCTGCCCTAAGGGTATCTAGGCCTCAGTTGAAGAGCCAGGTCTTGCTTGAGTTTCTTTCTGAAGTCTGCCAGTGAGGAGGTTGTACGGAGCTGGAGAGGAAGGTTGTTCAAGGTCTTGGCAGCGGGAGCGGTCACTGTTGTTGCTGCAACAGATGTGGAGGGTGTGTGGGAGGGGGAGTAAAGAGGAGCGAAAGTGTCTCGCGGGATAGTGGAAGTACAGTCGATAGTTGATGTAGGCAACGTCCTAAGACATGGAAGGCTTTGTAGGTGTGCATAAGGATCTTGACTGGCACCTCTTCTGGATGGGGAGCCAGTGGAGGTCTCTCAGGTGGGGGGCGAAGGGGGTTTGTTTGGGGAGCTCTAGGATGAGTCTGGCTGCAGCATTCTGTATCATCTGGAGTCTTCTGAGGAGATGGGTGGAGATGCCCGCTTATAGGGTGTTGCCGTAGTGGAGGCGACTGGTGATGAGGGACCGAGTGACAGTCTTTCTGGTGATGATTGGGATGCGAAGTATGTGGAAGCAGGAGAAGGTGACTGCTGACTTGCTATTTCATGGCCAGTTGGCTGTCGAGGAAGATGCCGAGGTTGTGTGCATGGTCGTTCGTGTGTGTGTGTAGGTCCTAGTTCTTCCGACCACCTGCTGTTGTCCCTTGCAGAGGTGTTCTTCCCAAAGATCAGTACTTCAGTTTTGTCGGAGTTGAGTTGGAGGCCGCCGTCTCTCATCCATTTGTCTACGTTGGCCATGGCGATGCAGAAGTTGGTTTTGGTTTTGTAGGGGTCCTCAGTGAGTGAGAGAATCAGTTGGGTGTCATCTGCGTAGAAGATTATGTTGAGTCCGTGTGATCTAACGATGTCTGCGAAAGGGATCATGTGGGTGTTGAACAGGGTGGGGCTCAGGGATGACCCTTGTGGTATACAGCATATGATGTCTTTGGGTGCAGAGGTGAAGGGAGGCATTCAGATGCTCTGTGTGCATCTTGTAAGGCAGGAGGCAATCAACTTGAGGGTGGTTTGCTATATGCCTATGTTGTTGAGTCTTATGATGGTGTTGTGGGAGACAGTGTTGAATGCTGCGGAGAGGTCAAGGAGAATCAGGGCCACAGTTTCTCCGTAGTCGAGGAGTGCTCTTATGTAATCTATGGTGGCAATCAGCGCAGTCTCTGTGCTGTGGTTGGCACAAAATCCTGATTGAGAGGCATACAGTAGGTAGTTTTATCCCAGGAATTTAGTGAGCTGCTGGTTTTGTGGCTTTGTTGAGTACTTTGGCCGGGAATGGGAGCAGGGAGATCGGACAATAATTTTTTTAATCACTGGGGTTGGCCAAGGCTTTCTTTAGGATTGGTCTGACATCTTTATGTTTCTATCTATGCTGGAAGGTTGCTGTGGGGATGGAGGTGTTGAGAATGCTGGTGAGTTGCATGCTGATTCATTTCGCTGCAAGGTTGTAGAGGTGGTGGGGGTAGGGGTCGGTGGGTAGCCCGCAGTGTATGGAAGACATGATGGCTGACGTGGTCAGGGCAGTGAGTGAAGACCAGGTGATAATGGTTTGGCTGATGCTCACTGATTGGTTGAGGTCGTTGGTGTTGAGGGTGGTGGGTTGGAGGTTGAAATTGTTGTAGATGTTGGTGATCTTGCTATAGAAGTAGTCTGAAAGGGTGTAGCAGAATGCTTGGGAGCGGTGGATGATGTTTTCTATGGCTGCCATGTTGGAGAATTACTTGACTATTTTGAAGAGTTCCTTTGTGTTGTTGGCCATGGAGTCGATGCAGGTGGTGATGGCTGTTTTCTTGGCTTCATTGATGGGCCGGTGATAGTTTCTGATGGCTGTTTTCTGATCTTCTCTGTTGGTGGGGTTCTTCATGGCACACCATTGTTTCTGTAGTTGTTGGCAGTTGTGCTTGGTGTTTCTGAGTTCTGGGGTATACCAACTAGCATGTTTGGGGGTCTTGTTATATTTTGTAGGTTTCAGTCGGCACTGTCGGTGATCGAGGTGGCGAACATCTGGACAGCCTGGTCGAGGTCTGTTGAGGCCTCGGGTTGGGAGGTGGTGATGGCCTGTGCCCACTGAGTTTCAGTAACCTTGTCCCAGCTGTGTGGGAGGCGATCTGCTGCTTGGTGATGTCGTGCTGGGTGTCGGTGATGGTGAAGTGTGTGATGGTGTGGTCAGTCCAGGTGAGGTCTGTGATTTGACTGAAATTGATTCTGTCGTTGGAGGTGAAAATGGGGTTGAGTGTATGTCTGGCTTTGTGTTTGGGTTTGATGACCAGTTGGGTGAGGTTGATATAGTTCAGACTGTCCAGGAGTGCGACGGAGGTGGTGTTGTTGGAGTCGTTGATGTGGAAGTTGAGGTTGCCAAGTAGGACGTTGTGGTGCAAGTTGATTGCAAGGGGCAGAAAAGGTTGGGGATGGCCTTCCAGATTGTTGCATGGGGTCCCAGGGGTCTATAGGTGAGGGTGCCTCCTATTGTGGTCTTCGCGTCAGTTTGAAGTAGGAACTTGAGGTGGTCCATGAGAGACATGGAGTCGTCATTGGTGATAGTGCATCTGATGATTTCCTTGAAGATGATGGTGATGCCTCCACCTTGTTTGTTGGTGCGGTCTTGGTGTATCATCTTTTAGCCTTTGGTATTGGCAGTGCAGGTTGAGGATGGGTTGAGCCAAGTTTTTGTAATAAAGGCAATGTTCGTGGAGAGGGTGGTGATGAAGTCCCAGATTTCTGTGGTGTGTTTGCTGAGTGAGCGGGCGTTGAGTAGGATACAAAGGAGCGGATGCAGGGTATTGTTGGTCTTGATGGCAGGAGTGGTGTGAGCTCTTTCTTACGTTGTGTTGCAGGAGAAGTAGCAGTGCCAGCCGGTGAAGGGTCCTTTGGTGGATCATGGGTGGAGGACACGCAGCTGTTGTGTCTCCAGCCGGGGTCCAGGAGTTCCTTGGCAGTATACTGTCAGGTGGCGGGACCGCCAGCGGTCCTGGTGCTAGGTTGGTAGGGCGCCCACTGCATATGTCCGCTGCGTGGCCATGAGGCGGCAACCATTAGTGGTCCTGCTGGGTGGTCCTAGTGTTCCTGGGTGCCGGGCAAGGACCTGGAATGATCACCGCAGTGACAGGGCAGCCGGCAGCGCAGGGTTAGCGGGCAGCACTGGAGAGCAGCAGCACAGGGGGAGTGGCAGTGCAGGGACGGACAGCAGGCAGAGCCAGGGCAGGGGGAGCGGTGACTCAGGGGGAGTAGCGGCACAGGGAGAGCGGAAGTGCTTGGACAGCAGGCAGCTCTGGGGCAAGGGGCGGCTGCACAGGGGGAGTGAGAAGTATCAGTCCGGGCTCTCATTTCAGTAGCGGAGGTTGCTGGGAAGTGTAGTTTCCAGGCTGGATGTTCAGGAAGTGTTCTGAAACGCAGGCTGTCATCGTTGGCGTCCGGCTATAAGGCCGGGAGTGGGGAGGGGTGGGGGGTCAACCAAAAACGTGAGGTACCAGTCTGGGCTCTCTTTTCAGTGGTGAAGGCTGCTGGGAAGTGCAGTTTCCAGGCTGGAAGGTCAGGAAGTGTCCTGTTCGACTGAGAACACCCACATTGTACCCTTCATGCCAGCTGGATCGCACCCAGTCTGAAATGTGGAGAAATACAATCTTCTTCTGTTTTTTTCCTTCTGACTGCTAGAGCCAAGTTTAAAATGATGTGGAGGAGGAAGCTTCAAAAACCGCCAATGGTAATTCATCATGAAAGTGTGCTTGGCTGCCTTTTGCTTTTTATTTGGCTTTTCAAGGGTGATTCCAGCTTATTTGGCACAGCTCATAAAAAAAGGAGACTAATGGTGCAAAGCACAATACAAAATATATCTGTTTACCGTTAAAACGTCCTCTGCTGGCAGTTTTCCCTGGTGCATTATGGATTAGGTCGACCACATAAGTTTCTGGACAAAAGGCTACCGAGAAACGACTACAAAACTGGCTTGCTCTGCCTCGAGTGGAAGGTAGCGAGGAGCGCAGAGGGATTTTTCGAAGACGTGGCTCGTACACACGAGTAACGTGGTTATCAAACTGGTAATACGAGGCCTAAGCTCGCAGCGAGCTCTAAACTGCCCATCCTTGACCACTATGCAGGGCATTCCTTCAGTGAGCACACCCTTAATGACCTGAAAGTTAACCAATATGTCTGGGTTGATTTTGCTTGAGTCCTAAAACATTTTTATGTCTACAACGAGGAAAAAAAGATGTTTTTTATTTATAGTGCACACACAAGATCAAGCATTTAACTTGTGTTGCATCAGAGTACTTTGGTAATGCAAAATAGTATTTCATGCAGAGCAATGCAGCAAAAGCCTAACAGTAGGTTAACTAATACACCAAGTAGACAATTCCGTGCAAGAGAGGCTGTGATTTAGTCTTAGGGGTGGGGCCAAAGGCAAATGTATTTATATATTAACAAGTCGGTAACTGTAGGTCAGTCGATAGCGGCGCTGCAAATACAGACCTAAAAGGCAGAGGTGTCAGAAAATGCTAGCATTGTGGGGGATAATTTCTATTTTTACAGTTGCCCATGTTATATATTCTTGCTGCTGATGGTGCGTATTCGCCATTTGTCACGGTTTTATGACGTCAAATGACCGAGACGCGCACCGACACGCACTCTAAATTCCTCTTCCTTTCACTGTAATTAAAGCTGGTTTGAAACGAATGCAAAGTCACTATTTAGTTAACGGAATTTGTTAATTAGGGAATTTATCGGAAACGGTCTCCATCACGTCCTCACTCAGTATTACCAGATTGAGCCCCGGGCCTATGTCCCCTGCTGGGTTAATACAATGTTGTCGCCTCCCCCCAACCAATCCCCCACCCTAGCTCATTCGAACCTTTGAAGTGAGTGTACTCTGCCACCTATCAAGTTAGTTCGGGGTGTGAACAGCTGCACTTTGTTTGGCTTTCGTCAACAATAGTTGAATCTAATGTTTACTGATTGGGTTACCGACAGAGGTCACTCATACTGTGAAATGGATAGTCAGCTAACTGGCGTGCAGAATCACACAGGACGGTCACTTTGACTCTCAACATCCTTACACTTTTGTCTCTTTCCAGTAATCTAACAGGACATGTTCTTGTTGCTGCTGGTTTTCTCACATTGTCCGTGTGCATGTTTTTTTACTCAGTGAGGAGTCAATTAATATATGCTCTGTTTCTAGGGATCCAGTGCTTTATGCGTGTCTTTGAATTTATATATAGCACAGTCTTAGCTAGAGAGTGACCTGTTAGCTATTCAAGATTGTCTAGAGCGACAGTGGTGAAAGGCCAATGAAGTAATCACTTCTGTGATTGGCTGGGTACTCTGTCAGACTTGGGTGGTGGAGTCTTTTTTGTGATGAGACGGGTGGACACTCAGAGTTGGGTGGAGGACTCTCTTTTGTGGCTGGCCAATATGAGAGCAGTGGGCATCGGATCTGGGCATCACATCTGTAGTTGTTTCAGATGAGTGGTGAGAGCTGGAGACTTTTTAAAAATGTTTATGATTGACCAGCTGAAAAGTGTTTGTTGATTGGAGTTGTCGTTTCTATAGCTGACCATTCTGGGGAGTGGAAATTGATTGGAGGAATCATTTAGTTAGCTGTGCAGACTCGTTTCTTATGAAGTTTGCCTGTTGGGATTGTGAGAATTGACTGAAGGCTTCTCCACTGTGATTAGCATGGGTTTCCAGTGAGCGTTGGATGGAGCTGTATCTTCTGAAATCATTCATGTAGATGGTAGGAATTGATCTGGTATTGGGAGTTGGATGGGGGAGTATTGTCTGTAGCTGGCCTGGAAAGGAGGTTATCGTTGGTTGGTGAAGTCTCCTCTATAGTGGACCTCAGTTAGTGATCAAAGTTGGATAAAGGAGTCTCTTATGTAGTTGGCTTGGAGTTGGTGGATGGGGTTGGATGAAAGAGCGTCTTCTGTAGCAGGCATGGATGGGAAGTCAGAGTTGAATGTTAAAGTTTCCTCCATAGTTGGCCTGAGTGAGCAGTCAGAGTTGAATGGAGGAGTCTCTTATGCAATTGTCCTGGGGTTTCTTTTTTTTGCTTAGCCTCTCTGGCTGGTGGTATTTGAATGGTGGCATCTGGTCTGTGGTGGGCACAGCTCTGCTGCGGGAATTGAGTCCAGGGCTCTAGTCATCATTTTCCTCAGATGATCTTGGAATCTGAGGTAATGTGCTATAACTCTTCTGCTCATTTGCAAGTGTTTAGTTATTCAGCTATGGATTTTCTACGTTTTAATAGCACAATCATATCTCCAGTTAGAGTATATCCTATTCTCCCAAACAATTTTAAATCAAGTTAGTGTAATGAAGATCCAAACATGTAAACCAATAGAGATTCAGTCCCAAAGGTGCACAATGGAAATTTTGTAAATAAACTTGACAATCAAAATCTTGATTGTCACCTATAATTGAAGATTTCTATGTAAACTTTTAGCTCCTCATGGCAGTAGAGTAAAAATATGGATTACGCAGATGCAAACTCTGCAGAACTATTACAACGATTATCAAGTAATACAAAATATCTTCTAGTTGTTTAAATCTTTGGCATTATGTGATTTTTGTTTTACAAAAATATGTGGTCTGACCTAAATCCCTGTTTCTTCTCACGCTGTGATTTTATTAAATGCATGTGCAGTGGCTGGGAGAGGCGCCCAAAACTGTAATTGAGACAGTGTTGCCACGTAGGAAAAGCCAGGCATAGCTACTTTGTGATTACAGAGTTGTTTGTTGCCCATTTTTTCTGGAAGCTAAACTTTTTAACCCCTGCATCCTATCACATGATCTGTCTAAACGAATCCTAGCGCCAGAATGTCCTCCCTCCATCCAGCCCCAGTGGATGGGAAGAAGCTCAGCAGAGCTGCCAAGTTTTCAGTTTGCGTATGCGTGACATTCCCATATTTTCAGTATATATATGTGTGACATTTCGATGGTTTATGTGTGACAATTTGAGTGACAGTTAATTGCGAGAAGAAAAAAGCAATCAGGAGCATTCAGTTAGATGCATTTCAGAAATGACTACTTTGTGCTCAATGAAGGAATGCTTTTAAACCTTTAACAACACTTCTAAAGAGCTTACGTGAGAACACAAATCTAACACCGAAGTGGTCTCCCTTCGAAGACAGACAATAGAAGTCTAACCTCGGCTAGGCCAAATAAATGAATGCAAACATTGTGTACCAAATAAAGACTCCAAAAGGTCGCTTTTACTGCTCGTGAATGTAATGTGAACGCAGTTCACAAGGTTTTACCTGTGGGAAGCAGGTTCTAGAGGGTGGGCTAGGTGGGCCAGGCCCACCCAAACATGAGCCTGGCCCACCCAAACATGAAACTTGGCCCTTGCAGTGACGTCAAGAAGGCCAACAGAAAATGGGCACTATAATTTAAAACGTTCCTCTGAACGTTATTTCCTTCTTCTAGGAGTTGCGTGATTGGGCCTGGGCTCTTTCTCACAGCCCCCCCCCCCTCCGCCCAATCGTGTATCTCCTTTTAGAGAGGTGAGCTGTGTCCCTGCCCACTCGTGCAGGTAGAATAGGGGCCTGGCGAAGGGGGCAAATCCATTCTTTGGCACCCGGTAACCTTTGCGTGCTGCGTGGATATTTTCTCCTCTATTCAGCGCAGGAGAAGAGGTGTTTCTTTATCTTGACTCCTTCGGCCTCTTATCAGATCGGCATGTGAGACTGAGTTCCAACAGAGCAGGTAAGAGAATGTGTGGCTATTCTTTTTTTTTTTTCAAAAACCCTGCAAAGGCCCAGCAAGATACATACTTCATATATGATTCGAGAATGTGTGGCTATTTGTTCATGTGCAGGGCCCAGCAAAACACATACTTTGTGTATGCCATGCATATTTCATGTAAATCATTTTCAAGACTGGCTCTGCCACAAGTGCAAGACAACAGTAAAAATGTCCAGACAACTCTGGTGATTAATTATTCTGCTGGAGAGCAATCTTTTGTCTGTTTGTAGTTTTGAAATGCAGATAAACTGTAGTTTATATGGATAGCTCAGTGGGTTACTGCCTTTGTTACAGAGAGGATTTTGTTACTTGGAAGTTCAGAGGCTGCAGTCCTAACATAGGACAGTGACCTATGAACTGTCATCAAAGAGCTGCATACAAACCTGAATGGTATAATTAGAAGAACTTTTTTTTTGTGTTTTGCGATATAGTTAGAGGGGGAGAGGCTACGGAGAGATGAGGGGCACTGTTGGAGGGTGGTAGCGAGGGAATTTGAGGAGGAGGTCATGGGGAAGGGTTTATGGAGCGAAGAGGGGCACTGGTGGAGGGAGGCAATGAGGGAATCCGAGGAGGTGGTCATGGGGTGTAGGGGAGCTACGGAGATATGAATGGCACTGGTGGAGGGTGGTAGTCTGGGAGTCTGAGGAGGAGGTAATGGAGAGGGGCTTTGGAGAGATGAGAGGCACTGGTAGAGGGTGTCAATGACGTAACCCGAGGAGGTGGTCATGGGGTGTAGGTGGCCTACGGAAAGATTAGGGGCACTGGTGGAGGGTGGTAGTGAGGGAGTCTGAGGAGGACGTCATGAGGGGAAGAGGCTATGGAGAGATGAGGGGCACTGTTGGAGGGTGGCAGTGAGGGAATCCGAGGAGGAGGTCATGAGGGGGAGCAGCTTTGGACAGATGAAGGGCACTGGTGGAGGGTGGTAGTGACAGTCTGAGAGGAGGTCATGAGGGAGAGAGTCTACGGAAAGATGAGAGGTGCTGTTGTAGGGTGGTAGCGAGGGAATCGAGGAGGAGGTCATGGGGAAGCAGTTATTGAGCGCTGAGGGGCACTGGTGGAGGGAGGCAATTGGGGAATCCGAGGAGGTGGTCTTGGGGCATAAGGGGGGCTACGGAGGGATGAGGGGCACTGGTGGAGGGTGGTAGTGTGGGAGTCTGAGGAGGAGATAATGGGGAGGGGATTTTGAGAGATGAGGGGCACTTGATGAGGGTGGTAGTGTGGGAGTCTGAGGAGGAGGTCATGAGGGGAGAGGCTACGGAGAAATGAAGGGCACTGTTGGAGTGTGGTAGGAAAGGTATTTACGGAGAAAGAGGTCAGTGGTGGGGCACCAATAAAGACTTTTGCATCAGTGCTAAAGCTGGCCATGTCATGGCCTTTTTTGTTTTTGTTTATTTAATTAGCAGTCGGGTCATTAGGGCTACTGTGGAACACATCTCAAAGTGTGCTAATTATATTAACCATTCTCTTCAATGTTTTCAGTTTGAGGGTGATTTAACTAATATTTTTTCCGGGAATAATGAAAAAGGAGCCGGATGGTGGCTGATATATGGCTGGGGCCTAAGGTCAGCTGTGAGATAAGTTGCATTAGAGATAAATGGTAGAACATGGATAATCAGACCTGGAAGGGAGTATGTATGCTGCAGAGTCTGGGATCAGGTGGAGGTAGAAATGAAGAGAGATTTTCTCTGAAGGCTGGCAACAAGGGCGGCCGAGTAGTGTTACTTGCCTGACACTCCCACCTTAGAAACCTCCCTTTTACGTCAAAGGAACCTTACATGGGATGCATATAAAAAAGAAAAATGAAACATTTCTGTTTCATTTTTTAAGAGTAGGCCGTGGTCCGTGGGTCCACGGCCTGTATTATTTTCGCATCCATTCACAAAGGGGAAGGGGTCCCTGGTGACCCCTTCCTTTTTCCGAATGGCTTACCACCTACTTGAAGTATGTGGTAAACTGCGAGTTTTTTGGCACTGCAATTGCGATCGCAAAACAATGATACATACAAATGCGGCTCGATATTTGGAAGAGACGCCCGTGGACCTCTACTTCCTAATACCATCTTGCACAATAGCATTTGTACATGCAATCAGGGCACGGGAGGAGTGGTGTGCGGACTCCTGAGTGTGCAAAGACTGTTTGGCCACATGAGCCCCTGGCTGGGCGGCGTCCTGACCAATCACAGCGCTGCTTGCAGCGTTGTGATTAGCTCAGGGTAGGGTGCCTGCTTCCTGTTTCTTTTTAATGAATATTATTAAATTAACCCTCCCCCCGCTCGACCTCCCCGCTTGACCCCATCCAACCCAGGACTCCCTCCACCCCTCCCCCCGTGAGTCATGCCGGCCGCAGCTGCAACAGTGGCCCACCCGAATGCACCATTGGCCCACCCAAATAAAAATTCCTGGAGCCGGGCCTGGTGAGAAGAATCCTATAAGCAGGGCTTAATTTGTAAAAGGATACGTTTGGCTCAGAAGCCGGTGGCCGGCACCATCAAAAGCCGAAGTGCCAAAACCATGGCTGCGCAATCTTTATTCCACTCCCTGCCTCTTTAGCTTATTCTTGCATGTTCTTTTTGATTCCCTTTGTTACAGTTTTTCCAGCTTTCACTTTCTGCTTCTTTCCCTCATTTGTGTTTATCTCACTCTTGCCCTGGATCACTCTGTTGAAGAAAAATAAGGGCAGGTCCCCAAAAATGAGAACGGGTGGGCCCCACCTTCACCCACCAGTTCAAATTAAGCACGGCCTACAAGGGAAGAGGAGCTCAGCAGCAGTTATGGTCTACTCACATCTCATGCTGCCAGTTACTGGCTCACAGTCAGCAAATGAGCTCTGCTAAATGGTGAGACTGAGTGGGGCAGCAGTATGGCACTTAACGCACCCTAGGTCACAGCGTAGGCAGAGTGGAAAACATGTGTATAGAGGGCATAGCTGTAGCTGCATCTAGGCACTGGTTTCTTGTCCTCTGGTGCCATACTTCTCATACCTCTGCCACACTCTGGACAGTGCAAACACTCTATCTCAGGGCTGTGTAACATGTTTCAGCCTCTTATCATCCAAGTTATGGAAATTTCACAGCCGGCCTCAGCCGCCTCTCACATTCTCCACATATGAGGGTTGAACTCTCAATGAGGGTCTGCTGTCTCCGATCCTCCCCATGCTGAATAGAGACTGAGATGTGAAGAGTGGAATAATCATTCAATAATATACAGACAAAAATAACTTAATAACACAATATTTCCAAATGAAAGCGCTGAGAAGGGTTTGTTTTTACAGGGTTGAGTGCTGTAGAATGCTGATGCACTCTCTGTCATCCTGACAGTGATTGTAACTACAGCTCCCCTGTAAGCAGTACAGGACTGACGCTCAAGAGGATTAGAAGCTGACCCATTAAGGGACAAACTCACAATTACAGTGTGAGATAAGTAGTGCTTAATTTGAGTCAGTGGTTGCTGGTGGGGGCCTCTGGCATTTATTTTGGGAAATTGGCACTTATATTTCCTCATCCAGCATTTCCTGAGAGAAAGAGAGGGAAAATGCACAACGGAGAAAGAATGAGAAAGAGATAATAGAAAAAAATCACAACCGGAGAAAGCAGAAATCTGCAAGAAAGAAATAAAGGGGCTGGGAGTGTATGGAAGTCGGGTAAAGAGGCTTGGGTAAAGAGGCTTGAGGTTGATTCCAGACTATGCAGGCTTGGTATTTCGTGTGCCAGTGCAGAAAGCGGGCTTCTGGGGAAGGCTTCAGGGATTGGCACTTATTCTTCTACAAATTAGGCACTTAAAGAGGGTGGGGAGCCAGGGTGTGAACTCCTTTACCACTGTAAAGTCCAGTGCTGTTGTCATCAGATTGCACCATTTCATCCCACAATTTCCAAATGGAACGAGGGGTGTCATACTGTGGTGGGCAGTCACCATTTAGTGAAATGTTAAAATGTGCTTTATTTCTACGTGTTGGTCTATCCTGAAGGCTTTTGAGAGCATTTAGGAAGTATGTCACAATCACTCAGGCATCAGTCCTGGAACCTGTCATTAAAGGGCTTCAATGGCACCACATAGTTTGGTTGTTCGATCTCTTATTTGACCGTCTTGTCCAGTGGCGGTTGGTAATTTTATCGGGGTGGGGACCACCCATGCACAAATACACACTCACTCACACCCATGCAATCATACATACACCCATACACAACATTCACTAACAAAAACACATACATGAATACATACACGCACCAAACATAGAAAAAACCCATAAAACGTACCTTCACTGTAGCGAGGGTAGTCTCAGAAGTGGCAGAAGGGTTTGGACTTCTGCCTCCACTCATTAGCTGACCTTAGATCACCCAATGAGGAAAGGCAGCAGTCCCCCACTCATAACAGAGTGGGATGGGGTCGGTAAGACTGCTGACCCCACTCTACTCTGTGGCAAGTTGCCACTTATTTACACTTGACCCTGGGTACTTCAGGGCTCAAAATAGAATTGCCCAAGTCCAAGACAATCAGAGACGCTCCCACTCTTTACGAGATGGAGGGCCGCGAAGCACTTCCTCCAGGAAGAGGAGGTCAAGCCCACAGGGCTGTGAAATCCTCGTCCTGGCAAAGTTCAGCTCAGGCAGCCGGGAGCCTCTGCATTTAGCTCATGTTTAGCTCTTGGCTGTCTGACCTGAACAAGAGGAGTGTCTGTTAGGCTGACCTTTGCTCAGCCGGACAGACATTCTTCTTGTTGGGAAACAGGTGGGGGGCATGGCCCGTCAGCCCATATGGATGGGGCACTGCTGGTCTAGTCTCTTTTCTCAGCTTAGTCAGCTTTTCAAAAGATGTAAACTCAACCCACATGTTTGAGAAAGATGTACAAACTTTCAGAGACACCATAGTTAGTGTCTGTGTTTTTCAAGGGTACATCTTATAAATATTTTTACTGATCTTTAGCACTGATTGCGTGACAGTCTTAGAGCTTTTCCGTGATGTGTCAAAGATGCCCAAGTGCGTTAGTTTTGCCCGAGATGTGTGGCACTTGGCAGGATTGACAGTAAATATTGGCCCAAAAGATACCATGCAGTTAAATTATCACACTGCTTGTCCCATTCTGCTGGTTAACATCGTTCAGCTCATCTTTATACCAAGTTCACTTATAATATGCCTCAGAGCTAGATAATGCTTGACTGAAAGATTTCTGGTTCCTTAAGTCACTGTCAGGTAGCAACATATTCAAAGCAACTAGGGGAGGGGTATGTTACTGTAAAATGCATGTGCATTTACCATGCTAAATATACACAAAAGAGGCTGCTTCAGCATGGTGTAGATTTTAACAAATAACGTATACAATTCATGAATTAACTTTAAACGTGGGCATTGTACACAACTTTTTGGGCCCTGACAAACATTTCTTTGTTACTAATGCTTAAAGAACACATATGGAAATGTATGTGCGTACATGTGTGGGACTCACATACATTGGGGATTTGTGCCACTTTGCCTAAATCCAATTGTAGCTAATGAATAGGAGTAGATTATGGTAGTTTAACACTAAAAAAAAGTAAACCATTCTTCAATATAAAAATATGTTTTCCACATAAGCCTACACTTTCTACTCATCTCTCGAAAAATTAAGCAATTGTCACTTTTTTTCTGAGCAGAATAGACCAGGCATGCTATGTCCTTTTAAATGCGTTTGTAAGTAACAAATATGGAATTGTTTTTAAATGTGCCACATTTGGCATTGCCATGGCGACCCCCTCAAGACATCCACTTTTACACACCTATTAATATTTTGGTGTAATCTATACATGCATTCCACAAATTAGACCTATGTGGGACCCAAATGTGTGCACTTTCAGGAGGCAAAATTATGCACATCCACTAAGCCTTATTAGAACATTACACAACTAAGGGTACAATGTTCTAAATCAAAAAGAGGAAAACTGGAAGACAAACATTGGAATGTTGAAGCTCTAAGCTTATACCAGCCATAATAAGCCTGGAGCTACTCCATTGTCTTTAATGGAGCGCTCAACATTCCAATGTTCTAATGGGAATGACTTTGTTCTATGCTTGAATATTGGTCCTCGGTTTCGGATCATTGTCCGTTTTTTGCACAATGTTTTTGTAAACAGCGCCATGTGAAGAAACATTGATAGATTGTAAATGACACCACTGACACTAAAGAAAGTGTAAGGAGCTTTCAGAAATCTGCCATGGTCAATGTGGAAATTATCAGCATCAAAAATGTTCCTGACTCAAATGGTCCTTCAAACCAATCCCCAGATGTACTAAGGCTTAGTGGAGGTGGTCATGCAATGCTGATCAGCACTTAGCATTGGAAAGTAGCACAACAGCAGCTCTCATCAACATATCAGTGAAAAGGATACTTTGTGCCGAAATTTGACATGAGCGCAGTGCTAAATGCCTTTGCGTTGTATATCACCAATTTTATGATAATCTATGCTTAGTGGTGTACCAGAACAGCACACATTCCAGAGATTACACGCAGAGCTGGATCTACTAAGGAAGTGCAACCTGGCTTTGCGTGGAAATCTAGCACCAAATGAAACCAAGCTCCAACAGTGGACAGGCTGAATATTGGATGATATTTGCAAGCATAAAGTAAGTAAGTTCTATAAAATCGAATAATTTCTCCTGGCATACCCACGACCAGTTGTCTGTGAACAGAAAATTGTCCTAGAAGGTGTGCCCTAAATACAAATCCCTTGCAACATAAACCTTGCTCGTCTTTGTGTCTTGATGCATGCAGTGTTGTTGCTTTGCACAAACAGCATTTATTATGCAGTTCTTACTACACGTGAGCGATGCACAATTTTATCCCATTTGCGCATCTTTGAACAGTGTTTTTCATGCAGCACTGCTCTCCCTCATTTTAAGTAACTGTAGCTGAAGGCTTTGGGCCACTCATTTCCTAAGAAGCTGGCTAATTTTTTGGAATGTTACAAGAACTCATTACCCCAATCTCAGAGATTCTTGCATTTATCTTCTCTATGTTTTCTAAAACTAACCATTTTGCAGGCTGCTAGGAGCACATGTTTTGAGAAATAAAATGGTTTGCCATAATCTTGAAAATTGTGTTCACTTTGATCTAATACCATGTGATCCTGGTTTTAGCAGGAGCCCTGTAGGATCGTCAGCAAGGAGCGTTACGTTTATCATCAGTGAGCATTCAATTTGTTGTTTTATGTAAATGGATCTGACTGAAATTTCTTTGGGCATTAACCACTGTTAACTAAAAGAAACAACAAAAGCCAGTAGTGTCTAATATGAAGCAGGTTTCATTGGAATACAATTTCCTTAATTGCGAGGTTGTCAGTTTGTAGGTCAACATCCCAAAAAGTAGAATAGTACCCCGTATTAAAATATTGTAAATATTTTATAAGGGTGTATGCTTGCAGCCATAATTAATCCGCCATACTTTCCGAGGAAACAAATACACCTATGCTTCAAGTAAGCACCTTAAGAAATTTGTAGTTAGGTAAACACTCACTGTGCAAAACAATTGTTCTCTGGCAGCCTAACCATCATGTTTCATGTACATTGCATTCTGTGTATCCCCTCCACCAAAGAGCTAAAGTCCAAGGGAGATGTAAGGCCTTTGTTTATGGAGAAATGTGAGCCTCCCAGTCTCCATTTTGGCTCCCACTCAATGCTTAATTTGAGCTGGTGATTGCAAGTGGGGCCCACTGAGCGCCAGATACTCTATCTGAATGAAGACGTAATATCGTCTCAGGAGGAAAATACTCAACTTATATTTATATGGAACATAGTACCATATAGCTGTTAAAACACGTCGGAAAACGCGGAGATCTGATTTTATCAAGAATGCCAACCCCCAGCATACCATAGTTGGGGCGATAGGGAAGAAAGAATCATAGATTGAACTTAGAGGAAACAGCCCTGAAGAAGTCTGTGGCTAAACACCATTACGGACGAAACACGTGTCGGCTAGAGAATTTTAAGGACATTTACCACGTGAAATAAAAGAAGAAAAGAAGAAACCAGCGACTTGTTATTTGTTCATCTTACTATTTCTTTCTTGTTAGCTCAGGATATATGTTGTATTTTAGTATCTGGTGGTGGATTAAAGAGGCATGAAGTTGAATCAAGTCTATGCAGCCTTTATATTTGGCACTCCAACATGATATTCAATAGCACTGGCTACAGACCTGTGAGCAAACCGTCTGGGCCCCAGCACTAATTCTTTTACAAATTAATCTCTGCTCCCGGTGACTCTCGACTGTCAGGTTGTTTATATGCCAAGCTGTAGCAAGGGCAAGAAACTGGGTCAGTAACAGTACCATCAACCATATCAAACTTGTCAATAGCCTCACCCACTTCTGCAGTGAGACTGCTTAGTTTAGCGGGGAGAGTGTTCTTTGATGTTCATCACAAATCTTTTATACAGAGCATTTCTGCACTATCTCGTGGTGCTGAGCCCAAATCACAATGAGACACCTTGTTCTATTGATAGTCTTGTCAAGCTTAGGCAAGCAGAGTCCCCACAAAATGTTAATTCTTTCTTGTTTTTCTCTGTCAGTTTTTATGGCTACCCTGTGTAGTGTTCTTCTAGTATTCCATTCTTCAACTCTTAGTGAGAGTACTGAGAGATTGAATGTTTATGTGACCTGAAACGTTTCGCCCAGTAAGTTGTAGGTTGCAGACAAGCACTGTAACACACCTGTCTCATGGTCGCACCAAATGGTGAAATGGAATTATAGGATTCCTGTGTGGAAGCATGTTATGGGAAGAACTTAAGCTCACTTTTGGTTTTCCCTCTACTAGACCCACTACCTGCAGCCACTTGCTCACTTTCAAAGCAAAGGTCCCCCACCAAATAATCAGTGTCGATCACTGCAGCACTGTCTGAATCAATATGAATAGATCACTAAGCAGTTCACCGGAAAAAGTCAGTGAATGGCAACCTTAAACTCCCAGGTGGTTATCACGCTCCTTATATTAGAACATTCTTTGAAGCTTAGGTAGGGCAATCATAAAACACGGGCCTGTCCCTTTGCTTTTCTGGCTCCTAATGTTTGGACTAACCTGCCTTATGTCTGGTGGGCATAGCCACCTTTACATATATTTCACAAAAAAATAGGAATTAGAAAACTTATTTTTCATTCTTAAATTTCTTTCTGTATGACTGGGTCAGCTCCGGACAGGGGCGGCTCCTCCGTTTGAGTGAAGAAGAGTCTCCTCGCTTAAAAATCCCCGCAAAGCCCTGAGATGAAAAATAAAATGGTAATTCATTAGCATTTTATTTTTCATCCTCCTGTCCTGAAACAAGTGTCAGGATAGGGGGCGGGACTGCAGCTGAATGACAGCAGGAGGGAGGAGGGTAGTCAGTATATGCAGTTTTCAAAGAGCGCATGTCCCTTTGGCCGGCCGTGCGCACTTTGAAACCTCTAACCAAGCTGTCTTAAGACATCTGGGTTAGAGTAAGTACAGATCTCCAGGGTGATAGGGAGCGGGGAGTCAGCTTTAAAATATGTACAGCATATGTGTAAAAGACATGTTTGTTTTTTACATTCTCTCTTCCATAAAACGCTGTCCATGATCCATACCTCCATAATGCACCTTTTGGGCTAAGTTAATCACCAAAATAAATTACTGTTCTGAGCCACCAATTTGATATTAAGGCCCATATTTATGGGAAATTACCACAAAGCAGTGCAGCAAGTCACATGGCTGTGCTGCGCTACAGGGATGCAATGCACCGTAGTTCTTTGAAAACAGTGTATTCCTGCCTTTGTCCCTGCACTGGCTCCATTTTAACTGCTCAGGACCAATACAGGCAACCTTGCATCATGGTGCACGGGTGCCTGTTTTTCATGCAGGATTGTTTTTGTGCAGGAAGGGGCACCTTCCTGCACAAAACAATCATCTGAGGCATTTTCCTCTTTCTATGTGTGCTGCAGAATTCAGCACACATACAAAGAGGACGTAACATGGAGAAATATAGATATTTCTCCTTGTTACGCCTGCTCTGGGAAGACATAGCATTTTGGTGCATTCCTAGATTTACTAGTTCTGATAAGTCTGGGGATGAGTCAAAAATCATAGGAATTGCATGGCATCACCCACACAACGCCCATGGAATGCCTTCCCAGGGCAAATTATTGCAATGCAGCGATTTGTGCTGCACTGCATCACTCCCGAGATATAAAGCCACTCAGGGCCACGCAAAGTGGACTTGCTTGGCTTCATAAATCTCATTTTTTAGTTGAACCGTGCATGTACCATGTTGCGTTGTGAAAGTGTGACACAACTGGCCTCATAAAGTTGGCCCGTAGTGCAGTGTTTCTGTTTGAAATGCTAAAACCCATTTAAAAATACATTAACGAATGGTGGCCTTTTAACGAACTATTAAGGGAAGTTCATAATTGATGAAATAGGACTGGGTAGCCAAAATGTCCAGTGGGTTGTTTATCACTGCAGTTTAAATGACATTATGGTCAAAGCACAATTTCCATTTTTGTGCCTTTTTAGAATCACTTAATATGTTTATCTTGCAAATGCTAAAATACTGTTTAACTCTACCATCTGTTTTCAACTCACAAGAAGAGACCACATTTATGATCAGAGCATGTTTTTAATATCAGGGACCCTGCTGAACATATGCTTATATTATTAAATATTGTTGACGTCTTTTAGAAGACACATTCTTGCTCAATAAATGTTCAATCATTTTTATAATAATTTATTTAGCCAGTCAACTTAACTAGAGCTCACAAATTATTTTCTTTCTTTACACATCGTAGATGTTAACACAAATGAGATAAAAAAAACTCAAAAACATAATGTAGGAAATTGGGTTATTTGTTGAGGGGAATTAGTATCCAACTGAAGTATTAATCACAACCCTTCTCTTGAGGAACCATTAAAGTCACTAAATAAACCTGAACTTAACCCGCTGGACCTATGACACAAGCAGACCGGCTCAACTTTTTATGCAGTATCAGAAAAGTAATACATTTGAAATGCAAAACAAAAAAAAAACATCAAAACAAACTGGGAAAATAGAGTAATAGTTAATAAACAAAGTGATACCAAAATGATAAAAAAACAATTAGGGGAACAGGAGATGTGAATTTTAAAATGTGAAAATAGTGCCAAGTAGCACAAAGTGCCAGTTATAGTCAATAGTCATGGTAGATCAAGACCTAGGTGGAATTTGTTGCTGACTGCAGTGGAGGGTGGTTTGGATACTGTTAAACCTGTCAGTCTTAGGGTAATCTTCCCCTAACTTTTTTTTTATGATTCCTTTTATTAAACAACAGGAATCAGTTCAGTTACATAAATCAGGTGAATACGTTATAGATAGGAGGCAGTCATTCAGCATAGTTACAAACGTGGTGGCTACAAGAACAGACCAGGAGTATGGTGGGACGGAGAACATGGCGGCAGTCGGCTGAGCTGCCGCGGCGCTCTGGAAATCAAGCTCCCGCTCCTCTCCGCCCGGTCCCCCGTGAAAACCGTATGAGCGCTGGGTGAATTCTCCCTAATGCGGTGTGTGCAAAGTCGCAAGTCGTGAGAAAGGAGAAATAGAAGAAAAACTGAGTATTTTGGCCCGGATTACCTCGTGTCTGCTTTGACGGCTCGGCGGGACGTGTGTTCTCCTTTTCTATGACGGGAGCCCTCAGCGTGGTTAATGCTCTTACCGTCGGTGGCGGTAGTGGTGTGTTGCTTGTCTTTGCTCCTAAGCCTGTGGGAGCACCAGCAGTCCTGAGGCTGTGGTCCGCGGCCGCCCTGGAGGTGCGGCGTGGCAGAAGGGCACGCGGTATGGTACGTGCTTCATATGGCGTCCCTGTTCCAGCTTGTCTCCAGGCTCAGGCTCATTCTCAGGGTCTTGAGTCCACTTTTCCAGACGCAGTGGAGGGCGAAGAGTTCGCTGGGGTTACAAAGGATCCTGTGGGTGCTACGGAAGGCTGGGTGGAAGGATCGTCGGAGGACTCCAAAGAGGGAAGCAAGCTGGTACAGCAGCGGCAGCAGCAGAAAGGCAAGGGCAGAGGGACTAGTAAAAGAGGTAAGGTGTCTGTTAAAGCACACTCGAGGGAGCCTGCCATTACCTCTACTGTAAAATCGGCTCACAACAGTTCCTCACCACCTAGAGGTAAGAGAGCCTCTTCTTACTTGTCAGCGGAAATTAAGGCAAAGTGTGTGAGAGCTAAGGGGGCTAGGGGTAAGGCAAAACTGAAAAGTGGGGCTAATGCAGCGCTTGATGTGGGTTCTAAAATAACGCCATCCCTCCGGTCATATTTTAAAGCAGTACCACAGGTCCTACGCCTATCAGAAACCCAGGGAGAGTCTACCTCTTTGACAATGTCAGAGTCCAGTATCAGAGACATGCCTGATCTGGACATTCCTGCCCGGGACTCTGCTTCTCACTACCTACCCGAAGGGGATCTGGGCCCTTTGATCATTTCTGATTGTAATTCCCCAGCAGCAGCAGCAGTGTCAGCTCAGGCCCTAGTTTCAGCTCCACCTTCACTTTCAATTTCACCTACAGAGATGGGACCAGCTGGGGGCTCGATTGGGGCATCAGTACGAGAGCTGCAGGGGGGAGGGAGTCACGGCTCAATGGGAGAGGGGGCAGGGGACAATACTAGTCTCAGTGTCTCAGTTCAAGAGGCAGAAGTTTTGCCCCCTGTTCATGATCAGCAGCAGATTCTGGCTCCCAGTCTTGATGTAACGGCTACAGTGTCTGCAACCTCTCTACAGGCAATGTTCTCTACTTTGTCCCATGACATAAAAAGAGGGTTTGAGGAGTCCTCAGCCATTCAGATCGAGATTCGGAATTATTGCGAGTCCCTAGATAATAAGATCGATGGGTTAACTTCAAGGACGGGGAAGCTGGAAGAGACTGTGGCTGGAATGTCTATCCATTTGGATAAGGCTGAGGAAGACATAGCTAAATTGAGGAAAGAGGATCAGGCCCTTCTAGACAGGATGGAGGTGTTGGAGAATAATGCCAGAAGATCTAACATTCGAATACTCAATGTACCGGAAGGGTCTGAAGGGTCTGATGTAAAAAAATTGTGGTGCAATTATTGAAGGAGTCGCTGTGCCTGGACCAAACCCCCGAGGAGTTGGAAACTGACATTCAAAGGGTCCATAGAGATCCGTTTAGGAGGAACCCACAAAGGTCCAAGCCCCGTAAAATACTCGTTAATTTTCATACTTATGCCCTCAAAGAGCAGGTTTTAAACCTAGCTGTAAAACAAAAGTCTCTTCCTGGTAAGGGGTTTACCTTCCTAGTCAGGTCAGATCTCTCTAGTGCCACGCTGGAGAAGCAGTGGGAGTTTGGCAGGAGGCTGGACGCTTTCAGGAAGCTGGGTGCTACTGCTCAGCTTATGTTTCCAGCCACCATAAAAGTGATGTTTAACAATAAAATGTTCAACATCAGGTCAGTGCAGGCTGCTGATGAGCTCCTTTTAGATCTGGGCAATAAGGCGAAGGATTAATAAGATATGATTCCCTAATAACACAGGCCTATGAAGGGTTTCGATTGTTAATATAAAAGAGAGAAGAGAAGGGAAGAAAGAAGGAAGGAAGAAAGGAAGGGAGGGGAAAGAGGGAGGAAGAAGAGAAGAGGAAAGAGAAGAAGGGAACCCCCCCCAAAAAACGTATATATAAATTTCTTTTTTCTTTTCTCTTTTGAATGCATACACGTACACACATTCGGTTATTTCGGAGAAAAATTCGGCACGGGGGTTGGGTGGAGTTGCGGGAGCTTGAGGTGGGGTGCCATCCACTGGCCTTGATCCGGTTAGATACACCAAGGGTTCTCCATGGGAGGGGGGCGGTGGTCGGGGGGTCACGGGTTAGGGGGCGTTGGGTTAAAATTTCATAAAAAATTCATCATTTGCCAAGGCTGGGTTCTATTGCACTATGTTCTGTATAAGGCAAATTTTGACATGCTGTCACCTGATTCAAGGGTAGGTTGGACGAAAAAGGGCCCTTTTCTCCAAGTAAGGCTGGGGGGCGTCAGGAGTAGTGGTCTGGACGAATGTTTATGGCAGGTATAAAGATAATATCTTGGAACGTCAACGGCCTGTGTACTAAACCTAGGGCCAGAAACTTGCTGCAGTATCTTCGGGACGTAGAGGCACAGGTCATCATCTTGCAGGAGACACATCTGATTCAGGCTGAAATGGATGTTTTAGTTAGGGAGAACAAGTGGATTGATTTTGCAATATCTCATTCTCAGTCGTTGACTTGTAGAGGGGTATCGATTATCTTTAAAAAACAACTTAAGGCAAAGGTGTTAGAATCTAAGGTCGACCCAGCCGGTAGATGGGTTATTGTCTCTCTTTCTATCATGGGCACTCAAATCACTATGGTGGGGTATTATGGCCCCAGCCAAGATGAATCGTCACCATTGGAGGCAATTTTTTCCCATCTCCTGTCTTTCCCCGAGCCTGTAATTTTTGCTGGTGATTTTAATATTGTGCTAGATCCGATTTTGGACAAATCACACAATAGCCAACCCCGAATTCCATCAAAATCAAGGTCTTTTTTGTTAAATGCAATGAAGCAGTATGGTTATGTTGATATCTGGAGGTTAAGGGCTGGTGATAAGCAGGGTGTCTCTTTCAGGAACTATAAATATCACCACCAGTCCAGAATCGATTTTGTTTTAATTAACCATACGCTAATTGATCTGGTTAAAGATATTAAATACCTCCCACTTCATCTATCTGATCACTCTGCAGTAGTCATGGAACTTACATCACTGTCGGCGGTCCCGGCTAGGAGTTGGACTTTTGATCGCTCTCTGCTCTCCCATCCGGATGATGTATTATTTCTCAAGTCTGAGGTTAGTCACTTTCTAAAGATAAATGTAGGGACGGCGGGCATAGGAGTGGTGTGGGATTCCCTTAAAGCGTTTTTGAGAGACCCTATTACAAATAAAATGGCTTACAGGAGGAGGGAATATAGAGAGGCCGTGACCTCAGTGGACGCAAATATCGTTAAGACTCAGCAAGATATAGACGCTGATTCCACCTCCACTGACGCTGTCCTGTTACCTTTGCGGGAAAGATTACTTTCTTTAAAGGGTCAACTAGCTTCGATTCTAAACTAGCGGATACAAGAAAGGTGGGAGGCCAGTAAACTCGCACACTTCCAGTATGGGGAAGGAGCGGGGAAGTTATTGGCATGGAAAGCTAAAACGGACCGGGTCCGAAATAACATCTAGCTAATTAAAGTCAATGACGTCTCACTCTCTCTAGATGTGGACATTAGATCTGCCTTCAGAGATTTTTTTCAGAGTATCTACTGTGAGGATAAGATCATTAGCCCAGATAGGATCAAAGATTGGCTTAGTAAGATCACTCTCCCAGCCCTATCGACTGAACAAAGTGAGATGCTAGATAATGAAATTTCGGAGGACGAAATTGGAAAAGCCATACATAACGCTAAGAAGGGAAAGGCGTCAGGTACAGACGGCCTACCTGCCGAAATTTATAAAGTATTGGAGCAGGAACTTGTCTCCTTCCTAGTGGTATTATTTAATCATATTTTACTGGATGGTGGGCGCCCTCCTATGTCATGGGACAGTGCGTCCATAACCTTAATTCTAAAACCTGGGAAGCAATCTACGGCCTTGGGCTCATACAGACCAATCTCTATTTTAAACGTAGATTACAAAATATTCGCTTCAATTCTTGCCAATAGATTAGCTCGTGTCGCCCCCAACATCTTACACTCGGATCAGAAGGGGTTCGTCAAGGGGCGGCAGTTATATGAACTAACCTTTGATTTAATAGGGGCTATCGACCTGGCAGTTTTGGAGTCCCTCCCCTTGGTGGTTCTTACCCTGGATGCTACCAAGGCCTTCGACAGGGTCAATTGGTTGTACCTGTCGGAGGCCTTGGAAAAGTTCAACGTGGGAGGAGGCTTCCGCCGGGCAATTGGTCTGTTATATCAGAACCCTAATGCATGTGTTCTGGTCAATGGCGGTTTATCAGATCCCTTTAACATCTCGAGGGGTACGCGTCAGGGCTGCCCGCTCTCCCCACTCCTGTTCGATCTATACGCTGAACCATTTGCCCAATGTCTGAGGGACAATCTCAACATCAAGACGTTCGCGTATAGGGGTTGGGAGAGAAAGGTGGCCCTATACGCGGATGATATCCTCATTTTTACGTCTGATGCTCATATGGCCCTACCTGTAATATTTAAGCTAGCCTCGGAATTTGGAGAAGTGTCTGGCTATGAGATCAATGCCACAAAGACCGAGATGATGACTTGGAGCATGGACCAAAGCCTATTTAGCTCTGGCATTCGGCCAGGAAACACAATGAGGTATCTGGGCCTAGAAATTGTAGAGGATATAGACCAGATTGCCACAACCAATTTTGTTAAGGTAGCTAAAGATTGCCGTAAGCTACTTCAGTCTTGGGCACACCTTCCACTGTCATTTTTGGGAAGAGCTAACTTGGTCAAAATGTCCATTTTGCCTAAGATTTCGTTTCTATTCAATACTATCCCTTTATATTTTGATCCTGCTTCTATTAAAAAACTTCAGGCCGAAATTAACACCTTTATATGGAATAAACATCTTCCAAGAATATCGTGGAAAAAGCTCAGGAGGCGAAGGGAAAAGGGGGGGCTGGCTGCCCCGGACATCCAGCTTTATGCCTGGGCGTTCCAGTTATCTCATGCCAGGATGTTATTAAAGAAACCATTGGAGTATGGGGTAGGGACTCTGTACTCTACTTTGCTCAGGAGAGGGGGTTGGCCAGTCAGGGTTTCTATTAAATTTTGGAGATCCCAAATTCTTTAAAAAAATTGAATTGAAGATCCTGCTAGGAATGGTAAGAATTTCGGCTCAAATATCTAAATCTATTAAATTGGGTACTATAGTAGCAGGACACCTTTATGGGATTTGCCCGACAGCCCACCCTGGTTGGGAGATTTGCTTGCAGTACCTATTAGAGAAGCAGGGGTGGTGACTTGGGGAGGGGGAGCTGCTATCGTGGGAGTGTTTAAGTAATAAAATTGGCCCAAATTTGGCCAGGCTAAAATACCTGCAAATATCTGGCTGGTTTTGCTCTTACACTGCACAGCCCTCTAGAGGAAGTAAATTCCCCATAGGTGGGTATAGCTCTCTTATAGCTATCTTAATTGATAAACCCCCTACTAAGAAGGAGATCTCATCTTGGTATAAGTTGATTTTGGAAGAAATGGATGGAGTTTTCCTGTTACCAGATGAACTTTGGTCGTCACACATGTGCAATTCTAATTTGCAAGATCTTTGCGATACGTCATGTAGAATGATGTGGGATATTGTGAAACCTGCGTGGTTGCGCAGGAACCACATTTTTACAATTCACAGAGCTTACTACTCTCCCCTTCGACTCTCCAAATTCACCCAGGGGTCTACGGTGGCATGTACTAAATGCGGGCTGATGGCTGCCTCGGACATTCACATCTTCTATGAGTGTCCTCGCCTGTCACTCTTCTGGGAGGACATAAGTAAGCTTCTCTCAGCATCTATAGGTTTTAATATTGTGTTAAATATCCCTTTGGTGATAGTTGGAATCTTAGAAGGAGCTCCTGCTTCGGTAAAGAAGTTGGTCTTTTATGCCATTCTACTTGCCAGGAGGGAGATATGCAGGAAGTGGAAGGACTCTTCATCTCCTTCTGTCAATGACTGGTGTGCCTCCGCCCTGCAGGTCTCCAAGTTGGACTTGACTAGAGTTGGGAATCCAGATAAAAGATCTTTCTGGTATCTCCTGAAATGGGAGCATTGAGAAACTGTTTTTTTTTTCTTTTTCCCCAGTTCCAATGATTAAGCCATCTACCCCTCTCCTGGGTAAAGCCGTGTCCTGGTACTCCTTTTGGCACTCTGGCTGAACTACTGAACTCCCCATATGGTTTTGGTCTGGCGATCGTGGGTGTATCAAGCAATAGTGCTGAGGGATGAGGTCTGCTCACTATGTTTGTCCCTACCAGTTGGAATATACTGAGGCAGCATGTGGCTTGTAAACCTATTGACTGTACACGTAAAACCTTGGTGGCATATGAGGACAAAAAAAAAAGAAAAAAAAAAAAAAAGAACAGACCAATAAAATATTATGGGATACAACATTTATGGTGAGGACAGGTCATAAGCAATGGAGCTGCATGGTGGACTATAGATTTGAGACCACTTCTTGGGGTAACCCCTCGAAATATATACTGTTTTTCCCGGAACATACACCAGTCCATGTGTTTCTTCCAATCTGATATGGTAGGTGGGGTTGCTGCTCCCACAGCTGAGCAATGTTCCTTTTTTCCACCATGAGGCCTAATGTTACCCAGATCTTACCCATTCTGTTCAGGTCTGTGGGTTCCTATACATTCAATAGGCACCTCTTTGCCATCGCCTCTTGTCATTCCTCATCATCCAGTTCGAGGCCATCCCTCTCCCACTTCGCACTGGTGCCCTGGAGGAGGTCTGCGGTGTTGTTCACCAGTTTTTAGGTCTCGGCTAGTAGGCTGCGCACATGCGCAGTCTCGCTGGTGAGATTTAATGAGATAGAGGATTGTTCACTAGCGAGGTTAAGCCCCGCCCCTCTTTTCCATTGACTGGCCTCCTAAACGGTGGCCAGCCATTGGAGAAGAGGTCCTAGTGACGTTCTTCTTTCTCAGTAAGCCCCGTCTTTTTCAGATGGGGCTCCTTGGCTTACTGCTGGCGTAAAAGGTTTCTTATCTTCTTTATGGGTCCAGATGGCCCCATAAAGAAGATAAGGAACCTTTTATGCCGGCAGGAAGTCAGGCGTTTGTTCCGAGCGCTTGTTCTCACGCGCTAGAAACTCAAATCTGTCGGCTCCATGGCCTGCTGAGATCCCATACTCCCATACTTTGTACGCAAACATACGAATGCTCCTCGTAATGGTAATCGTTTTTGGACAGTAATATAAAACCTACTGATGATAGAATACAAATAAAAGTGTAGTCTTTCCGAGCCCTACCGAGTACTTTGCTTGGGGAAATCACTCAATGAGGTGGCACAATGTAACTGGGGCTTTCGGCTGTGTTTTTTTAGAAGTAGAACAGGGCGAGGAGATGTGGCCTAACGGCCAAAGCTGACGATTTTGGAACTCGGAATCCAGGTTTGAGTACCGGCATCAATCACCATACTGTGATTCAATCACGTAATCTGCCTGTGCCTTTAAATATGAATCAGACCTTCTGTAATAGAATCTGGCGTTCATGTAAAACGCTATCATTACCGTGGTCCAAGTTTGTGCTATATTAAAAACACCTAAACTGTAAAAAAATACAAATCTAGATTATAGAAATGGTCTCACTTCAAACTGAATTCAGATCTGAAAAATCTCGCACCTCTTTCTACAACAGCGTCCGGCTAAAAGTGTATATGGTCCTCGGCAAAGCTGTTGCTGAGTCCTACTTGCTTTATTGCTGTGGCCAGTGGCCCATGGGCCCAGCTGGACACCTCCGTTGACTTCTTCAAAGCAGAGCGGCCTGCGCGTTGATTGCATCACTGCACAATGTCACTTGGGGCGGGTGGACTGGTGGGACAAAACTCGAATGACGTGAACCTGGGATCAGAGTTAGGCATCAGAAGGGTCCCGAGTGGTCAGAGAGGTGGCAGCCACCCCGCCTTTCTGCTTAGTCGGCTGCTGGACTCTGCAGCCACCAGACCCTCCCTGCCGGACCCTCCAACCCGTTTAATATACTTCTTGCTGGGCTTTCATGGCGCTGAGCCCTCACACCACCACGGCCTGGTTCCTGTTGGTCTCTTGTTGGATGCTCTAGACACCAGAGCTAGGCATTCCAGAAGATTTCAGAGGCACAGGTAATTTTTTTCAAATGTTTCTATGGCTATAGATGCTTGCCCTAGCATAACGCGCATTTACCGCCTGTCTTATCAAGTAGTCAATTTCATAAACAGAAGGATGCTTGCGATCCAACCGTAAAGAAACATGAGTGATACAGAAAGTATGCAAAACATTAAACGGTAATTTAAGGGAGTTTATATATAAGACCCTTGCGCCGCCAGTGCGTCACTTTTCATATGGAAAAAGTTATGTACCAGGCGACGCAAGGGGCTTTTAAATAAGCCCCCTTAGCTAGGTATATTTCATTTTAGGCGGGGTTCTTACTAACAAAACAAATGTCAAAGGAATAGTTGCAATGTCAAATGACGGGATTTCCATCTAAGTCTTTAAACTTTGAATAAGCAGTGTGCCACGAAAATACGATTCAGGAATGAAGAATGTATGTTTCTTGACTCAAGATCTCTCTACCAAGACCCAGCGGCAGTTTTTTATGTTCTTGACAGGCCTGACAATTTCTTCTAAATCACAAATTCACTTGGCAAATTGTAAAATGATATACGGCCAGTTTTTTTATTTCTTGGCACAAAAAATAAAAAATACAATAGCTTTCAGGGGCAATGAAGGGGTGTGCATTCCGGCAGTAGTAAAGTGGAGCGACGAGGGAGGAACAGGGGGAGAGAGTTGACCGAAGGACCCCCCCCTTGATTCAATGAAAAGCTGGTGGATGAGAGGGCAGCCGTGAATCGTGATGAAAGGAGACGTGAATGGCGATGAAAGGGAAGGCCAGGAGTGACAGGGGGCACGTGATTACATAAGGAGAGGAGATACAGGGAGCCTTTAATGAAAGAAAATACGTGAAAGTATACGAATTCGATCACATTTCATTGGGCATCTGCTACGAGTCAGTATCTGGGAAACTGCTCGCCGCTCTCGCGATATGATGTCATGTTTTATGGTATGTTATATGTGATGTGGTGTTTTCTTATGCGGCTCCGTTATATGTTATATTCTACTGCGTTACCTTAGTTTGTATTACACAATACTTGGTGGTGTGCTTTGTGTAGTCTTATGCTGTGTTTCGATCTGTTGTGTGAGCTATACATTGCACTTTATTGACTATTGTGGTGCAATGTATTTACTGTTGGGCCTGACCATCATGTCACTCATCTGGACGTCTACGAATACACTGTTGCAGAGTTTGTGAGCGAATAGGCCTAGCAACATTTATCTACTACATTTGTATGCATTATAGTCCCCATCTTCTGTTTAGAATGGCTGGAAGAGTCATTTTAATGCCCCCTAGTACTGGAGGTGATTGTCAATGCTCCTTATTTGAGTGGGCTTGGAGTGTCAGAGTTTGTGTGTGTGTGTGGCTCTGTTTGTGTGTGGTTCTGGGTGTGTGTATGGCTCGCAATGTGTGTGGCTCTCTGTTTGTGTGGCTCTGTGTGTGTGTGGCTCTCTCTGTGTGTGGCTCTCTGTGTATGTGGCTCTGTGTGTGTGACTCACAGTGTGTGTGGCTCTGTGTGTGTGTGGCTCGCAGTGTGTGTGGTTCTCTGTGTGTGCGGCTCTGTGTGTGTGTGTGTGGCTCTGTGTGTGGGTCTCTGTTTGTGTGGCTCTGTGTGTGTGGCTCTGTGTGTGTGTGTGTGTGTGGCTCGCAGTGTGTGTGTGGCTCTCTGTGTGTGTGGCTCTGTGTGTGTGTATGGCTCGCAGTGTGTGTGGCTTTCTGTGTGTGTGTGTGTGTGGCTCGCAGTGTGTGTGTGGCACTGTGTGTGTGTGGCTCTGTGTGTGTATGTGGCTCTCTGTGTATGGCTCTCTGTGAGTGTGTGTTTGTGGCTCTGTGTGTGTGTGTGGGGGGGCTCTGTGTGTGTGGGGTTCTGTGTGTGTGTGGGGGGTCTGTGTGTGTGTGGGGCTCTGTGGGTGTGGGTCTGTGTGTTTGTGTGTGGCATTTGCGAGAGATTAAGCTATTGGCATTGTAAATGACAATGCCATTTATTTTTCTGTTTTCAAAACTACACATAAATAACAAATTTGTCATTTACAATGCCAATAGCTCTAACTTTTGCAAAGGCGAGATCGTTGCATTGTAAATGCTTGTTTTTATATGTTAGGGAGATTGCTTTCTCTGGTAAATATCCATCAAGTAGTCTATCCTCGAGAGGCGAGGATTCTGGGGGGGAGGAGCCTTTAGTTAGTTGGGACTGTAGTCTGTGTCGGATTTGCAGGTAACAGAAGTATTCTGGGGTAGTGAGCTTGTGTTTCTGTTGTAGGGAGGCAAATGTCACCACGTCGCCCTTTACCCATATGTCCCCGATACTCGAGAGTCCTATGAGGTCCCATTTGTCAAACCCTTTTGACTTCCACAGGTCACCCAACCTCTCTGAGTCCCAGAGGGGCGTTGCTAGTGTCAGTTTCCACTCTCACACAGACTTTTGGTTGCTGTGTGCCAGACCTGCACAGAATGCTTTGATGGCCAGGGGAGGGGGAACCGATGTGGCCTAGAATAAAGAGCTCTGTTGTAGTTCTCACCCAGGAGGACCCACCAGTCCATGGCGTAGCCCGGGTAATACATGCAACGATATTTGCCATGATTAATAGCTGCGAGGTGTGCACCCAATAGTATTTCTTAAGGTCTGGGAGGCTAATCCCACCGTCGTACCAGTTGAGGGTGAGCTTGTTTAGTTCTATTCAGGGTTTCCCTCCCCACAACAAGTCTCTCTGCAGGCCCTCAATTTCCCTAAAGTAACGAGTAGGCACTGAGTCAGGGCAGTTTTGTAGCACGTAAAGAAAGCGAAGCAAGGCCACCATCTTAAAAAGTGCTACCCTGCCCAACAGTGAGAGTGGAAGTGCCTTCCATGCAGTTATGTCTCGCTTCAACCTTTGAATTGACTGGAGATGGTTTCGGTCATAACGGAGTTGTGGATTCGATGTTACATAAATCCCCAGGTACTTAAAGCCCACAGTGATAATTTGAATAGGACAGCCCTTGGGCACAACGGGCTGGTCTCCGTGAAGGACGTGAATAAGAGATTTACCCCAGTTAATGGAGTAACCCGAAAATCTGCCAAAGCTTGCAAAAATGTCAAACACTGCGATTAGCGACGCTTTTGGAGAAGCCAGGAACAGAAGAATATCATTCGCATATAGCGAAATATGGTCTTCCCATGTTTCTGCCCATCGTAGTCCACGTATAACTGGGCCTCTAGGGACCCAGGCCACCAGAGGTTCCAGGGCAAGGGCAAAGAGGAGGGGGAAAGCGGGTCCCCCGACCCAGCACAAACACGTCAGATTTTTTGTTACTCAACACAACCTGGGCCAGGGGTTCCGAGTAGAGGATTTTGATCCGGCAGATAAACTCAGTCCCAAAACCCATCTTCATTAGCACAGCAAAGAGGTAGGGCCATTAGGTGCTATCGAATGCCATGGCTGAGTCCAGTGAGATTATAATCGCTGGCTCTTGTATCGAGTCTAGTCGTCCCATAACCCTTGGACTCTACAGAGATTCAGCCCAGTGTTGCGCTGGGGCATAAAGCCCGACTGGTGTTGGTGCACCAATCCGCTAATCACTATTACGAGGCGGTTGGCCAGGAGTTTAGCGAGGATTTTAGGTTCGGCATTTAGGAGAGATATAGGTATATACGAGGCGGAAGCCATTTTAGGCTTGCCCTCTTTATGAATGGTGATGAGCGTGGCCACCCACTGATCTGGTGGGAGTGTCCCCTGTTTCTTGCACTCAACAAGCATGGATCGCAGGTGTGGCGCTAATTTGCTGGCCCTAGCTAAGTTCAATTGGTAGGCCATTGGGACCCAGTGCCTTGCCTGACTGGGGGCTTCTAATCACTAATGCTATGTCGTCACTAGTGAGGTCGCTGCCCAGTAGTTCCCAGTCATCAGCTGACAGTGTAGGGAGGGCTATGTCTCTGAGGAGGGACTGGGAATCTTCTTTCATTTGAGATGTGTGGGTGCGATAGATGTCACCGTAGTGAGCTGCGAACAGATTGGCAATGGCTTGAGGGTCTATGCTGGGTTGACCATCTTTATCTATCATTTCTAGCACCAACCTGGATGACAGTTCATTTCTGTCTAGCCATGCTATGAGCTTACCCGCCTTGTCCCTGAGGTCATATAGTATGCCCGTCATCTCCCTCCCCATTGATCTGGCCCTGTCTGTGGCTATCGCATTGTATTCATCCCTTTTAAGTTGCACGTGTGGAGTTTTTCCTGTGTCACCTCCTCCTTCAGTCATCCTTCTAGTCTGAGGACCGCGTTTTCCACATCCACCAGTTCCCTCATTTTCTCCTTGCGTGTTCAGGCTATCAGGGAGAGTGCCGGCCCTCGTATTACCGACTTAAATGCCTCCAACAGTGTCTGGGGGAGTCGACCGTGCCTTAATTTTCTTGGAATTAGTGGTCAATGGCTTGCAGCAGGGCCTAGCGCACCCCTGGGTTGCAAAGGTACCACAGATTTATATGGGCTATCTTACCCACCCCGACCTATCACCAGGTGAGCCCAAATTGGGGAGTGGTTGGAGATGCCCCTCGCCATGTGTCTGATGTCGCGGATATACGCTAATTGGGATGCATGGACGACAATGTAGTCTATGTGGGAATGGCTATTATGTGTCCCGGAGTGAAACGTGTGTTGGACACTATCTGGATGGTATGTTCTCTACGCATCTGTTAAACCGAGGCCCTCAAGGAAGTCTGGCAGCCTTCTGGCTGATGCCCCAGTGTCTCACGGTGGATATCGGTCTAGTGCGCCTGAAACCACAGAGTTGAAGTCCCCTCCCATTATCAGTAGGCCCTCTGGAAGTGTGAGTATTCCAGCTCCCAAATCTTTGAAATTGCCATTCTGAAGGCCTGGTAAAACATAGGTGGACATGCAAGTGAGCGTATGTCCCTCCCACTACCCCATGATACCAATATATCTCCCAAGGTCATCCGACCATATAGATAGGAGTTTCGCATCATTATTCCTACTCCCCGCGAGCCAGTGGTGAAACCTGCATGGGCCATCAGTTTGCAACCCCACCTATTGAGTGCCTTGCAGGAATTTCCCACCAATTGTGTTTCCTGAAGAAGGACTACGTCCAGGGCACGTCTCCTAATATAATACCACACAATGCTTAACCTTGTCTCCAAGCCTGTTAACGTTCCAGCGCAGGAGTTTAATGTTGCAGTCTCCATGCATGCTCATTCCCCCCAACATTTTGTCTCCCCCTTCATTCTTTTCCGATCTTCCTGTAATCCCAGTTGACATATTTAATTTACTTATACATATTCAGCAAAGTGGTACTACATGTATTCAGGGACTGTAAATTAAATGCTACTAGTGGGCCTTCAGCACTGGTTGTGCCACCCTCTTAAGTAGCCCCTTAAACATGTCTCACAGTACAGATGCTGTCTGTGCAGTTTCAAACTGCCAGTTCGACTGGCAAAACAAACCTTTTGCCAGGCCCATACTTCAATTTGAATGCATACAAGTCACCCCTAGGGTAGGCCCTGAACAGCTCAGAGGGCAGTTGCGATGTATTTAAAAAGCAGGACATGTATTTTTAAGTTTTTCATGCCCTGGTAGTGAAAAGCTCTTAAATTCCCTTTTCACTACTGAGAGGCCTATCTCGGCCATACAATAACATTGGAGGTGCCTTGTTACATTTTAAAAGTGTAATTTACAAATGAGAAAAGATAAGCAGGTCATATTTGGCATCTCTGCCATCACAATTTATGGTGAAGTCAGATTTTGAATTGTAATTTCGAAAATGACATTTGCCATTATCATTTATTGCCTGTAGCCTTTCTCTGGTCACATGACTGAGTGTATCTGACAGTTGACCACCTTTGTGTATTCCTCCTAGATGCCTGGATCGGCCATCACAGAGTCCTGCCTCCACACAAAAGGCAGATGTAGTTAATCTGGAGCCAAGACAGGGAAGGAAAGGCACAATGCCTTGGGAATTCAAAGGGAAACCTCAAGAAGCTTCTCCCCCACTTTAAAGGCACAACTGGGTATAACTACTGGACTTCTGACACCAACTTTTCAGTGCATTCTGCTTGACTCATTCTTTGCTGTGCTGACCTGTTGCCCTCTTTCCTGAGTGAGAAGGAGTGGATCCGAATCTCTGGAGCCCAGACCCAGAGTGACCCCAAGGGCAAGATGGATGGCCTCCTGATCTGAAGCCTCAGGGACATTGCCATCTGTGAGTCTACCCTGCCAAGTAGTGCCACTCTAGTCCTGAACCCTTGGAAGTTGGCTTAAGGTGCTTTGCCAACATCTGTGGATCCAGCAGAACTGCTGCATTTTCCCTGTCAGGGACTGTCCAGGACTGTCTGAGACACAGTCAGGGACTTGGGCAAGGACTGGTGACTCAGTAGAAAATGTAAGCAGAAGATTAGCACAGCGCTGCCCACGACCCACATGAAGTCAAAGAAGAAAAAGGGGAAGCCTGAACACAAGAACAAGATATCTAGAACTCAGAAAGGATAAGCACTTGAGGTGATTTAACATTCAGAATAGCTACACCAAGGACAGATGTGCAAGACATATATATATATATATAAAACAACATTAACAATAAAGGGAATGTGTGGTAAAGCACCCAGGAGCTCCACACAGTAAGACCAAAGCTCAGTAAGTTCCCCATTCACAATTGCTGTTAAAGATACTGTCTGCAAATCCCCACAAATAGGATATATATGCAAAGGCAGGGTCTGTGGAGCTGATACCTATGATAAAGTTATAAAAGTAACTCAAAGACAAAAATCACAGTTGACAAGAAACACCACCTTGGTAGTCAGCTGTGCCCACAGATCCTGACGATCAAACAGGAACACGCAAGGCGGTAACAGCACAGGGGTAGAACTAAACACAAGAAAAATAGACAAGGAGCTACAAAGAGGAGTGCTTAACAGGAAAGAAGGGAAGCAAGGACACACTAGGCAGAAAGCAAGTAACAAACATACAATGAAGCTAGAAGCAAGACAGTAGAACAGGAAGACAGCAAACTAAGGACTGAAACATATGTAATGGGAAGAAAGACTGGGTCTGGGAAAGGTAAATAGAGAAGGAGAGAGGCTCAAGGGAGCACTAGAGTGGTACTGGATCAGGAATCAAGGAAAAGAGGTAGCACTAAAGAAAGTGCTAGTTCAGGAACAACGGATAGCCCTGGAATCAAGTCATCTAGGAAGCGCTGCAAGCAGTGCTAATTCAGGAACAATGAATAGCTATAGCTCTGGAATCTAAGTAGTACTGGCTGGCAGTGCTAGTTCTGGAAACAGAAAATAGCTACAGCTCAGGAAACAAGGAGTCAATAGAGTACTGCAAGCAGTGCAAATCAGGAACAAGAAATAGCTGCAGGTCAGGAACAGGAACAAAGATTAACCATAGCTCAGGAACTCAGGAAGCAAGGTAGCACTGCAGGCATTGCTAATTTAGGCACAATGAATAGCTATAGCTCAGGAATTCTGGAAACAAGGACAACAAAAGTACAGGAAGCAAGAGTTGGCCTCACCAGTGCACAGCTATAATGAACAACCCTGGACTGAAGGGAGCTGGGGCTTAAAAGAGCGCACAGTAATCACATGAATCAGGTTTGAGCAGGCTAGCAGCAGGCAGCCACAGGTGAGCTGAATTCACCCACCCATACATAGCCTGCAGTGGTGGAGACAAAGCAGTGAGTAGGGAATATTAGGTAATGGAGTTTCAGGCATGAGCTGGCTGGCTTCCACAAACCCTGCATGGATTGATAATGGATGGCAATTTCCAAGTAGCGTCCAAATGGCTGGAAGTCAGTATATGCATGAAGGGGAGGTTCCAGAAGCTTATTATGACAGTGGAAAGTACCACAATTCAGCCCCCTGGTGGTGGGTACAGAGCATAGGAAGCAAATTGTGACATCCCCTGCTGCACCTCACAATCCCGAGCAGAACTGACGCTTCTCCTTTGCTGCGTGGATTGGTCCCATTCCAAAGACTTACAAAGCCGCTGCAGCCCACTTCGCCTTTAGAACCGCCGCCTCGCAACGTATACTTGGGGCAGGCCCTCACATCTCTCGTTGATGGCAGTCTCGGCGACGATGCTAAACTCTTCATGGCAGCCTTGTAGCTCCCCGGAACCGAGGCATCGCCCTGACTGCGCGATGCAACCCCGACTCCGTACTTCACACTCTAAGCCCTCCTCGGCATCAGAACAAACAGGACATCACACCTCAGCCTCTCAGCATCATAGAACCGACGTATCGCTTCGACTGTCGAGCGCAGCTTCATAACGGATCCATGTCATGCTCCGCAAATCAGAATTTAAGGTACACTGTTCCTTAGTGCCTACCTGTAGTCGGCCTGCGATCCATCACGGTTGGCCTGAACTTCTGACTTTGTTCTGGTCTGATGCAACTAGGTATCCACTGTTGGTGCTTTATGCCTTTTGGTGCTATATTCTCTATAAACTTTAACATTCAATATCTCAGATTCTATTAATTGGATTTTTGTGGTTTTGGTCTTGTTTTATTTATTAAAAATCATCACTCTAATGTTCTTATACTGTTGTGGGCTCCTTTGGTAGTGTGTTTTCACTGTGTTACTTTTTGAAGTGTTGAACAAATACATTATACATTGCCTATAAGTTAAGCCTGACAGCTCTCTGTCAAGCTACCAGAGGGGTGAGCACAGATTAATTTGATATGTGCTTGTACCTTACCCTGACAAGGATTGTAGTTGGTGCTTGACCAGTGCTCACACCCCAGCCAACCAACAACCCAATTTCTTACAGGTACCATAACCAGGCACATCTTGGTTAAATCATTTTCCCTCTGACTTTAGTCCTTTATTCCCAATCCACCACAGAAGTACACTTCTAAAGTCCCCCTGAACCTCAGGGGAGGCACTTAGAGACTTACAAGGTGACCGGCAGAGGCCAATATCAGGGTCAAATACAGGTCCAGTTGCCACGGGTTAGCTGGGCCATTGCAGAAAAAGTCCTCATCTAACTTCTTATGTCCCTGTAGCTTTAACAGGCGGTCATCTATATGACCCTTGGAGTCCACTTCTTTGTCCTCGGAACATGAGGGAGAACACGTCCAGTCTTCCAGGCTCTTCTCAGGTCTCAAACTGCAGGCACAGTCCTCTTCTGATCTACCACAGGTCGCAAAGTGTTCTGAAGTGGGTACCTTGAGATGCAAAATGTATGCCAGGCACAAGCAAGTTGGTGGCAATGACCCCTGGGAATGCCCTAACCAATGGGGCAAAGGATCCCAAGGCTAACCCTCTCCACTTTGGGCATTTTCAAAATGGCAAAAGTCTTTGCCACACTAAACTTGACCTCTGATGGCTGGAGGTGTGTGTGAGAAGTGCACTATGGTAATTCTAGTGTCCTCCCACATCTAACACTAAAATTCAATTTTAGTCAGTGCCTGTACCCCTAACAAACTCAGAGACATAAGTAGATCATTAGCTGAATTCTCCGTAACCAGAGAGTAGATACCCACTAAGGGCCCGATTACGGGTTTGGCGGTGTGGTGCCGGGTCCGTCCCGCAGCCACACTACCAAACCTGTTGTGAGGCCGCTCACTAGATTACGAGTGTTTCTGGTGTGCTTTTTTTGGCTTTCCCACCTCAGTGCCTATAAAAACAGGCACCGCAATGGGAACCCCAAAAACAGTTTCTGCACGGCATATGTTGAAAAGTTTATGTTGTGCAGGAACTAGTGTGCATCCACTGGGCGCAGAGGCACAGGGGGGCCTGTTGGGCCCCCTTTGCTTCCTCTCTGCCAGGGTTTTCATGGAAGAGGAACCGTCATGAAAACCCCGGTGGAGAGGAAACTCTATGTTTGGAGGGACCGTGGCAGTCCCGCCAAGCATAATGATGTCTCTACACTGCCGCAACACCACCAGGAAATCACAGTTGGTGGGGCTGTGGCAGTACCACCACCTAACTCATAACAGGATGGTGGGGAACCCGCCACCACTGCCCCCCGGCGAGTCTGGCAATCCTCAGACCGCCAGACTCGTAATCAGCCCCAAAGTGTTTTGGCATTCTGATTTCATTCTCTGAAATGTGCCTCTAATGATATATATATAAACCTATCAGACATATCAATGCTTGTCTTGACGATGCAGCAGGATCTGACACTCTGATAGGGCCCTGTCTGGCTGGGGGGACACAAGAAGTTTGCTTGCCCGGGTGGTATCTAACATTTGCTTTAAAGGGGAAGCCTCTTTGAAGTGCAGCATGGAGGCTGTACACAGCCACTAGACCATTCTGTCAAATGGAATACAACACTTTCCCACACCCAAGGCCCATTGTCACTGTCCTGGGAGCAATTCACACCTCCCAGAGTGAGCCATCAGCAGCCAGTTGACAGTTGGAAGTAGGCATGGGACAGGTAACATTTCTAAATTGCCATTTCTTTAATGGACAGATTTCGTCTTTACCATTAAGTTTGATTTTGCTTAACTATGAATATTTTTCTAGCCGCTTCCAAACCGAAATGATCATTATAGGGTGTAGTAGTGTAATCCAGTGCTTTCCTATGGAGGCAGCCGGCCTTGCTGCATTGAAAATAGCTTTTAGTCTTAATCACTCTAAAGACATGTGGAACATTAATCTATTAAATATCCTGCTTTTAATTACCATACACCCTGGTTTATGGCCTTTAAGGCCTATCCGGGGGAGTGGCTTACTCGTTTTTAAAAGGAGGGCTAACCCTGTCAAAAAGGGCTTTTTTAACAGGTCAGATCTGCAGTCGTAGGCCGTTTGGCATTCTGTACAGGGCCACTGCAATGAATGGTGCATTTAATTTACAGGCTCTGGATATACTTAGTCACATAAATATAAGGGACTTGTAGAAAAATTAAATAAACCAGTCAGGTGCATGCCAATTTTATCATGCTGAAAGGAAGAACACATGCACGTTACCACTGGTTAGTAAAGCGCTCAGAGTTCTGTAGCCAGGAAAAATAGCGCCCAGCAATAGGCAAACAAAATCCAGAGCTGAAAGGGCACATTTCCAACACTTAGCAATGTGTTCTGCGCACAACTCATTGCTGTGTTTTTCTACAACTAAATTGCTCGATTACAAGCAAAATATTGGATGCAAAGTATGACATAGAAGTCTCATGTCAACGTCTTCTGCAATGTAAATGTCTGAAATTAACAGGTTGGAGCTTCAGATGAAGAATTGTTGGACCTTTGTACCACAGCCAGGTTTGAGAAGTTTTTTCTCTGTTGTTTATCTACATTGGGACTTGAGATCCACAAAAGCCTTGAACTGAGTGTGTAAGTTTATGAGATGTCTTTCTCCTTTTTCGTCTGAAGGTAACAGACTCAAAAGCTAATGTCTGAACCCACTGTGCACTAATTCTGACCATTATAGCTACCGTATAAATTAAGAAAGATCCACATTAGTGAAAGACAACATTCTTCATATCCCACCCACCACCAGAAGAAAAAAAAGAATGTTTAAAAAAATATCTGGAATGTTTGGTGGCACTGGGGATAGTCTTAATTATCAGAAAAGTGTGCAAAATTTAAACGAGGCATCCAAGTGATAAATTAAAACATGTTCTGATTTATTATTGGTCAGATTGGGTAGAATATCATCCACACAAAAATTGTTATAGCTATTCATTTTCCCAGCAATTCTTGGACAACTCTATATTTCAATATTGATTGGAGTTTCTCAAGAATTTATTATGGAAAATCATTACCCCTGAACTGTTACCAAATTCCTTCAACATGGAGCTATTGGGGTAGTTTTTGGTTGCACAATTTTTGCAGATGCATAGGAGCTTTTCAACTTCAATTTCTATAAGCTATTTTGACTAACTGATAATTTCGGCCAAGCATTACAAGCCTGAGGGCACACTGCACATTTATGACAGAATGCTTGGCAATGCAAATCTTATGGTCATTGCAGGGTAGATTACATGGAATCTGAATGAAAAGATCCAACACTAATGTGTAGTTTAAGATCCAGAGTGAAGGGGCAACTTTGTGTAGATAAAGAGATTTCACATGGGTTGCAAAATTAAAGGGCTTTCGAAATGCTATTAACTAGTAAAGGGATGACAATCTCTAGGTGGCACAATGTGAGAGTTACTGTAATATGTGTTATATGTTATATTGTTACTTAAGGTGTGCATAAAAATATATTTTCTGTGAGGATCCGGAATCTTAGAAAAGTAACATTATTATTCCTAGGACATGGTGGATTTAGTAATCTATTGCATAATACTGTATTCATTATTAAGTAGATATGTCTTTTTATGTTTTAAACATAAGAAGAGTGTGTGTGCTAAGCTGCAATACAGTAGTAAACCGAAATTACAACATTGGAAAGTTACAAAGTCATTAACGCACCTTAACATTGATTAGTTGAAATCAATTAATCAACCCCCATTTTATGTGTTAATAACTTTATGCTCTCCTCAATTGTTGTGTACTTGTTTTTAGGTTAATGTATTGTGAATTCGCACAATGTACTGATTACTTATGATGTAGTGCCAGTATTACAGCTATGTTTGCTAAAGCCATAGTGTAATCACAGTCAAATACTTTATAAATGGACTTGTGTTTCATTATCTTTTAGGGTGTACTTAAACAAATAGCTGAACATTCAGTCTATATGTAGTGACCATTCGGGCACCTTCATTTTAATTTGGACTGATAGCTACATGTCAAATTACATTACTGCTGAAGGAACTATGCGTTATGTTTTTTATAGTTCCCATTGTCTGCCCCCTCATTGCCAATTGATTGCTTTAGCATAAATCTAGACTGCCGTGGGTTGCCCATGTACAGAATACCCTGTAGTTTCCGGGGTTTGAGAAATATTGGATAGATCCGGTCTTTTCATAGGAAACGGCTAGTGCAAGATCTTACCCCTATCTTTTAAATGCCACTTTGAAAATAAAAATGAAGGGGTAAAGATGCTTCTAATGAGCTACATGAATTTTCTATTAAATGTCATGGAGGCCTGTAAAAGTCATGAATATTAAAAAACGTTTATGTGCTGAAATTAATCATTTCAACTCTTGGTTTTATAAGTTCATTTAATTTGTATCTCTAGTAAAATGTCCGTATAATGTATTAGCCTACCAGATATTCACACATTTCTGCTTCTTAATGTTGTACCTCACCAGATGGACCTACGCTGCTTTGAACTATAGATACTTAAGCCATTCTAGCCCCAGTCAGTAGAATGTTATCTTTTTCCATCTCCAATGTCAAAGTGCTTTTGCTCACTTCCATAAAGGTCCATAGTTCAGTAGGTCCATATCTCCCCCTTACAGTAATAGCACATCACTAATAGATCACGGCTCATCTTTGCCCTTTGTTCTATATAAACAGTCATACTCACCCCCCTCATCTCTTCTCGACAATCTTTGCATCATTGTTGATGTCAGGGAGAGATCTGATTTTCAAGGAAAAAGAGATGCATATATTGCAGAGGAATCCTACTAAATTTAACATGGTAGCTGAATGCGGTCTTGGTAAGGACTGTCACACAGCATGTAAAAGTCCCCAGGCATGAATTAGAGAATAGCCAAGGGATTAAAACATTTTAAATTAAAGGTCTGTAGTTACCCTTTGCTTCAGGGTTTGTGCCAGGGCAAAGTCATGCAAAGTGATGTAAAGCTGGGCAAACTCTTGCAGGGGTATTTACTTTACAGTGCAAACGTATTTTGCTCTGCAAAGATGACCTTTTCCGACTGCTAAGAACGTTTTGTGCTTCTTTGCGTCAACAGGCATTACTTGGATGTAACTTGAGTAGAACAGCTTAAGCACCCTTTGTTTTTGATACACAACCTGGTCTACTAAGATAGCCAGACTGGGATTTGCATCAAAATATAACTCTTTCTTTGAAGGAGATGCTAACCAGGCGAAATGTTTTCATTCCTCATAACATTCCACACAGCAAACATACAATGTGTGGAATGTTTCAGAATTTGTCTAGACATAGGATTTTGCACTGGCTGTGTTTGCTTCTGGTACCATTTCCATACTGGACAACACACACACACCTCTGCATCATGGTGCAAATGTCCGTGGTGCTAGGTCTGTTTGTTCATCAGCCCAGGAGTAGAGAGTGCAGCTTCTAAAAAATATGGCCCTGCACTGCTTTCTGTCCTATACAAAATGTGCTAAAAATGAATAAACCTTCCCCTATGTGTTTTTCAGTTATCCCAAACGTATATGAGCTTCCGTGTAAATGCTTTCTACTGCTACCACTGGGCCAGTAAATGTGTTTTCGTATTAATGTTTCATAAAACTTCTTCCAACTGGCTTGCCATTTTATTGCCTGGAACACTGCACGTCAAAACGAGCAGTCGTAAAGTTTAAGTTCCTTTACGTTGCGGTCCCATTCGTTTTGTCAACGAGATACTTGCCAAGTAGCAGCTATTGTTCCCAAGGGAACTTTATCAGCTGTAGGAAATCGGCACATATGTCCATTATGACTAATTGAAGCATACACATTGAAACCATTGACCTCGTCTAGAAAACTTGATGCCCTGCAGTGCCTGTGTAAACTAATGTGGTAAAGTTAGGATTTCTTTTAATTACGTAAATGTTTACCCTCGTGATAAAGCTGCCATGAGCGTGGTAATGCAGGTGTATGCGTAAGGGCCTGAGCAAGAGAGAAATTATGGTGTTATTACGTAACATGGGACCTCAAAGGTTTTCTGCTACAAGTTATTCTGAATCTGAAAAGTGGCCGGTGCCAAGGGTTACTGACCACATGGGGGCTCAGAGATTGACGGGAACAGAGGGGACCGGGACCCTTAAACACTCTCCCAAAAACTTCGGATTTTGAAAACAGCTACATTCTCAAGGGAAGAATGCAGGCGAGGTGGGGGAATTACTATGAGAGTCAGATAAGAATTACCGGTTCTCATGGCAGTTTCTAACGATTTTAGGGGTTCAACTCAGAGTCTCCCACCATTTTGCCCCCCAAGTATCATTAACTCTGGGGACACAGAATTAACCCCACCACATCTTATTTACTCATAATGAGAACCAAAGAGGTTGAAAAATGTGACAAGGCAGTGTGGAGAGAAGAATAATGTTGGGGTGTTTTGTGAGGAGCAAAACTGGTGACACGGGCCATTACAATTATAATGTCTAGTGTTAAAGAATTCATTTTAAGAAGGCTAACCAAGGATTGCCTGTGCAAAGATTTGAAAATTCGTCGGAAAAATAAAGATCTGCCATCTCTCTTCTCCAAGTTGCTGATAACAAGCTGATAGATCGAATCTGTAGGATTGTAAGGAACATCTGGCCAGATGAAAGGGGATTTACTATAATTTCGCAACATGTTTGCGTCGCAAAAGTGACAGAAATTATTCCCCCCCCCAATTTACTTTCAAGCGGAATTTCACTTAAATGTAATGCAAAGCAGCCCATAGCGCTGCTCTGCATTATTGAGCACCAAAGGGGGCTTTCCATAGAGGGTGTTCCAATGCAACTGCCCGTGGTTTTTTATGTAAAACCCGATCTACTAAAAAAGGTAGACTACGTTTTGCATCAAAACACAACACCCATTTCAAATAGGTGCTGCTAACACAGAGACATGCATTTATTTCTCCTTTCTTATCTGACTTTGTATATGTGCTGCACACTGTACAGCACACATGCAATGGTGCAAAGATGTGTGTGTGATGCTTGGCAGCAAATTTCTGCACTGGCGCTAGGGAAAAGGGAGGCAAGAGGCGAGGACCGCCAGACTCCTGGTGGCGCAAGAGTGGCAGATCCAGCCACCGCAGCACCAGCAGTTTGACCACCCGATTACGACTTGGGCAGTCGGACTGCCCCAGGCCCGCCGGACCTGCCAGGGAACTGCCGCTCCCTGGTGTAGGAGTGGCAGTCAGAGGCCGTAATATGCTTGGCGGGACCACCACGGTCCTGCCAAGCATATTGAGTTTCCCCTCCTCCAGGGTATCCATGGAGGGTCTTCCTCCATGTAAACCTTGGAGTAGAGGAAACAAAGGGGGTCCTACAGGGCCCCCATGTACCTTAAACGCAAGTGAATATACGCAGGGGGACATTACAGGTGCCCCCCTGTGTGCATGCAGATAGGTTCCTGCATGGCATGAACTTTCAAATAGGGATCAGAGCCTAATGTCCTTTGGCTGCAACTGTAAGTCTCCACAAGACATGCTCCACTTTGCAATGTTCTGTGTTATTATTATGAGCTAGCCCGGAAGGCTTATATTATCCCATTTTTGAATAAGTTTAAGTTCAGGCAGGTTCGCCCTCCTTTTACTTTTTTATAAATGTTATCTGGTAATATTGTTTTTTTTGTCCTTATGTTTTTTAGGTCGAGCCTGAGTCAGCGCGCATGGAGTGTAATCCCCACCCACTCTAAACCCATATTTGTGATTGGCTTGTGTCTTAGTCCTTCATAAATGCTTGTTTCTGATTCCTTAGCAGGCTTGTTGGTCCCTTCTTAGTACGGCCTTGTCTTTACTGGTACCCTCCCATGGCAACTGGCCATTTTACTTCGGTTGTTACACGTACATCTTCCTAAGTCTGTAAACACTCTTTTCTTTATTGAGTTTCTCTTACTGCAGGCAGCCCATGGGCACCAACTTTCATTAACAACACGGGCGCCCATTTTTACTTTAACACGGGTGCCCGGCAATAATCAATCACCCACCCACCCCGTCACTGCTTAATCTAGCTCTGTCGTGCTTGTGTCTGTCCCCCTGTGGTTGTTAACCTCAGCAAGGCCTACCAGGGCTAAGGGTTCTCCCTTCTCTGCACAGAGTCTTCAGACCAATAGAAAGAAGTTGGCACAGAAGCTGGAAAAGAAAAGACAGAGTTTATTAAACCTCATGAGGTGGAACTACATTCACACAACACCCTTCGGTAGTGTATGAGGTAGCACACTGACTGGAAGGAGCTCAGTCTTTTTATACCCACACAGGGGCTGAAATGAAGGCGATACAAAGTACAGAATGCTGGTTTCAAATACATATAAGGTCATACAGAGAGTGTGCTGGCAACAAGTGGGAGGGGCTTACAGTTAGCTCATTCTGGTGGACACGTCCTGACAGTTACAAGTTGGGGACAGCTGTAAGCTCAACTGAGCATGTGCAAAGCAGAAGAGGCTAAATATATCTCCTCTCTAGGCATATTTCAAGAGCAGTTATCAGGAAGGTAGGACAGAGCACATGGCAAACAAATTGGCCGACAGAAATACAAAATGGATTCCGCAAAATAGACAAGATAGTCTCTAAATACAAGATGTCTTCTGCTAATGCTTAACCTAATCGCTGCTAAATTACAACAGACGACCCTTTCAGCCCTTCGGGCATCCGAGTTGCCGATGAGCCCCGCGCTGGGCGCCAATTTGTGGTTGTTAGCCTCAGTAAGGCCTACCAGTGCTAAGGGTTCTCCCTTCTCTGCACAGAGTCCTCAGACCAATAGAAAGAAGTTGGCACAGAAGCTGGAATAGAAAAGACAGAGTTTATTAAACCTCATGAGGTGGAACTACATTCACACAACACCCTTCGGTAATGTATGAGGTAGCACACTGACTGGAAGGAGCGTGGTCCTTTTATACCCACACAGGGGCTGAAATGAAGGTGGTACAAAGTACAGAATGCTGGTTTCAAATACATATATGGTCATACAGAGAGTGTGCTGGCAACAAGTGGGAGGGGCTGACAGTTAGCTAATTCTGGTGGACACATCCTGACAGTTACAAGTTGGGGACAGCTGTAAGCTCAAGGGAGCATGTGCAAAGCAGAAGAGGCTAAATATATGTTATGTTATGTTATGTTAATTTTGTCTTTTATAGCGCACGGCTACTCCGATAGAGTGTCCCGGCGCTTTTATTTGACAGCCTGCGAAAGACAAACACAACACATGAATAAAAAGACAAAGCCTGCAGATAAAAGAGGTGAAACTAAAGGGCAAAGAGCCAGGTTTTAAGGCCCTTCCTGAAGGTCAGCAAATTAGCAGTGCTACGTAGTGCCAAAGGCAAACTATTCCAAAGCTGTGTAGCCCGCAACCTAAAAGAACGGCCTCCAATGTGGGCCTTCTTCACACGAGGAACCACAGCAAGGAACAACGCTTCAGATCTCAAAGAGCGAGCCGGATGGTAAAAGGCAAGCCTACATTGAAGGTATTTAGCCCCCGAGGCGTGAAGAGCCTTGTGTGCCAGGGTCAGGGCCTTGAAAACTATGCGCTTCCGGATAGGCAGCCAATGAAGAGACTGCAAAAGGCCGGAGACCCTGGCTCGCCTGTGGAGGCCGAAAATGGCCCGCGCGGCCGTGTTCTGGACCACCTGCAGCCGTTGTAAGAGATATCCGGCAGGCCAAGGTATAGGACGTTGGAATAGTCCAATCTTGTATCTCGTCTCTAGGCAGATTTCAAGAGCAGTTAACAGGAAGGTAGGACAGAGCACATGTCGAGCACATGGCAAACAAAATGGCCGACAGAAATACAAAATGGATTCCGCAAAATGGACAAGATAGTCTATAAATACAAGATGTCTTCTGCTAATGCTTAACCTAATCGCTGCTAAATCACAACCCCCCAACGCCCCCACGCGACCGTCTACCTTGCCTCTATCCTTGCTTGTTATATGTAGTGTTTATCCTGCTCCTAAGTACACGTGTTGTTTCCACAACGTGTATTGTGGAGAACTTTTCACTCTATGCGTAAATAGTTGCAGAGCTGTTAGTGTAATTTTTTCTTATGTGCTGTAATATGGTCATCTTTTAGGAACAGATCTGTCTCTTTTTAACATAAATAAGTTAAAAAGAGAGTGCATAAATAATATTTACACCGCACCCCTAAATCATTCCAGATGTTTTCATGAACATGTTTGTCTGCTATGTAAAGAGTCCGACTTTTAAGTAATGATGTTACTAAGTAGGCAATTTTACTCCGTCCGCGTGATCTCGGCTAACACTGAAATGAAATTTCCACATGACTCATCAATATTTCCTACGGTTTTCAGTAAAGTTTACTTTGTGTGCGTGATCACTGTCCGATTTGAAATGAACCTTGTTGTGGACAGTAGAGTCTGCCATGAAGCTGTGTTCACATTTAGTTAGGAGCACAGAATCATTAGAGTTACAGCGAAAAATGTTTTTTTGGCACACTCACAAACACTCAGCTTTGACATAATGTTTACATCCATCGCCTAAACATGAGCTTGTCTAAAAACATTGATGTACCCCAGAAACACAAAGTACACTTGCAATGAGGAATAGCAACATACCGAGTACATGTACCTACGCCCGATGTAAACATGAAGTCAAAATCAGCATATGCGAGTGCGCCACAAAATCATTTACAACTAACGCTAATCAATTGTTTACCATAATTAAATGTTCAAAAGGCTAATGCCAGGCCCTTTATGTTCCACTCACAGGTTCATTTCAAAGCTGGCAATCATCATATGCACCAGGTAAACATTACAAGCAGTAGCGCAGCAAGGAAGTCATGAGACCTGGTGCAAGTAGGATTGCTGGAAGAGTAGGAAAATACAGCAATTTTCAGGATTTAGTGAGCTCCTGGTGCCATTGCACCTGCTGCACCAATGGCAGCTACGCCCTTGATTACATGTAAACCTTTGCAAATATTTCAACATCTGGCGGAAATATTATCCCAAAGCTGTCTATGATCACAAAAGTGTGGAAAGGTTACCACCTGAACCCACTGCAAGTGTTTAGGGACATTAGTCAAAAGCTGGGCATCTTTATGAAAGCCAATGGAAATATTTAGCTACTCGGCATACATATTGCTTATGCTCGCATTACATATAACATGCAACTGCCAGCAATGTACACAAATGTACTAACCAATGTTAGAAATAATTATGCAATACAAAAACACTCAACCTGTACAATTTTGTTGTATTACTAACCAAACTTTTACAACTTATGCTTACAAATACATTATTTCCTAACTTCATTCCATACAAACCATGCATATGTTGCTGAACATTACTTTTAGAGTATTACTAAAGCATATTTTAGAAACATAGGGGTATATTACCAACAACTAGCGATAATTTTTGTCTCTAACTTGTTTAGAGACAAAAATTATCGCTGCACATCGGCGATTTTTATCGCAGATAAACCTTGCTATTAGCAAGGTTTATCGCGAATGCGATAAAAAACGGCCGCAATGCATGAATATCGCTGAAAAGTCAGCGATATTCATGCATTATCGAGCAAATGCTCTTAGCCATGTTATCCACCTCCCATTGGATAACATGGTGAAGAACTGCTCAGGGCAGGTGTTAGCTTTTGGAGATATTCGCGCTTAGCGCGAATATCTCCAAAAGTTGGTAATAGGAGATAGCGATGTTAGCGACTGTTTCCAGTCGCTAACATCTTGGCACGCCCACTTTGCATGTCATTAGTGATAAATATCACTGACATGCAAAGCGGGGCCCAAGATGGTCGCTATCTCCTATTAGCTGTCACTAACTGGTGTTAGCGACAGCTTGGTAATAGGGAGATAATTTTATCTCCGCTTTCTTGGCTTTTAAAGCCAAAAAAGCGGAGATAAACCCCTTGATAATATACCCCATACAGTGTTATTTTTGCCGATGCTGCACAGCACAAGCATTGGCATAGAGGTCCAAAAGGCGAGACATGTTGGCTTTGCCAATGCTTATTTAAATCTGCCATTAGGTTTCTAGCCAGTTGCGATTAACCATCTGAGGTATACAAAGAATGGATGAGTTTTGTCCCTGGATGTATCGTTACCCTGTACTTTGTCTTGGAATAGTCTTTTTATTCTTTTTTAAAACATAAATTATACATTCACCATATTTATATCTTATTTTTATGTGCAGCAATTGATGTTATCTGGCAGACTCGTTTTATATATTCCGTTTTATTTGTCTTTCATGGTTTCATCCAAAAAACTAATAAAGTGGATTGATTGAGTTCATGCCGGGCAGGAACCTTGTAGTGTGGTCCCATTGTGGTGCCTTTTTAATGGCACTGCTGCCTTTACAATAGGCAACGCCATGGGAGTGCTACACCGACCACATGCCAGACTACTTGTATGTCGTAATCTGGCGGATGGGCGGGGTGACCTTCGGCGGAGCGGTGCATGGCGAGTTAAACTGCCTAAGCACGGTGGTTTGCTGCTCCGCACCACCTCTCCGCTGAAAGGTCGGAATCAGCCCCTTCGTGTGCCAAACCCAAAGGAACCATAGTTGGGGCTTAGTCGTTGGCATTGATCATAAATCATTCTGTGGTCGGTGTTAACAGAGGTCCTTTTTAGGTAAATTGTTCAGTACTTGGTTCAAACACCTCTAATCACTGTAGCATGAAAGCAGATCTGTTGTAGTAGTAATTTGTGGGAAAAATGTTTATGCATATTCAGTAACTGGCCTTAAGTTGAGGGTCAATAATAACACAACACTCCAACGCCACATATCAATAAAATAGCACAAGAACATCACTAAAGCAATAAAGCACAGCTGTACATCGACACCCCATACCAAAGCAATACCAAAATCACATCAAAACAGCATAACCATTCATTTCAGATTTGTTATTCTGTTGTGCTGCTTTCAATTTTATTGTGTCTTATGTTATTTTGTTGTTAAGGCACGTTAATGCTTTTTGTTATTGGGATGTGTTGTTTCAATATGGTTTGGTGTTATTGTGTTAGATGATTGTGTTGCTGTGTTGAGGTATTGTGGTGTTTTGTTTTGCATGTTGTGTGGCTGCCATGTATTAGTCTGTGTGTTATTATTTTGTGTTGGGGTAGTTAGGTAGTGGTCCTGTATGTTAAGTTATATTGTTGTGCTCTATTGTGCTTTTGTTACGTTGTTGTGTTGTTTTGTGTTGCACTGTTATCTTGTTGGGTGTAATTCTTTGTGTTATACTGTACTGCGGGGTTGGGTTTTTGGGTTGCTTTATTTTGTTTTTGTCTTCTGTTGTTGTTTGTGGTTTGTACATATGTTGAGGTTGTGTTGCTTGTTGTGTTGGGGAGTGTTGTTTTGTTTTTTGCAGTTTTGTTTTTGTGTTACATTATTGTATTGTTTAAATGTGATGAACTGTTACTCTTTCGTACTCTGGTTGTGCTACTTTGTTGTTATCTTGTGCTGCATTCTTTTATGGATAGTTTGATGTATTACATTAAAATGTGCCCTGTTGTGTTGTTTGTGTTGTTACGTTCTGCTGTGTTAGGTAGCGTTCTTGAGACCTCGAGAAATGCTCCTTGGTTTGCTGCCTAAACCGGCACTATTTATTAAGGTGCCAGTGACTGTTTGCCACTTCCAAAGGTGGAACTATACCACTACTATATATCTTCCCTCTTTTCGAACACCAAACAATTCAAAATCATGACACAGGCCATATTTTAAGTAAGCACTTCCCACGCTCGCTATATCTGTTCACTTATGTTGTTGGAATCTGCTTAGTAGGTGACCAAGATGAGCCCGTTTCTTGCACACCCAGTTCATTGATCTGACTACACCAGCTTTCCTTGTACATGTACACACTGTGCACGATAATGGCAAGCAATGGGTTAACAGTTTTCAAAGCAGCACTTACCTATATTGTTTCTGTAAAAATAAGGCCTTGTATGTGAAACAGAGAACCTATCTAATTTTCAATTAACCATAGTTTATTTGTATGTAGTACATAAGCCAGCATTCCCAATATTAAAATCTGCTGATGATTTCCTTCTTAGGCTACAATGGTTCTGTGTGGGAGGGGGGGGAGACGGGGGGGGGACAATGGGGCGACTCTGTGTCCCCCTTAACCTAGGTATGTATATAATAGGCTACAATGGTTCTTCTTACAGTCGCGTTGTGATGTTTCTAGTCTCCCTTAATCAGAAAACAATGTTGCATCTGAACTGATAATTTATTACAGTCAAGTTGTGATATCATAATGCCTGCTGCCAGAGCTAACATTATGGCAGCTGCAGTTTAAAATTTTTTATTATGATCTTTTTCTCTAAAATAAACAACGATCAGTAGAAAGGAGAGAATTATGGCAAGATCTTTATTTTTTCCACAGATTTCATTACAGGATCAGAACAATCTGTTTACCCAGTAGCGGTCGGTGGTGGGAGTGCTGCCGGGCGGTGACGTGGGGTGGGGGAGAGGCTGGCTGGGGGGTAGTAATCTACAGAATACGGCCAAATACAGGTGTGTAACAGGCCCGGCTCCAGGAATTTTTATTTGGGTGGGCCAAGGGTGCATTTGTGTGGGCCACTGCGGTCTCGATTTGTCGCATATATGTCTGGGCAGGCCTGCGTCTCTTTCTAAATATTTTCACTCTCAAAAAGTGTTTTTTCCATGTAATATTCCTTTGATGGGAAGAGGAGGTTTCTGAGGTGGGAGTATCAGGCAAGTGACACTTCTCGTGCTCCCTCTTTGCGAGCCTTCAGGGAGAATCCCTCTTCATTACTACCTCCACCAGATCCCAGACTCTGCAACGCACTCCCTTACAGGCTTGATTATCCACTACTCCTCTCCAGTGCACCTTATCTCACAGCTGACCTTGGGCCCCAGCCCCATATCAGGCACCTTCAGGCTCCACTTTCATTTTCCCCGGTAAAAACATTAGTAAAACATTAGTAAAATCACCTTCAAACTTAAAACATTGAATATAGCAGTAAATATAATTAGTACGCACTTTTAAAGTATGTTCCACAGTAGCCCTTATGACCCGACTGCCAAAAACAGAAAGGCCATGCGAGGGCCGGCTTTAGCGCTGATGCAAAAGTTTTTTTAGGCGCTACAGCAATAACCTCTTTTTCCGTAAATACCTTTACTACCACCCTCCCCCAGTGTCCCTTATCTCTCCCTAGCTCCCCCCTCCACCCCATGACCTCTTCCTCGGATTCCCTCACTGCCACCCTCCACCAGTGCCCCTCATCCCTCCATGCCCCCCCTATTGACCTCCTTATTGGATTCCCTCACTGCCACCCTCCACCAGTGCCCCTCATCTCTCTGTAGCCCCTCTCACCATGACCTCCTCAGACTCCCTCACTACCACCTCTACCTGTGCCCCTTATCTCTCCCTAGCACTCCCTCCACCCCATGACCTCTTCCTCAGATTCCATCACTACCACCCTCCAACAGTGCCCCTCATCGCTCCATAGTCCCTCCCACTACCTCCTCCTCGGATTCTCTCACTGCCACCCTCCAACAGTGCCCCTCATCTTTACCTAGCCCCTCTCTCATATGCATTTAATTTGTTGCATAGCGCTACTCATATCATCATCATCAAAGCTTTATTTCGATATACAGAATATCATAAAAGCACTTAAAAATATAAAACCACAATTCATAAGCATTACATTTTTAAAAAGTACATTACAATAAAACCATTCATATGTCAATAAATTATTTAAAAAACATATTAAACATTAGCAGCTTTGTGAGTATTTAAAAGATTTCAACTAATACTAAGGTCATCTAATAGCCCTTGATCTAATCAGCCAGGCCCAGATCAAAAATGTTGCCACCCCTCACACTAAGGTTGTACTGGTGTCAGCCTTAAGTATTCTGAGTGCAGAGGAATGATCCCTAGTACCAAGCAGTAAACAAACTGGTTTTAGCCATTTCAGTCTGGGTTTTACATAGGCTGGGCATACAAAGAAGACATGAGGGATGTTTTCTGTGACACCTTCACAGATTGGACAGTCAGGTGAGGTTTGGTGCGGGGGCTTCCACTTGCACGTATAATCACGGAGGGGGAGGTTTCCCAGCCTAAACTGGATTAAAAGGCATCTGTCTCTTGGTTTCTTGATGAAATCCAGGTAAGGTTCCAAGCAAGGCTTTAATTTATGCTGCATAAACGCCTCAGTCAGCCTACCTTGGTTTGGGTCCCTTAGTTCTTGTTCATCAACCCATTTCCAGTAGGCTCGTTTAGTTTCATCCTTGGATAAAGAACCCTCAAGCTCCCAATCAGTTGTCAAGCCAGATTCAAGCAAAAGCTTCTTTATATTGCGAATCCAGCTAATTTTGTGAGCACCATAGAGATTCATAACTTCTTTCAAGCCATCTAAATACTTTGAGAGCTCAGGGGTCCGCCATAACCTAGCCCAGTATAAAAGAGGACGTAACCTAGCTAAATCCTTAATGGAACGGCGACCCAGATCGCTCAATAATGGTTTGATGGGAGTTGGTATCGATAACAACTCCCTAAAGAACTTATTCTCAGAGGTGATCAGGGCGTCAACACAATCAAAGCACCACAGCGCTGCGCCGTAAAGGGCGCAGCCTACAGCTTTTGCAGCGTATATATCCAAGGCAGGAGCGATGGGCTTAGAGATGGATGTGCGATGTTCTTGCCCTAATGCTCCGACTACCCTTTTGTGATTTAATACCATTTTATCGATGTGAGGCTGCCACTTTAAATTATGCGAAATTCTGATACCCAGGTAGTCAAATTCGTTTCCGCGTTCCAGTGACACCCCATCTAAGGAGAGGGTGGACCTGGAAGACTTACTTGGGTTAAGATAAAGGAGTTTAGTCTTCGAGGTATTTATGACAAGGCCCCTCAGCTCACAAAACAGACAAAAGCGGTCCAACAGCTTTTGCAGACCCACGGGGGTTTTTGAAACCAACAGCGTATTGTCCGCAAAAAGGAGGGCGGGCACTTTGTCACCCGCCAGGACCGGGGCATCGGCGTTTATTTTGAGCAAAAAGGAGACCACACCATTCACAAGTAGCGTAAAGAGTGTCGGGGCTAACACGCAGCCCTGACGTACCCCTCGATTCACAGGTATTCTGTCAGTTTTCTGCTCTTGAGATCCCCATCTAATGCGGGCATAGGTTCCATCATGCATGCGTGCCAGAAGATTCAGGATTGGTAGGGGAATCCCCATCTCCTCCAGTATCAGCCAAAGGCGTTCTCAGGGGACCAGGTCAAACGCGGTCTTTAAGTCAATAAATGCGAAATAAAGACCGCCTTTGCCAATGGTAACCACCTTCCAATGAAGGAGTAGCAACCTAAATACTTGATCAACCATGCCTGTGCACGCCCTAAAGCCTGCCTGAAAGGGTGAGATGATGTTGTTCTCCTCTGCTCAAGAGAGAATTCTCTCCAGGAGAACCCTGCCAACCAATTTCTGCCCAGCGTCTATAAGACTAATTGGGCGATAGTTGTCAGGGTCCTCCCTAAGGCCCTTCTTGTAGATAGGGATCACCTCAGCCGCTTTCCATGAATTAGGAACAGGTGAACCTGCTAATAGCGCATTTGTCAGATTTGTAAAATAAACGGCCCAACCATCAGAATTAGATTTAAAAAGGTCGCCCGGCACACCGTCCTGCCCCGGGGCTTTAGCAGGTACAATTTTAGCTATTGCTGTCAGGACCTCTTTTTTATCAACTCTAATAGGAGCAGCCTGCCGAGAACCATCGTCCAGAGCACCGCTCAAATTCCCTGGGGCTCCGGGCAGTGCATTACCACCGTAGAGTTTACTAAAGTATTCGAACCATTCACTGTCTGTGATATGATTGGGGATTGGATTTGAATCACATCCATTCGATTTTCTGACTAGTGCCCAGAATAAATTACCATCCTTAGTTTTGCTAGCATCTCTAAGGCTTTCCCAATGGGATTCTTCCCACTCCCTTTTGGCGACTGTTATAGCCTGTCTGTAATGCAGTCTGGCCAGCCGGACAGATACTGGATTGCGAGATTTAATGGCAGTAATTAACTCATTTTTCGTCCTTCTGCAGTTACTATCAAACCATTTCTGAACTGGTTTGATAGTTGTCAATCTCCTTTTGCCTGGAACCATGAACAGTTTGCCGTTCTGATCCATAGTAACAGTGTAAATGGCTTCTACCTCTGCGGACCCAGCCACATCATTACATACTGCAGACAGCCTTAATGACTGCTCACCGAGGATTCCATTCAGCGCACTCAATCTAGGTTCATCCGTACAGAACTTTGGCCACTTGAGAAATCTATTACAGTTGGAGGGTATAATTTGCTTAGTTATTAACCCCCCACTATTTGAAGAGGTTTGTTCCTTTCTCTGCCACGGATCCACCAATATAAGGGACAGGGGATTATGGTCACTCTCCACAGATGGTATGATGACCATGTCTACCACTGACTTCCAAGCTCTCCTGTCTACCATTATATAGTCAATCCTACTATCACACAATACTCTGTTGTATGTATTTGCCCCCTGGGCATCGGAGACAGTACGACCGTTCGCAGCTCTGAGACCTGTTTCAATCATTTTGTTGCATAGCGCTACTCATATCAGTGTAGTGTGTGCCAGTACTTTACACAACGCACACATTATACAGAGACAATGAATCATACAAGTATGTAAATCAGCCTACAGGGAATGGCACATAAGCCAATGAGGATTACAAGGTGTATGAATCAAGTCATCTATACTGGGGGGCAGAATATTTTAAGAGGGTTTGGTCTGTGGAAACACAACCATAGGATTAAAAAACGTATTCCATGGGGGTCAGCTTTACTGATAAAAATGTATATCTGCCCGAAAATACTAATTTTAGCAACATTAGAATAATGAAAGACAAAGGAAGTTCTAACTATATCACAAAACAAAAAAAGTGAAGTTCTAACTATACCATTCATGCTTGTATGCAGCTCTTTGGTGACAGTTCATTGGTCACTGTCCTGTGTTAGGATTGTAACTTTTGAACTGCAAGTAACACAAGGATCTCTGTGACAAAGGCAGTAACCCACTGAGGTTCCACATAAAATACAGTTCATCTGCATTTAAAAACTACCAACAGACAAATGATTGCTCTCCAGCAGGATCATTAATCACCAGCATTATTTGGGCATTTTGTATTGTCCTATTGTTGTCCTGCATCAGCCATGATATTGATAAAAACTGTTCAAATGAAGCACACAAGAAGTATGTGTCTTGCTGGACCTGTGCAGATTTAAAAAAGAAAAACAAATAGTAGCACATCCTCTTACCTACCACTCCATTAGTCAAACTTTGTGTCACAGCCCGATGTGATAAGCAGCTGCAGGGGTCAGGAAAGGTGAATAGGAATAAACAAACTTATTTTCTCCTGCACTGCATCAAAACAGAAATATCCACACAGCAGAACAGGAGGCAAAGGTGACCGTTGTTGCCTTTCACCAGTGGAGATGAAGGGGTGAAAAAATAAACAAAGCCTTCTTAACATGTAAATGGTCTTTTAAAGATCTGTGAAGTACTCAGGTGCGGCTGGGATAATATCTAAAACTGTCTGTGTGTGTGTGTGTATATTCGCCCGGGAAGCTGTCTCAGCCCGGGCGCACACACAGACAGACAACTCTTTGAGCCCAATGCCTTTGCGCGCCTGCCTTCAAGCCCTCACTGCGAGGGCCAAGGCTCCGTGCCTGGTGTGTAAACATAAAAATAAATAAAACAAATTTCATTGTGCGCACTGCATTCACATTTGTCGCACTACATCGCATTTGGAGAAAGCGATGAAGTGCGCGCAACGAAATTGGTTTTATTGATTTTTATGTTTACTTACCTGTATTTGGCCGTATTCCGTAGTTTACTACCCCCCACCCTGCCCCTCCCCGGCCCCACGTCACCGCCCGGCAGCACTCCCACCACCAACCGCTACTGTGTTTACCTGTTACTTCTGAGCAACAGCCTTTCCTGTAAATCGGGCCAAATTAAACTGATTCTAATATTTGTTTGCAACAGATTACCAACTGCTTTTTAGTGTGTTATATTTTGTACTATAGATTCTTATTTTATCTTCATGTCTGCAACCTCCGCTTTCACATGAAGGAGTAAGACCACAAAGTATTTTGGAGGTTTATGGGGAAGAATGCTGACACGTCCATGTATTATAAGGTGTAAGATACTCTCTGTCATATGTGTAAAGGATATTGCAAAACACTTCGAAGTTCCATGACCTTATAAAGGAGCTTGGCCTTCAGCATCGTTCCTCCTTATGTCATAGGACTCCTCGGTTACTTTCAGTGTCCTTAAAAACCACAACAGGGGCACCATATCCAATATATTGCTATAGTGTACATCCGTCAGGTGGTCTATACCTTATACTCTCCACTATAATTTAACACGGTAGGCAGTGAGTCAAACTTTCAATGCACACAGAAAACACGGGGGCATATTATCAAGGGGGTTTATCTCCGCTTTTTTGGCTTTAAAAGCCAAGAAAGCGGAGATAAAATTATCTCCCTATTACCAAGCTGTCGCTAACACCAGTTAGTGACAGCTAATAGGAGATAGCGACCATCTTGGGCCCCGCTTTGCATGTCAGTGATATTTATCACTAATGACATGCAAAGTGGGCGTGCCAAGATGTTAGCGACTGGAAACAGTCGCTAACATCGCTATCTCCTATTACCAACTTTTGGAGATATTCGCGCTAAGCGCGAATATCTCCAAAAGCTAACACCTGCCCTGAGCAGTTCTTCACCATGTTATCCAATGGGAGGTGGATAACATGGCTAAGAGCATTTGCTCGATAATGCATGAATATCGCTGACTTTTCAGCGATATTCATGCATTGCGGCCGTTTTTTATCGCATTTGCGATAAACCTTGCTAATAGCAAGGTTTATCTGCGATAAAAATCGCCGATGTGCGGCGATAATTTTTGTCTCTAAACAAGTTAGAGACAAAAATTATCGCTAGTTGTTGGTAATATGCCCCACTGTTTTTTAATTTGAAGCAAGGGGTGTTTTGAGGTTTAGTTTTAAGGGCAATTGTTTCCAGGCAGGCGTGACTGGACCGGTTGTGAGATGCACCAACCGTTTGTACTATTTATACATCACTGCGTTGCATTTGCGACCCAGCAGAACAGTTATTTTATTGAAAACATTTCAAAAGTGTCGAATTGGGAAACGAACGGCGCCCCCCCGGGCCGCACACGAATGTCATCAGAGCTCTGAAACCTTCACACTGAGTGGAGTAACTCTGGAACATACACTAGGGGCCATCTTTCTCCACACACGAAACCTCAAATTTCAGACTGTCTCAATCTCCGCCTTTGCGTTCTATCCTCATTGGTTCAAAAGAGCACCACCCATCTCTCTTACTTTCACTTGGATACATGACGCCTATAAGCATCTTCACCGTCCTTGTCTCATTCAGACTGCACTTGTTTCGGCCTGTGTTTTTTTCTGCGCGCAGCTGTGTGTTAAAATCTGCTACTCCTTTGAAACCCTTCCACCCCCTCCTCCCTAATGAAACTGAGAGTTTGTCTTCTACTGCGGAGCCCATAAAAAGTTTACAACCGTGAAAATACATTCACTTAAGTTCTTCCGGTGCAGAGAAAAGGCAATTCGGCAAGCACATGTTTCCTGCTTATATTTTGGAGGAGCATCCAAATGACAAATTAAGGAATGAGAACTGAAACCTTCCCTTACAGAAATAGATTTAAAGCACACTGACTGCATCCACTACATTGTGATGCAAACAGGGCACATTGTGTCTGTGATGTTTAAAGTTGATCATCTTTAATATAGGCCTATGTTTGGGCGACAAGTTTTCCTTCAACTGCAGTTGCTTGTAGATCGCGGTATAAAACAGAGTTTCTTTTTGGTTGTTTGATTTTATGCCAAAAACTGCGTATGCACCTCACTGAAAAGTTTGCTTGCATACAGTCTGTATTCCTGTCTGGATTCTGCATTGTGATCCAGTTGTAACAGTGTTTGTGTAAGAGAGGGAGAGGAGAAAGATAGAGACAAGATACAGCGCTTTGAGGCGTGCAAGCAAATTACAGTGGACAATGTATAGTTTTATTTTTATAGAAACTCACTCCACCATCATGGCCCCTCAGTGTTTACTCGGGTGGAATCACTATCTGTAGTGTGTGGTTTGGAAAGTGTGTTTATAGTGAGACTTATAAGGGAAGTGCCCGGTATCCCCTTTTGTGTTGATTTGAACTTGAAACTGCACTTAAGCATGAAGTGGGGCAGAGTGGTGTGAGGAAGATAGGGCTTCACTTGTGGATCTGTAGCATCTATGTATCTACAGTTGTTTACATGGCACATGACGTAGGCAATAGTGACCACTCTAGTTAGTAAAACTACAATGTTTCTAAAAATGATGAGAAAAAAAGAGTTCAGATGGTGAAGAATGACAATTTGGTCACTTGACGTACCTGTGGAACAAGGGAGAGGTTGCACTTTAGGCATGCCCCCTTATAGCTCATGTTATTGGGAAGGGCTAGTGGTAATCTAATTTCTTCAGGTGAAACAGCAGTAAGATGGTAATTAACCCACGTCTGCCATGTTTGGTATGTTTAGAATAGTGGTGCTAAATCCTGCTTACTGATGTAGTTGGATTTTAAATTACTATTTTAGATATTCAATTTTTAGACAGTGGTCATTTCTCTTTGCTTACGACTCTTTGTGCTTTGCAGCCTGACTCTGATACACATCTGAACTAGGTGACAGCTACACTTGGTGCATCCCTTCCAGACAACCACCATACAGCAAGGGCTGGGTGTGACAGGGAATACATGTGCATTCATCTGCATACTGATAGTCTTCCTGGGCTGGGAGAGAGAGGTGGTTCACACTTACATTTGAATATGTTGTATCCTGCCCTCACACAAAGAGCAGATTTACTCCCTACTGGTAGTCTGGAGTCAGCGCTGGGTTGAAAGGGATTATTGTGCACTTCTTAGGGTTCATTTGAAGTCACACCTTATCAAAGACATTTTTGAGTGTAAGTAAAGAGGCTCCAACCCCATGTTTTGAGACACTGTGGGGGACTTGTAACCAGAAGCTGCTGGCTGTAAAAGCTGCACATTGCCAGAGGACTGTTGTGCTGCCAGGAGTAACTGCCATTGGGACTATCAGCCTGATTCATCAAGCTGATTTGCGCTCGGAAAGGGCCAGATTCTGAGAATCTGGCCCTTTGCGAGTGCGATTTTTGCATTTGGTATTCATCATCCCAAATGCAAAAATCACTATTAGCGAAATCACATATTTGCGAGGAATTGGATTTGAGGAATCTCTAATAGAGATTCCTCAAATGCAATTCATCAACCAAATAGAAATAGCGAAATCGCAATATTTGGTCTCAATTTACCACCAGGTCTGACTTGGTGGTAAATTGCGTAACTAGTGTAAAAAGCACTTTAGTGCATTTTTTCTTTTGCATGTTACACACACACATGTCCTTTGGACATGTGTGTGCACAACACCTGTTCAAATGTGCATTTTAGGGGTGCTACAGGGTGTCCTTTGGACACCCCTGGCACCCTTAAAATCGCTATCTGATTTGCGAGTAGCAAATTGCTACTCGCAAATAAGGGATACTCCCCATTCATTCCAAGGCTTTCCCCCCTGTTCTGGTAATCTCAGGGCCATAAAAGATTGTCTGTCAGCCCTGCTGCCTTATGACTCTACCTTTGGGAGTCCAGCAGCCGCGGGCTCACTGATGAACTGGGAACCAATGCCCTTCACCTATTTGACAATAATAATAATAATCCTGAATTTGTAAAGTGCACAGCTACCCGTAGGTTTCCCGGCGCTGGAGGCCGTCAGGAAGATTAAGCAAGCTATTGCCCAGAGTCACGTGGTGCTGGGCAGACCCCTGCCGCTGGTGCCCAGGATCGAACCGTGATCCCCAGTGTCCGGTGTCAGTCGCCCTAGCTGCTGCACCACACCTCTTCCACAATAGCGTGTGGTGAAGGCTTTGCAGCCTGCCTTCAGATAGTGCTGATCAGGGTGCATGCTGAGGGCTTTGCCTTGCAATGAGAAGTGTGTGTTGAGTACCCCTTATGTCGCAGGGTTTGGCATGGGTTTTCTCCAGAGCAGCCCATGCTGTAACTACTCAGGACTGCGACTCCAGGGGAGGAGTATTGCTTGATCACCAGCCGGACTCAAGTGCTCTGTTTTCCCTGTTACTAAAGGGGCCCATCGCTTCACTGGTCAAATGTGGCAGGACCCCTAGGAGTGACAGCGCCCAGCTGGCCTATACTGAGGGGTTGCAAGGATGACTTTGCGCCTCACCTTCCCCCGATGAGAATCCATTGCAGAGCCACCCAGATAGACCACAACACAACTCCTGCATGACTCCAGAGGGGAGGAGGATGACTCCTCCAAAATCTGGCCCGGTGCCTCGCTACTTTATTGTAAGGGCCAGTCCCCAGGGACTTCTGTTGTGACTTAGGAAAGTCATTTTCCTTAGAGTAGAGACCCGCAGGGTCCCCTGTGATCGCTGGACCCACGCGGTGTTGCCCCATTGTAGCCACCCCACTCTCATAGGTGGTTGGATTTCCTCTTACCATCAGGGATGACTCTTGGAGGACATGGGAAGCCTTGTTCTTTCCCCACTCTGATGTGGGGAAAGTCCTCTCGTGGGATCTGGTCACAAGGAGTTACTGTAAAATCCCCTGTAGAAGGGGAAATACTTACCCTGTATTCAACAGGGAGTTCACCTTTTACAGTATCACTGGTAGTGAGTATGGAGGATCTCCTTCAGCCTACATTTTATGCCTGCATACGGTCATTTCAACATGCCTCATAACAATTAGAGTACAAAATGGAGTGGGGTGCAGGGGCGCTGTGGCCCATGTTTTCATTGTAATTTGTGTGATTCACCCTAAACGGTCAGCATTACTTGCACTAATGATGTGATCTTCCTCGTTTTTTCTTGCTTTGATCAGAATAACGAGTGACACATTTATAGGTATGTGCACTGAGATGTTTGACAGTTACATGCCCGTTGAAGTATTTATGTTGCATGTCATTTTGGTTATGTGATGTATATAATATAGAACACATATTTGATATAATCCTGTGTTCAGTCCCTTTTGCAGTGTATTCTTTGTGTTATTGTATGAGCGTGTTGCACAGACACTTTACACATTGCCTCTGATGATAAGCCTGCCTGCTCTGTGCCAGGCTACTACAGGGTGAGCACAGGTTATCCTAGGTGTGTAACTGACTTTCCCTGACTAGAGTGGTGGGTTCTCCCTGGCCTGCATACCCTAGCCAACCAGAAACCCCATTTCTAACATATGTGCACTTTGTTCTGTTTCAACATCTCTAATTGCGTAGAAACTAGAACAATTGAAATATGTATAGTATTTGTCATCCTCGCACCCATCTCTCCTCAACCCCAAGGTCAAGGTAGCATGTACAAACATACATCTTAAATGAGACTTCCTTAGTCCCAAAGCCAACATTTTCATCCTCAGATATCTTGCTTGAGCCATGTTTACGTTTATGCCCCATAGATCAAAAATATGTTTGCCACATTCTATGAAATGGAACCATTTCGAGTCTGGGTGGCTTCCCTTCAAAGAGTCTTTTGCAGACATCCAAGCTCCACCCAGCCTGCAATTCAGTAATAACATAAATTAGTACTTCCGTCAGTGCCTGCAAGTGTTGCTGGGCCATCTTGAGCCCTGTCACTGCTCCCAATCATGCTTGGTCTCATTCATTCCACCTTCCTTTTTGATGCTTCTGCACTTGCTATTATTTCGTGAAACTTAGAGTGAAAAAGACCACATGTATACATGTTTCCACATTTCTAAAATATGTGTGTAATTAGGCAATATGTGAACAGTATTTTATTTTAACAAACTATGACATAGATACCGTAATAAAATACCGAATGGGACTGGGTCGCAATCCACCCTACGTCTAATTAGTTGTCATTAGGTAGATTGCAAATTTTGACTTACTCTGATTGGATACAATTACAGGGAGGGTCGACTGCAAGGTTAAGCAGACCACTTTTTAGGTCTCGCCTGTCGATGCGCATGCGCATCGAGCTTGCGAGCCTATTGCGGCTTAAACAACCTTTAACTAAGAAGCAAGGAATCGTGGCGATTCCTTGCAGTGCCCGTGACTTTTAAGCTCAATGCGCATGTGCATTGAGCTTAAAAGCGCGTGCACAGCCGCAATCGCCGTCTGTTCCCTCTGCCGCATTCCTCCGACACCTTTTGAAGTGAAGCTTAGCTTCACTTCAAAGGCCCGGCTTCTTCACACCCACATGCCGCTCTCCCCGCTCCGCCCCCTCCCCTGCCCGCCGTGTGCATTTCTCCTCCACCCCCTCCCCACAGCAATGCCCTCCGTCTTGTTTCCCATTTAAAGCACTGCCTTCAATACAATGGCGTAATTGCTTGTTAGATCGTGGCCCCAGCACACTGTATGGCTGTTGTTCCCTTAGCCTGTTTCCAAAATATCGGCCGCTAATATATATATTTTTTTAATCCGGGTTCACTCAACTACTTAGAACAAATACCATTGCTTGTAAGGCACGTAACCCCAAAAAGTATGGCATCACGCACTACATTTTTATACAGTACTACATTCAGCACTTCTGCCTTTTCCATCAGGATTTGTAAGGTTTCTAAACAACATAACCGATGTTACTTTTTATCCGCTGTACGATAGTCAATTTACCGACCGCTTAAGGATAAAAGGCTCTCTGTCTTGCTGTGGGTTTTGAACGTTGACACCCAGAATATCGCATTTTGTCAGCTGCGAGAATATCATGCTGGCATGAACATACAATTATTTTGTAATCCCTCTAGCATATCACTTATCGATCTGCTGTGTGGCTGTGTCCGCGACGGAATCCATTCGTTGTAGTTATAATAATATGCAGTTCTAGAGTCTGTTGGGGACGAGGGTAGGTTTTTTGCTGAGCTGGCTGTTCGAAGACACGTTTGCTGTTGGGAAAAAAACAAGTTGCACTTTTCGACTTGCTCCACTAGGTGGTGCGATTACATATCCCATGTGGGTTTTAGTGAGACTGCCGTTACAGGTTCGTAAAACTAGTTTTGAATAATTCCCCATTTGATCTGATTTGAGTTGATTTCTGTCTCGCAATCCCATGTGTGCTTATCCAGGCTTGAAAGTTTGCAAAAAAGACGTTGCACGGCCTGTGGTTAACCAGCACTTATAATATATACATGCGATGCGCACACATGCAACGCCACTCACAAATGCAACGCCACTCACACATGCAACGCCACTGATACATGCAACGCCACTGACACATGCAACGCCACTCACACACGCAACGCCACTCACACATGCAACGCCACTCACACACGCACACATGCAACGCCACTCACACACGCACACATGCAACGCCACTCACACACGCACACATGCAACGCCACTCACACATGCAATGCCACTCACACATGCAACGCCACTCACACATGCAACGCCACTCACACATGCAACGCCACTCACACATGCAACGCCACTCACACATGCAGCGCCACTCACACACGCAGCGCCACTCACACACGCAGCGCCACTCACACACGCAGCGCCACTCACACACGCAGCACCACTCACACACGCAGCACCACTCACACACGCAGCACCACTCACACACGCAGCACCACAAACACACGCAGCACCACAAACACACGCAGCACCACTCACACACGCAGCACCACTCTCAGACACACAACGCCACTCACACCCAAGCAAGCCCACTCTCACCCACGCAACGCCACACTCACCCATGCAACGCCACACTCACCCACGCAACGCCACTCACCCACGCAACGCCACTCACCCACGCAACGCCACTCACCCACGCAACGCCACTCACCCACGCAACGCCACTCACTCAAAGCCACTCACACCCACGCAGTGCCACTTTCACCCACACTGTGCAGTGCACAATAGGCCTCGCAGTAGGAAAGTTGGAGCTATTGGTTTTGTAAATGACAAAGCCCTTTATGTTTTTAAAATGAAAACAAAAATAAAAGGCATTGTTATTTGCAATTGTAATAGCTCCAACTTTACTACTGCGAGACCTATTGGCAACGCCAGTGCTTGTTTGTGATTCCAATTAAATGAAAACACTTTTTTTAAAAGGAGCCCAATTTCCTTAAAAGAAAAGAGGCTGCTTTAGAAAAAGGTTTTCTTTTTAAAAATGTCCTCTGAAAGTTGGTAGTGATCTTCTGGACCACTGCCTCTCCCCCCAGAAACTTTTCAACATTTCGCGAAGGGAAAAGGATTCAGAGGGGACTCCTTCCCTTTTGTAAATGAGTTACTGCCCGAAATTAGAAGTTGGTAACTCTTCAATGGTATGCAACCGGAATTCGGGTCGCAAAGCATTGATATACCCGGTACCAATTCAGTATTTGGAACGGTTGCCTACAGAATCTGTGTCCTGCCACAAATCCATTTTAGAAGAGTGTAAAACTTTGCCGATCCTAAAATGGATTTGGTAAATGGGCAAACAATTTTTTTGCGGTCACAAACTCTGAATTGGAGTGTTTGCATTCGCAAAAAGGTTTTGTATATCAGGACCTGTCTTTTCCCACAGAAGCAAATGCACTGCAGAATTGGCTACCATCATCTATATAACACAAGAGCCTGTTAACAAACATATCTGGATGTGTTAAAAATAACAATTGCAGGAGCTAAAGTCTCAGCCATGAACATTTCTGCTGTAATTGTATGCAACCTCCTATCTAAGCACTTGAAAACAGCATGTGCCATCTACTCAAAATAGGACCAACCAAGTTCGACCAATTTTGTTTCTACATTCCATAATTTTGATTATTTTCAGAGAATTTCTAAATTGTGATCTACATAAGATACCATAGTTTTATAAATAGACTTTCCATAGTATATTTTGTTATCATAAACATAAAATGATCGCTATTCTCCAAAACACTAAGCCTGCGTTGAGGGTAGCGATTGTTTATGTGCAGGAAGGTGCCCTTTCCTGCACATAAATGTAGCTCCAGCGCAGGGGGAAACGCAGGGCTGTACCATATTATTGTAAATATGGTGCAGCCCTGCGTTTCTAAAGTGACAGAGCGTGTTGTTAGCCTTCTTGGCTTAACGACATGCTTCGCCACTTTCCTTGTGAATATGCTCCTGAATTCAAAACTACACAACACCCCATGTCATACTGTTCTGTCACAGACAATTTACCTTGACATTGAAATTTGTTTGAATATCGTTGCATATTTGTACTTATCCACCATACATAAGTATGTCTTTTTATGTATTCTGTTGCAGACCATAAACCCACTGGAATAATTACATAAATTCAAGATGACTCAGTAGCATCACTATTTGTTACCTGCTGTATTCTAAGAATAGTTTAATGTGGCTTTTGTTGTCCCAGTATAACAAAAGACCCCCAGTTTATGCAGTTTCCTCAGTATAAGCCCTTATTGTATGGGCATCATAATCCCATGCTGAAAAATATGTGGACAAAGCTTGCCACTCATGCCCAATGAGAGGTGCATGTGAATATATATATAATGATAGCCAAATGTATGTATACACCCATTGATAGCCACATATACCTATATGCCCAGTGATAATCACATGTCTATAGATGACCAATAGTAGCCACGTGTCCATATACACCCAATGATACACAGGTACAATTGCATCTACTGATATCCACATGTATGTGTAAGGCCAATGATAGCCATGTATATAGATTTCAAATGATATCCACCAGGACATATACACCCAGTGAAAGTCACATGTACATATATACCTAATGATAACCACCTGTACATATGTGCCTGGATGTATAAATATATCGATCCAAAGACAGCTTCATGTACATATGTCTCCGGTGATGTGCATGTGCTCATATAAACCTAATGATAGCCACACAATGTATTCAACTATTGATAACCACATGCATACATAAGCCCAATGATAGTCACATTTGCATATCTGATCAATGAAAGCGACACATGCAAATACATTCAATGTTAACTAGAAATGTATATGTGCTAAATGATAGCCAAACGTATATAAAAACCTAAAGGTTAATGTTAAGGCATGTTAATGAAATCTACTTGCACCAATAGGTTTAATGGGAGCCAAATGAACATATACCTAGGGATAGCTACATGCTCAATTTAAAAAGGTATATTTACATACATGTATACCCGATGAGCGGCACATGTACATATTTGCTCACGCACATTTTATTTGTAAAGGTTTACATAGCTAGAACATGACCCGAAGGCATCAGATCACTTCACAGTGTTACAGAGTAGTAATTATGTGTTTTACATAAAACATATTGGGGTAGACATACAGGCAAAACGGTATGTACATGAGCGAAACATATGACGGTTGCTAGGATCAGTAGATATTACATTTTTTACGTTATCAATATAGAATTTGTTTAGCAATGCATAGAGCAGCACCTATTGGGTGGGCATACAGACATAATGGCAGTATGAAAGCAAACTATCTATGGTGTTTTAGGTATAGACAGCTTATAGTCATAGATATTGTTTTAACAGCACATTGCATCAGTACCATTTTGGGTAAGCATGAACACATAATGGCAATAAGTAAGCTAAATAAATGAAGGCGTTAGTCTCAGTAGTTGACACATTGAGGTAGAAACAGCATAAATGCATATAGAACGTTTTTTGCAATGCATAGATACATTTGTGCAGGGTTACACGAGGAGTAAGTAAAAATACAATAGGACCAAAGATAACAGTGGTCTGCTACATGTGTATGTGAAATACTGCAAGGCAATAGGATCAGCAGCAGATACAAGATTGAGGTAGAAAGAACATCAATATATATATATATATATATATATATATATATATATATATATATATATATATATAATTGCTCCACTTACTCCAAATTCTCCCAGCCGGGATTGAAGACAAAGTAAGGCACTCACGGGGTTTCTTTTAGCTCAGCAGCAGTATTTATTTTTCAGACGCGTTTCGGGAGAACGCTCCCTTCGTCAGTGTTTTACAAAAAACGCGCGCAGTGGCAGCATATTATATCATTTCCGGTTTACAGGCATTGACATAAACATAGGACAAGCTTCGAGTCTAATCATGCGCTCCATCTTGTAGTGTCTAATGCCATCTATTTGTCGTAATGGGTGTACGATTACATCAAACCAATTTGCCTAAATGAAAGTTATTCATATTATTCAATGTGTATGGCCATGATGCTTACTGGTAATCCACAAGTCAAAACTGTGGACACTTTAAGGACGCCAAGATGCGTGTTGTGTGACCATCTAATTTAATAAATGATCAAAATGTAGCCGTGGATCGGCTATAGAAGCATTAAAGCTGCCAGTATTTAAAAGCACCAAAATAGTGCAATGCGACTGAAGATCAAACGGTCTACCTGTCGTGATCTCGCCGTGGATCGGCATTGCAGCCACTAAGGCTGCTCAATACCTAAGTATGCTTCGTGACCATAATTCCACATCGTAAATTCTAAGGCTGGTTATTCTATCACACCCAAACAAATGATTTTCCATCCAAAGCTTCAATCATCAGAACAGGACCACATAAATTTCCAAATGTCCAAACGTAAAAAACATGTTACATAATTCAGAAAGCTCGTCTGTACATCAATTAGATCCAATTAATGTCAACATGTTCTACAGAACTGTAATCAAGAGCACATAACAACAGGTAAGAATTTGTGCTTTAGCCCAGATGAGTTGCCAATTCTTCCCCCATATTAAGCCCCCCCGGGGCCTTCGTTTCCATGTCTATTATATAGCGGGATTCCAACCTTCTGAGCATCTGTAACCTGTTTCCTCCTCTAGGATTGTCCACTACATAATCCACACAGAAGAACCTCAACAGATCCCTGTTGCTGTTGTGCTTGATAGCAAAGTGACGAGCGACCGGATAGGAAAAATCCTTATTCGCGATCGCTCGCATATGCTCAAGTATTCGAAGTTTTACCGAATTATTAGTGCTACCAACATATCTAAGTTGGCAGGGACATATCAAACAGTAAACTGCGTGATCTGTGTGACAGGACATAAACTTCTGTATCCTCTTTCCCCCTTTACAACCTTTCACCTCATATGACAATGTACGCCTGCTGTAGGCGCAAGCCTTGCATTTTCCACACGGAAAGAAGCCCTTAGTTTCATTCAGGGTCCCGGGGCTTTTTCTGGTGGAACTCAGATGACTTTGGACCAAATGGTCTCGTACACTTCTGGCCTTACCAAAGGTGATCAAAGGGACAGCTGGCAAATCCGATCCAATGATCTGATCAGTTTTTAGAATGTGCCAGTGTTTTTGCATGATTGCTCTCAATTGCCAGGAGTTTGCTGAATAGGGGGTAATCATCCGAAATTGATTTTCTGGATTTGGACGTGGTTTAGTCTTTTGTTCAAAAAGAGAGTGTCTGGAAAGTCCTCTAACTCGGTTGAGTGCATTATTTAAGAGGTTGTGTTTATACCCTCTTTCAGAAAATCTGTCAATACTCTCTCGAGCAGCCTGTTCAAAATCACTATCTAAAGTGCAGTTACGTCTTAATCTGAGTAATTCTCCGTAAGGGATACTCTTCACTAATTTATTAGGGTGGCTGCTTGTAGCGTGCAAAACGCTATTACCCGCTGTTGGCTTGCGGTACAATGAAGTACAGATTTTATCATCCCTTATAGTGACTAGTAGGTCTAGATAGCTGACCTGCCCTTTACTGATCTCCCCCGTGAATATCAGATTACAATCATTGGTATTTAATGATTGGACGAACTGTTTAGCCTCTTCTATGGACCCATCCCAAATGAGAAACAGGTCATCGATATACCTGTACCAGGCAATCACCTTCCTGTTAGATGTCTCATGTTGTGGGGCCCAGGCTACCTGCTCCTCCCACCAGCCCACGAACAAGTTCGCGTAACTGGGGGCGAAGCAGGAACCCATTGCTGTACCAGACAATTGTTTGTATATCTGATCCTGAAATATAAAGATGTTAAAATACAAACAAAATTGGATAAGTTCCAACAACATTTTGTTGTGCATAGCAAATTTCAATGTCTTATCCAGAAAGTATTTCACAGCAAGCAGACCTTTCTCATGTTCAATGCTCGTGTAAAGACTCGTGATGTCAAGAGTCACGAGTGTATAGGTTGGGTGCCAATGGATCTTCTCAATTTTTTCAATAAAGTCAGACGTGTCTCTTATGTATGACTTTAGGGAAATCACAAATTCGAACAGGTAATGATCAAGGTATTTGGACAGATTTTCAGTTAAGCCACCAATAGACGAAATGATGGGTCTACCCGGTGGATTACTTATGCTTTTGTGGACCTTGGGAAGGTGGTAAAACATTGGTAAGATGGGATGTATAGGTTTTAAAAACAAATATTCCTCCAGGTCTATCATTTGTTTTCCATGCCAGTTCTTCAAGATGTCATATAATTTATCTATGCTTTCGGCATATTCCTTTCTTGTTATTTTGGCATAACAATTCCCATCCTGTAATTGCCGCATTGCTTCAGTTGTATACTGTTCTTTTGTCATAATGACGATGTTACCTCCCTTGTCTGAGGGTTTACATATAATGGATTTATCCTTAGATAGAGTTGTTATTGCCATCCTCTGTTCTTTGGAAATGTTGAAAGAATTCGTTTGGTGGGTATGTTTTGTTCTCGATTTCATCAGGTCCTTGACGACTGTGTCCGAAAAAATATCAATCGCGTCTACAGCCGTCTGTGGTACGAATTTCGAGGGTAGTTTCAGCCCACTCTTTGGAACCTCTTGTTCAACATCCACATTCATCAATCTTTGTGTTAATGTGTGTGTTGTTTCATTAACTTCTATGCTCCCTTCTGAACGGAGGTTTTGCAGCATTTCACATGCGGTCAAGTCATTCACCGTAAGGAGATCGGTATTTTTCTTATTGAGTCTCAGATGTTTCGTTTCTAGGGCCGTTGGTTTTACTTTGAAGAATTTGTAAAGTTTGACCTTCCGAATGAATTTATAGAGGTCTATTCTAGTCTGTGTGTATTCAAAGTTTACATTGGGACAGAATGTCAGACCCAATTTAAGAACAGACTCTTCGGCTGATGTCAGTATTCTTTCGGACAAGTTCACGATGGTGAGATGGTTGGATTCTGTTACCATCTCCCTCTGCGTTGACTTCTTGTCACCCTCGTAGCTGAGTTGGTTTTTCCTCTGCCTCTTCCCTTTCCATCCACCTCGTCTGGTTTGTCTGTGTGTTCCGGGGGTTTGTTTTTGCCGCCCCTCAGCCAGCTCTCTCTTATTACTCCAAACTCCTGTTGAAAAGGAGTCTCCGATGTCATAGTTGAGGTGCCTGCCGCTTCATCACCTGATGCCTCACTGACGGTGAGGTCAGAATCAGAGGTTTCCACTCTTCCCTCTGTGGATCTGCCTGGTGATT